>NC_092656.1:3970749-4618851 GCF_032118995.1 Asterias amurensis
ATGGACATTATATAGACAAGTAAAGGGTTACATAACCAAGTTTATGAAATGCAATTAAATACCACTTGGTTATTTTATTGCATTACAAAAGGTATAGGCCTAATGTCGTGGTCAAGCAGCATGTAGAGTATTTGATGATATTTTAAGCTTTGCGTGGCGTGGATCGTAATACAGTGGGTGCGTTCGTTTAGCTTCCCTGGAACGACCCCGGTGTGTGGCGGTTTTTTCTTCCAGGACTAATGTGGGTAATTTTCTGCACACGTTCGTCCTGGGAAAAAAAACCCGCCACACACCGGGGTCGCCCCGGGGAAGCTTAACGAACGCACCCTATATATGCATACGCTATAAACTCTTTCGGGAGAAGTGTTTGTTCTGAGACGAGCCTGTGCCCGGCGGTTCTTCTCAGAACCCCAGAGCAAGGAATTTGTCAGAACACTTGTGGTGTCGTGATAATGTATCATGTGATCAGCGCGTATACGTTGTTGCTTGTGCAGTACCTAGACCCTTTATACAGATATACCTTTAATGCAAAAAAAAAAAAAATACACATTTATTTGTCGGCGGCCACTTCCAATATAACGTATAGTTCAGTAAATCTCTTCATGTGTGATTAACAACCACACACAGCTGACCTCATTCAATACCTTTAAGCTTAACTTTTCCACGAAAATTCAGACAAAATTAGGTCATAATAAATGATGTTAACCTCCAAAAAGTGTTAGTGAGTTTCCGTTTTAGTATCATACGACACAACATGTGCGATTTCAGGCAATGGTAATAACCTTGGGCGTGAACGGTTGTTGTACAGGATATGGACATACTTTTGTAAATTGAGATTAAGTAAAACTCTCCAATCAAACTCCAAAAACACCACATTCAAAACAAATCACAACCAAACTCAAACAACCTGGGAAGGGGCTGCCAAAGATCTAATCCCCACATCCTGAAATAGGTGATCAAGGCCTGTGCTATTTTCAGACATGCAACTTTCTAATTGCAAAAAAAGCAGACGGAAATTGCCGATCACGCTTAAAGGCAGTGGACACTATTAGCAATTGTCAAAGACTAGCTTTCACAGTTGGTGTATCTCAACATATGCATAAAATAACAAACCTGTGAAAATTTGAGCTCAATCGGTCATCGAAGTTGCAAGATAATAATGAAAGAAAAATAACCCTTGTCACACGAAATTGTGTGCGTTTACATGGTTGATTACGAGACCTCAAGTTCTAAATCTGTGAGGTCTCGAAATCAAATTCGTGGAAAATTACTTCTTTCTCAAAAACTATGGCACTTCAGAGGGAGCCGTTTCTCACAATGTTTTATACCATCAACCTCTCCCCATTACTCGTCACCAAGAAAGGTTTTATGCGAACAATTATTTTGAGTAATTACCAATAGTGTCCACTGCCTTTTAAGTCTTAACTTTTGTGCAGTGTTTTTCAGTTTTTTATGGCACTGTTTTGGAAAGAAAAAGATGATATCAACTGATCAGCTGAAAAGATGCATGCCTGTATTTTCTAGGCCAGTGATCTGTACCCATGACCCATGGTTCAAGTCAGTGTTATTGCATGAACAGTTATATTAAGACAAGTTGTCTTTATTGAGATATTGATGATACCATGATGATACTATACCTTCGTACTGAATATGTCAAGAAGAAAAAACATAACCTACATCCAATGCACCTAAATGTATTAAAGGCGGAGTATTGTACACAGAATGTCAGAAATTCTCAATAACTTGCAAAAATAATGGGCAGGGGTGCCGCCACTTTTCACGCTTGTGACATACTTTTGCTTTGTTCGGTCTTCAATATTCAAAGTGGAGTGTATACAAAAAATACTTCATTTTCGAATTCCACACACACAGACTCACATTATTTTCACGAAGGCCGCTGACCGCAACAATTATCCCTAAAATATTATCCGGCATTTCGTTCAAATTATCAGAACCGCAGTATTCCTTTAAACCCCAATGTGGACTGCGAACCATAAACTGCCAAGTTCCGCATTGTAAAACCAGGCAATAAAAGCCATAAAACCACGTGAATGAGCTAAACTCCATTCACAACAAGCCAGTCCATGATCTATAAGCACCATGGCACCATGGTTTACGAGTCACTGAGTAGTAAATATGATGGGGGCAATACAACTGACAGAATGATATTTGTTTCCCGGTGTTATCTTTCCATCTCTTTGATACACCCCGTCGTAGAGGCCCGTCAAGGTACCCTATGTTGCGTGGATGGAAGTTGGAACGATCCCATCTGCGGAGAACATATAGATTCAAGAGATAAAACTTTTTTTAATAACTTTGTGTAGGGGTGGTCCATTTTGAATGGTGGTGAATAATTTAAGAATATGAGGGGAATAAAATAGATGATGACTTTTATTGACAAAATATTTATAATTAGCGGTGTCTTTTCAAATAAGTTTCTTTGCAAAGGGGGCCTATTACTTTATCGGCGTGGGGAAAACATTGGTTGCTGTACTCTTGACGAAAGCTAGAGCCAAAATTAAAACTGATGTAGAATGTCACACATAATTAGGATTCTACAAAATTATCCCCAAATTAGACCGTGCCCGAATTAGCGGCTGCGGTTGTGGCTTGATCTTGATTGATCATGCAATGAAGTATAGCCACACCCTTAGCAACAGCTGTAACAGAAGCCTTAGCCGACAATTCGGATACGGTCTACGTTAGGAGTACTTTTTGCCGATTGCAGATACAGCTTTAAAGCCATTTGACCCTTTCGGTAAACAGTATTGTCCAAGGCCCACATCACTTCGTTTGTCACAACTTCTATATAAAATAACAAACCTGTGAAAATTTAGGCTCAATCGGTCATCGGAGTCAGGAGAAAATACGCCTAACACACCCTTGTATCCACACGTTTCGCCGTGTCATGACATGTGTTTAAAATAAATCCGTTATTCTCGATATCGAGAATTGGTTTGTTTTACCGTTTTCTCAAAAAGTAAAGCATTTCATGGAATAATATTTCAAGAGAAGTCTTTCACCACTACCTTCTGTAAACCATGTAAGTTATTTGTAAATCTGTGAACTTTTATTTGTTTTCTGTACCGAAGGGGTCCAATGGCTTCAAGTCAGCCGTATGTTGCTCCCGTGACGAGTCATGTTAAACAATGAGCTAGTCAACTTTTCGGTTACCGAAAACGATCAGATCATACTGATCGGAAAACGTTGCATTGTCAACCACCGGTTCTTTTCATCAAAAAATACCTCATATATGAGATTTACACTTTGAGACTACCGCAAACCTCACCTTAAAGGCAGTGGACACTATTGGTATTGTCAAAGACTATAGCCTTCACAGTTGGTGTATCTCAACATATGCATAAAACAACAAACCTGTGAAAATTTGAGCTCAATCGGTCATCGAACTTGTGAGATAATAATGGAAGAAAAAACGCCCTTGTCACACGAAGTTGTGTGCGTTTAGATGGTTGATTTCGAGACCTCAAGTTCTAAATCTGAGGTCTTGAAATCAAATTCATGGAAAATGACTTTATTCTCGAAAACTATGGCACTTCAGAGGGAACTGTTTCTCACATCTCCCCATTACCCGTCACCAAGAAAGGTTTAATGCTAACAATTATTTTGAGTAATTACCAATAGTGTCCACTGCCTTTAATATACTCACACACGATACTTAGTTTCAAATACTACTGGCTACCGAAACGAAGAATATTAAGTATTCTCATTATATTTCTTGAATTGTAAAGTAGTCACCGTATAGAGGGCATATTTTTGTGACCAGATTCTGCAAAATAAGCTCTCAGAAATTCACGCAAGTTTAAAGATGAACTTCATAAATGACACTTCTTTTGTTTGTATAGAGCCGCACCATTGATAAAAAATTATCTTCAAAAGGTCAATGCTCCAGAAGACGTGTAACTTACTTTGCAATTTCTACAAATCATATTTGCATTATGCTGCCTCGGGTTCCTTAAAATACGGTGGATCTGGACATCCGAGATGGAGGGATAATAATGCCATTCCCAATTGGCTCTGTGAAATTTAAGCATCATGTTTAGCGTCCTCCGTTTTTGAAAAAAGGGAAGGAGGGCCACTTTTTCAATAACGGCTCTCCGACACATGTTCAATACAAACGGCTGTTCTATTTTTTTCAAAATGGCTCTTCTTTGCTAAGATCGTTAATAAAAATCCTCTTTTTGGGTTAAAAACAAACCTTATCCGAAGAAAAAAAAAATGTCATTAAAAAAAAAGAGAGAGAAAAGGAGGCCACCTCTAAAAAGGAAGCGGGCGGGACGCTAAACATAATGTTTAATTTTATTTTGCCGTACAGACTTACTATTTTTCTTGTATGGAATCCTCGAACTGACCGAAGATGAGGTCTCAAGTACGGATGTCTCCGCCACGGCATGGAGACATGCTCTTTTTATAAGAGAGGAATTAATCTGGTAAACTTTACTCTCAAAGTGGACTTCAAACACGTATCTCTTCGGTGAAATATAAACACTAGGGAGCATAAGTACCAAATGAGCACAGACAACAAAATGGCGATTATAGAAAGAAATCTATTCTTGTGGGATAGAGGTTAATGAGGAGGAAATATGCACTGGCGAGAAAACAACCGTAAAAGAATCTGAATGTTTTTGGGGGCAATGGACACTAGTTGTAATTCCTCTAAATAATTGTTAGTATAAAAAAAATACTCGGTGTAGAGCAATGGAGAGCTGTTGATAGTATAAAACATTGTGAGAAACAAATCCCTCTGATCTGAAGTAACGTGGTTTTTGACAAAGAGGTAACATCTCAATCAAATAATAACAGACTTCATCAGCTAAAGCCTTTTATAATGCAGCCGAAAGCACACATCACAAAGTAATGTAAGGGTGTTTTTTCTTTTCTATTCTTTATCTTGCAATGACCGAAAGCCCAAATTTTCACAGGTTTGTTATTTTAAGCATTAGTTTGGATACACCAGGTGAGAAAACTGGTCTTTGACAATTACCAAACGTGTCCAATGCCTTTAATGGAAATATGCCCTGGAAAAAAAAGCGTAATCAAAGCTGAAGTTGTTTTAATATCCCATAACGATTACTGCACACGGAGCGAGAATCGTCTTAAGGATAAAACCCAAGTTGATGGGACGTTTTTCACCTGTGCCACGGCAGACATTCTAGCGGCACGAAGCAACTCTTGATTGATGTACGCCACGTGGTGTATAAATGTTCCTCATAAAATTGATTAATCGCCGTTATAGAGAAGCTTTATATTATAACTGAGTTGAGACATAAAATGCATAAATCTCAAGGGATCGTGTTTTTTTCTAGTGACGTTGAGTTGTTTTCTTGTGGGAATAAACACTTGTGTCTTGCGGGAAAACATCTGCTGTACGGACACGGTTGTTTCGGGTAACACGATCATTATTAACAAATAAACCGAAGGTTTCACGAAGGCGAATGTCTATACTTGGAGATTCCCGATGTATTTATTCACAAAAATTGCCAGGCAGCTAGCAAGGATCTGCGCTTTAAGGCGCCATGTTAAAGGCATGCATGATGGACACTATATTGGTAATTACCATAGAAATAGAACCCGGAGAACGCTGAGCTCGACCACCCTCTGTGTCGTCTGTGGACGCGGCGTATCAATACCGCGCAATACGCACGTATGGCAAAATTTTCATCGTGTGACACGCGCGTATGGCAAAATGGCAAGATGTCAGCGCACATAGTCCATTTCATGATGATGTCATTGTATAGACCATTGATCTCCATTATACCGACTGAATAGGACATTGCGCTATGCTGCGTGCATAAACACGCGGCCCAACAATGGCGGCGCAATTCCTTCAAACGGGTAAATTAATGTGCACTTGGTCGGGTTTGAGTCTGTCAGTTGAAGTTGTAAATTGAGAATAGAAATGGGGGGGAAAACATGACGATCGACAGTTTGAAGTATGAAAAAGTTGCTGATTGAAATGCAATAAAGCAAACTAACTTTATATTTGTTTCTATCAAATGCCCTATTAGTATTATGATAATGATATTTAAATTTCTAAACAAACACTCGGCCGTTTTACTGTTCCGCCAGAAATAAATATTTTTATTTTGGTCACAAATAACGAAGTCGGCTATTTCCGAGATGACTGATCCTCTCAACGAACTTGTACATAATTCGCATATACTTGTCGCTTTCCCGAACCTTTTAATTATTGATGCTATGACAAACATCTGTTGAATCTTCCCGTCTTCGTCGATTCCAGACAACCATCTGTAACGGAGCGAAAACAAAAATAGTATTGCTCGGTAAAAATAACAAATACTTGGCCTATAATAACTATTTTTATGAAAGATAGTTTAAATTTCCGGCTTATATTTGTAACGTTAGATATAATAATAATAATATGAATCGCTAAAAAAATGCAAAGGCCTACCTACTTATGGAAAGACAATCCCTTTGCCGACTCAGTTTTCCCTCCTCCAGTGATTGATAGCCGCGCACGACTTCACCATCAGCATTTTTAGTTTGTTTGATCCGATTCCAATTGTATTAATCCCCAAATGACAATTAAAAGGACGAAAACTTCTCTCTGCTTGCAGCAACTCCGTTTAAAAGTGTACAGCGCATTTCGTGTGACGAACGGTCTTCACCCGTTTGAAAAAATACGCGCGCGGCCTGCGTTTGGACGCGATGTCCTATCCAGTCAGTATAATGGAGATCAATGGTCTATGGCAAATACCATAATGGCAAAATATTTTGCCATACACGCGTTACGAAAATGGCGTGTGCGCGTCCATAAAAATGGTCTCACAACGAAACCGCACGCACAATGAGACACTCAGCGTTATCCGGGTTCTATTTCTATGGTTATTACTCAAGGTACATGTAAGCAGAAAAACTTACTTGGTGTAACGAGCAATGGAGAGCTATTGTGACAAACAGCTCCCTATGTAGTAACCTTTTTGTTTTAGTGAAAACAAATAATTTCTCACTCGAGAAACGTATCTAAGAGGTTACTTATCACTCAACATTAAAGGAACACGTTGCCTTGGATCGGTCGAGTTGGTCTATAACAAGCGTTTGTAACCGTTTGTTATAAAATGCATGTGGGTAGAAAGATGTTGTAAAAGTAGAATACAATGATCCACACAAACATGCCTCGAAATTGCACGGTTTCCTTTTACCTCGTCGACTAACACGGTCGGCCATTTATGGAAGTCAAGTTTCCGACCGTGTTAGTTCGCAAAGTAAAAGAAAACCACGCAATTTCAAAGCAAACTTGTGTGGATCATTGTATTCTACTTTTTAAACATCTTTCTAACCGTATACATTTTATAACAAACGGTTACAAACGCTTTTTATGGACCAACTCGTCCGATCCAAGGCAACGTGTTCCTGTAATGAAGCATTTTATGATGCATCTGAAAGCACACAAAGTTGTCAAACCTAGGTGTTGGGAAAAACAGCATGTATGACAACAAACTACACTACAGTAACTACACTCAAAATACTACATCAATTTGATATCTGATGAGTAAATCACAGTGACCTCAACCTGTCACAACGTATCGGTAAAGGTGTTAGTGATGTGAATGAACTGCCCTGGAAACTGAGGTGAAACCCACGGGTTGAAACACGCCCCCTGTCACCCAGTCAGAGCATCCCCCACATGCAAAAAATTTAAGATCACTGACAAATCATTTCATACGTTGTATGAATAGCCTTAATGGAGTTTCCATATGTGGCTTGTCTAATGTATGATTTTGTTTCCCCTACAGATGGTATCCACATGTATGGTGAAGCATTATGGATTAACCGCGTAAAACCAAGAGTTGATATGAGATTCGAAGAACGGTTAAACGAAAAAGAAACGTTTTCTAGCTTAGCGGGGGATTTCACACTCATAGGGCCCAAATTCATAAAGAAAATACTACTTAATGATACCAAATTTGGTAGAGTTGAAACAATGTAAATTGTATGTATGTTGTCTTGTAACATGGTTCTGCTATTAAGCATGATGTTTTTCCTTGATCAAGGCAACTAAATCAACTGACTGAATGTGACAAAATAAAAGACCACACAAAGAGTTTCAAACCGTTAGAAATTAATTCCTCATAAAAACTACAGACCATTAACAAGTTGTTTGCATTTATACCATCTGTCCTTTGGGTTGGTAATTTGCTTGCAATAGCCAATTCTATTTTCTAAAAACTACATAATACTGTAAATATAAAAACACAGAAAGCGTTTAAGGACCTCAAACAAAAATGGCTGGAAAAGAGAAGAGTGTTTTAACACCTGGAACTATTTTGAAGTAAAGACACAAATGCTTTTTTTTTTTTACTCAGACAACAAGTGAACTAGTTTACAACAAAAAAAGTGGGCCACCTCGTTCACCGAGCTCCTTTAATCCCTCCCAAATGTAAGATGGTGTCTTGACCCTGGCCTCCAGACGACACTACCATAAGCCGCCAAGTTTAGTTGAAGACGTGCAATTTGTAGTGAGTGCCGACCGACAAGACGTCTGGCCCTATCACACGTTTCTACATCACCCCAACTTGTCAGCAACTGCTTGTAAACGGCGCCCTTGACTTCGATGATGAATTACACAAATATCAGACCACGTGCGTGGCCGTCCCATACGCAGTTTTTGTTTCTGTAGTATAGAATTGCCAACCTAAAGATTGTCCTGGTTTGTTTTTAAAGGCAGTGGACACTATTGGTAATTACTCAAAATAATTATTAGCATAAAACCTTTCTTGGTGACGAGTAATGGGGAGAGGTTGACGGTATAAAACATTGTTAGAAACGGCTCCCTCTGAAGTGCCATAGTTTTCGAGAAAGAGGTAATTTTCCACGAATTTGATTTCGAGACCTCAAGTTTAGAACTTAAGGTCTCGAAATCAACAATTAAACGCACACAACTTCGTGTTTTTTTCTTTCATTATTATCTCGCAAGTTTGATGACCGATTCAGCTCAAATTTTCACAGGTTTGTTATTTTATGCACATGTTGAGATATACCAACTGTGAAGGCTAGTCTTTGACAATTACCAATAGCGTCCACTGCCTTTAAGGACTCTCTTTTTTGAATCGATTTAGAAGAAAACAACAATCACCATCGAAAAACACTACGACAGGGGAAATTTTGATGTACATAAACAAAAATTGCCGCGGCCCGTACATACATGTATATATATATATTGTTACTACCAATTTGGAGAAGTTTGTTTGTAAACCATATAGGACGAATCGGCCTGACGAAAGCTCAAAAACGGTCCGATGAAAGCTACTTGAATTTATGCAATGATTTGTCTTGGGTGAATTATTTATAAAAGTATCAAGTGACAACCACATTCCTGGTGGTGAGAAAATGGAATTTAATTTCATCACTTCATTCAACAGAAATGGCAACTGTGGGCTAGTTCTCCTTGAGAGGAATTCCGATTGCTGTGTGAAACAAGACACGAGGCAACCGACCGAGGAATAATCAGACAAAATGAAGCGTTGAAGACTGGAGACAAATTGACATCCTTATATGTGACATAATTACGCAACACTTATTTTATTCATAATCTTGCGATTTGGTGCGAACTTCCCACCCTTCAACAAAACTCAAACTCAAATCTCAACGTAGAACATTGGTGAAGCATGATATATTATAGGCCCCTTTCATGTTATTAAACATAAATGCACCAATAAGTGAGTTGTTAAAATGAGCAGGCTAACATGATGATCTAAGGGAACTCAGCAAACTCCCACAAGGGGATATATTTAAACACATTATGAATTGCACAGATCAAGAAATTGTGATTCAGTAACTACACGACAAAACTTGTGAAATCAGCGGTTAGCTTGGGAGATTCAAGCCTAAAAAAACAAACCTCAATACATAGTTTAAAAAGTCCTGAATATGAAATTGAGGTCATATCAGTGCAATTATTATGGGAGTTAGCTAAGGCCTGCTGCTCTTTCCTCCTGCCGAAGTTGGTTTTAGAGAGCAAATCTCCAAGGATGGAATCCAAACATGATGATTCAACCGGTTGCCTCCCCGGTCAATAACGCGATTTCATCCCATGGCTTCAACCGAGGGCGATAACGAAAATATTCCCGTACTCTTCAAAATGAGCTTACTGGGATGCACTTATAAAACACAGCGGCAAAAGAATAACACTGGATGTTTTCTGGACAGTTTAAAGCCACTGGACACTTGTGTAATAACTCAAAATAACTGTTAACATAAAAGCTTACTTGTAACGAGCAATGGGGAGCTGTTGATATCGTAAAACATTGTGAGAAACGGCTCCCTCTGAAATAAAGTAGTTTTTGAGAAAGAGGCAACTTCGCACTCAAATATAATTTTTTTTTTAAATCAGCTGAAGCCTCTTATTATGCATCTGAAAGATTCTGCGTGTTTTCTTTCATTATTCTCTCGCAAATTCGATGACCAATAATTGAGCCCAGATTTTCCCCAGGTTCGTTATTTTATGCATTGTTGAGATACACCAGGCGAGAATACTGGTCTTTGACAATTACCAAAGGTGTCCAGTGCCTTGAAACACATCAGCAAAAGGATAACACTGATGCTTTCTGGACATAAGTAGTTTAACCTTTTCCCCCGAAGTGGAACAGCAGTGAGTTCTGCATTATTTCTCCCGAACCCAATCTCTGCAGGATGATCGAGTTGCGACTAAGAAGAGATTTACATCATTTAAGAAAACAGTCTCAGGAATAGAATGAGGAGCGAGGTTGTTCAACTTGATGAGGTACACAGTGAGGTTGGGAATGACATGCTCGCAGAAGGTTCTAGAAACAGTGCCTTCTGGGGTTGTGAAGAGATTTACATCATTTAAGAAAACAGTCTCAGGAATAGAATGAGGAGCGAGGTTGTTCAACTTGATGAGGTACACAGTGAGGTTGTAAATGACATGCTCGCAGAAGGTTCTAGAAACAGTGCCTTCTGGGGTTGTATAAAATAGCATACCGGGAGCGGGAATGGTCATCTCTTATTTGGAATGTTCAGTCATCAGGGGCCAATTTCAAAGAGCTGCTTAAGCAAAAAAATTGCTGAGGCACGAAAATAGCTCGCTTATTTGACACATGTTACTGGCCAAAATTGTATGCAACATACTTTGCTTATGACTGGTATTTAGCTGTTGTTTACTTAGCATACCAATTGAGTGGAGTCTTGGCCGGTAATCTGATTTTACTAAGCATTGATTTTTTTGCTTAAGCAAATTTTGTGCTTAAGCAGCTCTATGAAATTGGGCCCATACCAAGGCCGTTTTCACGCGTTTAACACGTTTTTGAAAGGGAATGGGCACCAAGGCATTTTCTCCTTGGTAAAGGGCACCCTATGAGCAAATTTCAACTGTAGCTTTTTAAGGGCACCAAGGCAATGACCAGGGGAATGGAGACAATCGCCTTCGTTGCCATGAAGTATCAAGCCTGAAGAGAGGCAACCTCCCATCGTTTAGTATATCATAGACCGTTTAATGTATCATAGCAAAAAATTAGGGGAAAGATTCAGTGCTGGAAGAATGGGAACCAAACTGGGAGCAGAAACTGGGGAAACCTTTGGGTCATATCTCTGTGTGGCTCTCTGGAATCAATGTTATGAAAGAGATTATCCTTTGTAAAATAACCATTTGCAGCATCATATATATACAGCCTGCAACTGTTCCATCATACACAGATCCGAAAATCATGAATTAACGTTTAATTCGTAGAGGTATCAGAGCTCATTCCGGGTAAAATTAAAGACAAACTATAAACGAACACAAGAAACTTGCGTGCGCCCGAACAAAAACAAATTAGCACATGGCAATACTGAAATAGTGCGAGACTCAATTCAACCTCGAACCCGTTGTGATTCAACCCACTACCCTCTCTATGCTCGGGGCGATGGCTAAACCGTGAACAAGAGGATGTTCGGGCGGAATGTAATCTGAAGAGTGCAGGCAAACTGGCACCTGACTTTTGAGCTGAAAAATTATCCCAAACTGCACGTATGTTTATTATTTCTGAAAAACTAGGGCCTCCCTGGATCACGAGGAATGTAAGTACACGTCAAATTTGACGACACGACTTTGGGGAATTGATGTAAACGGGTATTGAATGTGCACGTCTGTGACGCACTTATAGGTAAAAGAAAAAAAATTATCTTTGAAGATAAAAAAAGTGGTGCCAAAGAAGTGAACTAACTCAAACTGATTAATAAAAGGTAGGCAAACCCTTCCATTATTTGACACACGGGAAACATCTCTATCAGACCCACCTCACTTAACTTTACAATGTAAACGAATTGAGAAGTTTGGCCCGGAACCAAAAAAGGCTAGGAAACGTTGCAGGAGAAGCAGTGCGAAGTGTCAAAATAATCAACCACTCTGGAAGAAATGAAAACTAAGGGTATATACTTTAACCTGCACATTTGCCCCCCCCCCAAGCACTCTTGGTAAAGGCGTCGTGAAGAAAAAATATATCATATGAAAATAACTCAGGGAAACTGAAGGTTGAATTGATTTTCCCCTTAAAAAGCTAGATTACTGTAGATGGAGAGAAACATGCTCAGGCAAGGAGTTACAAAGAGATACAGTAAACGTGGAATAAAGATGTTCTTCATCTCAGCAAAGCAAGAACGTATGAGTGAGAAACCGAAACGTGGTTTCATCACCCTCAAACACTCTTATATAGAAGGAACTATAAGGGGCACCGTTCCTAAGAAAGATGATGTTAATTTGACCCTAACCCTTCACAAACAAGATCAAAAGTGACGCTTCTGCACTAGTAAAGATAACTGACAGCTCAAACCCAAAGCTGACAGCTCAGTAGCCTATTACATTGGGATGTATATGGTTGACTTACGGGTAGGGAGTAGCATCAGGAGGTAAGAACCTCCGACTAAAAAATAAGAACCGGTGTGGTCTCTAAAAAAAGAGTGATGAACTATATTTAAACAAACAATAAACAAACAAACAAACAAACAAGCAAACAAAGGGGCACTTTGTAATCACACGGGTGGTTACAAAGCGTGGCGGGAAAAGGGCGTGAAAGTCAAAATACTATCCACTTTTGAAAAGAGGGAACAACCACTCCACATGCATAGTCCCATTATACAACATACGAGATCTGGTTTCCATCAGTGAGATTAACTTGAACTAAGAGAAAAGAAGTATCCGAGTCTGAATCCCGCTCACGTATACGTTATACATGAGGCGTTGGTTATACAAGTACCATCTTCAGTGATGTGAGTGCACTAAAAGCTAATGCAACTTGTGTATGTCCGTCTATATGGAGGACACCCCCAGGGCCCAGCACAGCTTCTAATACACTAACACTTTAGATACTATCGGGTTGATGATCATTATGCACGTACGTGGACATGCATAATTCGGCAGCTGGAAAAATCCAAGGATGTTTGTGTGAGATACATTTTAGTTCAACGAGCATAGGCCACAAGTAGTTTTTTCTTTTTCTTTTCAAAATGTGCGGAGGCACAATGAAAACTTAACACGTGGCGGCCATTTTGAATGGAAATCAATGATGCAATATTATATTCATGAAGCGCATTCAGGAACATGCCGTGCAATGGGGTCACCCACACAGAGTGGGGTTCAGCAACATTTAAACAACACTTTATATCACTGCACCACAGAACAATAAAATAGAGTGTATACAGAAACATTTTGATATATTCAACATTCTAAAGCACTACAAAACACTTTAAAAAACATGTATAAATACAAATTGCAATTTCTGTATATAAAATATCTGGACGTAAGGAGTATGCCGATGGAACGGCTCAAACAGAGTAAGCGTGCTGTGCTGCCGGCATCTTTCGGTGAAATCACAAATGAATGCACTCGTGCATGAATCTGGCCGTCTCCAGAATTGTTTCTTGATTGAAAATTCCCCAAATGGCACACAAGCGTCTTTTAGAAGAACAGATTTAACTGTGTTTTTGTAAGATTACATTCGCTTCGTCCTTCTTTCTACTTTCAAGGTATCATTACATTTTCATCTGGAAAGGTGCTCACATTTGTTTTCTTCATTTGAATCCAACTGGTGTTTTTTATGTAGCACCTGCTTATTTTCTTAAGAACGAAAAGGTTCCAAAACGGGATGATTTGTCGGCGCGATTGTTTTGCTTCTCGATCCATCTTCACTCCGAATGACGTTTCAAATGTTTGCTTTATCACAAAGGCCTAGATATTTTTTCCCTGTTATAGTTCTCGAGTTACAAGCATGTGATCATTTCGATATTTGAAAATCAAGAAAGTGCATTATTGAAGAAATAGGACAGACTCTTTCCGGTGCAGTGTTCGCTCCGATCCGCCATGGTTGTCTATCATGCATGGGGATATCAATGAGCGCGCCCGAAAGCTCCCACACACAAAACGCCATGCCATAAGTGTGTGTGATAAATGACCGGATTCTCGAAACACATCGGAGTGCCTAAACCAAGCCTTCGTTTTAAAGACCAACTTGAACGAACACGGCATAGGCGATCTTTGCTGAGATTCATATATGTTTTTAAGGAAAAAGGAAATCAAACAGATTTCGAATGTGCGAAAGCGTCGTAATACGTCACCAGCCATATTACGTCATTTTGTGGGAGCTCCATTTCGTGTATCCGCTTTGTTGCAATTTTCGCCCTAGACGACATTTGAACTACATCATGACAATGTCATAAAACCACCACAGGAAGGATCCAGAATACAGTAATAAAACACAGGTTGACGGTCAAAATATTGGTGAAAATTGGCAGATACGAGAATCCATGAATCGGGTCAAAAAATATTTTAGCTGATTTCGATAATATTTTGTTTGAATAGCTTGAAAGTAAACAACCGGTCTCACACTTAAAGTACATGACATACGAGCAAATCACCCACGTCATTGGGCACATTCCAAAGTCAATTTTGAGTACGAGAAGGGACTCACGACTTTTCATTTTCTGCGACGAATATGATATTTCACGAGGTTCGTTCGTCCAGATTTGATTGAATTAATAATAAAAGCAACGACAACTGTAGGCAATACTTGCTCTAAATAGACACACTTGATGGATTTGATTTGGGAGCAGGTTCGAAAACAAGTTGATTTTTTTTGTAGTGACAGTGCAATTGGGCTGTCCTTTTGCCCTAATCAATGAGTTTCCGATTTATTAGGGCCATATTAAAGGGAGACTACACAACTGTTTCTAGAAAAGTACATTCAGTTCATGTTTTAAGGGTATAGGTTATTCGTTTGATTTGCAGTGACATTTTAAAAAGACATGACACAGGCTTATGTAAAACAATTTGTAAACAAAAACCTGATTGTAAAATGTTTGTATGGTCAAGTTTTGCACAACGTTTTCCCAGAACGCACTCACATCGTGACATCAACGTTGCACGGAAATTTTAAATTTCATTTTCGACATGCGTTTTGGCTGACATCTTACGATGGTCAATTGGTTGACCAAACGATATCTTTTAGCCTAACTGACTATTCCATTTTGTAATTACTTTTGAGAGAGTGTTGGCTCTGAAAAGATCCGGTTTGGTCTGGACAATTCGAACAGTTATTATACTCTGCTTGTCTTGGTCTGTGAAGGAATCAAGTGCTAGAAGTGAAGATGATGATCTATTTAAAGTCTTAGCACGTTTCTTGTTGAAGTTCTTTATTTTGTAATCTCCAGCATGGACCACATCCAACGTTATTGCAGCCCCAGGCAAAGCACGCACAGCCTATTTTATTGCAGCTCAAAAACACACCTCAAAAACACTTCTTTTCTTTACCAGTAATAATAATGTGACAACAGCAGGAAACATGATGTGACGCACTTCCGGTTAGTTATACGTGCAGCATTTTTTTTCTCGCATTCTCTGTGCACTGGACTTTAAAGGTACTGTAATTGTCAAATGACCAACTCTCACTTGGTGTGTCTCAACTTAAGCATAAAATAACAAAACTGTGAAATTTTGGACTCATCAATTGTTCGTCAAACTTGCGAGAGAAAATGGAAGAAAAAACCCTCTTGTTGCATTACTTAGTGTGTTTTCAGATGCATAATAAAAAGGCTTCAGCTGAAGTATTTTATTCTTTGAGTGAGAAGTTACCTCTTTCTCTAAAACTACGTTACTTCAGAGGGAGCCGTTTCTCACAATGTGTTATACTATCAACAACTCTCCATTTCTCGTTACCAAGTAAGTTTTTACGCTAACAATAATTTTGAGTAATTACCGATAGTGTCCAGCATGCCTCTTAAAGCTGTTCGAGGCAAAAACAGTTTAGTAATTGCACAGCAAAACAAAACTTTATATAGGGGTACATTTTCGCTGCAGGCTACCGATGGCAGTTTAAAACACACTAATGGATACAGTTTGTTTCTAGCTATCAAAACATGAACAAATTCACCCACATTGGCAATAATGCATGTTAGCTTGTGCCAATGACCAGGAGTAACACTTATGTGTATTTAATTCAAGTATAGTATCAAGGGATACCAAATAAAATACACTAGGAGTTTTGCTAAAAATGAATTGAAAAACCATTTTCGCCCAGGACATTAAATGTCAAAATAACAAGCTTGTCTATCAAGTTCATACAACTACAGAATACTTCAATTGACAGACCTTGTCAGAGTGTGTGCTTTTAGGCCTACATCTCTGTTGAAGTTAAGGACAACGAACTTGGAAACCGAGTCAAAAATGAGTTCCGCAGGGACTCTGCAACATTGTACAAACAAAATATCTTCCCTGTTTCAAACTTTTGACCCAATTATGCCTCAGAAAAAAATGCCATGGACGGGAAGAAACAACGAAGATGTCAGAGTGGATTTTTGTGCTTTAAAGCCTAGGCCAACATCTCCGCAGTAAAAGATAAGGACAATGAACGGGAAATCTGAGTCAAAAAGGAGTTCTGCAGTGACTCGCAACTTTGTAAAGAAAAAATATGTTTGTTTTTTTCACACTTTATGTGCCACATGAAGAATTTGCTATTGACGGGAAGCATGATGTTTTATGTACATTAGAATTGCCATCTCAATAATGTTCCTGATGTTTTTTTTTTAAGGTTTCCCTTTAAATCGATTTAGATAAGCAAAATATACCCATTAAAAAGCCCTACAACAATGGCAATTTTGATGTCAGTAACAAATTAATTGCTGCGGGAAGAATAAAGATGACCCCATTGTGATACAGCTCCTTTACATTGTAAGTAAATCACCAACAGTGCAGCAAGGCACGACGTGTTACCCACTGTACATAGAAACACCATAATATTACTTAAAATGCAGGAAAGGGACTGGTAAAATAATATTTTCCGATCGGCTTCACCTGACATATATTGTCCCATCGATGTGACAGTCCGTGTTGATTTGTCCATGCACTGAGCGAACATCTTTACTGCCCAAACACACCTGCAGCGCCTACGTGATACCACATAAACATATCAGGTTTAAAGCATTTTCTGTCAGTGTTCTAAAAAACATGTTATTTTTGCGTTCAAGCATTTTCTTTCAGTGTTCTAAAAAACATGTTTTGAAATAATTGCGGAACAAGTTGCGGCACAGTTCGGCACGGCGATGATAAGTGTGGACAAGAGGCTGTATCGGGGGTGTTTTGTGCTGTGTGATTTTCTGAAGTGTTGTGTCTAACGTTCAAGGAGACCGCGGTTGTTTTCAGAATTAAAGGAACGGTATACATGCAGTGCCGTAATATTTAAATAGTGGTAACATTTTAGGGGGCCATGCACAAGGGGATACACAACAAAATTCTGGGGGCACTTCAAGTTTCTGTTTGCCTTTTACCATCTTATCTTGGCCCAATTTCATAGAGCTGCTAACCACAACAATTTGCTTAGCATGAAATTTCTGCCTTGATAAAAACAGGATTACCAACCAAATTTTTATTTGTTGCATATTTTTGCTTGTTTCTGGTAATCAGCTGTTGTTTGCTTATCCTGAAAATCACGTGGAAATTTGGTTGGTAATCCTCTTTTTTTTATCAAGGCAAAAATTTCATGCTTATCAAATTTTTGTGCTAAGCACCTCTATGAAATTGGGCCCTGGACGGTGACAACATTTAGGTGCTTCTGCGTTCACATTCGTCCACGACGTGTGTGTGTGTGTGTGTGGGGGGGGGGGGGGGGATTATAAGGATCGCAGTTGACTTCATTGAATTTGAGTAACCGGTGACTGTTTTATCACATCTTAAAAATGAAATTTATTGTATTCTCCACTCCACGTACTCTGTACAGTCATTAAGAGCTACAGGCATTTTCGAGAAATCGTCTGTTTCTTTTACCAAAAAGTGTGTAAAAACAACAGGAGATTTATAAATCAGCGATATTCTTTCAGGTCACATGGAGCCAATACTGCGGGAGAATTTTCTTGCATGCCGCCACAAAAAATATCAAATTCGACATTTTTGGTGCCCGTATCGTAGGGGCTATCCATCTTGAATTACAGAAATATCACCCGGTAAAAGGGTCACCGAAATACAATCTGAGAAATTTGGCCCCAGATATGACACCAATCTGAAATTCTGTCGACAGCACTGGCTGAGTATTAAATGAGCACTGTAGCACTTTGGCATGAGCTCGAACTGACGGGTTCAAGAAGGAGGAAAGGGTATCGTATTGTTCTTGCTATGTACCTTCTGAAGCGGGGGGGGGGGGGGGGGGGCAGTCGATGCTGCAAATTCAAAAGAGAGTCTGACAAAAGACCGGTCAGAACCTGCCAAGGTGCAGTACTTTGGACTGCGTACAAAACTCTGTTCTAAAATGTTCTGTATCATTGTATAATAAAGCCACATGAAAGGTGGGATTTCATTAGAGGTCCACGTGAAAGGCAGGAGAACAAAACACAGAGCAAACACGAGGAAAGTTGTCCACATCTTTATACCATGTAAATTATGCTCACAATTTTTCAAACTGTTGTCAATTTGGTATTATTGCACACACCTTTCATAATACTACTCGATAATTACATCAAATGGGAGATCTGCTTCAACATCTGAACAGGCTCAAGGAAAAATCATGTTTTCGTATAAAATGGAATCATCTCAAACTCTAACACGGGTGGGCGTAACATTGTTCACTGATTCTATGGAAAAGGTCGACTCACAACCAGCTCAATTACTGTAAGAGTACATGGCAGTTTGCTTTAAGTACGATTTTGTGATAGATTTGTCGCGAATCCCCAAGTCACGAACCCACCGCAGGTTCTTAAAAATTCACATTTTGGGTCCCTTCGGAAATAAAGACGTTCACTCACTTCGGCAAATCTTTGAATATTCCTCTGCGACAATACTCAGAAATTTCCTCTTGGGTTGGGAGGGACAATATCATAAAGCAGTGGGTCTGAATATTTAAAGGAACACTACAGAATTTGTATGATATTAGTTTTTGTCTGAGATCACAGATTTACATTAAATTTATATACACGGTCTAATGACGAAAGTAGACAAATATCCTTTGCAAAATTTTCTGTCTGAAATGTCATATTTGATGGGTACTAAATAAAACTAATTTCCCGTTTTGAGTTATCGCTCAGTGAGCGTTTTATTAACATTTAAAAAAAATCTATTTCATGCAAAAATGTGTAATCGGTTTTTCACTATTTTCTCGTGACACAGATGGCCGATCGATCTCAAACTTCTGCAGGTTTGTCAGTTTATGTATATGGTGGATGACATAAAGGTGCAAGTACTGTCAGCAACTGTTTTGTTCCTTTGAATTGTGGCATCAGGAGATTAACTTAATAGCAATAGTTGATTTCTTTTTAAAATCAATCAGGGGTGCTATTTTTGTTGTTGTCTCTTCTATGTATATGTCCGTGCTTTCTTTATCGTTCTTATTTTTGTACTTTGCATTTTTACCTGTGAAATTATTAAATGAATGACTGAATGGATGAAACAGCATCAGCCGACAGGAGAGATTGTGACTAAGGGTTGGGAAGCAAAGACCAGCTATAGTAGGGAGCTGAGAGGCTAGGTTATGGAGAGTTGTTGAGTCCTCCGCTGAGAGTGATCATATGGGATTGGTGTCATGGCATAGGGGCATCTCGTGGTTCACGTTACGGTAATCGCAGATGTGCCGGTGTCCTGTAATTAAAATGATCAGAAAAACTTGCAGGAATGGAGTGCCGAGGGTATAGGTTGGTGGTGCACGCAATCGTCGAATTCGATCATCGTTGAACCGTAGATCTCTTGATTGAACGTGTGGGTCTATACAGCTCTGGGGATGTGTCCCTGACATCAAATGTACAGAATCCTTTGCCATAAGACAACACTTCTCATTGGCTTACATGTTTAGCTCTATAAGAAACTAGAAAAGGTAACCACATCGGCAAATTTATCAGGCTCCAATTCTAATCCGAATTCGATGATCGTTGAACCATATAGACTGAATGTGGGAGTCTTATGAAGCTCCGAGGTTATTTTCTCGCCAAAAATACAGGCTCCTTTGCCATATAATCATAAGACAACACTTCTCTAATACAGAGACCTTTGCCAGATATTACAACACTTCTCATTGGTTTACATCTGTTTAGCTCAAAGAAACTAGAAACGGTAACCAAATCAGCCAACTTTAACAGGCGTCAATCCTAATCTTCCTCAATTAATTGGACATGACTGCAAAATCATGCGGTAAACACGCACCTGTCAAAGACTCTTTGAATATTTTAAACGAGATATGCATACCATTATTATGTCAATCCAAAAGAACATCATGATCTGTGTTTTATCAGTCAGCTTGAAATTTCTTGCCCATCATTTTTAGTACAGAACATCGGTACGAGAAAAGGACTTCACAAAATCAGGGATAAATTTACTGCTAAAACACAGGAGCTGTTAGGCGCATTAACATCCAATGCATTTGGTGGCAGTGGTGGGATACAAATGCAGCTGTCCCGCCAAAATGGCGAACGTATATACCATACTCAGTAAGTATCATCTGTCGAGAATTTGTTTGTGGCACTTGAACCAAGTGATTCATTTTGTCGCTGGGAATAATTACATGCATCATCTTTCAGTATATGTACAGAATGATCTTGTAAATTGATTACAACACGCACCTTACAAGAGCCACAAGTTCCAATTTCCAGGGTGGTCTAAATCAGTTTACAGTACACTCAAACACCAATCCATCAAATACTTTCGCCTTCGCTGCTTCGTCAATGACCTTAATTGCAGATCAGTCTTTCACTATAGCAGATTTGAAGGGTCACGTTGCCAAAGGAACCCCCGATACTTTGGTGCTAAGTACCAATTCATCACTGTTCGAATACTTCAACTTGTTTTCAAGTTGGACGAGGAAATGTTCGGCATTTAGCATGTTTCAAAACAGACCTGGGTGCTGTATTAACATGCAATTCAGCGCTGTAAAACGTGTGAATTTTTAAGGGACATACTCTCGAAACTCTCTGGTCAAAATTGACGATTCCGGTTTCGGTTCTATATGGTGAATGGTTGATTTTCGATATGAAAGTTGATGGCTTTCGCTGAAAAGGCCTACACTTCAATGTTGTGACGGCAAACTGTCAAAGCCGTAGCCGAAGTAGTTTGTTTCGAACTCGACCCTATTACTAGATTGAATGAGATGTAGTTATTTTCTAAAGAGAAATTGTGCTAGATCCCCTTAGGAGATAAAACTGGCCCACATGGCAATTCATTAACAGTAACAACAGCTAAATATTCGATTTTTTTTTTATGAAACGAAGAAGAAGAAGAAGAAGAAGAAGAAAAAGAAAAAGAGGTGAGACATAAATGCCTAAGAGCAACTCTTGCTAAAGAAGGGGGGGGCACTAATTGCCTGAACGTGGTGTTGAATGGGCTCAATTGTCCTACGTGAGATTGAGGATATTTTCTAGCACTGGTGCATTGATGACAAATGGGAAGGCTGCATCAACATACCAGAAGGGATGTGGTACAGGGTGATTGGCGTGGTACGTCAACACCTCGTGCTGTATGCATTAATGTGATGTAGAGCTCGGGTCATGCCTTGATCCCATGCGGTCTAGAGGCTGCAAGAAATGCCCCTGGCATCATGGATGCAATGACTGAGCGTATTGCATCAGGATAGATCGCTCGCCCATCAGGACTAATCTTTTGAAACACAGTGATTTAAGTCTATATTTAGTATCTCGAAATTATTGCACCAATTTCCATCGTTGATTGAAAATGTCTTACTTACCCGTAAATAGGCTATTGCATCAAAATTAAACACCACGTCATAAGTATATCTCTAAAATTAAAACCTATTAAATTACCTGGTATTGTTTGCTCACATTTGTCATCAAATATATTTGTTTCTGCTAACAGAGCAAAACAAAAAATGTATATAATCCGATATACATTTAACAACTTACCCATTCCCTGTTTTTTTTACAACCACTTTTTAATAAACTAATTTGATTCTAAACAGTTAGAAAATCCTTGGACGGGAAACAAAATTAAACAATTCAGCAATTAATGGCCGAACTAGGTTATTCCTCTGACAAATAAATCATAAGCCATAACATGCCACCACAGCCTGCTAAATGCCACAGCATCGACAGAAAAACCTTGGCAGTAGCAGCAGCAGCTCGCTAAATAAAGAAAAAAGGCCTCGTCAAATCAGGCAGGAACGTCAAGCTTTTCAAGTCAGGCAGAAAATGAGACATTTCTATTCACGAGAAGTCTTTCCCAGGTAAGCCAGTTAATAAAAGGAGAGCCCGGAGACAGTATGCACAGCAAAACAAGGTATATAGAAGTATAGGATAATTCTCCATTGGATATAAAATATATGTGGAAGGCCAGAGTGAAAGAATTAGCTGCAAGCTTGATTGGAAGTATCAATCTTGCGGAAAATGGCACGCTGGGTTTGCACGAATTGGCTTGACTTTAACAGCGGGCCGTCAATACGTTCCGTGTTTCATGTGCAACACTAGTTTTTTTTCAATCGCCCGGAATCAACAAAAGCAGGGAATTCGGAAAGTGGTGTGCAGGCTGCCTCTGCATATGAAAAGCTTCACAGTGTGTTGCATTGCTGAGAGCGATTTCCCTTTTGCAGTAATGAAGACTTTAATATACAAAGCTCAATGAAAGCTTTGACCCCAAATACAAAAACATTCACCTCCCAGAGGTGTTTTTAAGTGTGACATTTTGAGCTCTATTTTGAGCTACTTTAACATACCGAGCCTTACGTTTAAACAGGGGCCGGTCCAAGCGATTATACGGGCAGGGCAATGCACACGTACACCGGTGCTATAGGGTAAAAAGACTTGATGATGTCAAAACGTTATGTTGTATATTTTCTTGAGTCAAGATTTCGTATGGAGCAGATCTTTTCGATGTCTGGTTATATCTTTCGTAGTTCACTCCACTAACAATATTATTCCCAAAACCGAACTCGTATATAGGTACCTTATATAGCAATAAGGCCTAAATGACCGGCGAGTTAGGCCACGGTAAAAACGTATCAATATATTTTGTTGGGCATCCACCAGCTAGTCAACGTTGAAGTAAGATACCTGCATATAAAACCCAAATCAAGCATAAGTTGGTAAAGATTTCCGAAAATCTCCGTTTTCCCTCGCCATTCTATAAGGGTTCTACAATCAAGTTATACCTAACTGGAACCCGACACTAGCCCGAAGGACAGCTGCTGTAGGCTGCCTTGAACAATACTGTAACGACATGAACAAAATTGGAAAAGTTGGTATCCCCAGTTGAGAGAGGTAGAGAGATCTCTTTTCACGCGGAGGAGGAGTGCTGCGAAATGGTCACCGTAAGCTTAGCTCCATACGCCCCGAAGCAGTCCCCCTCACAACAGACGGCTACAGTTTGCTTCCACTGCGGTTTTTCTTGCCTCTTTCCATAATGCAGGACAACGGTGTGAATCACCTCGATCCGGCCAGAAGAGGCACTCCCGTTCACCGGGGTGAATTCAATCGGGGCCCGGCGGTTGTTCTGAAGCCCTTTACCCAACCCCTCAATGCTCGAAGCGATCGGCACAACCCAATTCTCTCCAACACACACACAGAAAAATCTATGTTGCGCTGTGATGGCCTTTTCTCCGGTTACGCGTGCTAGATTCTCCATCCACTCATTCTATTCTTTCAAAGCCGGAGGGCTGTTCCAGAAACAGGAAGCGCGAGGATGAGAAAAAGAGAACAATCTCAGACCTGGATAAACCAAATCGTTGCTTACTCAGTTTTGGATTGAACGGAACAGCTGAAATAAACAAAGTCGCACCAAATTGATGAAACGAGATACAGTCGGGAGCAAATTTTCCCTGTTTGCAAATTGTCAATAACTTGTTCAATACAAACACAAGAGGTTTAACTTCGGGCAGAACTGCAACCGGGAGTTGGAAATTAAATGATAAAGGCTTTACCGTAATTCAGGTTATCTCAACAGGATATATCCCGAGAAGAAAGAACAGCCCTTAGACACAAAATTGAAATTTTAACAAAATAAAATGCTCCAAAGTAAATTTGTGGCAAACTGTCCATTCCCTCAAAATAAAAACCCCTTACTTATAATGAATACAAATAAAACCAGGCCTTTTCCCCATAAGTATTTTTCTTCCCAGCTTAAGTTAATGAGTAAAAGTCACGATGTAAAACACATGAATTGGCTACAAACAACAACTTCCGAAGCAAATAGAAGTGGGGAAAGTTTAAATTAAGTTAGATTCATTAAAACTGCCAAACTTATACCTACACTTTCAAACAATATTTCTCCGTGTGACATGCAGCTAATGATGCAACATGCTTGTCACAATGCAAAACATGTCTAATATAGTTTATATATGACATATACGAATACCAAGGAAAGAACATGCAATTTGAACACACGGATGAGCATTAATGCAACCCATTCTATAATCCTCTCCCATGGTAACACAACACAGAGAGCCAGCAGTAGGAAGAGTTTGACAAACACAATCTCCCCACTTGACAGTTTTCTATTCTACCAACCATAATCTCATCACGCTACGACCAAAACACGCCCAAAAGCTTCCCCGCTCAGAATTAAGTTATCCGGGATCAAAGATCTCAAGTATGTGCCGGCAATTCACCAGGGCAAACAAACCCTATTCAAGGTGTACACATAGTTTCACACCTCCAACCCTATTCAATATAAAACCAAGGACAAAAGAGCGGGGATTTTACCGTGAGCCGGTGTTGGTTCGGTTACCGGTTGCCGAGCTCCGGAAGGCTTGGTCAAATCCGTGGTGTGCGCTGGGGGAGCCCGGACAAGATTGTCAACACGGACATGAAAAGTTTGGAGTGAAATATGGGGAAGTCTGCCCTGGTTTCTTTGGTAATAAGATATGGTAGTCTTTGTTGGGGGTACTGAAAGGACAAGTCTCCCTTTTAAGAAACGTCTGAAAAGAACTCACCTAAAAAAGTAATTGTTGGAAATTTTTCTTCGAGAGAATTTTCCCTAGAGGCCCAGGGCGCAGATTTCGTTAAAAAATGTGTATGCCGTGTAAGATTTAATCGATCGGCTGCAAATTTACGGTGCAAATTACCAGTCTTTACTCGCAAAACTAAACTTCTTTAAAGGGAGTCGTTTCTCGCCAAATTCAACAAACAGTTGTTCAGTGTTCTTTATACCCAAGTAAGTTTTAGTGTTATTTACTTGCTACATACTCTACCTTTAATGACTTTCATTTCACTTTTACTATTTGCATTATAGTGGATGGCAAAATCAGCGTGCACAAACACATTCTGAGCCATTTTTTTTTAACTCTCTCATCTTTGAACGAAATGGAAAATCCCATCAATGGAGATTTTCAAAAAAAGTCATAAACAGTCTCCCTTAATTTTCGTATTGAATTTCCGCGACGGTTGAAGTTTTGAATCATGTTTTGCCTTTTTTGGTTAATGTGAGATTCGGCTCATCTGAGAAACACATTTCCCCCGGGCCCCCATTTCTTTTTCCCTGTCTAATGACCATGATTGACATTTCACAAGCTTGGGTGTCAGGGCTAGCCAACACCTGGCCTCAGACGCTCGTGCACCGTGTAGAATTCCAGAGCGGCCACGGCACATTCTTCATGAGCAAATCATTCTCAGATCTTTTTAAAGCCGCGCTTTATATATTATAAAAATCCAATTGGAAAAACAAATACTTCGCACCGCTGGGGTAATTAAAACATCCCCTGTTGACGTGAACACATCTGGAAGACTCTGTCCGCAACTTGGAATTTTGAAAAACATGTCCGCTCAAAATGAAAGATTGGAAAGGAATTTTAAAATCATCAATTTAAGGTAAAGGGTATGTTGTTTCTACAGCTCATTCCGCACCAAAAAGAGACCATTTCTCACTATACAACATAACATAATCTTGGAAACAAATTACCCAAGTTGGGTTCAACAATAAACATAGATAGAGGCCCCCATGCTAACAAAATTAAAGTGTATTGCTCTTTCGGATTGGTTCGCTCAAACACGCGAGAGCCTTACAATATTGTCCTACATTACAATCACCTTGTTCAGGTGCCACGTTATTTCGAACAGATTTGAACACGTTGCTGGAATGGCGCGTGTTACACACCTTTTTCTGCGACCAGCAATTTGACACCAACTGGTGGTGGGTAGTGACAATATTGACAAAGAATTTTCCAACAATTAATAAATAACATCTGTTCACAGAAGCTCATGCCCTTTAAAAAAATTGAGTTTCATCTTTAAATCCCAACCGTTATGCATATGTGCCACATTATTTCGAATAGATTTGAACACTATAGCATACTGGCCATGGCGCGTGCACACCCTTTTCTTTGGTCAGCATGTGACACCAACCGGTGTGGCTGGTGACAATTGCAAAAGAACTTTCAGACAACCAATAAATAAAATCTGTTCACAGAAAAGGGAGTTGTATCTTTAAATCTGAAATACCATCCCGTTCTGCATTATAATATTCATATTTCATGAGGTATTTTATCGATGTATTGATTGCACTATTGGAGGGTGAGGGTAAAATCTGTCCAGCGGCATGCGCTAAGACCGAGGCGCAAGATTACACGAACAAAATAAGCCACCGTTTTCTTACGATTTAATATGCGTCACCAGGCCCACAGTAGGCTTGGAAAAACCTCCATGGTAAAACCAATCCTGTAGGGACTTCAAAATCATTGGTCTTGGGAAATGCAAGATTCTCAGGATTCATCAGGATATTTTAGTATTTTCTAACTTTAGAAAATTAGATTGGTGTGGGGTGGGGAATAATTTGATGCGCGGAGCACTAACGGCTTCAGGTTTGGGGCCCGTTTTAAAGGCAGTGGACACTACTGGTAATCACTCAAAATAATTTTTAGCATAAAACCTTTCTTGGTGACGGGTAATGGGGAGAGGTTGATGGTATAAAACATTGTGAGAAGCAGCTCCCTCTGAAGTGCCATAGTTTTCGAGAAAGAAGTAATTTTCCACGAATTTGATTTCGAGACCTCAGATTTAGAACTTTAGGTCTTGAAATCAACCATCTAAACGCACACATTTTTGTGTGACAAGGGTTATTTTTCTTTCATTATTATCTCGTAACTTTGATGACCGAATGAGCTCAAATTTTCACAGGTTTGTTATTTTATGCATATGTTGAGATACACCAACTGTGGAGGCTAGTCTTTGACAATTACCAATAGTGTCCTGATGTGTCCACTGCCTTTAAGGGTCCGGAGCTCACGCGGGAGCACAAGCCACAGTCGGAGCCCAGGCCAGGGCCCAAACCGTAGCCTAAACGGGATACCAAACTGGAGTCACGCCCAAGCCAGAGACAAAACCGGAGCCTCAAGCCCATGCCAAGGTTTCGAAAAAAGCCCGATGTTGCCATTTCTTTCAGCACGAGATGTGATAATAATATCGGGTTGGGAATTTGTTACCAGCTGGCCTCGACGTGGTTACTTACATGCTTACACTGAATCCACTATGAAAAAAAGAAAGATGCCTGCACCATGCTGATGTATCATGCAGGAGGCCCGATTATAAAGTCATTTATGTAGGGGGAGAAAAACACCTTTCATTCTGAGTTGGCTAATGCCCTCTTCTGGCGTCATGATTTTCTGATAAAACACAACTTGGCTAAGCATGGCCCGGGGAAGCCATGCAAATTGCCACATTTTGGCAAGATAAGCATCAGATTTAGTTTAGTTCCTGCCAAGAAATACTTCTCAAAAGTAATAGACGGGGTCTAAAGCATTGCTACGGGCAACATGGCCTAATTCAAACAATCAAAACACGTCAACACTTCTGACTTAACTGTTTTTCTAAACTTAACTCAGATCAACAAACTCTTGAAATGACTTTTATCGAAGTGGGCCAGCCATCTTGATTTTCTCCAAATTCTTCTGGTTCTTTTAGCATGTGTTACTGTTATTGTACAGAGGGAATGGCCAACATGTTTGAGTAGAACATCAACATTTAAACAGGCACATCTTTTATTTGGGACCTTATAGCATATACTCATCTGAAATTTGCACGTACGAACACCAATCTCAGCTTACTGTGCAAGCACCAAATTTCTGTACTAGCCGTGTGAAACAAAACTCACAAAACTTCAAAATGTCAAGAACGCTGCTGCTTGCGTATTATCTAAAACATGTAAATATGATCACATCACACCTGTATTGAAACAACGAATAAAAAAAAAATTGTTTAGGGGGTTAACTGTTTTGTTTATTTTTCATGAAGTATATAAATAAATGTGAGCTTGGATTGAGTTGAGTTTTTAAATTCTATTCACCCACCTTAAGATTTGAATAAAGTATGGACGATTCGCACACAAAGGTACAGGCCTCAACCTTCCTACGCAATTCCGTGAAATAAAGGTGCGCTGTATCAAGATTCAAGAATGCCTATCACCAAAGCATGGAGTCAAACAACACGGGCCAAATTTCATGGCTCTGCTTACCGTAAGCACAGAATCGGAGCTTACGGAAGCAGGGAATTCTGTGCTTACTACATGCGTATTTCACGGGTTACGCGAATTGTGGCTTCTGCGCGTGCGTACTCAACGTTTACTAAGCATTCTACGCTTACAAGGCTAGCGCAGAAATTCGGCGCTTGCACGTAAGCGGGGAATCGTAAACGTAAGCGCAGAATTCAGCGGTAAGCAGAGCCATGAAATTTGGCCCAGTACTGTACACTAATTAAAGGAACACGTTGCCTGGGATCGGTCGAGTTGGTCTTTGAAAAGCTTTCTGTAACCGTTTGTTATAAATTCGATATGGTTAGAAAGATGTTGTAAAAGTAGAATACAATGATCTACACAAATATGCCTCGAAATTGCGTGGTTTTTGTTTTACCTCGTCGACAAACACGGTAGGCCATTTATGGGAGTCAAAAATTTGACTCCCATAAATGGCCGACCGTGTTAGTTCGCGACGTAAAATGAAAACCGTGCAATTTTGAGTGATACTTGTGTGGATTATTATATTCTACTTTTAAAACATCTTTCTAACCATATGCTTTTCATAACAAACGGTTTCAAACGCTTTTCAAAGACCAACTCGTCCGATCCAAGACAACGTGTTCCTTTAATGCTTTACCAGTGCTACACCTTGTCTTTATGAAGATGGGGCTGATGTGGGACTGGCGCATAACTCAACAAGTTAACACCAAATGTTAATACTTGGTTTTTTTAAATGGATTGATATCAATGAATTTAATATTAGGCCACAGAACACTCCTCTAAATCGAGGAAAGTCAAATCAGTCAATATGTTTTATAAATTCATATAAGCTTCCATGCATCTGCCAATCAAAACAGTGGTCCCTCACACGGATCCAGAGGACCTAATGAATAATTGATGAACGTACAGATCCAGTGCTTATTTTAAGTGGACTGCGGGTAGAGAGGGGGAAAAGGGAATGCTAGAAAAGTGGAAGGAACGAGATGGAAAAATAAGACTGTCACACTAAAAGCATCTGCAAAGATACAGTGCACTCAAGGGATATCCATCTGCAAGTCAAGTTTCTTTTAGAGATCTCAAGGAAGAGTATAGAAGGGATTTTATAATGCATGTACATTTTATGCAGATGTAGGGGAAAGTCAATCTTGAGAGGTGAGAAGAGGAATTGTAAAGAAGCCCGGGGAATACATGAGAAGCAAAGACAGAACAATCAGATGGGCAAGGCATTTTTTATATGTTCAGAATGACATGACTAGTGTCAGAACATCATCTGACTTGCATTATATAATGTTGGAAAGGTGAACTTCAAGGAGGTTACTCTTGTTTGACCAACTCGGTTAGAGAGAGAGTGCTTTTAGGAGGAAAGAATTTCACAGCTTGAAAAAAAGTAGATTGGGTAGAGGAGAATGACATGACAACGCAAATGGAGAGCAACTTTTAAAGGGGGATAAATTGTATTGAGGGAAACGGGTTAGATAGAAGTCTAAATTCTTGTATCATATCATCTAATTCCTATTGCTATAAATTCCACTGACATCTGAGCGACATCAATGTTTAAGTAAAAAAAAAAATTAACATGAGGTGATGGGAAGATTTAACAGAAAAGCCTCCTTGAAGATGGAAGAGGTGGCAGAGCTATTTGCCTGGCTCTCTAATCTCTACCCCCAACAATCTCATTCTCTAGGTTGATTGACAGCCCCTCAGGGACCCTTATTATAGCCCCAGGCAGTACAATCACCTGAGAATGGGGTCAACTCATTCCCCTCTTGGCTGGTAAAAAAAAAAGGGGGGGGCACAACAGGTGTCATGGTGAGTATACCTGTGGAGCTAGGTGTGGCTTCCCACTGGGTATTAATGAAGCCAATTTGCTGGGGTAATGGCTAGTGAATGATTGGTCTGATCAGTGAGGTAGACTGTGAGAGACTAGTATGGAATATTCTAGCATGTGTCATCATGGGGTAGGATTCTTCTACCCAAGTCCCCCTTGCTGTGCATTTCATAAATAGGTATAGATTTGTCCAGAGGAGCTCATTGTTTTGATTGTAAATAGAATTTCACCCCCAATTTATCGTATTGAAGTGTAAATTAAAGTGTAAGTGAACTGTTTAACAACATTGTTTGTCAATTAACAGTATATTATGACACCTTTTTTTTTTTTTTTTTTACAAATTCTTGCAAAAATCTATTTTGGTGTTTGAATCAACACAACTAGTTTTTACTATTAAATGTGAATGACATTGAAAAATGCTCTCTTTTCAAAATGTTGAAAAAGAAAAGAACCCTTGAACCTTCGACATCTCAATAAAATGTGCACATTACTGTGATTTTGTCATCAACCATGTCCATTTTCTGCAGTCAAACCAATGAATAAACTATGAAGTCATTCAACATTTTGTTGAACAAGTCCTCAAGTATTGCATCGCAACATTTAAAGGTAGTTTTTTTTTAAATATAAATGAAGAATTATTCACTCAATGTGAAGCCCTTGTTTTATTCACTAGATCATAATATATGAAATAAATTCAAAATCTCTCCTGCTGAAGCATTTGCCACAACATTAAACCTCAACATTTTCAAGTATAGCCTACAATAGACCTTATGCATTGACGTCATCCAGCGGCCATCTTAGTGGAAAAACAGTGACGAAACAATCAAAACGCACAGATTTGTACGCGCGGCGCACAGGATTGGCCAATGAACAACCTCCTTTTGACCTCGAGGTTAGGGCGCCCTACTGAAATGACGTCATTTGCATAAGGTCTATAATAATAACCCAAAGTAAGTTCTTCAATTTTGAATCTCATACAGACTGCTTCACTAAGGTTTATAAACATAAATGAAGAAATATTTACTCGATGTGAAGCCCTTGTTTTATTCACTAGCTCATAATTATTATAAATAAGTTCAAAATCTCTGCTAAAGAATTTGCCACAACACCCCATGGCTGTTTCAAGCATACCCTACAACAACAGGTGAGTTCTTCAATTTTGAATCGTACTGACTGCTTCAAAAAAGATTTATTTACATATGAAGAATTATTTACTCAATGTGAAACCCTTGTTTTATTCACTAGCTCAAAAATCTCCAGTGCTGAAGCATTTGCCACAACATTTGTACATCAAAAGCTGTTTTAACACTTCCAAGCAAAGCCTACAATAACAATAACCCAGTGAGTTCTTCAATTTTGAAATTCAGAAAGCTCCACAAAGGTTGACTTTGGTGATTGATGATTCATATTGCAGTCAAAGAATACTTCCACATATAAGGTGTCATAAATATAAATATCTGTGATAAATTATTCACAAGGCGGTTATGACCAGGGGGCAGGGAATCTACAAATTGACAGCGGAAATCGGTGACAGTGAGGCTATTTTGCAATTCCGAAGCAATCAATGAAGAAAATTGAAAACTGCGATTTGTACAAATTGAATATTTGACCCCAAGGTAGTCCAACCATGACATTGTCTTTTGACGAAATTATACGGCTGCGAAACGCGAGATATGTCATCACTGCTTGACTGTGGCCTGATGACATGTATTGTATAATCAGATTAGACCTGACAGTTAATCATGCTTGCAGTCGACAACTTGCAATAAATTATTAACCAATAAAAAGCTGGAGGAATATTCGAATGGTTAAAGGCACTGGACACTATTGGTAATTACTCAAAATAATTGTGAGCATAAACACTTACTTGGTTTGCGAGCAATGAAGAGCTTGTGATAGTATAAAACATGTGAGAAACCACCCCCTCTGAAGTAACAGTTTTTGAGAAAGAAGTGCTTTCTCGCTAAGACCTTAGCTGAGGTCTTAAATTCAAGGCATCTGAAAGCACACAACTTGTGCGACAAGAGGGTGTTTTTTCTTCCATTATTCTTTCGCAACTTTGACGACCAATTGAGTCCAGATTTTCACAGGTTTGTTATTTTATGCATATGTTGAGATACACCTAGGGAGAATACTGGTCTTTGACAATTACCAAAGTTGTCCAGTGCCTTTAAGAGAGACCAACACTTGCATACCTTATAATAATCCATATCGTGACAACGATGTTTATTAAGACCGAACTGTCAGCTACCATTCTAGGATTGATAAATAACTTAAGTCACCAGATTAAGGTTGAGTGAATGGGGCACTTAACTGACACTAATGGCAATTTGAATGTTGTCAATAGAATGCTGCACATTGACTTTGTACTAGTAGAAATGAAAAAACCTCCCCCTTCAACCAGTGGGGTAATGAAAATGTACTACTTTCATTATCACACCTATGAAAGCAAGTTACCATGGGTCAATTTCATAGAGCTGCTAAAACAGTAAATATTGAAAACCAATTTAACCCCCATTTTTTTGTAGCAAACCTCAAGCTATTACCATTATTTTTTGTAATGGATAAGTCTACTGTAATTCAAAAGGAGAGTCCGATGTATGTATAATTTCTTGTCCTAGTTTATGATGAATACTTCCAATACTTATTGATTATTCGTACTAAAAAGCATCGAGATATGGTTGGTTGGGGGTAGACAACAAAGGACACATAATGCACAATACATAATGACCTACAATCCCGCCCAAAACTATTCGAATATCCGGTTAATTTCACTATTCGCCCAGCACTATTCCTCACGTTACATAAAACCATTCCCTGTACACTTCCCACTGAAAATCATTCTCTTCCTTCTCCATCGTCCCCCCCCCCTCAATGTTGACTGTAACACAGAAGCTATCAGAACCAACATTGAAAGTTGGCACGGGGCCCATTGAGATCTGGCTGGTACTGTAGCCCACCCTCCCCAGCTTTTTCTTGCTAAACGTAACAATACCCAAACTTACTTGAGTTTTCTGTCATTCAGAGCTAAACAATCACATTCATGTTGTTATCTATGCACTTAAAGAACAAGTACTGTTTTGACTTTAGGTCAAAGGGTTACATTAACAATCAAGTCAGTCAAAATAATGTCATATCCAAGCCTGATTTCCATCAACAGACTAAACACAGTGTTTTGTTGAAACGTTGCATTCCAATATTTTCTCTCAGCCAATATTTTTTGTTAGACACAAGAAGAGACTAAACAAATCTTTCCTCCAGATAATATCATTTCATAAAGATATAGATGCTGGTTAACTTTTTGGAGTTGAATAAAGAAAATAGTTGGGCTTTTATGTTCATCCCTGAATTCCTACTTATATTTTCATTCGATTGGGAAAAGGTAGGTTAAACTACGCAGACACAAACATTACTAAGTGCTGTATGATGACATCATTGTCAAAAAGTCTTGTCTTCAGTTTCACTCAAAATGCTTTCATTTATTCAATGATTCTGATGGATCAATGGGAATGATGTACACCTGGATTCAATTTCATGAAGCTGCCTATGCACAAAAAAAGAACTAAGCACAAAGCAAATTTGCTTAAGTATAATATAAGGTCTACTGAGTACTAGCCCAAATGCCATGTCACTTGTATTGTGACTGGTGTCCTGCTCAGTTTTGCTTAGCAGAAATTTATCAAGCAATATATTCTGTTTAATTAGCTCCATGAAATTCCCTATGCAGGTTGAAACAACATTTCTGGACAACAAAAATGTGAAGCTATGCAAGCAAGTAAAACTTGTACTATTTGGTGCTAGTTTTCTTCTTTTTTTGGGGTTTAGCGGAAATTTCTCAAGCAACATATTTTGTTTAAGCAGCTCCATGAAACTCTGCAGGTTAAAACAATTATGTATTGCAACTGTGAAACTATGCAAGCATATAAATACAATTCAAGTGTGTGTGTGGTAGGCACTATTGGGAAAACTATAGATAGTGAAAATTGAATTCCTGTTGATCACACAATGTCAGAGTCCCTTGTTATTCAGACATCACTCATGCCAATCACCTCATCCAGATCTAGACCAAGACAAAGTGACAGTCCCCGCCTTCTCAAAAACAGCTCCCTTAAAAACAAAACAAATCAAGAAGACGAGAGTGGAGAGGGGAACGAAAAGAAGAAAAAAAGTCCTGTTTCATTCCAGTAGTGAAGTGTCACTTATTCATCCAAGTCGGCCGTTTCCTGCACGCCTGCTTGATGATTGAAGGAGTTAGATAGGGGGAAGCTTGTCTTACAGGGAATGGTGCCACTTACTCATGCAATGTGGGCACGTACGTGCTGTCTCTCTGGTGTTAATGTGATACCCTAACTAGAGTCTGTTGTAAGATCTCCGTCATCTACATTAAGATTGCGGCATGGATAATGACTGGGTTTTTTTTCTTTGAGGGAAGGTTTATATGATTCAACTACTCAATTAAACTGATCAAAGTCATGCACACTCAATGCCACACTGATGTTAAAGGGGTACGACCAAGTAAACATGAAATAGGTTTGTTTGGAGTATTTTCCTCTTAAAGCCATTGGACACTTTCGGTACAGAAAAAAAAGTTAAAAGTTCACAGATTTACAAATAACTTACAGGGTTTACAGAAGGCAATGGTGAAAGACTTCTCTTGAAATATTGTTCCATGGAATGCTTTACTTTTTGAGAAAACATTAAAACAATATCAATTCTCGATATCGAGAATTACGGATTTATTTTAAAACACATGTCATGACATGGCGAAACGTGCAGAAACAAAGGTGGGTTTTCCCGTTATTTTCTCCCGACTCCAATGACCGATTGAGCCTACATTTTCACAGCTTTGTTATTTTATATAGAAGTTGCGATACACGAAGTGTGGGCCTTGGACAATACTGTTTACCGAAAGTGTCCAATGGCCGTAATTCAAGCTACTGAAAATGATGATTTGTTGCAAAAAAGGCAGAAAGGTAACTTGAAAAAGTAAATATATTTTGGGTTGGACAAAGACAAAATTTACTAGAGCGGGATTTGAACTTGCCACCTCTGGATTAATGTACAGACTAGTCCTAGGAATCTTTCAGAGTTATTTCAAACTTATGACTTGTCCTTAGTTAGGACTGACTTAAGATGAGACTTCCCTTACATTCTTACAGTCCTCCACAGCAAACAAGCCGCAGAAAACAAAAAATAGGTAAAACTAAAAATCTCCAGCCACCTGCAAAGCTCAGTGCTGATTCTGTAACAACAATGCCACTATCCAAATGAAGATGCAATCAATACAGATGACATTTTCCTTGAACGGAGACCTTTCAGAAAGAGAATAAATTGAAGCACTTCCCCCCTGAGCCATCGCAAACACAATCACAAACGGGGCAGGATGAAGCCATGCATGGCGTATCAGCTTTCCGTAGATACAGTGTTTCTCCTTCTCTCTTTCTTTTCTTTTACTCCAATTAAAGTCCCCGTTGATCAATAGAAGATATCCGCTCCTGCCAAACTGTGCAAACCTGTCTGTCTAAATATACACTAGAATGGCTGTGAGTACTCGGACAACATGGATTTTGGTTCAAGGCAAACTTTCCTCTTCCTCCTCTATATTTCTTCATTACCATCATCCCCTCGTATCAAAGCACAGACAACATGCAATGACTTCCCCCATAGGGGAGGAAGCCATTGCCAACAGAAACTTATTTAAAAAAAAAACAGAATATAAATGAGGAAATCTAAGTTGCAACGCCAAACAAAATACGGCAAGGTTTTTAAAAAAGTGCTGTTCACTCTTCAAGATCTTCAAGGTCCTACTATTTTCATTTCCACCCTTGTGCTCAAGAACGTTTCCTGCCTCCTCTAATGCTCTCATTTAAAAATCTTTTTGCAGCCGCACGATAAAAGTTCCATGACCCCATACTCAGAAAGAAATGCTCACTAAAAGCTCCCCCAGTGCTGAAGTATTATTTAATCCATGCCTCAGTAAATTTCCATGATCCTACTAATTTTCTCAGTCCCCCCTCCCTCATTGAATGTTTCCTTCACTTTTTTCCCCTCAGTTTTCCAGCACATGTTTCCATCCTGGATATAGGGAGTGCCCCCCAGTCCACATTGTTATTCCATGAAAGTGCACATGACATGACTAATTCCTGCACTTCTCAGTGAACAGCTAAGCTAGACGCTTGTGCAGGTGCAGAAAAGCACGAACATGAAAACACCAGGTTTAAGCCAGCTCACTGCTGGATTTGGGAGATTTACTGCTGGTCTTTCATTCTTGTGGAACCTCAGGAAAACCATGTGTCGTTTGTCTAAACACCATGTATAAAAAAAGTGCAGCATAAACGCCAGCTCCATAAATCCATCAATTGCCATGTGAAATAATTATATTTCGGGTTCTGGCTGGTGGACGGGAAAATTTACGAGCGAATACCTCCAGAACGAAAACAAAGTAACCCAGGATCCCAAGTTTAACCCTTTTATCACACACCCCTCGCTATGTTGTATAAATGGTTGCCCAAGTCTTCAAGTACAAGTCGTAAACTTTATAACTGTTTGTTGTGGAAGTGTAGTTGAGGCAGCGCCCCCCACAGCACCTGCGCCAGAAGGTTTATTTTCTCTTATCATGTGACCAGAGGTGAGGTCATGAGAAACCAGACACTCCAGTAATTTGTCAGATTGTGGTAACACCTTTTAGAGGGGGGCGATGGCAGGTATAAATACTAAAATGTTGTAGGCAATAAAAATGCAATGGCCCCACAGCGAGGTGACAAGGTAGTTTAACATCTCAACATTAAATAATAACTGTTACTGATGAAAACCACATTTCATGGTAAACACATCTGTGGTGAAAAAAAAAAAAAAAAAAACCCAAAACACCAACACTACTCATGATTCTATTCTGTTTTCCATACCCTGACAAATAATTCTAACAACCATGGTTTTCAGTTTTTAACAAACCAAGGCTGTTTTTCTCAAACTCAGACAATGTGGCTGACACACACTGCACAGTACCACATTCAAAAGAACATTATCTTGAAGCAATCTTGAACAAATTTGGAGCACTAACTTATCAAACTCAATGACATTTTTGAAGGCAAGGTATCACTAGAAAGAGACAGATATTTTCAGGTTTTCTAAATGAGCTTGTAAATGTACACAACTTCTTGTATTCTGTGGAGAAGACACAAGATGGGCAAAATATTTATGAGACTTTTCTTAGGGCAAGGTAATTTTCCATTGATTAGGCCTCAGGGCATTTCTATGAGGTAAATACAAATTTCCACTTGATCATTTCAAGGGGCACCAAGGCAGTGACCATGGGCATTGAGGCAATTCCTTGTATGAAGCATCAGACCTGAGTAAAGTTTCTTGCTATGTGCAAGATGATGGTTGTCATATTAAAGGCACCGTACACTTTTGGTAATTGTCAAAGACCAGTCTTCTCACTTGGTGTATCCCATCATAAGCACAAAACAACAAGCCTGTGAAATCTTGGGCTCACTTGGTCATCAAAGTTGGGAGAAAATGATGAAAGAAAAAAAAACCTTGTTGGACTAATTTGTGTGCTTAAAGATAGGAATAAAAGACTTCTAATATTTTAGTAAGAAATTACCTCTTTCTCTTTCTCTTTCTTGGGAGTCGTTTCCCACAATGTGTTATACTTTCAACAGCTCTCCAAAGCTCATTACCAAGTCAGTTTTTAAGTTAACATTTGTTTTGAGTAATTACCAAACATGTACCTTCCCTATAGAAGAGTTTGCGGTAACACCATGTAATAACAATCTCTAAATGAGTTGGGGTGGTTCTGAAAAGAACCCCAACTCATTTAGAGATTGTTATTACATGGTGTTACCGCAAACTCTTCTATATCTTATCTCCACCATGCAAAGTTTCAAATCCTACTTATGTACCTTCCCTTTAAGGCATGCAGATGTGAGAAATGTTCCCAACTTGTCAGGTTTCTTTTGCAGGTGTGGTCTCTTGACTGAATTGAGGACATGGCAAGTTTGACCTTCCTTGCTCTAAGGTTTGACGCAGCACCTTTCGAGGAAAATCCCAAGAAATGTAAAAATCACAATTGGTGATTCACCAACGTTAATCAAATTGTCTAAAATGAAATTGAAACTTTTGTGGCAGATATTATAAGTGGCGGTGCCAAACTCCAGATGGAAAAAGAGCAATCTAAAAAGTTAATAGAAACAAAACTTGTTGAGGTCAAGAGATACTTTTTCACCCACTACAGCAGCTTTGTAAATTGGTTTATGTGTCACATTTATCATTTAAATTCAAATGTTCAATGTTTTTGTTCAATTACTGGAACCATTAGTTTAAATTGTCTGGAGGCAAAACTACAATGGGAGTTCAGAGGTACATTGTCACTTTGGATGGAGTTTATGTCTGTTTATTTGTGGAATGCAACATGATTTATGTAGTGTTTGGAACTTGTGCTTGGATTGAGACAAAAGGGTGACATATCCTTGCCCTGTGTAGTCTGCTGCCATTTATAACATTCAGCAAAGTGTACCGTTCGTAGAATACAGCACGTTTGTGCCGGGCGGTCTCACATACCAGACTCAAGTTCCGGCGGATGAGTTATTAGAACGTGGGTTCGAATCCTGGTCAAGACACTTGTGTGTCCTTGAGATAGACACTTCAGTCTACATCAAGTCACCCATGAGTTGCTAAATGTGAATTTAGTTTACCAGAGCTGCCTACCTGAGGAGAATGAAATGGTTCATACAGGAATGCCCGATGATACAGAAAGAAACAGGATGGAATTGAATGGCCGATCTGACACTTGGGTTTTGTGCCATATAAAAGCCTACTATTATCATTACTCAAGGACATTAAACTTACCTATATCCCGACATAGCAACCAAAACACCTGCCCGATGATGGTATCCATAGCAACAAGATGGGAGTCAAATTCTCTCTCCTTCGAGTGAACTATTTGTGCTGGATGAGTGAAACTGACCCTTTTAGTAACATTACATCAAGTAGATCTGCAAAGACAAAAAAAATATATTATGTGATGGCTGCCATCAAAAATGAAACACAAGTGCCCGCTGAACTATAAAAAGAGTACATTTTACCATTGGACCATGGGGCATTTGTTGATGCAGTGAAAACCAAAGGTCCTTTGAGAAAGCTTGAACAGGGTAATAAGAATGTAATGACGGATCAAGAGTTCTGTTTTGCTCACCAAAGTGCAACTAAATGCATTACCCAAGAGTTTTGTTTTGAACTGGAAACAGTGAGTCTTATGAACTCAAACCTTTTAGTAGGAAAATAAGATAATTTTTATGTGGGTATGAGTGGAGGTGTCTGACAAACCCCTATAAAACCTTTCATAAAAACCGTTTCATGCCTCCACCCGTTGAAATCAAGGACTTTGACAAAAGGGATCCGGGTCTTTTGATAAAGTAGGTCTTGTGTCGACCAAGTGTATGAAGGGGTGGGGATGTTTAGGATGGGGGGGGGGGGCGCTATTTCTTTTAATTTTTTTATTTAAGGTCTACTTGAACTAGATTTGTCGATTTGGATCTATTTCATTGCAGTTAATTTCAATGTGAGAAAGATCATGCATGAAAAATCTTAACTAAGCCAGCATTTATGCATGGCAAAGGTTATTGATCATCAATCTTTGATCAAATTTAACTATGGACCATGGCCAACATTATTTTATTATGGATCAATTAATAGTACAAGACAAAAACTTGGTTCCGGTTTGCTTTCATGGAAAATTAACTTTTCCGCATCTCTTCCTGTAAAGCAAGCCCCTCGCCGGCCCCTCAAGGGCTGAAGACGACGACTATTTTATTGATCTCTCAAAACAGCTGACCTTAAAAAGAAAAAATCAGGCTTTTACTTTTTCCTTCTATGTTTTTCGTTTAAGGCCCTAGTGAGTCGTCCATGGCAACCGCATCAATTCATCACAGATACGGACAGATTTGTTTTCATGCGTAAAATTGAGTGAGAACCAACAGGGCGAGAAGATGATTATTGCCCAGGAAGTTGAAATGTAAGACTGGAGGGAAAAGGTGGGGGGAATATGGAAAGTGCTACGAACTTCAAGAGAGGATCTGGGTCATGAGGAAATGTCTGAGGATTAAAGATTGAATAAGGTGTTGACAACATGAAGACTTTTGTTGTGTATTCATTTAGTCACACAAAACCACACACACACACGCCCTACACTATAAAGCTGAGCCATCATCAGATTGTTAAAGGGAACACCCAATGGTGAGATGGATTAAAGGCAGTGGACACTATTGGTAATTACTCAAAATAATTATTAGCATAAAACCTCACTTGATAACGAGTAATGGGGAGAGGTTAATAGTATAAAACATTGTGAGAGACGGCTCCCTCTGAAGTGCCATAGTTTGCGAGAAAGAAGTAATTTTCCACGAATTTGATTTCGAGACCTCAAGTTTAGAACTTGAGGTCGCGAAATCAACTATCTAAACGCACACAACTTCGTGTGACAATGGTGTTTTTCCTTTCGTTATTATCTCGCAAGTGCGATGACCGATTGAGCTCAAATTTTCACAGGTTTGTTATTTTGATGCATATGTTGAGATACACCAACTGTGAAGACTAGTCTTTGACAGTTACCAATAGTGTCCACTGCCTTTAAGCCCTATGTGTTCATTCCACTTCTCTATAGTTTGTTTACCATTCATCAAACTAAGCAAACATAGTTCACTAAAGACACATGGTGTCGTTGGGATAGTATATGGTCTGTTTTTGAAAAATGACATGCACTGCTCTTTTCAGCCATTAATGTTTCAAAGATAGGTGATTTCGAAACATTGCTGCCTGTATCAAACTTTGAAAATATCATGATGTACTCGGCAGCCATCCTGTTTTTCTAACGTTCAAATAAATGCTACTGAACTGAGGCTATTGAAGAGCATAATGGTCAGGGCCCAATTTCATAGAGCTGCTTAAGCAAAAAATTTTGCTTAAGCAAAAAAATCTTTGCTTTGTAAAATCAGATTACCGGCTAAGACTCCACTCAATTGTTATGCTTAGTAAACAACAGCTAAATATTAGTCACAAGCAATGTATATGGCATGACATTTTTGCCAGTAACATGTGTAAAATAAGCAAGCTTTTTTTTCGTGCTTCAGCAAATTTGCTGCTATGAAATTGGGCCCTGAAGCCTTGTTGGTACATTTAGAGTCACTATTCACTTGTTGTTATTGCACACAGGGCCCAATTTCATAAAGCCTGTAAGCATAAAAAACTTGCTAAGCACAGACAAATCTTGCTTAACAGAAACTGGTTACCAGCCTAAGTTCCATGATGTTGTTATTGTTGCAACTAGGGCTCCAGTCATTTTATGCTTAGCAAAGAAATTTGCTAAGCAATAATTTCTGCTTAAAGGAACACGTTGCCTTGGATCGGTCGAGTTGGTCTTTGAAAAGCGTTTGTAACCGTTTTTTATAAAATGCATATGGGTAGAAAGATGTTTTAAAAGTAGAATACAATGATCCACACAAACATGCCTCAAAATTGCGTGGTTTTCTTTTTACCTCGTCGACTAACACGTCGGCCATTTATGGGGGTCAAAATTTTGACTCCCATAAATGGCCGACCGTGTTAGTTCGCACAGTAGAAGGAAAACCACGCAATTTCGAGGCAAACTTGTGTGGATCATTGTATTCTACTTTTAAAACATCTTTCCAACCGTATGCAGTATATAAAAAACGGTTACAAACGCTTTTGTTTTGACCAACTCGTCCGATCCAAGGCAACGTGTTCCTTTAACAGCTTTATGAAATTGGACCCTGGTAACAAGACAAAGAGAGTGGGCATTAAAATATCTTAGTATAACATTTTTGAGATTTTGGTTCACCTTCTCACACTTGCATTACTAGCCCTATATTAAATTATCAGGAACTCATAGAGATAATTACCCTAAAAAAAAATTAAAAAGCTACCTCTGCTTGGAAAAAAAAGGCTAGTCGGTCATTTCAACCTTAAAAAGTGATTATTCCAATGGAGATAGCAATGACATTATATCTACATTTGAATGATCCCAATGCAGCCAGAGCCTGGAATTTCACCTTTCCGAGGGCAAGGCCATTTTCACGTTGCAAAGGGAATTTCAATTGGACAATCTTTAAGTCTATGGGAAACTTTTGAAGGGGCACCAAGGCCAAGACCAGGGCAACTTAGGTCATGGCCTCTTTTGCCTCCATAAAATTCCAGGGGCCAATTTCATAGAGCTGTTTAAGCAAATAATTTGCTGTAAGCACAAAAATAGCTCGCTTATTTTACACATGTTACTGGCCCAAATTTCATGCCATATACATTGCTTGTGACTGGTATTTAGCTGTTGTTTACTTAGCATAACTGTTGAATGGAGTCTTGGCCGGTAATCTGATTTTACTAAGCAAGGATTTTTTTGCTTAAGCAAAATTTTGTGCTTAAGCAGCTCTATGAAATTGGGCTCTGACCTGGCAGCCCCACATCAAACTAACTGACACGTCATATTGGACCCTGGACAGATTCTAGAAGCATTATTCTCACTGGCAGCTCCCAAATCTCCTATGATTAAGCCTCTTTCAAGTTAAAAAGTGCCGCTGTTTAAATACGTTAAGTTGCAGCATAATCGTCTAAATAATTCTGAGAGGAAATAATACCAAATGTATATACGAGCTTAGGATTATGATAATTAAAAAGCGATATCATAATCACATGTGCTGAGATAATGGAAGGGAAAAATTTGATGAGCTCCCTCTTTTTATAGACACAAATTGTTGGTTTTCACTGATTGTAAGTAAATATTGTTTGCTAAAAATAACTGAATATAATAGTTTGTAGTTTTGTGAGTCTATCATGAAATTTTTATGTGACTGTTTTAATCATTGACTAAAATAAACATATTCTTTTCTATTTTGATTATGAATATAAAACAAAAAATACCTAGAACTATTGTAATATGTGACTGGCTCCTACAAAAACCTAAACTTTGACCAAATTTTCAACAAATTTGTCAAACAAAATGAAGCTTCCAATCAAAAATCGAGAAAAAACGGTACTGTATGAAATCCTTATGTTTTCTAAGTCAACTGTGGGAGAAAACAACATAAAGAAGATCCACTTTACACTCATTACAGTTCATTTAGGTTCACCGCATTTTGTGCATTTACATGAAGCAAAACCAGCCTTAAGGCCTATTCAATTTCAACTAAACTTCTCAACTGCCAATAAAACTACTAGCCCAGACTGAATATAAATTTGACCAGTATTTACAATCAATACAATAAGAGCAGACAACACACAAAGAAATCAATAGAATGAAAAGCCTGCAGTTTGACCAATAACTGATGAAAGATAAAGTAACCTTCCATGTTTTTTAAAGGCAATGGACACCTCTAAAGAAGGCATTCAATCAGGCTTCCCGGGCTTGAAGTCTTTTATTATTTGAGTGAGAAATTGCTTCTTTCTTTGTTACTTCAGGACTCTTATTAAATTCAAACATTTTAGCGAGAAATTACTTCTTTCTCAAAAACTACATTACTTCAGAGGGAGCCATTTCTCACAATGATTTGTATACTATATCAACAGCTCTCCATTACTCGTTACCAAGTAAGGTGTTATGCTCAATTTTATTTTGAGTAATTACCAATAGTGTCCAGTGCCTTTAAGCTTGAATTTAATTTTTCATTATTAACCAAACTGAGTACAGATAATGCATCTTGAAGCCGAGTTTGTGGACATTCACACTTCATTCAAATCTAATGAATGGAAGGTGTGATGGATTATGGCCAGGCTTAGGCTGTGCCAATAGAATCTGTAAGTTGGTCAACAGTACTGAGATATAGGTGTTATTATTACCTTCCTATCACAGTAATACCAGAGATTTGGTGATTAAACAATCTGTTTGATTTTCGTCTCACGATTAAAGGGAATGTACACGTTTGGTAGTTACTCAAAACAAATATTAACTTAAAAACTGAATTGGTGATGTGCATTGGAGAGCTGTTGATAGTATAAAACATTGTGGGAAACAACTCCCTCTGAAGTAAGGTAGTTTTTGAGAAAGAGGTAATTTCTCACTAAAATAATAAAAGACTTCTAGCTAGAAGTCTTTTATTCCTATCTGAAAGCACACACATTCGTCAAACAAGGGTAATTTTTCTTTCATCATTTTCTAGCAACTTCGATGACCGATTGAGCCCAAATCTTCAAAGGCTTGTTATTTTATGCTTATGATGGGATACACCAGGTGAGAAGACTGGTCTTTGACAATTCCTAAACGACGTGTACCTTCCCTTTAAACCATGCAGGTGGAATGCAAATAATTATGAGAGATTAATATGATCTCTAGTATGATCTGCTTCCTGGACCTCTGGTTTGAAATATTACCCAGTGCACTATTATAACTGAGGAAAGGGTGATTTCAATGATTTCACAGTGTTTCCATATTCTAGCTCAGTAGATTTTGGAACATAAGTCCAATTCAGGGACTAATTTCATGATTCTGCTCACCCTCAGAGTTGAATCACAAACACAAGAGCTTGTGTCCAGTGTGCATAAAAGCGTGCATGACTGATTGGCCGTGACACGCCACTGATGATTTAAGGGTTTCTTTATTTCAAGAAGGGCTCCAAATGATGAAGGTGGGGAGGGGAAACGATATTGTAATGCACTTTAAAATAAGACTCATTTGACTGAACGCATAAATTTTATGAAGGGCGTACAGTGTTTCCCGCCAATACTCATGTTTTAATCAAGATGTTTGGCAATATCCCAAACCCATCATACCACCACTTGGTTTGCGATAACATTTAATTTACTCAATGTATTATTCACCTACATTATTATCTCACCGAGTCTGGTAACCAGACCCTATACAAATCAGAGATGCAGGTGTTCATGTGATACTTGAGTTATGTTGACATAGTCAGATAAGTGCCCTAGGATTTTTTAATTTCTTATCATCGTCAATAACTTTGTTATTTGCGGATTGTTTTTAACACCCCTGTAATTCCAGGTGAGAGATTTATGACAATGCAAACGATAATGTGGAAACTTAAGCTTTGGACACATTATACAAACTGATTAATCAAGCAGCATTGTCTGAAAAAGCAGTCTCAAACTTTCCGTGACAGCCCTACCCCTCAACCTGTTATTCCAGCCCTACCCCTGGGTTTCCCCTCGCTTAAAACTGTGGTAGGGCCAGGTGCCACACTCCAGAGTCAGAATTGACCCGGATCCCAGTCCCATGTTCCCAGGGCCCAATTTTATAAAGCTGCTAAGCAGAAAATACTGCTTAACAAATTTATTTGCTCAGTTAACTTGAGTGGGGCACCATTCACAACAATGTAAACTTGATGTAATTTTGGCTGGTAACCAGTTTCTGTTATTAAGGCAGTGGACACTATTGGTAATTACTCAAAATAATTATTAGCATAAAATCTTACTTGGTAACAAGTAATGGAGAGCTGTTGATAGTTTAAAACATTGTGAGAAACGGCTCCCTCTGGTAACGTAGTAATTTTCCACAAATTTGATTTTAAGACCTCAGAATTAGATTTTGAGGTCACAAAATCAAGCATCTGAAAGCACACAACTTCGTGTGACAATCGTGTTTTTTTCTTTCATTATTACCTCCCAACTTCGACGACCAATTGAGCTCAAATTTTCACAGGTTTGTTATTTTATGCATATGTTGAGATACACCAAGTGAGAAGACTAGTCTTTGACAATTACCAATAGTGTCCAGTGTGTTGAAGCTATCCTGTTTTATGTGCTTAGCAAGTATTTGTGCTTACAGGCTTTATGAAAATGGGCCCTCACCTGTTTCGGGGTCAGACTAGGTCAGTATGAGCATGAATCTGTGTCCAAATGACTCAGAAATGGACCAACCTAACAGAATCCGAGGTAAAATCTGGGTCAGATTAACCCATAAAATGGTCAGTACGCGCAAGACCCGGGATCTGAGTCAAACATGGGCGTGTTTTTAGAGTGCAAGGGTGTGTGCACTGTAACCCATGAAAAAATCATTGATCCTTCCTTTTTTATTTATTTACTTATTTTAATTTTATTGTATGCAAGTCGCCAGACACACAGGGCCTGAAGGGCACTTCAAGGTGTGGGCTACAATTGTTTTTTCCAGAGGCCGTTGCCACCTACTCCTAGGGCTGAAACAGGGTTACCCCTTTTACAGTCAGTACGGATGTGGCTTGGGTATCATCAGTCCGAAGCCTGGCCGGTAGAGCAGAAAGCACTACCTCCCCAATTTTTTGTAGTAAGTGTCACAAACAGGATTCGAACCCACACTCTGCTGATCAAACACCAGAGCTTGAATCCGGTGCTCTTAACCGTCAGTATATCCAGCCCACAAGGTTTTGGTTTAACTACTGGACTTGCATGCCCCATCCCAAGGAAACAAATGTTTTACTAAGGTAAGCTTGGAAAGAGCCTACTGTGTATAAGTTTCAATGGGACAAATTAACATTATTAGTGACATGTGTAATTAACTTTGATAACCTACAGTAGAATATAGGCCTACTGGTTTATTTTTAACAGTAGCAAGAAGAACTCTACCCTAGTTCTCTCAGCAGAACTCTCATGTAAACTTGAGAGGTGCTCACATCTCAAATTTCACAAAAAGTATTTTATATTGTAAATATCCAAAAGTACCAAAACATGAGGTTACATTATAAAACTAAAACAAGTCTTCACCTACTTAGAAAAATTTCACTGTAAAGAAAGAAAACTGTGGGACAAGTAACATAAAGCCAACCCTTCATGTGATATTCATGCTGGGCATGAGGAATGAAGAATTGAAATAAATTGAATTGAATTGAATTCATATTCCTAAAGGAACCGATTCTTGTAGTGGTTTTTCAGTTCTTGAATTTCTGCAGTGTTCTAAACTCGCATTTATACATCACTTCAAAATCAAGTACCATTTAACAACTCGGAGCAAATCATGCCATTATTTCCAGGATTGAGGTACAAAGTGCGGCTGCGGATATTGGGGGGTAAACACAAAGCAAATAGAATTTAACAACTGCATAGTAGTAGCCCTTCACACCTCTGAGTAAACGCTAATTTGATTGCGATATCGATAACATATCTGGATGTGGTTGGACAGGTGCGCTGACTACATGCCACTTGTTGTTAACATTTGCCTGTTTTGTCCTCATGATGCTTTGACACATGAATGGAATTTAATAGCTTAATAGAATCAAGTTGGGAATAATTAACTTTGTTGCACAGTGCCCCGCTTGATTTTACTTGCTTTATCTTATGGCAGTCCATTGTTGGGCTCCCAAATGAATCTAAATATGAGGGTCAAAATCGCAACAGATGTTGGGGTGAGCTGAGCTTTCCCACTTTGAAGCTGCCTGGATAAACGGGCAGAGATTTAATTTGAACATTCAATGCATTACCCAGTATAGATCAATCATGACAAGTGATTGGCCAAGTGTTCCAGCATTTCAATAATCTCCTGTAGTGTCAATCACATGCTTAAAAAAAATTCCCCTGCATGTTGACTAGCACATTAATTTCTGTAGTTATTATCTTTAAAGAGAGTGGACACTATTGGTAATTACTCAAAATAATTATTAGCAAAAAACCTTTCTTGATTACAAGTAATGGGGAGAGGTTGATAGTATAAAACATTGCGAGAAACGGCTCCCTCTGAAGTGACGTAGTTTTCAAGAAATAAGTCATTTTCCATGAGTTTGATTTCGAGACCTCATGATTTAGAATGTGAGGTCTCGAAATCAAGCATCTGAAAGCACACAACTTTGTGTGACCATGGTGCGACAAGGGTGTTTTTTGCTTTAATTAATATCTCGCAGCTTCGACGACCGATTAAGCTCAAGTTTTCACAGGTTTGTTATTTTATGCATATGTTGAGATACACCTAGAGAGGACTGGTCTTTGACAATTATCAATAGTATCCAGTGTCTTTAAATTTCTACACATTGTATAACTGTTCATTTTATCTGGCATCCATCCTTTATTATCATACTCATTGTTATTTGTTTTCATCCACTGTATGCTTAATTGTTATTGTCAACATGAAAAATACATATTGATTGATTGACATGCAGGCCTGTTGATCAAAGTTTGGGATCATTGTTTTAAAAAGTCGATGATACTTAGTACATACCATCCATCTCAATGGTTAGAGTAAAGTGAAGTGATGTTTTATTTATGTTTCACATGAATACAAAGGGAACGGTCTAAGGTGAGACACTTAAAAAAAATCAAATACAATACATAAATCTGACACTTTGTTCTTTTAAGTGCATGGCAGTTTTTATTTACAAGGGAAATGAAAATTTCTACTAGAATATTACAAGGGCACTTAACAATGACCAGGAGCATACAAGCAATCACCAAGTTGCTGCCTCCAGTAAGCACCAGTCCTCAATACATGAAAAACTTGGGGGCAGCCATAATAAAGACAATTCAGGAAGACATTCAACAAAATTGGCTGTTTCTTAAACAAATTCAACATAAACCAAGCTAATTTGATAAATATGCGCACAATTAATCCAAGTTGAGATAAATAACAAAAACCGACATTAATGATATAATGACATGTTGTGAGCGCGAGTTCCCAGTGGATATAACATCCAAAACCCAACGGGATAAAGTCATGCCAAATTAAAAAAATATAAAAATAATCATGCTTTTGAGTGGAGAAAAGGCTTACATAAACTGGGTTAATGGATCAATGGGAATAGGGTATTCCCTTCTCTTATCTGTACATCTTTGCTCTCCGGCAAGTCTCAGCAGAACAAGCCTTGATGAAATGCGATCAGCTCAGGCAGATAAGAGGCCAAAGAGAACGTTTTAATGAAAACGAGAGGGGCTTTCAGAACATACAGAAAGGAAAGTGATAACCTACCCAAGCTAAAAGGAGATGTCGTTTATATTTAGAAGTGAAACGCCAAAGCTGTAGAATACTCCAGGAAGCACTGGGAGACTTTATTATGCATTGAGTGAATGTAGATCTTTCTATTTATATAAGCAGTCAGTTGTGAAGAATTTGTGTAAAAACAGATTCATGTTATGTGATATGCATGTTTAGAAATTAGGTAACTTTTGAATGCCCTTTCTTCCTTACTCCAATTTTCATTCTTACAAATGCTTATAGCAAACAACTTGATAACCTCAGAACTTTATCTTTTTTTTGGAAATGGGCCTATAATCAAACATCATTGACATCTGATGCCCATTAGACTTTCCAAATCTGTGATGGAAAAGTAACCTTAAATATAACTCTCTTTAAATGCTGAGGGTATCATATTGTACAGCCATCTTGTTAGGTTCACTGTTCAGAAAGAGTTCAAAAGAAGAAAGATAACTACTGATGTTGTTTTTGAACTGTGAGGAAAATACAGTCTTGAATCCCATGGAGACCACTGTGCCCTTTATGGTCTTGGTGCCCCTTCAAAAGTTTCCGATACACTTTAAGATTTCCAATGGAAGTGTACCTTTGCAAAATGAAAATGGCCTTGCCCTCTCCCCTCTATACAGGATGAAGATTTCAAAGGAAATCAAACAAGACACACTATGTGATTGAACACAAACATTGGCTTAGAGAAAAACAACCGGTGAAATATTCACCTTTGGGAAAAACAATCGAAGGAAAGCAATCAAAGATCGATGAAGTTCCTTCATCACTAGGGACCTGCTTTAGATGCCTAAGATGGGAAAACAAGTTTTTGAACAAAAAAAAAAAAATCAAAAGGTCATGGAGCTTGGCAATTACAGTTCTACAGCCTTGCAAAGATTAGGTTAATGAAACCAATTCTCAAATTTTTCATCAAACAAAACTTACTCCAGAGGCACTCTATAAAACATGATTGGATCGTTCGTTCAATTGCCAACATATTTTGAACAAATCGATTTTTTTACAGTGTCTTACAGAAATACTGTAGGAAAAAAACATCTCAAAACAAACTACTTTGTTATTTATGCCCTTTTCAATCTAATGAGTCAAACAGTGCAAACCGGTTATGGTTTGGTCATAAAAATTGCAGGCAAAACAGTTTCCAGTTGCAACCACAAAAAAACTAGGGACAGATATTTGTATTCATGTGCACACTCGCAGTTGAACTTAAATGTAAAGAGAAGTGAATTCTTACTATAATGAATGCTAACTTTATTTTCAAATCAAAATTATTTGTCAAATGATTTCAGCTATAGTTCTGAATCAATCAAGGTTAGTTGTGCCAAAAATGGGTCAAGAGATTTAGAAATTGAGAGTTATATTTATTGGTATCAAATTTATTAGTAATATTTGACGAATAATATTTTCAGCTAGCTCTGAATCAATCAAGGTTAATTGTGCCCCCAAAAATGGGTCAAGTGATTTATAAATTGAGAGCTGCATTTGTTGGTATTAAATTAATAGCAATTTATTTGAATACAGTAGAGTTGAATGGGTTGAAAGGGATACATTTTGTGCTATATAAGGTTATGTCAGTTAATTCATTGCCCATTTTGACAGAAGGCAAAACGTATAATCTACATTAGGCTAATTATGTATGAATCTGCTGAATTATAATATAAAGTCTCTTCCTTTTTCAGATTTTTATTTTAAAATAGTATGGACAAAGAATTTTGGCTTGCCATCTGTGGTGCCATAGTCAACTAACACAGATTTGTTTTTGTTTACAAATTTGCAAATGAAATTTCACTGAGAATATTGAAGAAGGCCTAATGGTGGAAAACATCATGAGAATGTCCACATCATAGGGTTACATTCTTTAAAAAAAAATATATCTAAGAATACAAAATATATGTAGTAGAAGACGAACTGGCTTTAAGGAACAAATGAATCGGTGTAGATCTCAGCAAAATATCTTGTTCAGCAGAATTAGGTTACCAGCCAATATACACCATGTAATATTTAAATTTGTGACTGGCTACCTGTTTATTTTTTACTTAGTATACAATAATGTGCTCGGCAGCTTTTTAAAATAACGCCAAAAACCACAACACAGAGTCTCCATTTAGTGATGACACACAATGACAAAGGATGGCCAATATAACTTCATGGACCTACTGACTATAAACCATGGAGCTTCCCTCTTCCAGCCACTTGGTCCAACCAAAACCTACCGTATTCCAAACCTCCACCCTGGATAGACTTAATGGAAGAACCTGGCTGACAAAACTTTTCACAGACATCTTCTCACTGCTTGTTAAATCAATTGAAAAAAATGATGGCACCCCGGGGAGCAATAAAATAATTTGTTCGGTGACTGGAGGATTTATGCCCTGGGATTTTCTCCAAACACTTATGGGAAGAGAATTCAGCACCTCATATGTCACTTTACAAGAAAGATTTCCCTATGGTGCGTGACTTACATACATGTATGGTTAAACCATACTTCAATCGGTGATATTAAACTTTCAAGAGTAAGGATTGTCATACCTCATCGACATGAAGTAGGTCATGCAAAAAATGTACATTCACACAAAATACTTAGTTTTTAAAGTTCAAATTATTCACAGGCATGTCTATTCTTAACATCCGATGTAACTTTAGAATGTCAACTTTATAGTACAGTGTGTATGTCTAGAGGATAAGCACGTACTCCATTGGCTGGAAGTTGATAATGTTGACACAAGACTAAGGTCTTTCACTCAACTTGGCGTCGTTTATTTAGGGCAACTTCTGTATCTTCAGACATAACCCTGGAAAAAAAGCGGTCCTGCACCATAAATATCCATGGGACATCCTAAGTTGTCTTTTACCAGGTACAAATAACACCCTGAATGCATTGTGCATCACTGGAGAGCCATAAGCGAGCCTCAATTTCATTTTCTGCATAACCTGAAGTATCGGCGGAGCCAGTGGGTCCCGCTTTGAAAACATTGCTCGATTTCACTTTGTAATTCAATGTTGTCTGCTGGCCTCGCTCTCCTCAAATAAAGAAAGAAAAAAAGAAACCTGCCTGTTCCAGTTCTTTGCAGAATAACCAATAGCATGAGAGCATGCACCAATGGGTTAATAAAATCTCTGGCCCCTCGATGTGGACCTGATTGCATGGGTAATATCCTCTAGGGAAAGAGAGGCTGTTTTTCAACAAGTTAGAAGAAATGAGTAGCATCTCGCAACTCAAGGGATAAGTCCGTTGGTTAATTTCATTGTATTTGACGAGGAGAAAGTGCCGAAGGAGACAGGGGGTCGGGACGCTCTGCGAAAACAACAGCTGCCAGAGAAAGAGAAAATGATGTATATACAAGCTAACGTTGAGAAGGTGTTGTTCCTGATACATGAGGTCTTCGCTCTAAAACATGAAAGGAGGGCAAAGGGGGAGGTGCAACTTCCATACCCTTGAGACAAGCTAGGGGAGAATTGTGCCTAGATTCAAAATGATAATTTGGACAGCTTGCTGTACTTGTTTCGCCCCAGGTCCTTTAGTAAGCAGGGATAGGGGAACCATAATTTTTATTACACAGAATTATTTGGTGAATCGGTTTTCATGTCCTTAGTTTTCGATAGGTTGTGATGAGGTGCGACAGCGGGGAAGCCCAAGGGTAAAACATGGGGGTGGGTATGCATCTCCTTCAAACCCACACAAAATCAATCACACTTGTGCTGAGAAAATACTTAACCCGATTCCTCCTCCTGCAACGAAGCTCAGTACAACTTCACCTAAAGTGTTTATACCTGTTTGTTTCTTTCGTCTCTAAATGCGGAAATGTTGTTCACTCCTCCCTTGTTAGGGTTTGTCACACCTGAGTATCGACTCCGGAAAGTAAGAGGGAGAGGAGATGGAACAGCACACTGATGACAGGGGATGGTTGCTAGGTACTGGCATGCAGCAATCGCTAGCAATTTCTCTGTCAATTTGTCAGGCTGGATGTTGTGCCAGGAACACTTAGGCAGCGGCTACGAAACATTCAGTTGAATAAAACAGAAACGGGCGACTTCGAAATTCACTGAATGTACAAATTGATTGGAAGTAATGAATGATCAGGTGAAATGAATTTTCCAATGAAATATATATGTGTGAGCATGATGAATGAAATTGCCAACTGGTCCATCAATGAATTTCTCCAATGGGCTTTATAATTTCCCTGAAAATCTTACTATCAAAAATGGGTAAATGCCAATGAAACCCCTCTTAACGTAAACACCAATACTATTTTGTTGTGGTTATTGAAAAAAACCCAGTAAAACCGCGGACTCACCACGGATTCACATCATCGCAGATTTTGTTTTTAGCCCCACTTTTTTTTTTTACATGCGGAAATTCACGGAAAAGTTGCATACCTGCACTAGTTAACACTGTGCTGTTTACTACACATACATGAATGCAGCTAAGCCTCCTGTAATAAAATTCATGTGTTTGACATTTTGCAACGAAAACGAAGGAAGATTTGAATCAGAGATACAACTCAAATTTAAATATTGTGAAGTGAAATTGTTGGAGATGAAGATAAAAAGATACCAAAGTGTTAGAATATAATATGCTAACTTACTGTTCAGTCTTGTCTTCCTTATTTTGCAAGTAATCTCTAACAAGTCTCCTGACGATGACTAGAGCAAGCTAGTTGAAAAGTTGAGACTAATTAAAAACTCAATCTGCGACAGTGAAGTTAATAATGATCCACTAAAAGCTAAAGTAGTTAGTCCCAGCCGATTGTCTACCTCCAGCCCAGTTGAAAAGCAGGACTGTACTTTTTAGAACTGAGAAGTCTCCCGGATTCTGAAAATCTACTCCGCAGTAGCAGAATATAAAGCAAGACAGTTCTCTAAAGAACAAAAACTACCTGCAAATAGATACAAACATGGTGTTACCACACACTACATATTGATACCTCACCATGCCATGCCTCAAATCTCATATAATCAACCTGCTTGCCTCACATGGGACAGATTAATGCACAGACAGAGTCATAAGAGCAAACCCCCCACATGATGAGCAGATGTCGTAGTTTAACACCAAACCGGTGGGTTCAAATTTGCAGTTTTAATCAAAAATTGCTTGCTAAATGTGATAATGAAATCTGGGCTGACCTATAGTCGCGTCAGATCACGCACGGTACCCTAAAGCTTTCCCATGAGTCACTTTGATCTTGTCATCAGGACAGGCTTTTCACCATGCTCTCATTTCCTCATTTGTTTCGGATGCTCCAAGGCGTTAATCTAGTGTTGAAAGGTGTAACTAAGTTCCATTGAACCGTACAGCCTCTTCCTAAAATTTTGACATTTGGAGGTGGTCTAGGAGTCTTTTTGATCCCCTAATGAAGGACTGGAATTTCATTTTTGAAAGGGCAAGGCTATTTTCATTTTTGCAAAGAGCACTTCCATTGGAAAATCTTAAAGTCAATGGGGAACTTTTGAAGGGGCACCAAGGCCAAGACAAGGGGAAACAGTAGCCATTTAATTCCAGGGGTGAATTTCACAAAGGTAGTCCTAACTTAGGACTAGTCCTAGACAATGCTAAGAGATAGGACCAGTCCTAAGTTAGGATGAGTTACTGGTCCTAACTTAGGACTGGTCCTATCTCTTAGCATTGCCTAGGACTAGTCCTAAGTTAGGACTACCTTTGTGAAATCCACCCCAGGCCTGCTAATGACAGGGTACATACAAAGATAAAGTTAAAGAGGGGCTCTAAGATCAAATTGAGTTTTGTGATGCACCCAATTTTCCAACAGATGTTAAAATTAAAACAGTTCATGTTAAAGGAACACGTTGCCTTGGATCGGACGAGTTGGTCTATGAAAAGCGTTTGAAACCGTTTGTTATGAAATGCATATGGTTAGAAAGATGTTTTAAAAGTAGAATATATTGATCCACACAAGTATCACTCAAAATTGCACGGTTTTCATTTTACGGCGCGAACTAACACGGTCGGCCATTTATGGGAGTCAAAGTTTTGACCCCATAAATGGCCGACCGTGTTTGTCGACGAGGTAAAATGAAAACCACGCAATTTCGAGGCATATTTGTGTAGATCATTGTATTCTACTTTATTACAGCATCTTTCTAACCATATCGATTTTATAACAAACGGTTCCAGGATGCTTGTCAAAGACCAACTCGACCGATCCAAGGCAACGTGTTCCTTTAAACTGTGCTATCATTTTCAGTTCTTTTCTTGTCTTTTCTCATTTTTATTTTTTGGTCTTGTAAAAACAATTCTGGTCCAGTGACTTTTTGTGTGAAACATCTCTTGCTTTTGTGGATTTCCCACTAAATTTAGCCCTGTATAGCACAAGAGACATCAGGGAAATTGTTTGAAAATAAAATGACACTGTTGCTGAGGGGTTGGAACCAAAACTTAGAACATATTAGAATAGCTTTGCCCCTACAAAAGGAGCACTGAAATTATACAAAGGAGCAGTACACATTCAACTAAAACAAATGCAGCCAGCACAGAGTTAATATAGAAACTTGACAAGCAATTCAATCACCATTACTGGCCCAAACTAATTTAAAATATTGTCAATTTAAAGTTTGAAAGAATAGAATTCCAATTCATTGACAGAGAGTCTATTGGGTAATGTTATGTTATAATATAAATTGGAGACATATCTTCAGAAAACGTCCAATTGATGTCAAATTAATTTTTTTTAGCAATATTCATAAATGAGAAACTCCTATTCCTCTTTATTTTCGTTTCAAAATTTAGGGTCTCCTTTTCCTGATCAAGGTTTTGAGAATCTAGTCGGGCAGATTCCACAGCAGAGGGTTTCTAAGATTACAGAGGTAAAAACTGTCTGAAATTGTTTACTTTACATTTACTGATCCCGCACACAAAAAATACCAGATATGAATAGTAAATCCACAATCGAATGAAATTAAACACTATAATCGAATCCTTTGCTTTCAACAATCGACCTCTCCACAAATTCATGTCAACATGCCATCCAAGAAATCAAAACATGCAATTTTTTTTCTCTCAAAAAGTGTGCCATATTGCCTCGACCTCATTATCATCATGTCCGACGATGACTCAGACTTGATCGGTCAGTCACTGCAAGACAATCCCGAACTCCTTGTCCTCTTTCCAACATAGATCTCTTATCTTCCCCTACAGTTGTATTCCCACTCCTCGTTTCCCTCTTGTTTCTTTCTTATTAAGCGTTGACCGATCAATAACTGGCCCGGGGACTGTCAAGTGTATTTTATGCCGAGTATAAAGAAGTAAAACTGTGTTGTGCTCAGACCTTTGAGAATGGAGAAGGCTTACTAAGTGGATCCAGCCCACAGCTTCCTCACAGGAACGCTAATGAGAAGGTTCACTGTTTAATTTTGGGACAAGTGGTGAGGTTTTTGCGAAAGCTGGTTTGCGGAATGTATATACTATTGATTTTTGTATTTCTGTTCCTAGACTATGTTATGTGATGCGTTGCAGCGGTGCATGCACTCTTAATAGCATTTGCTTGATAAAGTTTGTAAAAGTTACAGAAAAGTGTAAATAGTGTTCCTTCTTTTGACAGAATTTTTACAAAAACCAGAACCGAACTGTCCAATATTTTAGGCCGGTCTGTAAAACTTTAAATTGTGTGCACATATATTTATACATCAGTATAAACCACAAGGGATATTTATACAGCACTTTAAAGGCACTGTACACGTTTGGTAATTGTCAAATTTGGGCTCAATTGGTCATCGAAGTTGCGAGAAAATGATGAAAGAAAAAACACCCTTGTTGAACGAATTTGTGTGCTTTCGCATAGGAATAAAATACTTCTAGCTAGAAGTCTTTTATTATTTTAGTGAGAAATTACCTCTTTCTCAAAAACAACCTTACTTCAGAGGGAGTCGTTTCCCACAATGTTTTATACCACCAACAGCTCTCCAATGCTCGTTACCAAGTAAGTTTTTAAGTTAATATTTGTTTTGAGTAACTACCAAACGTGTACCTTCCCTTTAAGCATATCAATTATTTGGGGCCATGGGACTTTTAAAATGTTGCCTAATAATCTTTATTACAAGACGCAAACAACTCAGTGCTCTATATACTCGTACTTTGTCATTGTTTTTGAAAATGGCAGAATTAGCAAAAAGACTGTGCGACTTAATCGACATAAAAAACACAAGAAAACAGAGATAATTGGCTAACATCACACAACGCAGAACGACCACTTCAAGGTGATGGCTAGACTTGGGGCACATTTCCACCTACTCATAATGGGACTGAAACAGGGTTAAACCCTTTACAAGGATTTAGGCATGGTATCATCCACTCGGAGCCTGGCTGGTAGAGCATAATGCAATACAGTTCCAACTTGCCCGTAGTGTATATTTTTATTATACAATGAACTCTTATTTGTATTTCACTCGGACAAGGTTTTTTAAGTTGTTACATCAATAGAACAGTGCATTAAACCTTGGAACATTATTCAAACAACTGCGCTGACAAACACTTCCATTAAAGGCCAAACAAAAATCTTCCAATCAATTTGGCTAGATAACTTAATTACTAATCTATCAACTTCCCTGACAACACATTCACTAATTAAATACATGGGACTTCAATCAAACAGTTCTGGCAAAGTAAATACACATGCGCTTTTGGCTTTTGTTGGAATATTGAAAGTGAAAACAACATCAAACATCTGTTTTAATTAAGATGCACTGAATGAAAATTTGAAACCCTCCAAAAGTAAACAAGCAACATCGAGGGAGAGTAAATGGTGACTGATGATTGATAACAATAACAGAAGATGAGAAGATGAAATAGTAATATCCAATATGGAACTATTAAGAAACACTTTTTATTGCATCTGTTTTAATTTTCATTAAAGGCAAGGTGTACCTTTGGTAATTGTCAAAGACCACTATCCTCACTTAGTGTATCCGAACATGGTATAACCAACCATCAGAAATTTGGGCAGATGCCTGAGAGAGGAAGGCTTCATGCTTAAAGACAATGGACACTATTGGTAATTGTCAAAGACCAGTGTTCTCACTTGGTCAATCTCAACATATGCATAAAATAACAAACCTGTGAAAATTTGTGCTCAATTGGTCGTTGAAGTTGCAAGATGATAATGAAAGAAGAAAAAACCCTTGTCACACGAAGTTGTGTGTGTTTAGATTGTTTGATTTCGAGACCTCAAGTTCTAAATCTGAGGTCTCGAAATCAAATTTGTGGAAAATAACTTCTTTCTCAAAAACGATGTCACTTCAGAGGGAGCCATTTCTCACAATGTGTTGTACCATCAACCTCTCCCCATTACTCTTCAACAAGTAAGGTTTTATGCTAATATTTATTTTGAGTAATTACCAATAGTGTCCACTGCCTTTAAAACCTTCCTCAGATTCAATGTATTGGATGAAACATTACCTCTTTCTGGAAAGCTACATTGCTTCAAAGCATATTATCTAACAACCCTTCCTTTAAATAAACCCCAATGTTTTGCTCATTGACATTGTTCCTTATTTGAACACTGCATTCTAATTCTTGTCAATTTGTACGACTGTAAACATTTTTCTTCAATCATCAATTTGAACTTTTACCAAACTCAAATCACCTCGCCACCAGGTGTCCTAATCAATTTATCAACCTCTATGTATGGATTTGTTTTATCTACATTTTGGGGATTTAAAAAAACATTTAACAGATTAAATCAATAGTAAGAAGATATTATGTAATATTATGTGTCTCCTCTATATCATCAACCAAAGTGGCATTCTAAATCCAGGACAAGATTTTACTCCAGGACAAGGACATTGACTGTGAAGATTTTTTTTTTAAAGGAGGAAAGCCAGTGAAGACAAAAAATTGAAAACCGGGATCAAGATATAAGGAGGGTACATCGAAATGATGGCATTTCCACTTTTCGATAACCAACTGTGTTGTAGATTCCAATGAGCTTTTTGGAAACAGTATCCTTAGTGATATAGAAATTGATAAAAGAGCATGACTTGTTTATTTTATTTGGAGAAAAATACAATATTTGTTTTTCACCAGCCAGACTTTAAAAAGTTTGATTTCAGATAAAAAGTATGAAGTTTCTTGTCCAGGTTACAGTTTTAAAACCGTCTGTTGCCAACCCATTCGTACATTAAATGCAATTTGATACCAAAGTAACACTTGTCAATTTGCATTAGGGTTAGACCATTCGTTTCAATGCCTGACCATGCATAACTTAAACAGAACACTATCCATTGCGACCTGTTATATTATTCTAAGCTGAAGAAATCTGTAATTGATTTTCTCTTTGATTTCTAAGGAAATCTAATCATGACAAAATAACCCTGGGTTGAATATACAGTTCATTTTCCAATTGTACAACAAACTCAATGATTAAGTTCGGACACCTATTTCATTTCAACACCGGGCCACGCTTTTAGCAATTATGTAAGATATACAAAATCTGTCGTGTATGTCACGCGCAAAGTGCTGAATAACGTGCCATGGACAGATATATTAATATTATATTCCGCTGTCAGATTTGGAAATGCATAACAGACAGTCAATTCAGGGGCAATTATACAGACCTTAATCAAATACGAAATCATACAGGGGTCTTTGCTTGAGCTGGCGTATCAACAAGAAGGGAGAGAAGGGGGGGGGGTGGCCACTGTACCCACTAAGGAAGGAAATAGGATTCTGATCAATAGCAAATACAAGTCGGATAACAGTCCCAATATTGACAGTTGGCAGGTCTGCCGTTGATGAACGGCGGGCAGAAGTGGCAGGCTGCCGTGCTAGTCTCCGTGGTTGCCCAGATTTGGAGGGACACTGCACGCGCTCGCGTTTTTTTTATATTGACGTGAGATCGTCAGGAAATGTGGTCTTAAAAGGCTGGATTCTGATGAAAGCACGTAAGGTCATATTTACTGATGGAGAAGTGCACGCATCTAGCAGCCTTCAAATAGTGACATTCATTCCTGTTTATCCACATATAATCTTAAAGGGAAGACTTCACACTGCAGTATTTTTATTAAGCGTGTTAAAATTCAATCCACTGATTTAGAACAAACACTTCATAACAACAAGTGATACTTCAATGTAAATTGACAGTTTGAAATTTTGCTTGATTCAATGCTAAATAAAATCTGTGCTTTTAGTACTTGCATTAAATCTGTTGCAACAAAGCAAATTGTTGATGATAGCATTTTTTCTCTTTTATAAAGTGATATCAGGTTGGTAAGATTTTACAGTAAAACTCTTCTGTATATTTTAAATGGTATTTCATGTAACAATGTGACTCAGCCTATACTGATGACTATCTTCAACTGTGTCAAAAGGGTGAAACATTTTTGGCGTTATAGGCATGCTATCGAGGAGTGCTTGACTAGGTGCTTTCGAAAATTAAATTCGGGATAAGCTTACGGCTTACTCAAATTGATAATCTTTCTGATATGATGTCTATTATGAATGAAATGACTATACAAATGTTCTATAAAACATGTGTAATTCAACACCGTACATTTTCTAGATATGGCTCTAGTTTGTTAACATACTATGAACATTTGGGAAAAGATCAAATGGTCCACACAATTTTGCCTTTGCTTATTCAACCACATACACAACGGTCAAACCCACACATTCAGTTTAGTTTTCTATCTCCCTGATTTTCTCCCAAACAAATACTGTCGCAAAACTGAGGCAACCACGAAAATAGACTGGCCCATAGGTTACTAGTCCTAACTGTATTGGCATACAAGACATGCTTTACAGGAAACCAAACTGGATAGGTGCAGATGTTCAGTTTGGAAACCACTGTCTGCCGATGGGTAAATAAAACAGGGAAGGTCAGCTATCGGGACTCTGAGCTGAAGGGGAAAACATACATACTTCACATTGGCAAGTTGTTTGAATTGGAAATGAAAGACATCTCGGCTTACAACTCAATCATTTCATTTTGGAGGAGTTGCTGCATAGGTCAGCAAAATTAGCATACACTGATCAAACATAGAATACAGTCAGTACATTTGGAAGACTTCATTTAGAAGTGTTTGGATCGGACGAGTTGGTATTTGAAAAAGCGTTTGTAACCGTTTGTTATAAAATGCATATGGTTAGAAAGATATTTTTAAAGTAGAATATAATGATCCACACAAGTATCACTCGAAATTGCACGGTTTTCCTTTAAAGTCGCGAACTAACACGGTCGGCAATTGGAATTTTGACTCCACAAAATCGCCGACTGTGTTCCTTCGCACCGTTATAAGGAAAACCGTACAATTTCGAGGCATGTGTGTGTGGATCATTATATTCTACTTTTAAATTATCAATCTAACCATTTGCATTTCATAATAAACGGTTTCAATCGCTTTTTAAAGACCAACTCGACTGATCCAAGCCAACGTGTCACTTTAATATCTGAACTCATTTAGATTGAGTACTGATTCCAAAGAAGAACTGATTACAAAAAGCTGACTGAAACTGCCTCACTTTAGTATGTTATATTTTATCAGGACTTAAAATTAAAAAATAACATGACATTTAGAGTGCTAGAAAAAGACCGGTTGAATATGAAGATCAGAAATTGAAGAAAATATTTCCTGGGTGCTATGGAATATAATGACCCACGCCATCACAGCTGTGTAACTTCTGTTTTATTATAACACCTATAAGGAGATCCTTGTCATGGGGCATTCATTACTCAAACCATTTCATGGCATACATCATAAACCCTGCGTACTGGTGCATTTTCGTCCCATCTTGTTTTCTACTTGGATATTTCATTAGTTTAACGACACTGATGGACACTATTGGTAATTGTCAAAGACCAGTCTTCTCACTTGGTGTATCTCAACATATGCATAAAATAACAAACCTGTGAAAATTTGGGCTCAATCGGTCATCGAGGTTGCGAGATAATAATGAAAGAAAAAACAACCTTGTAACGCGAATTTGTGTGCTTTCAGATGCTTGATTTCAAGACCTCAAATTCTAAATCTGAGGTCATGAAATCAAATTCGTGGAAAATTACTTCTTTATCGAAACTACGTTACTTCAGAGGGAGCCATTTTCTCACAATGTGTTATACTATCAACAGCTCCCCATTCTCGTTACTTTATGCTAATAATTATTTTGATTAATTACCAATAGTGTCCACTGCCTTTAATTGCATTCATGCAAATTGAGAGAAAGGTGGAATGTCTTTCAAAGAAAAAAAAAGAGCAGACTTGAATTGAACATTTCATATTAGAACTCGTGAAAATTAACTCGCCATTACACTCATAAACATTTTACTATTACCACACCATTTTCCAATAAACGAAGAGTGACCACTCTTCCCCAGAGTATCTTGTCAAGAGGATCCTTGTGTTACTGTCTACCCCCTACCAATCCAGGCCAAACCCTCAAGGTGTGAACCACTTTGTTAATAACAGTCATTACTGATCACCACATGTTCAATATAGCAGCACCCCCAACCAGTGACCTCGCAATATCAGGGGAGGAGGGAAAGGCAGGCCAACAAAACCAATAAACCCAGTGATGTGAAGGGTTACTGATACCTGTTCATAAATCAGTACCTTGTCAGCTCTTATAAATGGACTGAGACTAATGGCTTGAACTTTGCCAGATTTTCTTGATATTTTTACCTGTGCTGTTTTATAACACAGGGTGCAGCAATCTTTGGTACAAGGTGCAACCATGGTTCTTTGCATACAATTTTAGGGTCAGAGGAGAGCCCACCTGTCTGAGAATATTTGGGTCTCTGTGTTGGAGGGATTTGAGAAGTAAACAAATGAGTAGAAAAGAACAAAACATTATCATAATCACATTCTTACATTAGCAGACTCTTTGTGGAGGATAATATTAATTTAGAAATTAATTTTAAAATTTCATAACGTGCACTACAATTAAAGCCAATATTGCCCTGAATTTTTACAGACACATGTTTTCTAACCCTTGTAAGTGAAACCGGGCCTTCACTTTACAGCAAAGACAGGTCAACCAGGCAGTATGAAAACTTTCATACCTGTATTTCTTTTTGGATGCTAAAAACATTTTTGTTTCTTTGAGGCAAATTTTCTTTCTATATTTTTGTTCTCGATACATTTGTAGTTGTTGCAAGTTTTATGTTGCCCAAGTCTAGGCAGACACACCCAAAACAACCAAGCTTTGAGACAAAGTTGTTGTTATAATTGTCTCCATTTCAAAACGGTTGTTTCGGCAACTTATCTTCAGGATATCAAGCTTCAAAAAATATAAATTTAAGTGGGTTAACAAGCTATATCCTGCAAGTAGGAAGAACTTTGCACTATTTCCCATTTATACAGGGCCACCGTGTTGATTCAGCAATGCCATGTGTCCTTCGCAATCTAGGCCAAAATTGCAACCAGCCAGGAACTGCGGTACAAGTGGCCATCCTAGCCCCAATGCTATTGTACTTTCAGGTGCGTTGTTTTAACCTTTGCAGATTACAAGTGCTTGCATTGGTCTCCGAGTAACCAAGCCTAAGTAACCAATTCATTGACACAATATTGGTACAAATCTGATGATTGCAGGTGTTTCATTGTCAAGTAGGGACACAATTTGTTTTAGGGCAAGTAGTAGGAGTAGCGTTTTCTTAGGTATAATGCAGAGTGCATTGGCATATTATGTGTAATCAAAACAGTTTATAAACATTAATAAAGATCTGTGATATAGGTTCGTTTTAGGTGGATGAAAGAGTTAAAAAACTATCCTTTGTTTAGCCTACCTCTCCTCCAAACAATTTGAAAAAGTAATACCTTTTTTAATTATCCCCTCTGTAGTTCTAGCACTTCAAAACAGACTCCTTTATTGAGATTGTTAAACTTTGTTCCCAGACTTTTCTACATATTAGGAAAATACTGAATGTTGAAGCACCTTGAGCGTCACTGAGTGACGAGTGACGGATATGATCGCTGTATATTAAGAAGCCCCTATTACTAACACATAAAAAAAAGTAAGGTCTCAATATTTTGTAATGCTTCACTGATGTCCCGAAGCTTTCTGACTAACCACAGCATATGCTTTTCATAATTTTTAATTTATGTAAAGAATGGTGGAAAGAAATTCATATTGTCACAATTTTATTGCTGACAGAAACAAATACTGTCAGTAATCCATTCTGTACCTCCCCTTGAAGAAAATTGCATGTGGGAATTTTAATCAGGCAAATTTGACAAGATGAGTGACGGGACGAACATTCCATCTTTCCATCTCCAACTGCTCACTCCACTTCAAGGTAGGAGCACACTTGTTTTTAGAGCAGCTAACTTGCTATTAGTTATCATGTTAAGGCTCTGGGTTTGTTATAGTCGATGCATTTCAATTGGTCAAATCTGCTCTGAGTCTGAACTAGTGAAGTGGTGAATATAATCAGCTGCTAAGTGTGTTACAACTATTGAAAGCCAAATGTGATTCTCACTGAACTTAGTATGTGAAATATGAGGTTTTGCATCCATGTAATTTGTGGTTCATGTGTGCGTGTGTGTGTGGGGTGGGGGTGGCGGTGGTTGGGGGGGGGGGGTGGTGGGGGTAATTGAAACAAGAGAAAATGCCAACGGCCTCTGCCTATCTTTATATTTGTCAGTATTTTAGTTGAGGGTCACTGTCTGAGGTCCCCTACCTAAAGGTATCTTGAAAAGTTTAAAAACAAAAATATTATGACATATCAGAAATAAAAGGTCACCATCTTGGTATAGCTTGTAATGATAAAGTGCCCAATTAGCTTATAGCTGTCCCCAGTCACAGACAAAACAAAATAAAAACCTGTCCCCCCAATGAGACAGCCTGCCAATCAAGCTGTCTGGATCCTCTAGCTTCTTGCCAGAGTCCAGACATTCCAATCGGAAGCAGTGACCAGTTACCTTGCATTGCAGGGATGGCTATCACTGCAGGAGCAGTGTCACTCTATATACACCTGATGGTCAGTATGCATGTCTGGCCACTGGGTTGCCAGACAGACCACTGGCTCAATTAAGGCTAATTTACATGACCACTGTTGGAAGCCAACTGATTGGGATCAAGGGTATTGTCATCAATTAGGTGCAGACAAATTATTCAATCTCATCAATCCATGGCTCAATTAGGACCTAATTGGTTGGTTCCTAAAGAGCCATTACCATTATCATTACACAACATGATGCTCTATATCTTGCATTTAGCCCTTAAGAAAAAAGGTAGGAACATTTTGTTGAGTACAAGGGCCAGCCTACATAACATGCTTTGATACGTCATTTAAGGGTACGATTAAACGAAAGACAAAAAAACCCAAATCAGTCAGAAATCAAATTGTGTTATTATCTTCTTTATCAATATATCGACAATACTTCATATAAAACAAAGGAGGAAGGAAAAAGAAAACTACCACCATTCAAAAGTGTTTCAATTAAGTGCAGTATGTGGGTCATCACAGGTTTGTGCCTTTGGACAACAGTGATTGTGACTGGATGTTTGGATGTTTGTAATTAGTGACTGACAAGTCCTCAGAACCTTTGGTCTTAGGTTGTTTTCTAAAAACTATACCACAAGGTGTTGGCTTTATCCCCTCCATGGTTATCTTTATAAAAATGACAATACACTAGATGATAAATGTAAGATTTCACACAGTGATCATCGTTTTATGATTTAGGTGAACTGTATAGATAACCTGCAGAGATGTTTTTGTCTCTGTGAAAGTCAGATAAGCTGTCTTATATGCAGGGAAAAACTGTACACCAGGATTATAGGTTAAATCTATTGTGAAAGTCCTATAAGGATGTCAGACCTACATAACAACTAACACGTGAGAAGGATTTGCAAGATCTCAGTAAAAAAAAAAACATGATTGAGAGAAGTTTATATTAAGTCCATGAAGCGGTTGAAGCCTATAAAGTAAATCTTCACGTGGTCTTTGGATTTCTAACTGCTTATTAAGTACAGAATGCAAGCCACCCATGTCTACTGACATGCAATTTGGTAAAAGCCAATAAATAAAGTGTCAATCAACTCTGCTCTGTTTGTTTGCGCAAAAAAAAAAAAAAAAAAAAAAAAAAAAAATCCAAGAAAGAGAATGAATGGAGAGTACTCTCTTCACTCTGTCATAAGCACACTCCAGCTTGCTTGGAGGTTTATTAGTCATATGCTTTAGTTTCCCCGCCAAATATTGCGGTTTCTTTTGAAATACCACTCCGGCTTAGACTTGGGACTAAAAATCCGCCCCAGTTTCCCCCCACTGACAACAAGAGCAGAGGGTTGTACCACGGTAGTGATCATGCATACCAATGAGGGTGGTGCTATTGTTTGCGGTTTGGTCCCTAGGCAAACAGGGGGGCCGGCGAAAGACAGGAAAAATACTGGCATTTGCATTTCAATTCACAGCGGAAGGCTGCCGTTAGTGCTGCGTGTTGACCAAGAGAATTAGTCACCAGGGTTTATATTGCTATCAATCTCCCCTCCGCTTACCCCTATTTGGTTGAACTTACTCCAATTATGAGAATAACACAATAGGTGTGGTCCATGATACACTGACTCGACCATTGTCTGTCAAGCAAACTGTTTTTTAAAAACAACAAAGATTTTATAAAGATTGTTGAGAAAATTCCATGCATTGATTTTCAAAATGCTGAATAGGCTTTTGGCCAACTTTAATGCTCATATTGCTTGAGTGTGAAGTATACTCAATACAAGAAAGCATCCAAAAAAGAAAGCTATAATTTTATATTTTTCATCAAGATGAAACTAAGTTATTTTAAACTAGTTATCACTTCAGCATTTGGCCATTTACAGAACTTTTACTCACACTCACTTCTACCTCCATGCTTAAACACAGTGATGATATGTACCCAAGCTTGATACTTAGCTCTAAGGGTAAGGCAGTTATGCCCAAGTAAAGGACACCTCCATGAGGAAAATTTTAATTTCTACTGGAAGAGGCACCAAGGCAACTGACCAGGGGCATTGAGTCAAGGGGACACTTTGGGGTACTCTAGGTGGCAGCAGACTTACCAGGTAATTCCATCGTTCTTGGAAATGTGAGCGTACTCAGAAGGGCATAAACAATTGAACTGTGGTATAAATGCAAGAAAAACCCGGCCTGCTAGGGTCGAAACATCAGGCCATTTACTATTTTTAAACAGACTTCTACATTTAAATAACTTTCAAGCCATGAACTAACAAACAGGTCTGAAGTTTTAACTTCTCTCCCACCATGTTCACACTAAACACCCTCAGACAGTTATGCTGAAAAAAGGGATTTTGACTCAAGGCAAGAAAACCTAGACAACTGTTGCTGGAAAAAATAGGGGTGGCATTGTCCACATAAAAGCTCATTCCCCTATCTTGCATACTACATCCTATAGGCTACCATTGCAGACCCCCTCATCACAAGCACATAATTGATACGTCTCAAGTGGTTCAAGCAATCCGCTGTGACAGGCAATCACCAGGCAGTTGATGTCGCAAATGCGGAGGACAAAGGCACCAAGGTGCAAGAGGGAAAATCTTGAAATGGACAAAAGAGAAAAGGCGGCAAGTTGGGTGTTGAATAATCCCCTCTGACAAGTGGATGCTGCTGGAAAATGAAAGCCTTTTGGAATTGAGAACAAAGGGGGGGGGAGAGAAATTTCTCAAAGAATGATGTGCCTGGAGGTGGTAGCATGGATCCGCGAATGGGGAACTGCGTTGTATGGTCATGATGAAAACAGGCAATGCAAATAAACAAGAACTTTCTTGAGCTAAATTCAACAACAAGTTTTGAACTGTAAGAGACAGGAGCTCTGGTGACAAATATAAGTAAAGTCCAATGAGACTGTCAGCAAGGTTAAAATCTACCCTAGTTTTGAAAGCCAGCTTTATAGGGAAAATTTGCTAAATTGTATTTGGCGTGGGTAGATCAATGAAATTGGGCACTGGTGGTTAAAATAAAGACCTTATTTGAAATTCTAAAAATGGAAACCCTGTTTGAGAATTCTAAAAAGCGTCCATGATTGAATCATGGACCCATGTTGAGTCAAGGATCCCTGATGCTGACAAATTCTCTCAGAATCCTTGAGGAGATATTTTTGGCAACCACTTGAAAATGTGGTTCAATCATCTGTGAGGAATTCTGTCCCCACAGCACTGAGCCAGAGAAAAAAAACCCACTAGATCATTCCAACTAGTAAGTACTTCAAGTAAAGGAAACTGTGAGCCCCAATTCAATTACACACCTGGGTATCAACCCAGTGAATTTGTAACAATAGGGGATCAAACAGACCAGCTTCGCACCTCTGTGGTGGAGGGAACACTGCATGCCACCCATGACCATTTGTCTGCTTGATAAACACTTTCTAATCATCTTGCTTGATTGGAGAGAGGACACCATGATGACAAACCACCTCCTCTATGGAACAGATAATACCATGAGAATGCACAAACAAACCCACCCTCCTTGAAAACTTGAAAGGGTTATGCAACAGGATTCTAGCCGATGAATGCATACCTGTTCAGATCGCTTGACAAGGGTGTGGGAGAAGCGAAGTTACTTTATTAGCAGTGTATGGCTGCAGACAATGGGAGGGGGATAATCCGTTGGGATGTGTTACCTGCATGGCCTGGGGGGGGGGGGGGAGGTGTTTGAAGAAGAGAAGCGGTTTAGTCCTTGGGTGTAAAACAGGTGGTGTCAGAGGACTTAGTAAAATGGACACATGCATCATCTAAATATCTTTAAAATTTAAAAAGGACAAGGTTTCATGACTGTCATGTACATATTGTATGATTTATTTTCCAGAAGAGAATACTGGTCTTTGGCAATAACCAAAGGTGTCAAGTGCCTTTAATGAAACCTGGCTGTTTATGAACATCCAGTTTCAATCTGTTGCTGAAAGTGAATGGTCTAACAGAACATAGACGAGCATGAATAAAAAATGGTCAGCTACAAGCTCCTATCGACTCTGAGTGCAGGTGTTTTAGAAATCCCCAGGCTTCTTAGCTCATAAAACACACACGATGTCCTCACTGAACCAATCCAGGGGAAAAAGGGATCTTTTTCTAGCTAAACCACCCAACACTTTCATTAAAAAAACGAAGTCAAAAACTGCAGGAGGAAAACATGATGTGTCCATTGGGCAATATCAAGATGTTAAAGCTTGGAGATTAAAATGTGCAGCCATGCGCACTGTGTCTGCTGAATACAGAGGTGGCCTACACACTAACAGACCTTTCTATTGCAACGTCAAAGCCCTATTTTTTGCCAAGCGTGGTTGGAAAACTATGGAAAGCCATAAATGCAATGGCTACTGTTTGTAAGAATGTTACACAGATATTTAAACAAAATAGTGTTGAATTTGTTGGAAACAAAGCAACCAATGATGGCAGATGTTTTATTTAGTTGAAAGTTCGCAGAACTTGTTGAATTTGGTTAAAACAAAACACATCAAAGTTGTTTTAACTAACATTCGACCATCCATGCCAACCAACACCGTTTGTTTATCAACAATGGAAAGGTCTATAAAAGAGTTATCTTTTGTCCAATCATGGTCCAGAGAACTAAACCTCTCTAGAAATGAACACAAGAGGGCAGTGTGATGAAGTATCAACTCACATAATTATTCATTAAAATCATCATGCAGGCTACATATGACATCATCAGACTAGATTGAAGGCAGGGTACACTTTTGGTGATTGTCAAAGAAAAAGTCTTACTTGGTGTATCCCAACGTATGTACAAAACAACCAAAATGTGATAATTTGGGCTCAATTGGCCATCAAAGTTGCAATAAAATAATGAAAGAAAAGCACCCTTCTTGCAAAGAACTGTGTGCTTTCAAATGGCTGAGCACTTCAAATGTTGGGGTGAAAAACTACCTCTTTCTCTTCCGGTTCAAATCCCACTTCAGACCGTAGCTTTGGATGTGGATTAGGTTTTCAGTCCTTGATTGCATGGGTTTTCCCTATTAAGGTTTTCCTCCCACATCTAAAACCAAACATTTCTTCTTGCTCCCTCTCCATCCTGTCATTTGCGCTACTTGTGCTGTTGGATGTGTAATAAAACCCCCAAAATAAAACCATTATTGGATTTGTGGTAGCAGAATCAATACTTAAATTGAGTTTAACGTTGTCATCTGAAATTAACTTAGGGACACTTTTTCCCGAGCAGAACAATAAAATAAATTCCCTTCACCAGAAGTCAGTTTGTATAAGTTTTTCTCCCAAAGAAATGTTTACTACTAAGTGACTGAGTAGCACAAACAACAACACATACAAAAAAATAGAATAAATTCACTTTGACACTATGAGAATGACCCAAACACCTTTATGTCAAAAGTATTTTGAATCTCGGTTATAAATTTGTCTCTGAATTACTTACAGCAAAGCCCTACTGAAAGGTATGTCAAAACATAGTACCTCCCTGGCCTAGATAGCCACCCCGAAAATAAATCGCTTCAAACTAAAATGTCAGAGTGGATTTCTGGATTGGCCACTAAGGCCCTGTTGTTCCATCATCCCTGTGTTTTCCCGAAATCCTCTGCCCGCATTTCAGCTGTCCCTGCCTCGAGGCAACTCGCGACCCGTAAGTGACATTTTCATTTTGATTTTAACTTCCACCAATTACGCTCTGACATTGACAGGGGAAGAGGAAAAGAATGAGAGAGGTAGAGAGTAAGAAAGAGAAAGGCTGGGGAGATCTTAATGTTGGGAATGAAGGAAGGGGGGGGGGGTTGATGGCAGGTGCAAGGCTTTCTGAGGGTTAGCGTTGCTGTTAAGACAATCGCCTGTGATCACGCTTGACATTTAAGAGTTTTATTTTGATTTAATGCAGGTATAAGGATACAAATAAAACCACATAATTTGTACGAGAGACCGTTAGGAAGACATTTTAGACAGGTTTCCTTTAGAAAACATTGTACTCGGTAAAATGTTCAATAGTCACTAATGTCACTAATATGAGAATGCTTTAGTCACTGCTTAAAGGCAGTGGACACTATTGGTAATTACTCAAAAGAGTTATTAGCATTAAACCTTACTTGGTATAACGAGTAATGGGGAGCTGTTGATAGTATAAAACATTGTGAGAAACGGTTCCCTCTGAAGTAACGTAGTTTTCGAGAAAAAAGTAATTTTCCACGAATTTGATTTTGAGACCTCAGATTTAGAATTTGAGGTCTTGAAATGAAGCACCTGCAAGCACACAACTTCGTGTGACAAGGGTGTTTTTTTCTTTCATTATTATCTCGCAACTTCAACGACCAATTGAGCTCAAATTCTCACAGGTTTGTTATTTTATGCAGGTTGAGATACAGCAAGTGAGAAGACTGGTCTTTGACAATTACCAAAAGTGTCCAGTGTCTTTAATTAATTTGTTTTACACAAAATTACAATTCCAGCGAATCTATCTTTATTTTCTTTGACAAATAATTTGAGCATTCTGTATATAAACTGGATATTCCGAAGTAATTTAACGGTGGCAAATCTAAAATGTTCAATAGTCACTAATCAGAGAAGTCATAAGAGAATACTTTAATTGGTCACTGCTAAACTAGTTTGTTTTACACAAAATTACAGTTCAAGCAAATCTGTCTCTATTTTCTTTGAAAAATCATCGAAACATTCATTATATAAACTTGGTATTCTGATTTAATTTAATGGTAGTGGCCAACTTTTTATGAGGATACATTATTATCTGCTGCACAATATTTGGAAAGCTTATAATCAAACAGTTTAGGTAATGATTATCAACAATTAAATCTCAATCTTTCAAGTAAAAGTATCTTAAAACAAAGAAACCATCAAGAAACTTAACATATTGCATTAAAAAAAAAAAAAAAAAGCCAATACTTCAAATTGTGAAGGCTCACTCTCGTCTCTACAGGCCATCCTCAGATGCAAAACTTGGTCATGGATTAGATACTGTGCAATGAGATAGGATACAAGACTGTTTAAACTGCAGGTTTTTTTTTCCCTTACAGTCTCAATGTATTGGGTTTCAACGTCAATTTCAGCGGAAATGAGATTTTCTGAAAGGGGAAGAGGGGAGCAAATCCACAGGCTAAGTGACAGTCAATTTGTTGTCAGTGTCTTGTTTCAAGTTTGGAATAAAGTGAATTGATGGAGGGATGAAAAAGAAAAGAGAGTGACCTGGAGAAGAAATGAGACAATGCTATACAACATGTGCATGTAGCTGGGTACAATAAATTTTTATATTAAAAACACTTAGACTTGAGTTAAATTTTCCTCCATGTTAGGACCAATAAATTGCATTTAATTGAAAATAAAATAAAAAGCATAATAAGGGCAAAATTATACTTTTCAGATGTCAGCAAGTGCGAAGATTGCCTTTTTTAACAGGAATTTGAAGAAAAAAAATTTTTATGGACTTATAAAGCTAACATTTAGGGCACAGTCAACTCAGTATATTTCAAAGAGAATAAATAGGTCTCCTTCATGACTTAATAACCCAATTTCTTATAAAAAGTAGGTTATTTTTTAGTGGAAGGACACCTAAGCTGGTCCAAGGAGAACTAATTGAAGCAGAAATGTAAAGAATTGGGTGTTCATTTGTCCAGAACCAGTCTATAATTGAGTAGGATTTTTCTTCAATTAAGACTCCTTTAGAAGCGATTGGCAAAATCATGCCCATTACACGTAGTAATAATGACCATCATTGATGAATTTAATCTAAATATTTGTTGGCAGAGAGGAAAGCATGAATTTATTGAATAGATTGCTCTACTATATAGCAGTAAATATTTGTATGCTTTCCCAGGGTCTATGAAAACAAAGTTGAGTTGTGCTAGTATGGTGTTTAAAACTTTTTGGCTTGAGTTTGCATGTTTGAGTAGTTAACATTTTTATGGGCCGAACAATCATTGATTAATTGATAAACACTGCAATTTTCTGATTTTTTTTTTTTCAAAGGAGAAAAAAACAAACAAAAAAATCGGAAACTGGACTTAAGTAGGAAGAATGTCACTGATTTCCCTAAAGTTGATCAGGGATTATAGGCAGAGGGCTTTGTTGCCCCACTGCCCCCTCCATCCCCAAGGAAAAATTCTAGTGACAGAATAATCACAATAAGAAAACTCTAACAAAGAGACCCAACCAACAAGCTGGTTTGTCCGAATGGTTCTGTAAAAGAAGGGTTTTGAGTGGCTCAGCACTCTCTTTTTTAGTGCAGGAGAACTTGAAGGAATTTGGGTCAGTGTTAGAGCACTAGGGATGAAACAGGAGATGACTGCACTACAGAGGGGCCAATCCCTCACCTTATCTAGCCACGTGAATAAACATTCAGCCGGGACTGTAAGATCCCTACAAGCTATCCACAAAGACTGGCTGACCCAGTAAAAACATGGCCCGAAGTTGGTAGGTAGGAACAGTGGTAAAGACTATTATGAGAACACTAGTATGCAGTTTCAGCAAATACCTGGTTGCAGTAAAGGGAGTGTTGGTTAAAGGCAGTGGGCACTATTGGTAATTACTCAAAATATTTATTAGCATAAAAACTTACCTGATAATGAGTAATGGGGAGAGGTTGGTAGTATAAAACATTGTGAGAAACGGCTCCCTCTGAAGTGGAGTAGTTTTCAAGAAAGAAGTAATTTTCCACGAATTTGATTTCAAGACCTCAGATTTAGAATTTGAGGTCTCGAAATCAAGCATCTGGAGCTGATCGCACACAACTTCGTGTGACAAGGGTGTTTTTTCTTCATTATTATCTCGCAACTTTGAAGACTGATTGAGCTCAAATTTTCACAGGTTTGTTATTTTATGCATATGTTGAGAAACAGCAAGTGAGAAGACTGGTCTTTGACAATTACCAATAGTGTCCAGTGTCTTTAACACTGAACTGACTTTATGAGTTTGTGAGAGTAAACAACTATAAGTGTCTGTGAGTTTTCAGCCCCTTGTCCCCTTACTTTATTCTATAGGCCAACAGTCATTTGTTAAATGATTACCATAGCAACAGGATCTTTTGTAAAAAGCCTACTTTTCATTCAGTCAAATGTGAACAAACATCGCACAGTGCCACTGGCCAATGAGAAAAAACCACTGGTATGCACAGTGCCATTGGTAATAACCCACAACCTAGAAACAACACTTTGTAGCACGGAATGGAACAAGTACAGGGGGTGCTTAGAGCATTTTTTATATTTATAAAAACAACAATACAAGGTGGCTTTACACTCTATTCTTAATTCATTGTTTCATATTTCCTAAGGGTATCCCTGTTCTGCAAGGTGTTCCAAACTCATTAAAGAAGTCAAAAGCCTCTGAAATTGGGATTTTAAATCCAACTTTAAACTGAGAAAATAATTTGAAGACTGAAATACTTATCTTGAACCTTATAAATCCAACATGAAAACTGAAACGACAGGGAATAAAACACGTCCTTTTAGAGCGGGGAAAAAGAGAGAGTGGAAAGTTGAGAACGTAAATAAGTAGGTCAATGAAAATATGTATCTGGGCAAGTGATGGATCACGGATAGCTAAAAGAAAGAGGAGTGATTTGCGAGTAACTAACTGCACACGTAAGATGGTTTACCAATCAATTATGTATACTATATCTTTTTTCTTTTATGTTTGAAGTGAACTTCTCACAGAAAGTAACTTTTTTGTCTGCCTTCTGGTGATTTCAACAACTCCACCTCCCCAGGCTAAATGCAAATGCTGGAACTTGGCACATGAGCTCAACTAATAGACTTGTGTTGACAGCAGGCCCCATTCCACAAAGGCCTCTGCTGATAAAAGAATGAACAAATGGAGCGAACACACACAACTGGGAACTCAAAATACTCAATTCTGAAACACCTTGAAGAGACTATATTAGACAATATGAAGATGTTCACATAGATGTTGTTCATCATCGGGTGGTGAACATATGACTTTTCAAACAAATTGCTATGAGTCATTGACTTTCAATAGCTGGGAATCAAGTAACACAAGTTGTAGGCAATGACTGCAGTTGACCTAGGTCACAGTTCTTCATCAGACGATAACTATCTCTTTTAAAATATCCACCGATGTTCATGAGATGACACCATAAAATTATATCATGTCTTTCTTTGGTTACATTGATTTGTACAATACAATTAAAATGGACATGCCATGGTAGTCCTTTTTGTATAAGACACAATCCAATATTTGATTACGGTATTAAAATACAATATGTGTTTACATCAAATCCACCAAGGGCAATGGCTTCTGTTGCTCTAGTCTTGGCCCTATACCACAGCATTTATGGGTGTTTTTAGAAGTTTAAGTATTTGAATATTAAGCATGCCCTGGTTAAAAAAAAAAATTAAAGTTCTCCTTACTGCAAGAGAATTTCCACAGTAGTTTTGCCCTACATCGGAAGTGACAAGAGCAATAATAGTCTGTTATTTACAGGATATCGCAAGCCCTTTAACATGACATCATGTCACAAGGAGATCTCAATACCTGTCATACTGACTCTGCCCTTCAAAAGAACCTTCTCCAAAACTGGTCAAGAAAAGTAGCCTCCCAAGAAGTCAAGACTGTGTGTTCTCGTTACACACAATAGCAGTATGGTCCTGCAAGGGATTAGCTCAGAGTGTGAAGGGGTCAAGTTGGCTAGACGTGCCTGCGGGCGGCAGAGAAAGAAAGCCTTGTTGAGAAACAAGAGCTTATAGTGGATTGTAGGGATGGTAGGGATTAGGATATTCGTATTAATCATGATTTGATTTTAACAGAAGACCTGTGATGTGAAGAACACGTGACATATCATAACAATGTTATCATCAATAACAAATTCTTGGAATCTTCTATTCAAGAGGCTCGATAGAAATATATTCCGTAATAGTTTACATACAGCTCGTCTATTCTAATTGTTAATAGATGCAAGGAACAAGACAACATGGACTTGGTCTTGATAAAGTCTGTACAAAACAAGAACAGGGCCCAATTTCATAATAATAATATAATAATAATATTGAAGTCTTATATAGCACACGTATCTACCAAACAAGGTACTCAAGGCGCTGAGTATAATACAAACTTTCAGAAAGATAGGTTATTGCAGTGATGAATTCTGAGACCCAATTATTTAGCACCTTATAAGGGTTTACAAGGTGCTACGGCGCATTAAGCAGCCAAAACCAGGAACATCAGGGCGAACCCCTTCTCTTTTCGATAAGTGCACTGGGTTCTTTTACATGCGTTACACAACACATGGGACCAACGGCTTTACGTCCCATCCGAAGGACGTAAAGGATCATAAGCAAAGGATCAGCGCTTACATCAAGCGTATTTCACGGGTTAGCAGGGATTTTTGGCTTGAGCGTAAGTATCCGCCCGTTTTACTAGGCACTTGCCTTGCACGCAGAGAAAAGTGATTGTAAGCGCACTATTCGAAGGCAGGCAGAGCATGAATTTGGGCCCTGGTTATGAACCTTGTTTTTTCTCGAGGTGCTGAAATTAATTGATAAAGTGTTTCCAGTCAAGTGTACATTTGCTTTTAGACCTGTAGTCTTTTAAGGGATGAATATCCCTGTCAATGCACGAGAGCACTTTCACATCGATACAAACATTTAAGTTGTCAAAAATAAAAAAGTATTTATGATACCCTGGACTCAAAAGAAAGCTTTGATATTTCCTGAGGAAGTACTGAACTAAAAACCCTGTCCACATCAGTAAATCTTGTTCAATAAACTTAAAGATACACTATTCTCACTGGTTTCATTGTGTTTCCCTCAGAATTTCACTGTTTCCAGTTTTCTTGTCAACTTACACTGAAACTTACAATAAATTGACCTGAAAAAATGTGTTTTGTTATATTAAAAATAAAAGAATGTTTTAGGGGTATATTCTCTGCCGGCCTGCATGCACGTGTATTACGCTCCCATTTTATCCTCAATGATACAAACACGTAGCTCAATTATCAAGCAAAGCACTTTCCAAAAGGATTTAATACCAAACTCATCAACACAGAGGGCTTGCAGGAGATCTATAATGATTGATGCTACTGTCATGTTCTATGAGCTACCACCAGATTACACTCCTGAATGTTGGGAAGAAGAGGAGGCCGGCTTGCGTTTGGAGGTAGTGTACATACGCTCACTTGATGCTCTCCCCAAGGTTGCATTAAATAAGATTAAGAGTGATAACTCAGGCGATGGTGTTGTCGACGCACAAAAGCAGCACAATATCTGCTTGAGAAATGTCACTGTACTATCCCGGCTCAACAGTATTAATCCTTGGAGCTGAAATGTTTCAATTTACGCACCCAGAGTAAGCACTGATACTGAAGGTACTAAGAGGGGAGATAATGTACCCCATTAAAGGCAGTGGACACTATTGGTAATTACTCAAAATAATTATCATCATAAAACCTTTCGTAATTACTAGTAATGGGGAGAGGTTGATAGTATAAAACATTGTGAGAAACAGCTCCCTCTGAAGTTCCATAGTTTTTGAGAAAGAAGTATTTTTCCACGAATTTGATTTTGAGGTCTCGAAATCAAGCATCAGAAAGCACACAACTTCGTTGAAGACCAAGAGGCAAGGAGCCAGACAGACCACCTTCACTGTTTGGGTTGCCAAGAATGTTAGAACTTGTCGCTACTCCGCTACCTAGCGGACCAAGACCTTGACTCATACCCAGATGTTTGTTAACCTTGCAACACAATACCTGGCAAAGACAACAGATATTTGTGTTCTCAACCTTGAGGGGGTGGTGGGGGCAACAGGGGTGCATTCATAGAAGCCCTGAAGGGGGCATTTGGATCTAATTATCATCTCACACAACACTTCTATTAATAGTGTAACACTACAAAATGTTAGTGTTCACACTCTCCATATAGTCAAGTGCATTTGCTGATTACAGCACATAATTTATTAGTAGATTTGTATATAGTATAGATCAAAATAATTTCTATCATGTACAATGTTCAATACAAGTTCTCAAAAGAAAGAACTTAAACTACCAGTAGACACACACACACACACACACGCACACTATTACCGCAAACCAAATATGAACAATATTCACTCCCTCTTAAAACATTACTGCAAAGAAATATCCGATGATAAAGGCAACACAATTGGTATAACAAAGTGATTTAAACTCTACCTACTAGCTAGTGAAAACAAAAAGACGTGTATGGAAATCCTGACAAATGCAAGATGATGATTTGTCTTTTCAAAAAGTTATAGAAAACATGCAATCTATTGGACCCAAACACTTTCAAAAGTTTTTTTGTTATTAAGAAAAAAACACCACAAAACAAAGAAATGATGGCATTTCCATCTCCTTCACATGAGGTATCTTCAGTTTAAATAGTTTAACAGTACAGTTCTGACCCGAATGGTAGGGCCTATCTTCCCACCAGCATTCATATTGGACAGCTCCAATGCCACTACCAATTAGGGCATACCTCACCTGTCACACCACTGTCCCAAATCAAAACATGGTGTGTGGACTTGACCATGGTGAAGGGACAAAAAAAATGTAATGGTCAGATGTGGTAAGGTAACATTATCTCATATCAACAGCCCTCGGTGTCTGTCAAGAACTAGTTGCTGCATGGTTATTAAGCCAGGGTCCGTGACAGAACAGCTAAAGTAGACTTGAACCAATCAAAATACATCTATTTTCAGTGGAGTCTACCATTTCTCGGAGAGGGGGTTACACCTATGCCAAGAGGAGAGCTCTAGTTTTACTCACCCACAAATTTTCAGAGTGATTAAAGAGCTAGCAACGCCCAGTATAGTTATGAGGCTATTTCAATCATCTAGATTCCTAAAGCTTTCTTGAGAATATTTTAGAAAGTTTTTTTTTCCCCCAGAAAATACAAGAGATACAATGCCAATGGAAACATGTTTACGGTAGTGGGGTTATCACATTTTCTTTGGGACTTGGCACAAATCATTTAATTTCAGGAGCTTTTTCTTGATATGCAATACAAAATTTAAACATCTTTCACCTGAGTACAAATTGTACAATTTTTATCATGGCCTTCCTGTTCATTGCCAACAATTGTTTTCTCTCTCAAACTTCTTTAAAGGCTGAACAATTTTCAGCACAACTTCTTATTATTCTTTTACTTTTATAGGGCATTGTTCAAAAAGGTTAATCCGCAAAATTCTCAGACCTCAAGTATTGGACCCCGCGAAGCATTACAAGCATTTCCCACAACACGTAGGTTGGACCTCCCTCATCCTCCACCCAAATGAAATTACGGAAAAATGTGCCAGGCACAAAACAACAAATCGCCGCGGCCAGTTAGCACCTCTTAGAACATGCCGAGAAACATGCTATTTTCTTACAGCTCGCTAACTCCGCTGGTATGTCTGCACCTGTCGTACATAGGAAATTCCACCTTCCACGCCCTTATTTGTCCCTATTTGTGCCAGGTACCCCCCGGGGAGTATCACCCCAGTTGTCACACCTCCTGTCACTCCCCTGTCACTGTGAGATCTCACACATGAGTATTTGCAGGCAGATTATTCCAAACATTGTTACAGGGCTAATTTTTTTGTTTTTCAGCGGTAAGAGAAACCAAATTTTTGGTGGATGATGACTCTGGAAAGTCTTGTTAAGATACCGTAATTGAATTACTTTCATTAGATGCGGTAGATTAAGTTTGTTTAGGTCGCTCATTGGGCTTTTGTTGTTGACCTTGTCCTCAAAGTACAAGGTGAAAATCCTGTGACAACTTTTTCTTTCCAATATTTCAGTGATAGTTTTGAATTTACAATATAAAATAGCCGTATAGTTGTAAGAGTGGACATAAATATTTTAAATATTATATGGATTTTAATCAGATACACTAAAACTAGCGAACATTTATTGTTCGAAAAAACAAAAAAAACGAATGAAACACAATTTGAATTAAAAAAAATTGCAGACCTTTCATACAGCCTTTCACTGTTGACATTTATGCTTTAAAAAGAAACATGAAAAACACGAACTGTTTTCCTGAATTTGAAACAGATTTCTTTGACTAAAAAGGATTTGACCTGGTTTTGCATGACTTAAAAACTGGAAGAAAATTTGCTGCGACCTGCATCCCCTCCACCTTTCAAGTTCGACTATATTGATACACAACAGCAATTTAACTGGGGTCCCTTGCTGTATTTAAGCATGGTTGTAAAATGTAGCAATGTTTGACAAGATTTTGCAAGAGAAATTGGACAATAGAAAAAAAATGGTTGTCCTTTCACACGAGGTACATGTTGTAAAATGTTACAACCATGCTACAACTTAGCAAAGGACCCTTGCTAAATTGCTCCCGTGTGAAAAGGGCTTATGCATGCGGCACCAAAACTGAACTGTGACACCTTACCACAAATATGCCACTGAAACCACTCCTCCAAAATATCTCTGCTAATCCCCTAATCTGGATTTAAAAGCCTGAGGATAGGCTAATCCAGAATTAGTCCCCTGCTAGGCTGAATCTGGTGAAGGGATTGAGTCTTTCATCAGCACTGTTGGATAGACCTAGTTTTCATTCTGTCATTCTGTCTTTTTTTCCTTCTTTTATTCTAACAGCCGCTAGCCTATGACGGTAACGTCGTGTTAACTTTCATCAGCCCTTACTTGTCTGAATTTAATGCTCGAAATAAAAATATAAGTGACTTTCGATATGTCGTTTATACATATTTACTAAATATATTGAGAAAAGCTGCTTGAATTTTGCTTGTAAGTTTAAAATATTGTGTTAAAGTCATAACCAGCTGTTGGCTGAAACAATAATGTTTGGTTGAACAAAAAAGAAGGATATTCTGTTATAAACTATGTAGAAGCCAAGATTTTTTGTTATAATTTGTTCAGTTTTGAAAAAAATAAGCAGGTTACTAACATTGTGACTAGATGAACATTCAGAGTGAATGATCTTAAATGCACGAGAAGCACTAATTGTACCACAATAATCTTCATAAAGTTGACCTCACAAAAAGTCCTATTTAAAAATGAATTCTTCTTGACAAACGGAAGATTCTTCCACGTCTGTGAAATAAAATAATAAAGTGAACTCTTGCGACCCTTCGGAGGTGAACATTCCAGATCAAAGCTGACACATTAACAAATGAGCCCTGTCACTCAGCTGCTAATGTTACATGTTCGTGTCACGAACATGGTGTGGTGAAGTTATGTCAGGGAAACATCATCCGCCCGACCCCTGACCCCTATGATGAAATCATATCTGCTTATATGACAGCTATTGGGGTTAATCAATAGCGCAGTCTCCTATATACAACATAGATATATCATTTGTCATGTTGTTGAAACAACACACCATGTTTCACAAGTCGTAGCTGTGGCAATAAATTAATCATGAAAGGGGCAACCCTTAAGACAAATTCTCCTGTCTAACTTATTTTCTTGGAGTTACAAGTCATATAAAGTGCCCAATTTCATGGCTTACCGCGGAATTCTGTGCTTAAATGGATCATGCACTAACATAGCTTCGGTAAGCAGAGAATACTTTGGTAAGCAGAGCCATACAATTGGGCCCAGGGCACAATTTCATAGAGCTGCTAAGCACGAAAATTTGCTTAGCATGAAATTTCTTCCTTGATAAAAAACAGAATTACCAACCAAAATATCCATTTGTTGCATTTTGCTTTTTGTTGTTTGCTTATCCTGAAAATCACATGGAAATTGGGTTGGTAATCCTGTTTTTATCAAGGCAACAATTTCATGCTAAGCAAATTTTTGTGCTTAGCAGCTCTATGAAATTGGGCCCAGATCAGTTTGTTAAATTGGCTGTCCCTACATACCGGTACATTTTAATACTGCAGGGAACTTATAATATTACTACATGGTGTAATTAGCCTACTGCTTCAAAGTGCTTATACCGCTCGAAGTCTGATTATACCCTTTTAACACCTTTGTAGACGGCGCAGCCTGAGTGGAATATCGAATACACTTGAGCCAAACAATTTGCGGTACGACCCGACACAATATATTCCCCCAGGGCCAAAATAAAATGAAATAAAAATAAGATATTCATATCGAAAGTTGAAATCTAAACATTTGTAGCATTCCACTTCATGGAATTAAAGAGACGGTAATAACCTTAATTTCAACCCTATGGAATAAGTAAAAAATATTAAGGAATGTGAGTGACAGTTAAGATAGTGTAAACCAAGTATTTTGGGTTAGGCCTAGACCTATTCCTAAGAGTGGATGTATGACTTGAGCTAGTTATACAAATAATGTGATTGAAAAGATGTTGTAAGCCAAATGTTTTGGACAAAGAGTGCATCTACAACTTGCAGTGTCATAACAAGACATTTTCATTTTGGGGAAGCAATGCGCCCTGGGGATCAAACTTTGAGTAAGTTTTAAGATACCGGCTCAATGTACAGGAACCCAGTTATTCTAAGGTTGGATAAAAAATGCTTCTCTCAGTGGCAAACCTCTAATTTGAGATTTCTTATCATCCAAAAGTGACATCTTTTTGTGAATCAGTCATAGGTTTTACTACTTACCGTCATTGCAGATCTCCAGTCTGCTCCAAAGGAATGGCTTTTGTTACAATTCTTCCTGCAAGATAAATGCACAAAAATTAAGAAGAAATAAAATGAGACCAAGTAGATTACTTGCTCCTCAAAAATTCAAGTTTGGGTTTGAATTGAAAGAAAAATTGAGTGAAGTGAGACTTGAACCAATGACCTCCGGATTAACAAACCGGCGCTGTACCTAAATTAAAGTTGTCAGAAACTGGAGTCCAATATTAGAATGTAATTAATTATTAGACCAAAACGGATTCAGATTTACTGTATAACTAATTTTCATCAAAATACTTAGATTTTACTGCTTTACTTTACATCTGAAGTGGCTTATATGACCCCCCTGCACACAAAGAATAAGATACTTTCCCACGCTAGGTGGCAGCAGACTTACCGGGTAAATTTCCATTGTTTACGTAGTTCTGAACATACGCTTAATTCTGAGAACAATGGCTTTACCCAGTAAGTCTGCTGCCACCTATCGTCCCAGAAAGTCTCCTATTGTATCAGCAAGGTCCCTTTAAAACACTCCTTTCAGATGACTGATTAAAAAACCCTCTTGAAGATGCATTAGTGCCAAATCCTATTTTGTCTCTTTTTTAAATGATTTTTTCCTTTTTCCATAAACACTGGGTTAGTCCCCCCCTGGGGGCATTTGCCCTCTCAGGAAATGCCCTATTGATTTGAATACTTCCTGACACACTTCACATCTAAGGCCAAATATAAAAAAATATACCAGCTGATAGTCCTGTCTCTCCTCCTTTTTAAAGGCTGCATCCTTTTTTAAAACTTTTTATTTTACCATTCTTTTTTTAAAAGACAAATGTTTTCATTAAACTTACTAATCTTTGAAGAACTACATTAAGTAAGTGGTGACTTTAAAACTGAAGAATTGGTGGCCAGTTTAAATTAAAATGCTTAGCGGCCACCTTTAAAATAAAATTAAAATAAAAAGGTCCTCATCCTCCTCTTTTTGGAAAAACCTGGACGATCAACTGGTATTCTTTTTTACTTGGCCTAAATATCACCTGGACAGTGTACAGGCTAGGCCTACATGTCATGCATGTATTGAATAACTACAGCACTGACAGCAAGCATCCAGCTACTGAGTGAGAGGGTGTTTTTAATGGTACAAACAAACAAGGTAATCACCAAATTAGTGTCTCTCCACCAATGACAGTTCCCCTATCACAGTTTATGTCTGTCTGTTCCCCTTATAAACACCAAGCTTTCAGGATAACCAGCTTCAATTACCTCATCAGTAATGTCAGGTAGAGTATGTCAGTCAAAGCATGGTCAAAGGCTCTTCAGCATGCGCTGACAATGCGTGTAAAGCAGAAATTATGAAAACAAACATGCATTTTTTAAAAGGGGAAGAAGCATGTTCAGAATGGTGGGCTTTCAGTGTGTACTGCCACCTGATGACAAGACAAAGAGAGTATCTTAAAGCCATTGGACACTTTCGGTAAACAGTATTGTCCAAGGCCCACACTTCCTGTATCACAACTTATATGTAAAATAATAAACCTGTGAAAATTTAGGCTCAATCGGTCATCGGAGTCGGGAGAAAATAACGGGAAAACCCACCCTTGTTTCTGCACGTTTTGCCATGTCATGACATGTGTTTAAAATAAATTCGTAATTCTCACTAGATCGAGAATTTATATTGTTTTAATTATTTCTCAAAAAGTAAAGCATTTCATGGAACAATATTTCAAGAGAAGTCTTTCACCATTACCTTCTGTAAACCCTGTAAACTATTTGTAAAGCTGTGAACTTTTTTTTTTTCCTGTACCGAAAGTGTAGTGTCGTGGAGTTATTTGGAAAAAAAAAGTGTCACCACTCGGGGTAGTTTGGGCAGTGATATCTGCATTTTTGTTCATATTGCATAATTTCATTTTTTTTTAAAGGTGAAAAAATAAACATGATGGGAAACACATGAAAACCAAAATCAGAGGATATGAGTTGCATTGCAAATGGAAACATGCTTTGGTATGGCTGATTAATTGCTTCTAAACTATGTTTATAAAAAAACTGGCCATAAATGTGCAAATCTTAAATGTCAACAAACATGAACATAATATAACCAGCAAACAGATTGGTCATCCATCCATAAAAACAATAATAAAAAAAGCTAATAAAAAACTTTATCTTTCACTCTGTATATTTTGTTACAGATATTTTTTTAAAGATTTACCCACTTATAATTGTAAAGTAAAACCAAATATTTAAAATCTAACCGCTTTTTAAATATTTTCAAATATAACAAATGTAATCATTCACACTGAAAAAAAGGAGGAAAAAAACAATAAAAACGTTCACCTACACTAGTTTGTGTATGCAGACACTGGCACTAAGTTCATTACATTATGCTGCATTCTGTCTGGCTTAGGCTAGGCCTAGTCACAAGTGCACATGCTAGCTCTTCATGATGTGAAAATAGGTTTTTCATAAGGTGTACTTTATTAAAATACAATTCCACCCACATCATCCACACACAAGGCTTCTGAATTATGCTTCTCTGACCAGCATTGGGGTAGGTTTCCCTTTAAGCATTCCCCTACCCCACCACCTCCACCAATGCTAAGTAAGTAAGTCTGTGATTGAAAAAAAGAAAGAAAACAAAACGCACAAAAAGTAAGAACTGAAAATTGAAAAGTGGAGTCTGCATTGTAACAGCAATCATCAAGTCCAGTAATCGACCTCACCAAAAATGAACATGACAAGTGTTTTCCCAAGTTCTTGGCATTAGCTCTAAACTAGAGCTTCAAAACAATAGGAGTTGACAGACAGCCTTAATGGGGGGTAACTGACCTTATTCAGGTGATGAGAATGACCCCAGTGACCCTATCTGACCTTATCTTGCCCAGTACCTATCAGGAAAAATACCTTAAAGGCACTGGACACTATTAGTAATTACTCAAAACAACCAGTAGCAATTTACTTGGAAACTTACTTGGAGTGCTGTTGACAGTATATAAAACATTGTGAGAAATGGCTCCCTCTGAAGTAACATAATTTTTGAGTAATTTCTCACTCAAATATTATAAGACTTCAAGCCTTTTATTATGCATTTGACAGCACACGAGGGTATTTTTCTGTCATTATTCTCTTGCAACCTTGATGACCAATTGAGTCAAATTGTTCACAGATTTGTTATTTCATACATATGTTTGGATACACCAAATTGAGACAAATGGTCCCATGACAATTACCAAAGGTGTGCAGTGCCTTTAAGGCTCTTTGCTGTTATACAGGGACAGTTCTGGAGCACTTCATTCCTGAACATGTTTACCTCTGATTGCCAAAAACTTGACTCTGGCACAGTTGTCAAGATAACACTTCCTGGGGACAAGACCATGCACTTTCTAGTCCTAGTTTTTAACGCTTGTTTGACATACTTTTGTGATGGTTTGATATTTTTCTTTTTACTTGTGAGACCCCATTCTTCATAATCTATCTCTCTGATATTTTGTATAGTAATATACCAAGGCAAATTATAGATCTAACTGGAAATACTTTTTATTCAGCCCTATACCCCTCACACAGATCATTTTGTCATCGCTTAAACTGCCACAACGCTCCAAATATAGGAGTCCTATATGGATAATTCTAGGCCACTTTTGACTGGCACCCCGAACAAAGATATTAGGGCTAGATAAAAGTAAAAGCTTAGTAAAAGCGTCGGCATATTTTCCAGAGGTCACAAGACCTGCTCGAGTAAATTTTCTTTGTTAAACCAAAATTTGTTTTCAATTATCCTCTAAAACACAAGGTTGTTTTAAGTTTTAAATCAAAAGTCAAATTCTCATCACACCAGCAGTCTATCTTACTTTTAAAAGCATTAAAGCAACAATTGTATTAACAAAACTGCAAGTGTTTCTTTTATTTTTTTTAAAGGTTTCATACCATGCCTCTCGTCTGGTGAGACAAGTCCTTCACATCACCAGGTATATTATATCCCTTACCAATAACCAATGAACAACTTGTCCCTGAACAATTCTGACACAATATTATCATAATCCCCAACAACTGGATAGAAAAACTGTATACATCAGTCTAGGTCATTACCCTGAGGCGCAAAGTAAGCCTTGCCTAATTGGCACCGTAACAAGCAAATGTACAAGATGGATAAATACAAAGGTTCAATAGCCACAAAGGAAGGCAATTCACTCAACCTGAATACAACTTGCTTTAAGAATGTTTTACCTGAAGATGTAGTAATTGGGTTTTCGCTTACAGTTTGAGATTGTGTTTAGCAAACATTGAAAGAAGCAGTTAACATTATTGTAAATACCAAGGCCATGTCACACAAGTCAATTTACAGGCAACCAGTTCCAGACAATCTCTAATAAGAAAATAAATCCACATTTCAGTTTACTCATTATCTTGTTGGGGTTTGTGAGTTACAGCTAGAAGAAAATTACTTTTACTGAGGTTTTCCTTTTGCAGATGAGCTGGTCGACTCCAATTTGCCTGAAAAAGTTGTTGTAAGTGACCTTGCAGGCATCAAAATAACAGGCACCCACATCAATTGCTGTGGTACACTTTGAAAAGTTCCAAAACAAATTTACATTTCCTCACAGAAGTGCCCCATACTAAAGGGAAATTGCTGTGCCCCTTCAAGAGCGAAGTTCCAGGCCTGTACAGAATAACAAACCCTCACTAAAAAAATCTAGTTTTAGCTTGGCTCTCTCTCTGTCATATATGGGACAACACAGAACCTATAAACTACTTGTTTTGCACATGTCCCCTTTCAAGGAAAACAACCCAAATGTAACTTTGTAGACAAGAGAGGGCGCTATCCCCTTTACATAGTTACCTTTTTAGTTTGACCAGAGATTTACTTCTGTAAAAGCCTCAATGATAAAAGTCTAATAATCCTGCAAATAAAAAGCTCACAATAGTCAAGCAGGTTCAAACACGGGGTGAAAACTTGCCAGAAATCAACAATTGAAAGAAACCAAGATTTTTCGGGGAAAAAAGGGAAACCCATTTTTAAGGAATTCTACTTCTTGACAATTAACTTCTCTCAGGGCCCAAAAAATTTATGTTGCAGATTGTTTGTAAAGTTACTAGTCATTTCTTTATCCATCTGTTCAGAATGAGACCTACAATTTCTTACCAAAGCTACTAGAATGTACGGCCAGGAACCAAACATGTTTTTCACAAAGTGACAATGAAGAACATATTGGTGCAAGCCACAGCTTTCATATCACCCATGAAATCCAACTTACCGGTAAATGTACACCAGTGGCCAATAGATGGCGCTATTGCATCTTCACAGACCAACAAAATCAATTGCACCTTCTATTATTACAAAAAGGGAAGTGATTTTCTCAACTAAGAAATTAATACACTCTCTATTTTTCTAACATAACTACAAAACACATGTGAGCCAAAGCAGAATTCTTTGCTTTTATAAAGCTTCATACAAGCAAATATAAAAACCTAGTCAGTTTATTTGTATAATTTTGTTTGGGGTTTCCACTCAATTCCAACACTGCCAAATCAAAGTTTGTCAGAGTGAATGAATATTTTTACTTTAAAATGCAAAATGGCTATGACGCCCACACTGTACAAAACGTGACTTGAGCAAGTTATCACTTTAAAGGAAGAGGTTTTTTAAGGATTTTTGATCCTTAATGCTTTCAGATTTCAATGCCAATGTCAGTGCTAGTCAGTAAAATTAGAATTGTGGAACACAGGTTATTGTAAATTATATCTCGAACAAAACTTCTTACTTTTTATAATAGTTATTACTTTCATGAAGTGTCATACTTGGATGAAAGTGTCAAGTGATAATATGCTTGGTGTGTTTACTGATAAGTGACAACTAAAGATGTTTACTAAAGGGTAAAAGGATAGTCTATGTTAAAAAATGTAACCTGTGAAATTAAATAACCACTTTTTATTTTATCTAAACATCTCCTCTACTAGTTTGTATTAGGCCCTGTAGAAAACTAATGATGTTGGAGGCCTTTGATCTAAAACATCTGGTTCATTTGAGGCATTACTTTGTTCTTCAGTGTATGGATTATATTATGAAGCCATTCTATATTTACAAATCTAAATTTGGGGTTGGTGGATCGAAACAATTTCAAACAATAAATAAACAAATAAATTTGTCCATACAAATTTGCTAGTGGCCTCTAACAAAGTAACTCACTGATTTTCAGGATCAGGTTGGCTTGTTGGTCTTGCCCTGCCTTTCACCTCAGTGAACCCTGGCTCAAATCCCACTTTTGCAGGGACTTGTGGATTGGGTTTTCAATTTTTACCTGGTTTCATGGGTTTCCCTATCTGGGGGTTTCCCTCCCACAACTATTGACCTTTGCTATTATGATTTTCTCTATCTTTAGGACTACAGATTACAGGGCTTCTGAGTTGCTTTTAGGATCTCTTGGATTCATTACTAGAAAGATTTAAAATAAACAAATAATAAAACAACAAAGGCGTACAAATGTAATGTTAAAAAAACAAAAAAACAAAAAACAAAGGTTAAAACCACAGAAGAAAGAACATTAATTGTGTAAACATTTGTATTTGAGAATATTACTTAAACTAGAAGCTGAATTCACAAAAAAGAACACCCCAAACAAATCAAGAGCATAAATCAACATTAAAGAAAATCCATAAACAAAATTAGATACTTGATTCAAAAATAAGTTTAAAAAAAGCAAAAAGTAAAACAGAAAGAATAATAAAAATGCAAAAAAAAAAAAAAACCCACAGCCAGCACAGAAATTTTATAACTTAATCACAGTGTTAATTAAAAACACATGGTACGTTTTGTGAAAACATAAACAAGACTAAGGTAAATAAATTTAAAACAAAAACATAACCCTTGAAGCTACATTAATATATGTCAAGCCACCTGTTCACACTTGTTTTCATATACTCATAAATTCTGCAAATTACTAATGTTAAAGGCGAGTGAGCCGACACAATAACGAACTGATAACCACCTGCATCTACTACAGCCATCAGGGTGTTAAACCACCCTCTAATGTATACAAAACTAACAACTAATTTCACGCAAATCAAAGAAAAAGTCATACCTGTTAATTGTTCTGCATTCGGTGTTCTTTCCCCACTTAAAACCTGTCAAGCCCACCAATGTTTTTCTCAGGTTGTCTGAATGTAGATGAGATGATTATACCTTGGTGCAACGTTGTGTTCCCAGTGTCATTGGAGCTTTACCGATTGTGTGTACACATGTGTAGCGTGACAATGTATGACGCATGCTTAATGCCCAGATGGCGATAGCGCTGCCGACTGGAGATACGGTGTGACACCTCCTCACACGCTCACTTCACGGCAATGATGATGAAAATGAACTTCTTTTTCGGAGCGTACGCTGCTGCTGCCTCCGGGGTATACACGCTTCACACATCCTCTTCAACTCAGGGAGGATGTTAAAGGAACTATGTAGGAATTGTTTTCACTCTGTGGGTGGCAGTCTGTACTTTTCTCAAAGTCTGCAGGAAAGAAAGGGGAAAATTAGAACTTTGAGTAAATATTTTTTGTCTTGCAACGATTGGAGGCTTCATTGTTAATGATTTTGTATTTTGAGAAATGAAATAGATGATCAACCATTCACAAAATACTGCTAAAGATTGTTTGAGTAGTTTTTTTTTTAAACAAAGTTGAAATGAAAAAAGGATGGCAGATAGATCATATTCATTTCTTTAACTTGTGGTCACTTTGTGTTTGTTCTCAGAAAGTTTCAAAAACACTTGTTAGCATGACATCACCAAAATCAAAGTGACAAGGTATTTTTAATTAGTACATTGCAGCTCTATACTACTTTTTCTAATTAAAAGAACCCAAAGAACACAATTTGTGGAATTCTGTATTTTGTTTTTATGTTGACTTTGTCATTGATTAATTTTAATAGGTGGAAATAATATTAACATTGGAACAACATTATTGTTATTAACCTCATCTATCAGCCAACTATTTAGGCAGACACTAAACGATCACGACGCAAAGAGAACGCATTGTATTGGTTGATTTGCTCCACGCAGAATACGCACACGCTCATTCAACCAATGGACTGCGTTCTCTTTGCGTCGTTATCGTTCTTGTTATCGCTGCAGTGGGACCGGGCCTTTACATGATGCCATAGTGTGTAACTTATCCTAAAAGTATTGTACAGGATTGGCAGAGTTGACAAAATAGTCGCAAACATTCTTCATCGACAAAAACATTCTTGTATGAACTTCATAATCAGAAAATAGAATTTTGCAAACTGCTTACCAACCAAAAGGACCTATGGTACAAATGCAAAAAATGGTTAATGGCCTGACTTTCTGACCCTAGCAGAAGGCTAACTTCATAAAAAGCTTTAGACTAAAATTCATCAATGATGTAGTTTATCCTTTTTGGTTCTGTGTAACGCCTTTAATGTACCACCTCAACGAGCACGACAGAAGATGAACATGCATACATAACCATGAGCATAAGATCCCATTTATTAAGAGCAAGAATTGTCTGATTGGAATGATTGATGTGATGGGTCTCTTCATAGTGATTAATCTTGATGAGCCGGCAGGGAGGGTGGAAAACGAGAGGGAGGGAAAGGCGCTTCGCTGCTTCATTGGAATTACAAATTCAAGAACGATTGATGCACTCGATAATTTATGTAGGCCTACGTACTGTGTGGAATCAAGTTGAGATAGATAAGCCAAGCCACGATGTATGTGGGGAACACTTCAGCCGAACCCCGGGCAAAACCACCCCTTCCTCTGAATAAAAAATCATGAATAGAATAAAATTGATGACTGTGCATGTGTAGGTGAAATAAACATTAATTTAGCCTTTTTCTATTGCTCTTTGAATTCAGTAAAGAAGAAATAAATAACATTCTGATGCATAAAGAAATGAATGGAAAAGACAGGTGGGTTCTCTTTGTACGATACAATCTCAATCCTTGTGATTTTCCTGAACAATTTCACCTGGTTGTGTTGCAAAATATTAAACGCCAAGCTTGAAGAATGGTACTCGCCAAATGCTGCTGTTCTTGATTGCTCATTGAGCATGAGATCAAGCTTTTTTTCTATCGATCTTGGAATCCAGTAAAGAAGGCATAAATAACAAACCGATGCATTGAAATAAGAAAGGAATGGAAAAGACAGGTGTGTTCTCGATCCTTGTGACTTTCCTGAACAATTTCTACTTCAATTTCCCCTGGTTGTGATGCAAAGTATAAAAGCCAAAGCTGGAAGAACGTTACACCAAACACGGCTGTTCTTGATTGCTTATATGGAACTACTATTTTGTCACTCAGTTGTAGAGTAGGTCAAGTAACAATTAGATGCACCAAATAGACCTCCTATACGCCCACCATAGCTACTATCTATCAACAGCGTCCAAGTGGTTAGCGTGAATGACACATGTGTCTTTCTCTGCCTGGTACATGTACACAAAACACACAGTGCAATATTCCAAATATTATTGTGGACACTGTAGTTGACATTTATTTTCAGAACCAGGATTTTAACCTTTTACTTTTGAGTACATTTCCATGGTTATGATTGGTCAATGAGATAAGAGGCGGATCTTATATCTATCTATACGTATCTAATGTCTAGATAAAGTGAAAAGAGATTTTACCTCAATAAGAGCTTTGTTTGTTTATATATTTTATTTATTTCTTATTTTTTTATATATTTTTTATATATTTTTTTTAATGTTTCAAAAAAAAGTTGTAAGTCACTTTGTTTCCTTCTGTTCTTTGATGAAGAACGATGCAGCGATAACCAGCGCAAAAATCAACACTATTTAAAAAACCAAACGAAAACAAAAACCAAACAGACAAACAACCACAACTTTTGCAACTGGAGTATATACTATGTAGTTGAATAATTTGGCAATAAAAAGCAACACCTACACACCACATGAGAGAGTACAGGGAAATTGCAACTAATAAGATGTTTTATTCATAACATTGTAAGTGCCAATTTCTGACTCTTGTCAGCTTCCCTGAGAGAATTGCCCAGTCCACTGCAATGTATTGTTACCAGTAGATTCCAGTGCTTTATAGTACATGAACCCTACATGCACTTAGATAATGCAACAGATTTAACAGAGTGTGGAATGGATTGTTGGATAAATGTTTCTAACTCCTCTTCATAATGAGAAACTACATGCATAGTTATATCTGCAATATTTGCAATTGGGGATTTCAAACAGATGATGAGAAGCAAATAATATTGCTTTTTAAATCATTTAGCACTGGCAATAACAATTTGAGGAGCCAGTCTTCACTGTATGGCAATGACTTGGTGGCTGGCATTTGTTAATGGACTGAGCTAAGGACCATTTACAACGGCCAACCACGATCCTCACACTGTTATTGCCATTAACAAATACTTTTCGTGAAAAAAACTTTACAAATCATCAGAATTTGTAATTTTCGCTGACAATGTTCAACCCTGTCCACTCTAAACATCTCTCTCTCTCTATCTCTCTCTTTATATGGTATTATTTCTTCTGTATTCCAAAATAAAACAAAAAGTTTTCCTTGGAAGAAGTATGTAACAAAACCAGCTCAATTTGCAACATCTGGGCTGATGCATACTTAGTACAAGTTAGTGCAGAACAATGCCTGGGCAATACACTATAATAACATTGATAGATATTGACTTATTTTCTTTGGCAAAAAAACAACAAACACTAGCAAATAAACAGTTTATAAAAGAAAATCAACAAAATGGCTTAGCTGAATCAGCTATAGCCAAATTGCCTAAAAGAAACAACATTCGGTCCAGAACACTCTCCTCTCTGTAGCTGGCACACACACAAATAAATTTTAAATAAATTATTAACAAAAACCACACCACGAACACAGCCAATTGAGTTTTCTCAGTTTGGACAACAATTGCCCCACTAACTTTGTTCCAGTCTCAGTCCCAGACCAAAAATAAAAAACAGAAAGGGGAAAAAACCCTGAACCCCCCCACCCCCCAGCCGATTATGTATTCTGTCAGTCTCCTTACGATTGCCATGGCGAAAAAGAAAACATGAAGGTGGTGATGAGACGTGGGGCATGTCACCACAAACAAATGAAGCAACCGCGATGACACACCAATAGATTATGTATGTTGTCTTCAATTGCTCCTCTTCTGTAGCAAACCTGCTGCAGATGAGGTAGTGATGACACTATAAGGGGCCAGTAAAATATTTCAATGTAAATCTATGATAATTCTTAATTGCCAGATTACACTTCTATGGTAAAAGGTCAGAAATATTGAGTCTGAAAAGGAGATCTATAGGCCTAGATGATGGTTAATAAATAAGGATTGAAAGTCACCTTTGAGGGTATTATTTGGGGGTAGGGGTAACTTATCCGTTAAAATTACAGTACGGACTAATTAATGCAAACTCTGATTGTTCTTGTCAGATATATGTACAATTTACAGGCCAGGAATCACACAGAAGCCATGGTCTGTTGCCCTAGTCTTGGCCTTTGTGCTTCTTCAAAAGTTTCCAATAAGTTTTTCAATAGAAGAGCCCTTTGCAAAGTGAAAATTGTCTTGCACTCTCAAAGATGTTATTCCTTGCCTGAGAGTATAACCCTTGCTAGACAAGCTATTTGTAATCATCAACGTTGATGTGTGATAACACATTGCATACCTACATTGAGCCAAATGAAAAAAAAGACACTCAACTGTGAATAATCCAAAAAATATCAAATTCAAATTACCAGTTTACTACTTGTTGTGATTCATTTGGTCACTGGAGACCTGTAAATTCAGTGAGTAGACAGCAAGGGAAAGTTGTATGCCTGCACACACAGCTGTACTGCTCCATCAAAAGATCCCAGTTGATTTGATAGAATCTTCATTAAAAGTACATAGAGCTTATAGAAGCAGGACTAGTACTTTTTCTAAGAAAGTTAAAGTTAAATTGATAGTTCATTGAACTCTCTTGTATGAGACTTGTTTTTAAAGGCACTGGACACTATTGGTAATTGTCAAAGACTACTCTTCTCACTTGCTGTATCTCAACATATGCATGAAATAACAAACCTGTGAAAATTTGAGCGCAATCGATCGTCGAAGTTGCGAGATAATAACGAGAGAAAAAACCTTCTTGTCACCTTAGTTGTGTGCTTTCAGATGCTTGATTTCGAGACCTCAAACCCTAAACCTGAGGTCTCGAAATCAAATTCGTGGAAAATTACTTATTTCTCAATAACTACTCCACTTCAGAGGGAGCCGTTTCTCACAAAGTTTTATACTACCAACCTCTTCCCATTACTCGTTACCAAGTAAGGTTTTACGCTAATAAATATTTTTAGTAATTACCAATAGTGGCCACTGCCTTTAATTGGTAAATACTCAAAGGATTAATGACCATCCAAATATCCAAGATATCAAACTAACATCTATGGGTTGCGGTACCCACTGCTAACCCATATTGGTTTGAGCTGTCTTCTTGCCACCGGGCTAACTTGGTGGTCTAGTGGTAAAACACCTGCGCTGGCAATGCAATGGTCATGGACTCACATCCCATCCAAGTGCTTTACCTTTTGGATTTGATTCACTTAACTCAGGAAAGTACTGAGTATACAGTGCTTAATACATCCTGATGCAAAACTAACATCTATTAAAAACAAATCTTAGAGTTGTTTTTTAAAGACACCGGAAACTATTGGTTATTGTCAAAAACCAGTCTTCTCACTTGGTGTATCTCAACATATGCATAAAGTAACAAACCTGTGAAAATTTGAGCTCAATTGGCTGTCGGAGTTGCGAGATAAAGATGAATGAAAAAAACACCCATGTCACACAAGTTGTGTGCTTTCAGATGCTTGAATTCGAGACCTCAAATTCTAAATTTGATGTTTCGAAATCAAATTCATGGAAAATTACTTCTTTCTCTAAAAACTACGTCACTTCAGAGGGAGCTGTTTCTCATGTTTAATACTATCAACCTCTCCCCATTACTCGTTACCAAGTGAGGTTTTATGCTGATAATTATTTTGAGTAATTACCAATAGTGTCCACTGCCTTTAATTTGAGTGCATGTACAAAAAAATAAAAAATAAAAAGGTTTATTGGCAAAGTAAAAAAAGAAAAAACCAAACAAACAATCAAACACCCAACACACAAACAATCCAGACCGACCATTCAGTTTTCAGGCCTAATTACAAAATGCAATCAGTATTGATATTTTGTACATGCTGTGTATACATGGTGAGAAAATAATAAAGGTTTATTGTGCCAGACCTTTCGGGAAAATTAAGGAGAAAACCAGGCCAACAGTGCAAGAATTATTTCTCTAATGTGAGAAGTCAATTTACGATTATCTTCAATGTTCAACATTTTTCAGCACCACCTACACATTCTCTGTGACCAGAGACAGTCTGCTAATTCCAAAAGATAAAAACAAGGTTTCTGGAGTCTTTCAGAAAATACGACAGTTATTAATTGCTGTTTCGTCACTAGAATAGCTAACTGAGAATCTTCCACTGAGGGTCCACAAGGGACCATAAACTCAACCTCAAAGAAAGAAAAAAAAAAAAAATTAACGCCAGTTTCATTTTCTCTCTACATATTGTGCCGTTTCATCTGGAGCATAGCGGGAGGTGAGTCATATAAGACCACCCCTGGGCCCTTCATATTTTACATAAATGCAGTGAACCCTTTGAATATTAAAAATATAGGTGATGAATTACATTGAAAAACCTGATTGAGTATTTTTTGTACAATTAAATATATTTGAATTGAAGCTGCAATTCTAAAATCAGGAATACCCCTTCTGTCGCCATTTTCAGGAAACTTCTCATGTGTTGTTCTCGTAACTCCCATCTTTGTATTTCGTTTCGCATCTTATTCTGTTCATCACTTTCAATTCTTTTTGTAAAGGCGCTATATTTTAACCTCTTTTTATTATTGAAAAATAAGGGAGGGGGGGGGATAAGATGTAGCAATTCCCTCCTATTGTATCATTGCACAAAGAAAATCTCAAGGTTAAAGTTGAATTCCATAGAGAAAGCCCAGACTTCACGCTGAGATTGATTTTGATTGGCATCTCTTGTCAGTGATATCTGACCGCCTCATCAAAATTTGATGACCACCACATGGCAATGCACTTTAAAACTGCCACTTGAGGCTTGAAGAAGTCATATATGATTCATGTGCAGAATGCAATCTCCTTAAGTTATAATGTACGCCTCACGGTAATTTTTTCGAGAAGAGAATTCACCTGAAGGCAGATGGAGAGTCATCTCGCAAATTTTATTGCATTTTTGCTACAATTTTGAGTCTCGAGATGCTTCTAAGAAGGGGAGGAGTAGTCGCACAGAGGGCCTGCTAAAGATTGCTCTACTGTTGGGTTACCCCAGTTACAGCTGGAAATCTGTCTTGTAAATAACAATAGGTCTGGATTTGGCAGCTCTAGGTTATATTTGATTTGGATACTTTTTACATGTGATGGAATGAGTAGATTTTTCTTCCCCAGCAGGATCGTGTCGTTGTATCACTAGTTTAATGTTGCATATGTCCGTTTGATGTTAACTACAGTTTGTGTCCAATACGTTTGTTTGTCTGTTTTTGTTTCATTGTTTTGTCTTTTGTATTTTGTCTTCCTTGTTGAATTATGTTTACTTAAGTATACTTTTTGTTTGTGTTTCAGGCATTCCGTTTATAAGCTTCGGCTTCGTGTGTAATGCCTCCACGTATTAGTTTCTTTTTTTTTCAATTGTTTTGTTTTTTCTAAAGTGATTATCCTTTTTTTTAAATTTGATCAGCACACAACATAATTTTTTTTTTTTATTGCCAATGTTCAATACAAGTTTTGGTTACAGAAAAGGCTGGTATTTGTAGACTTTGTATTTAGCCCTTGTTCTATAAAGAACCTTGATTGAGTTAACTTGGTGTTCATGATTTTCTGACCAAGTCCCTTTTTTTTGGGGGGGGGTGGTTACCCCTGAGATCTCCTGAAGTCTCACGTAAGTTTAAGTACCAAGAGACAAGTCTCAAGTCAATACTGAACCATCTCAAGTGCTTATGGTCAAATCTAAACTCCTTAAGGGCAAGTCTTAATCAAGTCAAGTCTAAAGTCAATTGTAGTCAAGTACAAATCAAGTTCCAAGTTTCCAAATCTTTGGTTCTCAAGTATGACTCATCAGGTCCAAGTCAACCACTTAAGTTGCGGACTGTATAACCAGAAAAAGTGCAAGTCTAGATACAAAAACTTAGTCCCTAAGATTCTTTGGGTTTTACACATCGTTGGAATCTTTAATGTGGGTCCTCCCAATAGGACTAAGTCTATAGGGGATGCTCTCTCCAAAGCTTGGGTGTAGTGAGGCATTAAGCTGTCATTAAATGGAGACAAGACAATCCATCGTTGGAGATACAAAGCCCCTTATGTGCACAAACCATGACTGATTGCCACACCATTCTCCCTGGTATCTGAAAATGTGTTTTTTCTTTCAATTTCAAAATATGACAAGAACATGACTCATTATACAAAATTAACAATTGTAAATACATGCACAAAAATTAGCAATTTCAGACACATGGTACGTTCACCTGTGTATAATCAAAGTGTCTCTTGCACTCTAGCGTGGCAAGCTTTTGCACTTCAGCAAAAGTCAATTTGGGCCATTCATGATGTGAATCCGCAATCAAAGCAAGGTCTTCGTTCAATAGTACAGCAGGCATCTGCATGAACTTTATTTTATTCATGGTATATAGTATTACATTGCAGTTGCATTGAAACCAACAGAATATATCTCCATAACAAATTGGCACTAGCAGTATCACCAAGTAATAATGAAGAAATATCTCTGTATGTTTTTTTGTCAGTATGATGATATAAAAAAAAGATATTTTTGTATTGTGCCATGCCTGTCAAAACTGACCCCTCTAGCACATAACTCTGCAAATGAAAGTACTTAAAGCCTAGACAAAATCCAGTAAGTACTAGTTTTGAAGCAAGGCCTTGAATTTTGTTCTTGAAGGGGCACAGCAATTTTCCTCTGTTGGTAAGGGGAACTTTTAGAAAAATTTAACTTTGTAAAGCTGTGAAGCTATAGAGAGCGTCTGTAGTGTTGTATGAGGTTTAGTGGAAGACAATTACAGAAAAACTGGAAATGGTCAAGCATGTGAAAATGTACAGTTTCCCAATGTGTTCCAAAGAAATAAATGTTGGTCCTAGTAGTTTGTACCTTAATTCTCTCAATTCTACATAAATAAAGTGTGTATGATAGGCCTAGATTTAAATAGAGGGTACGCCTTTGGTAATTACTTCATGACCATGAAAACTTACTTGTTAAAGAGCACAGAAGGGCTGTTGATCATACAAAACCTTGTTAGAAACAACCTCTGAAGTAATGTAGTCTTACAGAAAGAGCATATTTCTCAGGCATCTGAAAGCTCACTTCCATGCAACAAGGGTGTTTTTCGTGCAACTTTGATGACCAAATGAGCCCAATTTTTCATAGGTTGGTCATCTTATGCATATGTTGGGATACTCGAAATGAGACTCTGGTCTTTGACAATAGCCAAAATCATCCTGTGCCTTTAAATCAGCTGCCTTAATTAACAACAGTTAGTCACTCAAGGCATGGAGTTATTTTTTCATAGGTAATTTCTGTTTGCCCCCTTAGGCAAAACACGAGTACATGACCACCACAGGTATAGAACTTCTGTTAGAGCCAGACAAGCTCATTAACTCCTAGCATACTAACAACAAAATGTAATAGCCTTTTTGGAGAAGAACAGGCAGTAGAGTTAAGTCTTTGGATTGTCCTTTTGCCCCAAGCTAAATATGCTATTTGATGATTGAACATATTATGTGGCTTGTCACCCTGCATCCAGTACATCACTTTATTAAATTTTGTGTTGTGGTACAAATGACGTTAGTAAAAGTATTTTGAGATCCTTCCAGATGTGCTAGTGTGAACTAGATTTGATAAGAAACTACATCATCTTCATGCTGACCTTTTGAATAAGAATAACAAAGTAACGATGCACAGAATTGCATGATGGGATAAAAACCCAAAATATCATCCAATGTGCATGCTTGAATATGATGTCAATATTGCATGCTTTGCATTTGATAACTTTATCTTCATTAAAATACTATTTTTGGTTTTGTTTTATGATACAGGCAAAGAATCACAATGAGGCCGCCTTTGTGCCATTTCAAAAGTTTCACACAGACTTAAAGATTGTTCGATGGATGGAAAATGCCCTTTCCAAAATGAAAAAGATGTTGCCCTCTCGAAGATGAAATTCCAGGCCTGACAATATCAATCTGTTTGTCTTTGTTTTATTTTGGAAATTATTTACTGACTTATTTTGTAAATCAAATATATTCTGTTCATGCATCACCCCAAACAAAGTTTCCAAAGTACAGTATTGGAAAATGGAGTTCCTTTCTACATGATTGAACTAGCTTCAAAAGATGAGTTTAGTCGACTTCTTAAGGGGGTGGGTTTTGAAGTTTGACTGAGTTCCAACATGGAGAAAGGACCACAACCAACTACACAAAGCAATAATAAAGGCAATTTGAAGCAAGACAATTAGTGTAATGTTATGACCTCGGGCTCTCTTCCAACACAATAGGTTCATTCTGAAAAACTAATAAGAATAGTGTACAAAATTAAGTACAAAGAAGGCCTACTATCAGACTATATGCCTTAATCATGCATGCACATAATGCACATGGGGGAGATACACACATATAGGGAAATACCAAAGTGTGACATTTTTCACTCACACATTTAAGTAATCATGCATGAAGCTGTGAAAATGAATAATAGTGACTGGAACAAGAAGTTGGGAAATGTTGTTATTAGCACATCTAGAACCTTGGCCATATGTTCAAAATGTAACATTCTTCAATGTTTTAAGCTTTGCCCATGACCATCTGCTGCATGACTTTGTGCATTGTGCACTTAATTTAATTCATTGTGTCCATTGTCGTTTGATTAAACCATACTCCATTGTAATAAAATGGGTTTGTAGGGCAGAGAAAAACACAAAAGTTTTGATATTGCACCGGTGACCGTAGTGGAGGCCTTGAATTTTATATTTGAGAGGGCAGGGTCATTTTTATTTTGCAAAGGTCACTTCTATGTAAAATCTGAAAGTCTATGGGACACTTTTGAAGGGGCGCTAACAAGGCCAGACCAGGGGCACAATGGAGGCCAAAGCCTCCTCAGTGTAATTCCAGGCCTAAAAATGCTTACAAATGAATTAAAAATAACCTGAGAAATCGAACAAGCTTGAATTTGAGAGAAAAAAGACAACAAAATGCTTCTTGCTCAAAATGTTTCTTGGCCCTGAATTGTTTATACCATGAGCAAAACATGCAGATTGCCGAACAAGCTGAGCATACAGATGGCAGTGCCTCAAAAAGTAATGATATGGATAGGCCTAATTGTAATTGCAAATGTTTCTAATTTCTCAATGTAATTGTTGTTTTTTTTACCCATGGGGTTGTTTTCAAGTCATCATATTATAGAGTAGCAAAATGCCACTCGCTATTTATTAACATTTAGGAGTGCATGAAAGTTATTTGAACACTCTGGGTTCGTTTTATGCGAGTGAAACTGTACAGCACAACTACCATGACTACTTACTTTGCATAGCAATGTAAGCAATTTGTACACAAATTCACTGCGCTGTAGGTGCTCTATTTCGGACACGAAAGAACTCGGCAATACTCAAACAATGTGATATAAAAATACATAGCTGGCAACAGCAAATCTGTTTCATAAAAAATATTTTACGATCCCCAGCATGATTAAATACAAGTCCATAAATTGTGATTCGGTGGACCTTTTTGTTTTATCACTTGCCTTGCCCTGCTTGCAAACCAACTACGCGTAGGCCTGAAAAACCTTAATACATTCAAGAAAAAGCAAACAGATTGTACTTACCATCTATCTCTTACATTGTACAAAGTCTCTGGAATATATTTTGCGGGCAAACTTCACCGAATAATTAGTCCCGTTCTTTGCGCACACTTCAGCGCAGACAACTTTAGCAAAAGTGGCGAAATTGTGGCGCGCTTTGGGAATTTATTTGTTCGTACCCCTTCTCACGTTCTGTATTACTTAACCGTGTAGGTACTTCCAGGTACCATACTTAACTTTTTAAAGGGAAGATATCGTCTGCAAACAATTAGCGATATCAAGTTACAACACGTTGTAACTGCTTTGCTACCGTTGCAAAAGTAGCAAAATCAGTTGCCCGCTTGTATACAGTGTCCAGTTGGTTGCTTTTAGTGCAAAAATAACTCAGTCAACCCTCGTTTGGTTTGACCATGGAGGTAGGAAATCCTACCTCCATGGTTTGACAGAGTGCATTTTTGTGAACGGTCCTAATTTTGAAACCTAACCATGCTAACGGTCTCTTTCTAATTGCCTAACCTTTGGTGGTCAATTTATACGGTCTCCGCCAATTTGCCTAACTTTGTAGCTGTGAATTTAACGGTCTTCATTAATCTGCCTAATTTTACTGCTGCCAAGAAAGAGTTAGGCAAATATTTTAGACCGTTAAAAATCAACAACATAGTTGGGCAATAACTAGCTATAGGGCCTACCGTTAAAAATGTACTCAATAGTTAGGCATCAACAAGCTTGACCGTTAAACATTAGCAGGTGAAAAGTTAGGCAACGTAGGGAGACCACAACGTTGTTTTGGTGAGTGTTAGGCAACTTGGGGGAGACCATATTAATGTTGCATTTGGCGAGTGTTAGGTGAGGCAACTTAGGGTAGACCATTTAGCATTTGGTGAATGTTGGGCAACTTCTTTAAAATTTATCCACAGGCTTTTGTCTCAAGAACTGAACACAGTGAAACAAATCATTGCTTTTGAATCTCTTTAAAATAACCATCATCATTTTATTTGGATCAAACGTCAAATGGAAAATCTAAATAAATAAATAATGTTAAAAATCAAACAACAAATAATTGAATCTTAATATCTTACAACATGATAATGTATGTCAAATAATTTTATACAGTTATTGAGTATAACTTCCAGCAAAGATGCCTTGCCTGGTTTTGTGTTACTTTTCATCAGCTTCACAACAAATTTGACCTGTGTATTGACCCCTTTCATGTATGTGAAGCGCACTTACACGCCTGTCCTTCCGGCCAATTTGGGAGTCGAAATGCACACACAGGAATTTACTCCCAAAATGGCGGAAATGGTGGACTTGTATTGTCTAGAGGTGCGTTGAGCATCTGCAAGGGGTCAGTAGCCCTAAATGACAATAAACATATAGAAGGAATGAAGCTCTCAAAATTGATTTCATAATCGATCCTTAGTAGAGTCAGTTTGGAAAAGATTGGTCTGAGCTGCTGACTCCAGGTTGAGAGTCGCAGCTGAAAAATAGGTTTATCTTCAAATAGGCTTGAATCCTTGATTCTGATTGGTCGATCCATAGCAACAAGAGTTTGATATAAACCTATATTACATGGCCAATATGAGCCATGCATCAAGTTTGCTTGAAGATAAATACGTTATCAAACACGCGCTCCTGGAATAGGAAAAAATAAAGTGCGTCTGCATCCCAACTCAGCCTTCAGCCTGGTTGGATATGGGACGCAGAAGTTATATAGCTTTTTGTATTCCACTCGCGCTGGTGTGATAACTTATACTATAACTAGGATACAAACAGAAGTTAGTTATGTTGGAAAATGAAAATTCCTACTTTTTTAGATTTCAAGAAACTTTTGATAACATTATTCTTGGTGCTAGGGGTGAAGATCAAAGAGCATAATTTCTTTATATCTGAAGGAAGAATCAGCTGTTTTTGTCACCAGGCAGAATATAAAAAAAGTCTGAATTCAGGTAAAGTCTGAAGTCTCTTATCCCTGGGACTGTGGAGTAAGCTTACTGTGGAGCCGGCAAAAGTTTGTTTCAAATAACCTTTTTAAAGGAACATGTTGCCTTGGATCGGACGAGTTGGTCTTTTAAAAGTGGAATATAATGATCCACACAAGTATCATTCGAAACTGCACGGTTTTCCTTTTACGTCGAACTATCACGGTCGGCCATTTATGGGAGTCAAAATTTTGACTCCCATAAATGGCCGACCGTGTTAGTCAACAGGGTAGAAAGAAAACCACGCAATTTCGAGGCATATTTGTGTAGATCATTGTATTCTACTTTTACAATATCTTTCTAACCATATACATTTGACAACAAACGGTTACAGAACGATCCAAGGCAACGTGTTCCTTTAACATTTACATGCACATGTAGTACTAACATTTTGGTTTAACAATGAAATATGGTTATAAAGTTATTAACTTACTCAAAAACAGTGATAAGTTGAAAATTTACATCACATTAATAAAAGCCCCCTTTTTGGAAGAACATGAGAAAACAGAACTGTTTTGGGGCAGGTATTTTTCACAATGTGTCTGGTTGAAAGATTTTGTATGAAAAGACCCATTTGTTGTTGATATCAAATGCCATGCTTCAAATTTTCCTTTGAAAGAGTATTACACAAAATAAAACTTTACACAATGTGAATGGTTAGTTGCAGACTTTTCTCCCCCCCCCCCCATGCATGAGGACTCTGTCTATTGGAAAATGGGTGCATCAAAAAAATGATATAAATAAGGTCTTTAGAGACCTATGTTATTATGTTAATTAAGTTTTACATGAAGTAAGAAAAACGTACAAATACCTGATGTCTGAATTTAACAGTTTTTGGCAATTATCATTTGCTGTTGATCCATTTAGTAAGACGTCAAAGTATTTCTTTATTTTGTTCTATTTTCTTTCATAGCAAATAAAAATAAAGAAACAAAACGTAAAAAATCCTCCCTGCATAATATTTTGTATACATTACAAACACATCATCCTTCATGACATGTTCTTTTTTCAATTTCTATATGGAATCAAAATCCCGTGCTTATTAAGGTAGGCGTCTTAGATCTACCCCCACAAATAAATGACCATACAAACTTACTTGGTGAAAAGCAATGAAGCTGTTGATATCGTATAAGCTATTTTGAGAAAGAATTCCCCTAGAAGTCAAATGGTTTGGATATTTTTCACCCTAAAATATTTGAATCTGAGAAACGACTTATGCATGAATCATTTCCCAGATATCTTAGGATTTGTGTCCATTCCGGAATGCTGTGTCCAAAGATGTGCCAAATACACACCGCCACTGGATACTTCAAGCTCAAGTTATATCAATTCTGGCCTGGAATAACCCAATTCATTATCCCCCACCTACCACCACCAAAACTGCTAAGCAACAGCAAATGTAGCACAGAAATCTGTGCAAAGAGTGGACTTATGGATAACACAACAGAGCCCAATTTCATACAGCTGCTTAACGGATGATTTAGTCCTTGAGCTTCCGTTTCAGAACACTGCTAACCGTAAGCACACACAAAACCATACTTATCCTCCGATGCTTACTGTATGAAAATGAATAAGGTAAACTCATGGTGAATGCGGAAGATAACCGCCTAATTTCTTTGCTCACCTGTTAAATACGCTTATGCTTAAGCAAACTTTTCTGCTATAGTAAGCAAGAAATGTTGAGCTTACCATTAAGCAGCACTATGAAATCTGCCACAGTGCTGAATCTAGACAAAGTTATATTAAACCTGGCATGAATAAGCCAAATTTATTACCTCCCCCCCCCCCCCACCACCACGCACCAGAGGAACTACCTAGTAACAACATTGTAGGTAACAGCAAACAAAACTCAACCACTCAACCATTGTAAAGTGTTGGACACGAATGCAACGTGTTATTTCTTTGAGAAAAAAGTGTGACAGGATACACACCTAACAATTACAGAGCGTTTTGACATTGTATCATTTTATCATGTTGGAATTTGGGTCAGGCATCTGGTTGTACGAATCACAGCTGTGATTGGTCAAGTACACAGGGACACAACTTAATGGACTGGTCCATTTCACTCTTGAGGGGCAAGTCCTATTTTCCTGAGTAGAATGATCCTAGATGAGAGATTTGGGCTCCGAGTCCAAAGAGAGTAACTTCGGCCTTAGCATACTTACTTGTCAGTTGTTTTAGGTCAAGCACATGATTCAGGTAAAAAGAATCAGTCATAAAAGTGTGATTTCAGTAAAATTTTCGGTTCTCCAGAAGGACAGTTCACATCAATCAAATCATGATTTCTGCAAAAAAATAAATAAATATTCTCGGCCATCTTTGATCCCTAGCCAATTAATTTTGGCGCTGTATGAAACTTATCAGGAAGCAATGCCGATTCAATGCGGCACAATGTTCCTGAGATATCGACAGAAAGCTTCTCTTCTACTCCCCCCCCCCCCGACAGAAAGCTGCGCCATCTTCATCTTTTCTTCTTCTTCAACGGTGCCTCATCAAGGGGAGATTTCTCAAATCGAAGGTCGAGGAGTGCCTCTGGATTGCATGAATCACCTCTGGCTGCTTTTAATTTCCGTTGTGTCTTTCCGAATTGCTGCATGATGTGACAGAATTTGCTGTCGTTGAACACAGCTCGGGCAGTGTTATTCCCATCGAATGGCTCTGTGGAATTTAAGTCAACGAATTGAGTCACTTATAAAAGCGTCCATGATATTTACACTCCCGGCCTGTATGCTTCGTTTTTGGAAGGGCAAGGGCACCCAGGCGTATGAGGAAATTGAACATTTCTACTGGGGCATTTTAAGGGCACAAAGGCACTGACAAGGGGTTATGGAGACAATCATCCTTGTTGCCTCCGTGAAGTATCAGGCCTGAAGTTCAATCAAATGATAATAAAGTACTTCAAACAAGCCTGAGCTTACCTCATACTGTCCTCTTTCATACTGTACATAAAACTGGTGTATTGTTAGTAATGTTGTCATAACTACTACTTACTGTTTATTATAGCTTCATGTCACAACTTTTTTATCTTGAGAGTACGAAATAAAGCCGAATCCAAATTGGCGGCTACAGCTAGGGCTACAGCTAGATTTCCGTGTCATTACGGTCATTAAGCGTTGAGGTAACTTAGGATATCCTTAGCAACACCCTTAGCAACAGCCGTAGCCGTAGCTGCCAATTCGGATACGGCCCCCAATGTCCTCTGAATTGGTTTGAATGGACCCACCTTCGATGTAGATAAACTTGTTGATCCAATCTGTTGTCTTATACGGCGCATCGGCCAGCTTGTAGACCGTGCCGTGCCGTACAGAGACTACCCTAGAGTGGAAGTTAAACTCCAACACATAGTAATCAAAGAACCCTTGGAGGAGCTCCCACAACGTCTGGGTGTTCTTGGACTCGAAGGTGATGAAGCTCGGCAGTGGGTTACTGGGGTGGGAGTCGTAGACGAAACGTACGTCTGACGTGGAATTAAAGGTGTCCTTTTGAGGTTTGGGTAGGGGTGATAAAGAAGACAGAAATTGGACATCATGAATAATAAATGTGACCCGCTACGTGAAAATGAGTCAGATGTTGACAATTTCAAGGATTGAGTAATATGCAAGGCTGGAAAGAACACACCAACAGCAGTAATTTGGTATATGTCTTAGCTTTGGGGTGTATCGCGTTGCTGAGTTACTTCCGTTTGAAATTAGCCAATACATCATTTTTTCTGAAAAACGAATTACAAGTAAAGTGATGTTTTAAACTACCATTTCGTGCAAAAGGATACAAATAAGACATAAGTATGATCACAAAAATGTTGTATTCATTGCTTTATTGCCTAAAAGTAAGTGTTCTAGAGGTTAACCATGCAAATATAGATCTTAAAAGTAAAAAAAAAACAAAAAAACTGTCCATTACTTAATAATGCATTGGGCGACATCTGACTCGATCTGATTTTCATGTAGCGGGTCACAAATTTGCTTTGCAAAAAAAAAAAAAAAAATGGTATTAGTATTAGAATGTGCCATGTCAAGGCCTAGCGATTAAGAGCACCCGAATTCAAACTATGTTTCTGATCAGCATAGTGTGGGTTCGAGTGCCAGTTTGGACACCCGTGTCCTTTAGCAATACACTTAACCATGATGCTTTGTCCTTCGGATGGGATGTAAAGCTGTTGGTCCCATGCGTTGTGTAAAGCATCGTTACCAAGAAAGTTTTTATGCTAACAATTATTTTGAGTAATTACCAATAGTGTCCAGTGCCTTTAAATAGATTCACAGATTGGGGGCAGCATAAAATATCACAAATGCTTGTTGAGTAGAAGAATTATACTTACTGGGTACAGCTTATGCAGAGATGGGATAACACATGGTTTACACTTCACTGCAAAGGAAATGATAATTACAGGTTGATAAAGTCAGTTTTAATGAAAATGTGAGTAGCTTGCAGTAACATTAGCCAGGGTCCAGGGTCATATACACACATTGGAGATATTTGAGTTACATAACATAACATAACATAACATAACATAACATAACATAACCTAACATAACACAACATAACATAACACAACATAACATAACATAACAATTAAAATTTCCCATAAAGATCATAGTGCACATGAAAGTTTCCAAATGACAGTAGGAAGATTGTTCCAAATCATTGGCCCAGGCTCGGGAACATTCAAGCGAGTGATTTCAAGTGTGGATCGAAGAAGTTGTGGTGAAGTGTAATGCCACAGGTAAGTGGAAATATATCTAGGAGTAGTTTTGTTCCAAGCATTAAAAAAAAAATCTTAAAGTGAATTCATTCTCTAATCGTTAGCCAATGAAGTTCCCCAAGTGATGGGGTAATATGATTTCTCAAGGTTGTGGACAGTATTAGGCGAGCTGCACTATTTTGTAATCTTTTAACTCTGTCCAATTCGAATAATGTGGAACCAAATAAAAGGAGACTGCCATAGTCAACACAAGAGAGGACAACATGTTTGAGAGTATCATTATCAAGGTACCTTTTGAGTACTAGTGAGTATCTAGAAAATGGCATATTTATTTATTTTATTTATTTATTTATTTCCTCAAATCCTCAAAAAATTGAGAAGATTTATAAAAATTACATCAAATTTACAGTATAAGGGATAATAACACGTAAATAAAGAAACAGGATAACCCTGGCACTCTCGGACAACCCCCAGACCATCTTGATAGGATAACCCTGACACTCTCGGACGACCCCCAGACCATCTTGACAAAGTATGAAACAAAACGATTGTCAAAATGATCTGAGTAGCCAACCGAGAGTATCAAGGTCATCACATTATATGCATGTGTGCCTGAGTATACATTTGATATAATTGAGTATCATGAGTATTATTAGTGAGAGTCTAGACAATACATGTAGGCCTGAGTGACAAGTACACATACCTTGCAGGTAGTTGAGAACCATGAGTACCAGTGAATAACTCGACAGTGTTCCTTGACTTGCATCATTGATGCCTTGAGCAGATGCCCACTGCTTGATGAGGATTATCAATGGAGTAACTCTCCAATCGACTACAGTCAAAAACAAATAACAGTTTAGCAAAGACAGGACAATATCACACAGCACTCTTTCATATGAATGTTTTTCGTTAAACGATGGCCCAATTTCATAAAGCATGTAGGCACCAAAACTTGCTAAGCACAGAATAGTATTGCTTAGCAGAAAAAAAGGTTACTGGCCAATTAAGTTTACATTGTCGTGACTTGTGTCCCACTCAATTTTTGCTAAGCAAAGAAATTTGCCACGCTGTTGAGCGTTGAAACGCGAGGAGGATCCTGCCCCAGCACAGCCTGGAAAAGACCAAGAAGCTGACCTCATAACACCCGAGTCTCGGGCATGGCGGCTGTGGCAATCCGCATCAAATCACATTGATTGGGCGGCATGATGATGAGGATGATGGTATTTTTTACTTAACAGCCTTATGAAATTGCGTCTAAGTCTCAAGGGTCAAATTCAGTTTTGTGATGCACTCATTTTCGAATAGATAGAGTCTTCAAGAAAGTGGGGACGAAATTACAAGTCTTTATTTTCATGCTAAAATGGTGTAAAATGCCATTATAATTCATACTCTCTCAGAGCGAAATTTGAATTGTGACGTTATCGAACACAAAAAAGACCCAAATGGGTCAATCCATTCCAAAGAGGATTATTTACTCACGTTTGGAGTATGTCTGTAAGAGGTGGGTATTTCTGATTCCCTGTAAAAAAATCATCAAAATATTGGTGAATTCACTACAATCCAGCTTCCAAAGTCAGTGTTCATGAAGATAACTAATTCTTAAGAAAAATTTTATGAAGTGCTATGATTAACACGACCAGGCTTCGAACCCACTGTAACTGGGGTCAGATACCCTAGCAGTAGTCTTAGCCAAGAACCGTTAAGATAAGAATGACGATACAAGTTTAATAAATCACTTACCGTTGCATTGTTGATGTTAATATCACACTCAAGGCCACTACAGATAAGAAACAAATTATGATACAAATTTTAGGAAAATTGGAAATCAGATTCAAGTAGGAAGACTACCATGCCCTGCAACATTTCATAGAGCCTGCTTAACTTACCAAAATAGCTAAGCACAATAAAAAATATGCTTACTAGAGTAAGGATACCAGCCAAAATATCATGTCACGTAAACCATCTGTAACGGGTATTCTGCTTATGTTTGATAAGACCATTGTCTGCTAACGTGATCCTATGAAACGTATGTACCTATTTATTGCAAATAATGTCATTGACCACCATTTGTGATGAAAACGCACGCATGAAAGGCTATCATTGACTGCGAGTTGTGCGTAGCGCGTATGAGTATACACTTTTCCATTGTTTATCATCAAATATGGCGGTCGATGACCCTATGTGCAATCCATCTATACTTGAACAGAAACCATACCTGTAGGCACTGGAACAACTAAACTTCAAGATGGGCACCTTAGCACGTATCACCTGAGCTTTTCGAATCAGATCTGTCAGTGATAAATATCAAAAAATGGTTTGCATAATATGATTCTCATTGCTATATACGGACCTTTTCTACACCAAGGCTTGGGTTTGGTTCTGGTTTGGGCTCCGCCAGTAGTTTGGAATACAAGCAATTTTGGTTCACACCTTCAAACCAGAAGAAGGTGTTAGGGCCTCAGCCATATGTTAATAAAATAAAGATATTTATTAAAATCACATTTCAAAACCGAAGGAATTCTCAATTTGCTGTACAAAGTTACAATACCACCAGGGCCCCAAAACTAGGCACAACAAAATTGAGCATACCAGAATAAGGTTACCAGCCCAAATACCATATCACATGTACCCTTTAGTGACTGGTTTCCTACTCAGCAGAAATTTGTTAAGCATATTTGTCTGCTTTAGAAGCTTTATAAAATTGGGCCAAGATATTGATCACAATTCAGTAGGATTCGCAGGGCCATTTTTTTCTTGCTATTTGAAAAGGTAACAATAACTTACTGCATCGTTTAAGAAGCAGATTATGTAGAATGTTGAGTAAGTACAATGCATGGTTCTTCTGGTTCACCTAGGAGAAAAACAGATCAAGTAAAACTATTTATTCCTGAAAGAGTAATCTTAAAAACCTTGAGCTCTTCTGTCTTAAAGTGGGTTCCAATCCAGCCCGAGTGAGAGCAAGGCATGGTACGTCATGGAGGCAACTAAGACAACTGCCTCCATGGCCCTGGGCATTGCCTTGCTGCTCCTTGAAAAGGTCCAAGAGAAACTTTCAATTTCCTCAAAGGGGTGCCCTTACCAAGAAGAAAAACACCTTGGTGCCCTTGCCCCTTTCAAAAATTTAACCATCAAGCTCAGCTCAAATTTCCTGCGAATGCCAATGCGATACAAATTTTGAGGTAATAAAATCACAACAAATAAGAGTCAAGCTGTGCTCAACTCTTGTGAAACATTTGCACTGGAAACAGGGCTCGTTTTGCATTCGCATGAAGTATGCACCAAGCTTCAAACTTCCTGCGAATGCAAATGCGAAAAAGAATTTTTAGCTCACAAAATCACAACAAATAATTCGGAAGAGTCAAGCTGTGCTCAACTCTTGCGAAACATTTGCAGCGAAAACAGGGCTCCGACGTCAAAATTCACATTGCATTTACAGGAAGTATGAACAAAGCTTTAGGCCTCAGTGAGCTTGTTTTTTTAGTTATTTTTAACAAATCACCAAGTATACTGTGTCATCACACACTTGACACAATGTAGTCTAAAACCAAAGTAACATTGGTGATAATCTGTTTTACACAGTTCCTCGATGCTTTATGTAAGTAGAATTTGACTGAACCCAAACATTGTACTTACTTCTTTCATAGTGATCATAAGACACAAATCAGTGTCACTGTGGTTAGTCGCAAAACCATTCAGTGTAGACCCAACAAGAAACAACATTGATCCTATGGAACAATCAAACCAATACATCAATATTAAAATTTGTAAACGAGAAACTCATTACTTAACGGCACTGGACACTATTTGTAATTATTCAAAATATTCGTTAGCATAAAAACTTAACTTGGTAACAAGCAATGGAGAGCTATTGAAAACATTGTGAGAAACGGCTCCCTCTGAAGTAACATAGTTTTTGAGAAAGAGGTAATTTCTCACTCAGATAATAAAAGACTTCAGGCCTTTAGGCATCTGAAAACACACAAATTTGTGGAACAATCTACAGACAAAAAAATCTGAGCTTTGGACTAACTTTCTATGCTTAGTTCAAGGTTAACATCGTATTTTGTATTTAAAAAAAAAAAATTGCTGTTAATGTTACGTATTTTCAGCGTGTTTGTAATATGAGGAGTGGTCTTAAGTGTGAATAAAAAAATTCCTCCGTGGAAAAAAAACAAAAAACTTTCAATGCTTGTCTAAATCGATCCGATATCGGTCCTACCTGGGAATTTTTCTTGTATGATGGCCTCTATAGATCTCCTAAGGTTTTCCTTCGTGTAAAGCTGCTGCCTACTTTGTTTGGCATTGCCACAGTTTTGCCACACAGCTTGAGACAGCTTTAAATTAGAAGAAAAAGATCCGATTACACAATAAACAAATTGGTTTAAATTGAAAAGGTGTTTTTTTTTCTTTCTTGTTTTTGCCTCTTATGGAAAATGTGACTAAGGTGCATGAAGATCAATATCAGGAACCATCCTTATGAAACCCACACCTTCAGCTCGGTCCTTAATCGAATGGCCATGACCCTGCCGGTTTTAACCATCCGTTTATTAACACCTCAGTGTTTATCCCCTAATCACAATCATAGAGGATGATATTGAAAAGGCCTTGTTAGTAGTAGGTGTAATGCGTATTAATTTTCTGGATACTATCAGTTGGAATAGAGGATGGATATTGTCGGTAACAAAACTTACCCTGTCTAATACTTTACCAGTGGGATTTGAAGTATCTGGCTTTGGAGACGACACAACATCATCATCATGACTTCGTTTCCGACTTTTCCCACTGGAATCGGAATGGTCTCGTGAGCTTTTAGGTGTATCTGTTAAATTCTTCGACGAGCCAGAACTGACTGAAGTGGTGGAAGGTGCAGATCTGCTTTTATTTTCGTCAAAATATGAGTGAGTTGGAGTCGGTGTCACTGATTTTCCAGTGGGTTGATCTTCGAAATATGTGTGAGTAGGAGTCCGTGTCTTTGAGTTTCCCCCAGTGGGTTGTTCGATGTAGTTCCTATTCAGCACAACCCGTCTGCGATCAGTATGGAAGTCTGCAGAGACTGGTCTCCTTTGTGGCTGAGGAATGCGTAAACGCACACTTCCACCAGGCATGTCTCTTGACTGTGTTGTCGATGTGGCGGTTGCCGGTACTCTACTCTGTGAGGTGCTCAGAGTCGCAGACTGGGTCGCTGAGGTGCTAGTTTGGACCTTTGATTTGTCATTACCACCGAGGACCTTAACGAGTAGATCATAAGCACCAGGAGTCTTTGGGTGTGTTTCAGGGTAGGGTGAGGTCCTCGGTTGTGCCTGTTGGGGTTGGTGCATCAATGCATGGCCTGCCCCGGGTATTTTTATACTCCTGTATAGTGAAAAAAAAAATAGATATAGAACCCATAGACTTTAAGGTTTTCCAATAGAAGTGCCCTTTGCAAATTGAAAAAGGCCTTGCCCTCTTAAAGATTTGCTATCAACAATGTTCCAATATCCTCAACGTTTACTCACTTTCTTCCTTTGTCAATAAGAAATAATCCTGACTGTGCCGCTCCATTCTGTAGAGGGGGTGTCTGGTACGGATAAAACTGTTGAGGTGTTGGTGCCAACTGTCTTTGATAATTTGGCAGCACCCGTGATGGCAATGGGTGGGTCCGTGGGAAGTTTGAATTCGGTGTTGAGTTTCGGCTCATGATGTCAGCTCTGGATTATCCTTTCTGAGAAAACAAATGCAAAATACACTAAATTAAATTGGATTGGTAGCTATGGCTCAATAGGCTATTCTATTTTTTATTATTTTTTTTTTTTTTTGGGGGGGGGAAGTATGCTGTTGAAAATAAAGTTGCAGGAATGACTTTTGATTTGTGGTTCGACACTTAATGGGCATGCAACAAAAGCCAGTGCAAAAAATGTTTTTTGGTGCCCAGGCTAAGCCTACCAAGGCTGAGGCCCGGTCACACAGGCCCCAATAACGAGAATGAAAACGAGCAAAATACACGCAGAATACGCCCATGCTTATTCAACCAATCAAGGGTGGCATTTTTATCGTTCTCAATTTCGTTCTCGTTATCAGGGCCTGTGTGACCGGGCTTTTAAACCTGCGCGCACAAATTTCCATTAAGTTTGCGCGCTCAGCGGAGGCTGAAGTTTGCGCCAGGATTGAAGTTTGTGCCCAACACCGGCACTGTGGCAGGATCAGAACGAGCCTTTTAAAAAAAAATTGACATTCTCTGTCGAACTAAATTTCGAAAAAAGGAGTACAGCGCCCCAGTTACTGGGTCTATATCAGAAACATTTTCACGGAGAGTAAGCTGGTATAAGGCTTAGCCCACTGACAGTAGACACTCACTGTAATGCGAATGCGAATAATGCAATGGGAATTTTGGCGTCACTGACATGACAGTAATCCACAACCGACGAGTTGTATTCAACTCCTGGCCCTGCCAAACATTCGCTTAGAAAAATTAGATTTAGAAAACAGCCCTGTATTCTGTAACGTCAAATTTGCAATCACAGAAAGCAATTGCACTGCGAGCCCACCAAACCAGTAACCATAATAATCCACTGCACTGGCGCCCACTGGCACATGACTGGACTGCAGTCGTCGTCGACTGCGCGCGAGCAATTGCAAAACCCGCCGCTCCTCCCTCAACCCCTCAATCAACTTGCTCAAGCAACCCGTCGGGTTTTGGGCATCTCTTCCTTACTTACTTGGTTATCACACAATGTAACATTTGAATTATCGACTAGACAAAACACTACTGTTGACTTTAGTTTCTATATAAAGTGTATACAAAAAAGACAGATTCCAACAAGGGGAATTCCATAAATTAAAGCTCACCCGTGTTAGTTGCTTTTTTCCGCGGTGGTTTCGTCGTCTTCTTGTCTTTACGGCCAGCCGCGTGCAGTTTTCAAGAATAGCGCCCCCAATCGTCACCTTTTGGTAAAGTGTGAATGCGGAAATCCGATGTCGTGAAAACTGTAATTTTATCTCCATGGGATAAAAAAGACTGTATTTCACGAAATGAAAGTGTACAATTTCCTCGTCTGGGATGAATTAACAGGAAAAAATTGCCCAAAAGTCTCCTTTTAAGAAAATTATTTTTGAGTGACATCATCGATTCTTGTGCAGAACGCCTACGTCATCAAAAGGCCACCGAGCATTTTGCAATGCGCGCATGTTCCACGCATTGCTTCCAAAACGAAACTTCTACTTCAACTAAAAAACAAAATTGCTGCAAATTTCCATCACAGCGGAGAAATATAACCCATCATCTGTGGGATCAGTTTTGTTTGAGGGACCTTGGAGTAGGTAAAGTGAGACATGAGTGTCGATGCGTACGGTCCGAGCTCGCAGAGCTTGACTTTTCTGGACACGGAAGACGGCGAGTTACTGGGAGCCGACACGCAGGGGACGGATTTTGAGTATAATGTAGGGGACTTCACCCTGCCGTCTCAGACGCAGACTCAAAGCCAGGCATCACAGCTTGATGTCGTGTCTCAGAGTCAGAGCCAAGTAAGAATCATTGATGATTCACACTATAAATGATCAAATCCACATGTGTTAGCTGTATATCTGTATATATTTGTAAATTAGATCTAGCTCCTTTTCAGTAAGTTTTTAAAAGTGATTTTCCCAGAAAATCAATGGAAATTAATTGAATTGAATGAAGAATGCATTACGTTTTAGCATGCGTGTCATTTGCTAACATTATTTATGTCACACTGTTTTCATGATCATCGTGGCTGCACATGGGATTACAAACTCTTGCCCAGTTCCTACATGCATTTGCGTGCTGGCAATAGATCTGAGACATTGATGGGCGCACACAAACGCAACGCATGCACGTTCGCGGAGTAAACTGGGTGACTTGGTCTGTTGGACTGAGACTAAGTGAGAGAAAGTATATTTGTTTTACACCCAGTCATACAGTTCCAGTTGAGTAACCGGGGCGCTCGCTTACTCCTTGGCAACAAAAAATTTACCTTTGCACTTCACAGTCAGGTACATCATTTAACACTGACAGTTCATTATTGTGATTCGTCTATTATTATTATTTGAATATATAAATTACAACACCCAACTACAAAAGTTGCCCTCAGAAGTCCAAATAGTAATAAAAAAATGAAAAAAGTGCAATTTGTAACATTCACAATAATGTCATGATTTTAATTTGTAGTATAATAAGCCAATGTTTTAGGATCTTGGTCTCTTTGCGTAGTTGGTGAGGTACCGGTAGTGTTGAAGTCGATGCAAGAGTGGTTAAGTTTTTGCATTAACTACATTGTTATTGCTGTGGTTTTTCCAGGTTGGGTTGTCTTTGGATGCAAAGCCAGTACAGAATGGCTTTGTTGAGGACAACGTTGCAGCTACAGTACAAACACTGAAGGACTTGACCTTTGAAGAAGATGAAGAAGAGACGTATTACACCAAAGACCTACCTGATCATGCATGCAGGTAAAGACAGGGACAAGCTTCTTGTAGCATATCTGGCCGATATTCACGAAAGCAATCTCTACACTTACTCCTGTCTATCTAATCTTGAGAAATGTTTGGTAATAGTGATGTAGGTGACAACCGGCTTACTATGTCAATCTTTTGAGTTTTCTAAGATAATGAAGTCTGCATATTGCTCAGATAAACTGTATTTCTAATGTTGCTCTTAAGCATCTTCATTCAAGTCTCTTCGTACTTAATTGTCTTGCATGTGGTTTTCCTCGTTTAATTGACAGAAGTGCCATGATTGGCCATTTTCATTTTTGCAATTGTGTAAAGAGCCGCTCTAGGGATTATTTTTTGAATGGCATCAAGGCCAAGACTAAGGTATTAGAGTTCATGACCTTCATCGCCTCTTTGAAATATCATACTCATACTGATAAAATAATTAGTTTTTGACAATTTCTTATAGGTATTGTGGCATCCATGATCCATCTGCAGTGGTATTATGCAACTCCACTAAGAAATGGTTCTGCAATGGCCGTGGCAACACCTCGGGAAGGTAACACCAATTTTTAAGAGGATCATGATTGCGAGTGATTGAGGACTGTAGACCCAATTAACAATTGCTTGTCACTGGGCCAGGCATACCAATCTTATTCTAGTCCAAATAATAGTCGTTGTGAAGTGATTGTAGAGGGGAGTATAATTGAAGATTAATTAACAATAGGTTCTTATATAGCGAATCCTAGTAGCTAGATCAAGGCACTTTACAGCATTGCTATTTCTATTCAGCGGGCAAACCTTTTTTGACCATTGCTTTTTAGACAACTTTCTATAGTTTTCCAACTTGGTTGGCACTAATTCGAGCTGTTACATTGCAATAAAAAGGTATCTAGATAACTTGCTAACAAATTAACATTGATATCAATATAAACCACAAGGGAAACTGACTGGGTAAATTTTGAAATGATTTTTGGGGTTGAACAAAGAATTGACTAGAGTGGGATTTGAACCAACAACCTCCGGATTAAAGTGACGTTAATCTGGAGGTCGTTGGTTCGAATCCGACTCTAGTCAATTCTTTATTCGACCCCAAAAATAAAATTAACATTGACACACACACAGCCATATCATCAACCACCTCGTGAGGGCCAAGTGTAAGGAGGTCACCCTTCACCGCGACAGTCCCGTAGGAGAGACTGCCCTCGAGTGTTACAACTGTGGATGTCGCAACGTGTTCCTACTGGGTTTCATCCCTGCTAAAGTTGACTCGGTCGTCGTGCTGCTTTGCCGCCAACCCTGTGCCACCCAGAGCAACTTGAAGGACATGAACTGGTATGTCAAACCATTTTTTATCGTCAAAAGGCTTTTTTTTTCTGTCAGCCTTGGTTTGGTTACATTGGTACAAGGGCCAATTTTTTTATAAAACTGTTTAGCAGAAAAAAATTCTTAACAAATTGCTTTGCTCAGCAAGAGAATGAACAATGTAAACATAACGTAATGTTTGCTGGTAACCTGTTTTTGCTTAGCAAGATTTGTCTTTGCTTAGCAGGTTTTTGTGCTTATAGGCTTTATGAAATTGGGCCCAGATTGGAGAAAGGTCTGATAAGAAACCCCCAAGTACCTAGTTGGACCTTGGACCCATGTTTGGATTTAATGTTTTTGCTTTCCAGGGACCCAACCCAGTGGCAGCCTCTGATTCAGGATCGCTGCTTCCTCAGCTGGTTGGTCAAGGTCCCCTCGGAGCAGGAGCAGCTCAGAGCCAGGCAGATCTCGGCCGCTCAGATCAATCGACTGGAGGAACTGTGGAAGAACAACGCAGAAGCCACGCTGGAAGATCTGGAGAAACCAGGAGCTGATGAAGAGCCTGCTTCGGTCATGTTGAGGTGAGGAGGGCAGGGAGGAGAAGGGGATTCACTCAATTCAACACATTTTATGGCAATGTGTACACATGAAAAGCTCAAAACATTAAAGATGAAACTTACATTGTTTAAAAATAACTTGCAAAAAAATGTTCACACTTTTTTCCTAAGTGCAAAATGTCATCGATAGGCTTAATACGCGTGTTTAACATTGATTCATGATGCAACGCGGGCATTACACATTGATTAAGAAAAACATGTAGCTGTATCTCTTGCATACAATGGTAAGTCTTCAATAATTTAACTATTTTATAGCATTCCGTCCAACAAAAACTCCTCTCCAATCATTGCCTACTTAGATATGAAGACGCTTACACCTATCAGAACATCTTCGGTCCTCTGGTGAAGATGGAGGCAGATTATGATCGCAAGACCAAGGAGAATCAGAATCAGAGCAACATGTCTGTACGTTGGGACATCGGACTCAATCGCAAGACCAGGGCTTACTTCAATTTCCCTAAGAAAGAAGGTACAGTGCAGTGCAGAGGTTGTCCCAAGTGTTGTAGCTAGTGTTGTAGCAAGACCAACTTTAGTGTTGGGCTCTAAATCCAATTTAGTCCACCAAGGGCGAGCAATTCACCAAAATGTTTCACGAATGGTTGTCATCATTGCTGAGATGCTATCTGAGGGAAATCTGTGCACGGCAGCACAGTGTATTTTGCTCGAGTGCTGGGGGAAATTTGTTTTGTTCTGCACGAAAATGCGGTGTTTTTATTTCGGGGCCATATAACTATTTAAATAATTCCACACCTCACTAACTTCCTAGGCAATCTATTTTATAAAATGTTTTGTTCTCTGTACCCCTTCTTGGACAGATTTGAAATTGATGCAGGGAGATGAGTTGAGGCTGCGCTACCTTGGTGACTTGCAAGAACCTTGGTCAGGAGTGGGTCATGTAGTCAAGATACCAGACAGTATCCTTTGTGTTAATATTAAATACAGTATGGAGTTTACAAAGATTTGAGTTTTGTTTGTTATTAAATAGCATAAAAAGTCTATTTAGACCTACACCATGTATACGTAGAGTGATCTAAGATGTAGTTTGGACCTTAATACAGTCGATCAGATTATGGAGATGAGATTTGTGTTGAGATTAAGATAAGTGCCAAAGTACCCGTCAACTGCATCAACAACTTTGTGGTGGACTTTGTGTGGAAATCCACATCTTTTGACAGGTGAGGAACATACTGGGTTTTGGTTATTTTTACAAGCCTGTTATTTCATCATTGAAAGGGCAAGGCCACTTTCATGTTGATAAGGGCACTTCCATTTGAAAATCTTAAAGTCTTTGTGAAACTTTTGAAGGGCACAAAGGCCAAGACCTGATGCTTATCACCCTGATGGAGTGCTTATAGAAGCAGGTTTCATTTTCTCGATTGATCAACCCTCAGAATGCAAAGTGCCCTGAAGACGCTGGCAGTGGACGAGACGGCCGTGTCTAGTTTCCTGTATCATAAACTCCTTGGTCATGAGGTGGAGAACATGGTGATCAAGAGTAACCTGCCTAAGCGATTCTCCGCACCCAATCTCCCCGAGTTGAACCACTCTCAAGTGTCTGCTGTGCGCATGGTGCTCACACGCCCTCTTAGTCTTATTCAGGTAAGTGCAATGAGCTGTCGCGAACGCAGAACCATGGCAGGACCTGCCAACTCTTCCTGATTCTGCAGAAAGTTCCTTGAAACTAAACCAATCTTTCCAGGTTACAACGAACACATTTGGAAATCCCCCTGATTAGGGAAACCTTTTCCCTATCATGATGAATGCAATCGACCGATCCGGCCTATCAATCAAACTGTGCGCGTTCACCCATTTGACCAATCACAGCAATGATTGTGGTCGGACAAACTCGGTCATGCGTGCGCGTATATTTGGCACGCGCGGAAGAATCGTGCAGAATATTATTGGGAGTGTTCGTACACATTTCTTGCTCACGCGTGCGGTGGGCGGAGCTTAGTGGAAAGCCGGAACGGTCCATTCCAAACATCTCCCTGATTGTTGTGCACAATCTCTCTGATTGCAAGATGCAAATAATGGCAACTCGGCCATGACCACAGACATTTATTTTTAGTATCAGATATGACTAGCCTAAAGCTTGTTTGAACATGTCATTATTGTGTGGCCATGTTTTAACATACAATATAAACACGGTGAGGAGTGTTGGAAGCATATGCACGACGTGCAAGCTTGCACAGGCGCTAACTTAAGTGAAATGCAATCAATACATACCGGTACTCAATGTACATAGTATATTTGTGTACGCACAATTGTTGAGCATAGCATTTAAAGCAGAGCCTGCAAACATGTTAACAGACTCCCAAATAATGCTTTTTAACTAATGGGGCATTGATGAATGGGAATGAAAGAGGAGTTCAGACACTTCTACAATAACAAAAATGTGTCGAAAACTTATACACTTATAACAATATTAGCCAAGTCTGGTCGTATGGTGATGGTTATATAGTTGTGAAAGTTTAAATGCTTTATGTACATTGCTGATCCAAACAGGGCCCACCTGGTACAGGAAAAACTGTCACATCGGCCAGTGTTGTCTACCATCTTGCCAAGCAAGGACAGGGGTATGTAGTCTTGACAAATTAATCAAAGTTTGGTCTATTGTTGTTGTGTATGTATTGTTCCCATACATAGGAAAGACAAGTTTCATGTTTTTATCATGACAATAATAATACTGTGAAGTGGTGTTTGATTGGCTGTTTTTGTTATTTCTAGGCAAGTGTTGGTGTGTGCACCCAGTAACATCGCTGTGGACCAACTGACTGAGAAGATCCATCGTTCTGGATTGAAGGTGGTCAGGATATGTGCCAAGAGTAGAGAAGCTATCGAGTCACCAGTCTCGTTCCTCACACTCCACAGACAGGTCAGTTTGACATAGGGGACAAGTTCGCGCAGGGATAATGGTTCCTGCCATCGATTTCAACAAGTTCTTCCTAACTTAGGGTTAATCTTAGGACTTAGGACGAGTTCAGTTCTGTATGCGAAGACAGTAGGACGCATTTAACCCATCCTAAGTTAGGACGGGTTACTCGTTCGAACTCGAGATAGGATTAATGCTAGCGTTTCGTGAAATCGACTGCTGAGTGGTCGTTTAGTGACGTACGTATGGCATGCTTACAGAGGTTGAAGTGCGGATGACTCTTGTTATGTCAGCTAAGGGCGACCTGCGACTTTTGCAATTATTTTGTTATAACTGGTCCACTCTGCACTGTGCTATGAAACTGGCCGTTGATAAACCAGCGATGCCACCATGCCCGTTAGATTGGTTCCAAAGTGTACAGCCTCCATTGCCTGAGTAGTTACATAGTTAGCCTCACTCCATTTCTGCCTGATTTTTTTTAAATGTTAGGTGCGAAACATGGAAGGGAACGAGGAGCAGCAGAAACTACAAGCTCTGAAGGATGAGATCGGAGAATTGTCCAGCGCCGACGAGAAACGCTTCCGTGCGCTGAAGAGGAACAATGAGAGAGAACTCCTCCAGGTAAATCACCGCGGATAAAAATAATTGCGTCAACTGAAGAAAAGACTCAAAAGTCTTTTGAGACTTTAAACGTCAGTATTTTTAAACACAAATAATCCTGGCTTAGCAGAGAAAGGTTAGCAGCCAAATTGACACATCTTGGGCGAGCATTTTTGGTCCACCAAGGGCGAGCGGATCGACAAAATTATTCATGTTTAATTATGGGCCATCATTACTGAAGAACAAGTTCAGGCATGATGCCAGGTTTTTAAACTGTCGCATAAAATTGTGAGTCCAGGGTAGGCTGATTAATGATGATTAGTTTTTCAATTCAGAATGCTGATGTGATATGCTGTACGTGTGTGGGAGCAGGGGACCCTCGTCTTGCCCGGTTCCGATTCCGAGCCGTTCTCATCGACGAGAGTACGCAGGCCACGGAACCCGAGTGTCTCATACCGATTGTGCTCGGATGCAAACAGGTACGAATTGGACTTTCAATCTCTTAAATTGGAAATGGATTAGTGTATTCTTTAAAGAGATAAAGAGGGGAATCAGCTGCTGACTAAGAGAACCTGTGATATCAATGGGGAAGAAAAACAAAGTGACTAGCCCTATGTTCTGACCCTAGCAGAGTCATTGTCGAAGGCAAATGACAACCAATACCAGGCTCGATACTTAACAGAGGCAACAAAGGCGATTGCCTCCATGCCCCCTGGTCATTGCCCCCTGGTCATTGCCCTTGAAATGCTCCAGTAGAAATTTTAAGTTTCCTCATAGGGAGCCCTTTACCAAGGAGAAAATGCCTTGGTGCCCTTGCCCTTTCAAAAAAGTAGCATACAGGCCTGCAACATACAGCCCCACACTTGATGGAGAGTATACGGGGTGTGGGAAAGGGTTAGAAGAAAGTGGTTGTTGTAAAACAAAGGAAAGGAAACAAAACCTGAACGTTGAACTTCAAGTCAATTGTATTTATCCAACTGTCTTTGTGCAGGTCATCTTGGTAGGGGATCATTGTCAGCTAGGCCCAGTGGTCATGTGCAAGAAAGCGGCAAACGCCGGCCTCTCACAGTCGCTCTTCGAGCGTCTTGTGGTCCTGGGCATCCGACCAATCAGATTGCAGGTTCAGTATCGTATGCACCCGGCCCTCAGCGCTTTCCCATCCAACATTTTCTACGAGGGATCTCTGCAGAATGGTGTGGCAGCTGGTGGGTATAGCCAATATAAGAAATCTTGAGTCTTTAAAAAATTACAAAAGTGATGCCCGTACATTGTTGTCCCTCTTATGCAAGTTTCCTTAAGTTTTTCTTGATGTTTGTATTGGTGACAGGGCAAGTAAGTGGCGACATTTGTATGCACTTGAAGTGCAACTTAGATCTGAGACAAAGTACAGGTGCCCTTGTACGCAAAAAACATTATCGATTTTGTTCTTTTTCTGCGGGGCCAAATATCTTGCCTAGCTGTATCCTCTGTTAATAGTTTCTGTGATTGTTCCACTCCCCAAAGGTGATCGAATCAACAAGGCGGTGGAGTTTCCCTGGCCCCAGCGAGACAAACCGATGTTCTTCTATGCCACGGCTGGACAAGAGGAGATCTCCAGCTCCGGTACCTCCTTCTTAAACAGGTACCTCATTGTACTTTACAGAGAAAAGTTAAAGCGTCAACCAGCAGTTGTCATCACATGAATTCCTGCTCAATGAAATCTTACACCAAAGACTACAATCAAAGACTTGCTTTGCCGAGTTACGCATCCATGCAACACAGAGAGCAAAATGTGGTTCTTTGGGGAAAACCTGAGGGAGTTTACCGCTGTGCCTCATAGCTCAGTTGGTAGAGCATCTGCCCTGAGTGTCTCGGATCTTGGGTTCAAATCCCAATGAGGACCATTATTTTCTCTCATCCTATGTTTAATCAAAGGCTAAGTAAACAAATGTGAACCTTAGAGTAAAAAATGTGTAGACTTTATCAGTAAAACTCTTTGATTAATGAACAAGAAATCTCCTTCATTACAATACAAAGTCTTTGAATTGCTTTTCAGAACGGAGGCGTCTAATGTCGAAAAGATCACAACATGTTTCCTGCGTGCCGGCGTCAAGCCCGACCAGATTGGCATCATCACACCCTACGAGGGCCAGCGTGCGTTCATCGTCCAGTACATGCAGTACAGCGGCCCTCTGAATGTCAAACTCTACCAGGAGATCGAGATCGCCAGCGTCGACGCTTTCCAGGGACGGGAGAAAGACTACATCATTCTGTCGTGTGTCCGTGCCAATGACCATCAGGGCATCGGGTTCTTGAACGACCCACGCCGTCTGAATGTTGCTCTGACTCGCTGCAGGTTAGTTTCAGGGATATCATTTTTAACCGGAAATCCATTTTCCACCCCCCAAAAAATGTTTTTAATAAAAAACATTTTAAAAAACAACATATTTTTTTTTTTTTTTTTTTTTTTTTTTAATATTATTTATTCCCTGAATCAAGGTACGTTTTTGTGTTAACACGGACTCGGGCCATGTCTGAAACAAGCAGTTTCGATTACGGCTATGGTAAACAACATTGCAGAATAGGACTTCAGCGGCATCCAACAGACACGATATTTGGGCCTTTGAAAAAAATAGGAATATTTGATTGAGTACAAGGGTCGAATCAAAATGGATATGGAGTACTCGAAAGAGAATTACAAGTTAACGTACAGCCCTAGTGTCTGGTCGGTCCATATGAATCTAACCCATTATTCTGTTTGTTTGTCAATGTGTCAGGTATGGTGTGATCATCGTGGGTAACCCCAAGGTCCTGTCACGTCACCCACTGTGGAATCACCTTCTGACCTACTACAAGGAGCATAAGGTCCTGGTCGAAGGACCTCTTAATAACCTGAAGGAGAGTCTGATTCAGTTCAGTAAGCCAAGGAAGCTCGTCAACACAACAAACCCAGTAAGTGTCAGTTTGAGTTACAGAGTTTGGGTATATTTTGCTTTTTGTATGACACAAAACACAAACGTCCATAGATTTACAGTTAGATGATAGAAAGCTTAAAATTTTACTTGCTGAGGTGCTGTAGTTTTGAGAAGTTGTTTTCAAAAAACAAAATTTTTTTTTATTGAGTCTATTTCATTACATTATACTAGGTAGCTCTTGATTGGTATTTTCACAACAGCAAGACAAGGAAATAAATTTGTTTGAATCTAAGTTGCACCCTCGTACGCTTTCCTTAATACTGTTTGTGTTTTTGTTTTTCTTGCAGGGTGGTCGTTTTATGACGTCTGCAATGTTCAGCGCCAAGGAGGCCATGATACCAGGCAGTATCTATGATAGATCAGGCATGATGAATGGAGGTCAGTGCGTGCAGTCAGGACACCAGTCCTATACATAGATTGCAATGCAATATATGATACCCAAAAATATTTTCATTCTCTTATGGCCTGTTTTGTTTTTGCTGAAAGTTTTTTTTTCTCTGAACGAATTGTTACAGGTGATGCAGTTTCAGAATGAGAAATATTCAAAAACATTTTCCTTACACCAATGACAATGCACACAATGCATGTAACCTGCAAAATTGTTTGTGTGATAACTTTGGGATTCTGACAATAATTAGTTTTTAGTTTTTAAACAACTACCACATAACATTGGTGGAGTTTTTGTGTTATACCTTGAACGAAAGCTTAAAACTCTATTGTAGATCTGTAAAATAAAGCGGTGTATCTTTAAATCTAAATTTTTTGCCAAAAAATCAACCTAGCATCTTTTCTTGATTTGTTACCAAAAATTCATAATATTTTGAACAATTTTTTACAATGAGCTGTATTTAAAATCTTGCAGGATCCAGTCGTTTTGTTCATGGACCAGGCCGTATCCACGACCAGATGGGTTATATCGGGCCAGGCCCTGCCCAGTTCGCGGGGGCCAACCTCCCAGTACCAGTCAACATGTTCATGCCTCCACCCCCTCAACCAGGCAATCACTTCTACAATCAGGGCATGCCGGGGCCACCGATGGGGGGCCACATGCCACAGCAGCGGGGGAAGGGTGCCCCGCCATACTCCAAGAGGAGGGGCAAGCCACCCGGGCAGCAGGGGCAAGGGAAAGGCTCGCAACAAGGAATGGGCGGGGCTAGCCAGCCGGGCAACTCTAGCCAGAATATGTCTCAGTACAATCTCTCCATGCAGAGTCAGGTATGTAGTTTTGTTTGGTTTTTTAAATTCATTAAAATATCACACTTCTACTTTTGAAGCCTTCATATTCTTCAAGACATTTTTTTTTTTTTGAAAACTATAAGGAAAGAGCCCTTTCGAGCCTGTATGCTTTGTGTTTGAAGGGGCAAGGGCACCAAGGCATTTTCTTCTTGCTGAAGGCGCCCTATGAGGAGATTCTAGTATCTCAAGGGCACCAAGGCAATGACCAAAGGGGCATGGAGGCAATCACCTTTATTGCCACCATGAAGTATCGGGCCTGCCCTTTCCTCCAAACAAAACACAGCCATGCCCCAACTGAAATTCAAAATGTATGCGTTTATGAAATTATTTTTTCAAGTCATTGAAATGAATGTTTCTGTATTGAATAAAGTGTTTGTTGTCTGATTTTCAGGATGGGTCGATGCCATTCTCCCAGGGACCACTCACCCAAGGCATGTCGATGAGTCAACCGGGCCTATCCCAGGCTGGCTTCTCCCTGCCTGGTCTCTCCCAGCCAGGCCTGTCTCAGCCGGAGCTGTCACAGGTATTAACCTCCCTCTCTCAATTCATTCATTTCCTTGTGTATATTTATCAAATCAATGCAAAGTACTTGCTATTGATAAACACTCTATGGAAAGTTATGCGGTAACACCATGTAAAGACTATCTCTAAATGAGTTGGGGTGGTTCTGAAAAGAACCGTTGGTTTGAACTCGACGTGTTAACACCCTGATAAACAAACTCTCAATATTTGTGTTTTTATTTTTTGGTTTTTTTTCAAACAGGACAGCTACCTGGGAGAAGAGTTCAAGTCCCAGATGGATGCAGCACTGTCTCAGGACTCCACCTACCAGGGTGATCGTAACTACCAGCACGGCTTCGGTTATTAGTACCAAGCGAAGCACGGCGCCGGCAAACACGCGCGCCAAACATCGCGAGAGAATGTGTTCGAACATCCTTCTTCAAAAGCAGCCGGGGGGAGGTGGAAGAACGGCGGCGAAGACACCGAGATAAAACAAAACACGAGGATCAACAGCAAAGACGCACACAGTGGGTTCTCCTGAGAAAGAGAGAGAAACCTGGAAAAGGAAAGTGGAAGGGTGAGGAAAGTCGAGGCCATGGTTAGATCAGAAAGGGCTTTGTCTAAATGAAAACATAGACCAACAAAAGTGCACTACCGCATAATGAGAAAAAAAAAGCAAGTTGGAAAGTGTCCCTTGGGTGAAAAAGGTACCGGGTGTCATGTTCACATGAAGACAGGTTATAATGCCTAAAGTATAAAGAGATGGACGGTAACATAAGATACAACATCACACACACAAAAACATGGCAACTTATAAGTTATCCAATCCGAAAAGGCATGCACCATGTTTAAAAATAATTTCTGCAACATTTATAGTGTCATCTTGCTCATGAGGCGGTCACCAGTTTTTCGCGACAGAAGTAAGAGGTTTTATCTGTAGCTAATAATGTCCAAACATTTGTGGCTGGAAAGTTTTTCTTCTGGAATAATAAATGAATTGTATCTGGAAAGCATGCAGGTCATTACTGACGGTATTTCCCCTTGTCGATGGGTGAGGTTGTGGTAATAAAATGAATGAAATGCAAACATTGGTCAATTCCAATGCATATCTGATGTCGTGACACTACTTTTTGCATTTTAAATGATTTCAGAGGCGTGTTTCAGTCTAAAACAATGGCATTGTTCCTAGGACAAAATTCACAAGCACCAAGCCCCAAACTTGCAACCAAGTCGCTATCCGGCAAAGTAAACCAGTGCAGTTGAAGGGAAAAAGCACAAATTAATGTACCACTGAGATGTAGAACAACAAAAAGGGTTGATCAAATTTCAAAGAAGTTTCTAACCCAAAGATGTTACAAAATTAAGATAGGACATCTGTGTGGAAACAGTGTCGAAACAAGAAATACAAAATGGCTTGTGCAGTAATTACTATTTCAAAATTTCCAACTGATCATGAAACAACAAAAGCAACACACGTTTCCTGTCTTACTTTTCTAGGATCTTCACCCTAAACCACCAAGACCATTTTAAAAACGCAACTGCATGTTTTGCTTAGACCATTTTTGACCATTTTAAAATGTAACTGCATGTTTTGCTTGGGCAGAGTTTTACAAGGTCAAAATGTCCTTCCTTTGTATTATACTAGTAGGGGAAAACAAGCGGGGTTTCAAGGTCATGGGAATCGAATTACAGTAAGGGTCTTGGAGTGGAGGGTGCTGGATTTAAGAGTTTCAAGTACAAATTTCATCAAGGGTTTCGGTTTATACTCAGAATTAAGAAGTGAACAGCAATTCTTGTCAGTGTTAACATTAGCCAAACATGTTATATTTAGCATGCACAACCTTTATGATGGTGGGCTGTTTTTTTGTTGTTGCTGTAATAAAAACCTGTACAGGGCAGTATGTTTCAAGAATGAAATGGCCACAGAATGCTCACCCCAGTCCCAGTGCATTTTTATAATCTGGAACCATAAACTGCCGGACACATATTACACTGTGCTTTGCCTGACCAGAGTTTGGGGTGTGACTGAACAGTAGTGACGAGTCAGAGAGAGATCGGTCGAGATTGTTGAGTTTTAACTTTCCCTTTTTTCCCCGTATTTGAACTGAAGAGATAATGTGCAGTTAACAGCTCACTGTTGATCAGAACGAAAAGGTGTTAAAATTTATCACACATGTTTAAGACAACTTAGGGGGCCCTTGATGTAGTCTGGTATCGGAGAAACCGTGATTGGTACATCTATCCTGCACTCTTTCAGACCTTGTGGTCCCCTTAGTTTATGTTTTTGTTTCTAGTTCTTAGTAGTATGATTTATTTTAACTAAGTGTAGATGAGTTTAATTACAGGTATATGGATGAGGCATAAATTTCATTTGTACATCCAGGTTTGGATTTAAGCAAACTTGTGGTAATATAGTTATTTGGGGGATTTATTTTAACTTGAAAATAAATTTTGTTAAGCAACTATGGTAATACATGTATACTGCTTGGGATCATGACATGTAGTTGTTTTAATAGTTCTAGTTAGAACTAGTTCTTTCAGAAACGTGGTTTTTCCGAGAAATACGTACAAATTGCTGTCATGTCGGACATGAGATGGACGAACTAGACAAATCAGTTCTGAATCAAATCTTCAGTTACTAAAATTTCTCCAACTGTAATTTTTCTTGAATGAAGCATTTTTCTTTTGGGCCGCTAGGGTTTCATTGCAATTTAAAGGTTGATTCATCATTTGGCCATTCTAGCTGCATAAACGAGTTCCCACATTTTGTCACTGAATAACCATAGGACGTTTGCACTCTTCGTTGGTGTTCCTAAGCCTTTATGTTGGTGTACAATATTTGTAGGTCACAGTTATGAACAGTAAGCAGTGAACGGAGATAACACACACACAAAATAATTTTACTGGAATATTAAAATTTTTGTCAGCTTTGGTCTTATTGGCAAAAATAATTGTGAAATATTTTCTTTCGTTGCACCAACTTATCATCTGTTTTGTGATTTAACAGCAAAAACTAACTTTTAGAAGCACTGATCTGCTTTCTAGACTTGACAGTGTTCTTCTTGTTGCAAAAGTTTTAGATGCATGTAATTATTTTACAACTTCTTTTTACACGAATGCCGTTTCATATCTTTCAAATGCAATGGAAAATGTCTATATTCCTTTTGTTTGGGTTGATAAAGTGTACATGTCATGCCTACATTTTGGATGTATCCGTTAATAAAACTAGGGGAATAATTTTCAATATGCAGAGGAGATAGATATTAGTAGTGCCAGATACTTGTACTACTTAAAAGTAGTTCAAACAGCAGAGTAAAATTGTTGTGGATGGTTGATGAAAAAAAAAACCACTTCGAAATCATTGTTCGTTGGCTTGTTACTCACTCACTAGTAGTCAACACATGTGGGCTCAATGTACCTCCATGATGTAGCCAAGCACAAAATTATCATTATGCTTGCCACAATACAACTTTCATTTGTGACTGGTATCCCATTTACGATTTCTATGTGGCAGAAAACTGGTAAGCAATACCAGACTAGACTTGATGACAAGTCGTTAGGCGCTGCCTATTTGTTACCAACACACATCCTGCCGTTCATGCAATAGTCACAGTGCGACTATACACAGGCAACGGTCGAGGGTGTGTACCGTCCCTGTAACTACACCGCGCTTAACAACTACCGTCTTGACTTCAAGACTAGGGGTAAACTAATATAAAATCATATTCTTTACCCTCAAGTAATGCTATAGTTTTGGTGGTATGGGCTTTTCCGCATTTAGTTTAAACGATTTTTAGCTCTATTCACAGAGATTTACCAAGGCAGATTTATGTAGTTTTAACGTCATATTATTTTAACCATTGACAAATAAATAAGACAAGTTATCACGCATATCATTTGTTTTCTGAGATCTTTTTATTTCACAATGTGTTTTTATTCCTCGGTAGTCCAGTGATAAATCTCATAAAGCGTCAGATGAAGCTTCATTTTGTGAGTGTGAACTTTCTCTCAATCTTAAAATACTCAACATTTTATCATGAGTTTTTCCTTAAACTTGGTGAAAGATCCGTCACCAAAAGCATTTTGAACTCGACAACTCATGAGCATTCAATCCTGCTTTGACCAACCCGGCCATTTTTTTTTGGTAGTATCTACTTTGAAGTTGACTCCCTGTGTGATTCCCTCATGGATGCAGATCGCTTTCTCTTGAGGTGGGCATCTCTCTTCTCCTTTTGACGCTGAGCGAGGAGCTTGGCGTACTCGGCAGCTTGCTCCTTGTTCTTGGCAGCACGTCTACGCTTGAGGGAGAGGTTATGACGCTTGCGCTGGAGACGCTGTGGGGTGATAAGACGCTGGATCTTGGGTGCCTTGTAACGCTGCTTCTTGCCTGCCAAGGGTTAGAGAATGAGTTTTGAACTTGTTTAGTTTCACTCCAGCTCAACAAAATCACATATGGCCATCAAGAAGACTTTCTATTATTATATGTAACAAAAAACTGACGCATTATATTATGTATAATGAGAACAACTTGTCAAACCATTTTTTACAAACTTAGAAAAAGTTTATCTTTGGGATTTTACCACTGTACCCTTCATTTATTGTGACAAGGAATTTGTTGACTCGCTCTGCGGATTAATAAAGAAAGGATATGACTTGCCCGCCGCTTCAAAAGTCAATTTGGCAAAGTCAGAGAATTTTAAAACGTCTGAACTGAAAACAAAGATGTTGGAATTCAGACAGCATTTCAGCATTTGCTGAAAGTATGAACCAGGTTTCATGCAAAATTGCCCTTTAATTCAATTCGGGGTGCACCCATCTCTTACCTTCTTTCTCTGGGAGGGGACGTCTTACAACGTACTGGCGCACATCATCATCCTTTGAGAGGTTGAAGAGTTTGCGGATCTTGCCTGCTCTCTTGGGTCCAAGACGGCGAGGGATAGTCTTGTCTGTCAGACCTGGAATATCCACATCACCTTCGGAAGGAAAAGTCAATATGAAATTAAGTTAACAGACAAATACTGCAAGAACAGCTGAGTATAATTGTTATAATTGCCGAGTATAATTGTGATAATTTTTTTTTTTTTTTTATTTTTTTTTTAGTTTTGTCTATTTTTCCATGTTCAGCGCTCTAGAGTATGTTTACATGATTAGGGCGCTATAAGTTTTGGTATTATTATCATTAATTATTAAAATGAGAAACATCAACTTTAGAAATGACATTTCTCTGGCTTGTACCATTCGAAAGCTACATGATAAAAACCAACAGATCCTTAAGTTTCCGAGGGAAAAGATACGGATAGGACATTACAAAAGGAAGAAACCGAACAATCAGTGATTAGGGTCTACAGTTAGGTAAGCCTGGGGGACTAGTGAAATTAACTACCCACTAGTGAAATTTACTACTCGACTAGTTACACCTCAAATATTAGAGACTTTAAGGCCAGAGATCTCTTTCATACATAATACTGTTATGAATGAACACATCGAATGAATGATTTGTTATTATTATTATTATTATTATTATTAATTTATTTTTATTTGACAATAGTCACACCTAACTTTTAAATAACTTAGCTAAACTTGTTTCACAAAACATCAATGCATTAAAATGCAAGTATACAACAATACACTTTCAAACAAGATAACAAATTTAAAAAGAAGATGACAACCCCAGCAGTGCCGCAATAAATGATTGAAGAAAGAGAGAAACAACAGAAACAAGACAAAACAAATGTTAAAATAAGGTAAAACAAAGCTAGGCCCAATTTTAAAGGGTTGCATCAGCACAAAAAAATAGCCAGCAACAACAAAACAATGCCGACCAGAATAAGGTGACCAGCAAACCAATTTGCAAGCATCATAAGAAAACGCAGATTGCAGTTGTTTGGTCACCTCCAACGAATGAGAACAAATCGCATCACTAAACAACTCTACAACTGGTCACCAACCCATGGGAAACGCAGACGAGGGGGCCCTAGGACATCATGGAAAAATGTAATTCAGAGGGACCTCTCCAGACTGGGCACTGGGTGGTCTGTGGAGGAGGCAGAAGTGGCAGCTCAAGACCGGTCTATTTGGAAGCGTCTCACAAGTCAGGCAGCCGGTGCAGAAATGCATGATGCTAACCGATGATGATGAAACAATTTGTGACTGGTATCCTGCTTATTCCTGCTAAGCAGAAAATTTTAAAGCAATATTTCTTGCTTACTAAACCAAACTCTATATGGGCTCTGGTGTTGCTCCAAGTTGCATGTCTCAAGTGTCAAGTCTTATACCACTTCACGTTTAAGCTGGAAATTTACCCATTACGAGTTCTACAACAGAACTAGCAGCCATACAAAACCAAGAAGCACTTTTGGCCATTGAGAAAATGTTGCTGATCCATTGATAAACACACATCACATACAACTTACATGTTCAAAACAGCCAACATTTTGTAAGTGGGCATCTGTATGTGATTTACCCTCGGGAGTTCATGCCGCTGGTGGGCCAGCAGGGCAACGTGTAAATAATAACAAATGCTCCATCTAGTTGTATTTTACAAATCTATGCTCCAGACACATTTCCCAACTTGAAAAGTGACCCTGCCCTTTTGGAAACAAAATTAAGGCCCGATACTTCACGGACGCTTTATGCCCCCTGGTCATTGCCTTGGTGCCCTTCAAATGCTCCAGTAGAAATTACAATTTCTCAAATTTCGCCCCCCACTCCCTCCCAATCTTCTGCATCATGAACTCACCCTTCTTGACGATGACCAGATTGAGGACAGACAGATTGTTGTCCACAATGCAGCCACGGATGGACTTGCGCTTCCTCTCTCCCTTTCTGCGGGGGCGGTAGCACGAGTGCCCCTTGGTGAGCAAAAGGCGTACACGCCCGTTGGTAAGCACTCCCTGCTTCATGGGGAATCCCTGCTTGTCGTTGCCACCGCTGATACGTACAATGTAACCCTGCAAAGGCAACAAGAATTTTTAAAATGTTAGCAAAATGTCTTATATCCAAATTTAAAGGCACATTATGTTTAATTCAAATATCAACAGATTCACAATTTAAGATCATGAGAATGTGGTGCAGCGGACCAAACAGCAGATCATCAGAACCTGCCTCCTGTTTAAACCATAGCATCCCTGGGCTGATGGAAGTAGATGAGGCTAGCACCACTAGAGAAGTACTCTGGAAATCTAAGATTTTTTTTATCTTGAATATTTGCGAGAAAATCATAAGAATATTTAAATACGGAAAAAACCTTGACATCTGTAAATGTCTTTCTGGAGAAGAATCTAAAACAAATGGCACCCAAATTCAAACATTTATGATGGAAGCAAACTAGTTAAATAAATGCTGTGGTTTATTAAGATTGTTAATCAATCTGTTTAACAAAACGTTTTCAATGATAGGCAGAGAACGACTTCGACCAGCAATTTTAAAAGCAACAAGAAAATGCTAAGCAGTAATAGCTGCTTATCCACTTTATGAAATTGGGCCCAGGCCTGCCTGGAATGACCCCTTTAGTTTTAGAAAATTTATTTTCTTCACCTTCCATTCATCTCCAAGACTCTCGGCAGACATCTCTTGTGCCATGCGCTTCTCGTAGAAGGCCCTCATCTTGAGTTCATCATCGACTTCAATGAGCTTCTGACAGCCAGTGGCTGGGTAGCTGACGTTGATCTGAAACATGAAGCGTACTTCTGGTTAAACTTTTTGTAAATGTAATGATACGATCATGATCGATGTTTTTTTCAAGTAGAATACAAAGACCTTGAGTCTTGACACACACAACTGTAATTGTGTGTTTTGTCCTTTTATTTTGTGAATTATAAACACAGGGTTCGCTGATGGAACAACAATTTTGACTAAACAGAAAAGTTTCCGTATCCTGCCATGCCTGCCACACTCAATCAAATTAGATATTCCTTCTTTTTATAACTAATGAGTGAAAACATGTTGGCAGGATGTGGAACGTTTTCAAGGAAAGACTTCCGTAGGCCTATCTAAATTCTCGCATTCGAAATCGAACTGCCACTAAACTATTTTTTCACTGGAATTGTTGATCAAAAAAGCAAAATCTCATTTGAGTAAGGCCTAAATACCTAAAAAATAAATGAAGCTGGAACTTGTTAATTAATGTTTCTTGGTTGGAACATGGAGGATAGAGTGTTCTTATTCCTCCATGGTGGGACGGAACGGATTGGGACATAGAGGGACGAATTTACCAGGTAAGGAATATTGAGTTTATAAATAATACATTTCAAATTCAATTCCATGTTGACTTGGTTGAGGAGAGTTGACTTCCGACTTAAAGTTAATCATTGGTTTGGGGAATAGGTATGAAGAAAGCTTTATGACAGCGATATTTTAAATTTTCATTAACAGTTTTCCAGTTTTGCTATCAGAAATAAAAAATAAAAAGACACAGATTTCCGACCCGTCCGTCAGGTCAGACCAGTGTAAGAAAACGCCATGCGATTCCAACACACAGTAAAATGGACCCACACAATTTGATAGCAAAACACGAAACAACATGACGATAATATCTAATACATCCGTACAAACCAACTCACTCATTTCGCTTAAAATTTACATGAACATTAACTTGTGTATTCTACATACAATGTAAGGCGAACATTTTTTTGAAATATTACATGAAAAAGGAGAAATTTGAGTTATGAAATCATCACCTTCATGGCTGCCGATTGCTTTTGCCAGCGACACCACGTAAAAGAACATATATTACGAGATTTTGCGAGAACTTGCCAGTCAAACTCTAGAGGGCGCACTCTTCGTGACAATACTTTTTATTCACTATGGCCCTTTTCGAAACCACGGCTTTGGCTTTGGCTTTGGATTCGGCTTCAGACTCCGTTCTCTCGTCTGACGCCCTGAGAGCGCGGGCCCAATCTAGCCTGAGCTGAATCCAAAGCCGAAGCCGTGATTTCGAAAAGGGCCTATGTACCACGCGCATACGATTAAAGGGCTTTTCAATTGCCTTTTTTTCTTCTTCTAAATCGATTCAAAAAAAGGGAATTAACATCAGGAAAAAATGGAGGTTAGCCACTCTCTCCTAGTAGAGTCAACAGTGCTAGAAAAGAGAAACTATAATACAATTTCAAAAACTTGAGGCGTGACTTTAGAATCTCTGGCAACCTCTTGAAAACCAGTCGAATCTATAGTTTCAACACTAAACTTCAGATTACTTTTCAATATTGTTGGAAACGGTCAGCCGTTTTGAATATTTGCTAATTACCCCAGAAAAAATCACCCCGAATGTGTTTCTCCTGGGCACTCCTGTCAAGCTAATAGGAGCCACCTAATTAGCCCAAATTTATCAAATTAATCTCCTCAAAAGTTACACAGGTTGTGATAGATTCAATTAATTTCACATTATAACACAATCTTATAGTTGCATGCATGACTTTAAGTTGTGAGTTTACCGCCATGATCACCGTATTTGTTTCCCCTTTAGCACTCGACTATCGCTAGGAGCCAACCAACCTTAGCCCAATTTCTATCAAATCTCCTCAAAAGTTAAAACCCAGTGAGAATACAGGTTTAAAAAAATTCTATTTAGGAAGGAATTTAAATAATAATATTAAGTTGTTACCGCCATAACTATAGCTTGGCGCTTAGCCTACCTGGGATGAGGGCATCCATGCACATGTTGTAAACTTTCTGATATCTGAATCTGAATTGTATAGTCAGCAAAGCATCATTGGAAAACTGGTAAAAAGTTTGGTTTATTTATAAACAAATAAAATAAAAGACAAAACATTTTCGGGGTAGGGGCAAAAATCTGTCCAAGCCGGAGCATGCGAGCGCGGAGCAAACGAAGCCCCAAGGCGTTGGTGCTCTGTAAGCCAGATTTACCCACTACGTTTTTAAACAGATGAGTGCATGCAACGACCAGACCAGAAAACGCGAGATTTTCTTTGAGTAAAATTAATAGAATGATAAGGATCGTAAGTGCTTAAAAGGTGTGTCTAGTATTTCTCTGTTTTTAGGCACACACAGAGGTTTGTTTTTCACCTCTTCGCCCCTGGACCCTTCTATCGATGTTACATATTATTTTTCCCAGTAAATTTGGAAGATTGATATTATCCGATTCATAAAAAGTGTATCCACCTCTCTGCTTCGGGCACGTTGAGGCTTGATTTTTCACCCTAAAATCGCTTAAGGCTCAGAGAGCTTCATCCCTGCGGACCCCGCCTTTTTTTTTGAAGCCCCCTCCCCACCATTACAAAATCCTGGGTGGCGCCATTGTGCTCCAGGTTTGAAAAATCCTGAATCCACCCCACTGTAGGCCTACATACACACTTTGTTCGAAACTGTAGACTATGGATTTGCTAATTATCAAACTGTTTTATTAAAAACCAAATGATAACAGACATTTTTACACTCTTCACACTTTAAAGTACTTAAGAAATTTAAACTCTATATTATTTTTTCCTTTTGAAAATAAGATTATTTTAGTAACAAAAAGAAGTAAATCCTTAAAGTGATTGTCCGTAGAAAAAATATATATACACTAAGTATATGGAATGTGACAAGCTGATTGGAAAGTTATCATGACGAAATTCTCTGTCAGTGTATAATTTGTCCCTTTTTGTTTTGCTTAACTAATGTGAATTTTAAAGTAAGAGATTACAGAAGTATTTATTGCTAAACATAGGCATAACGGTTAGTATTATTTGACAAATCACACACAACATTTCAAAGACTATTGTCCCACAAAATATTTATAAAAATGAAATATTATTGTAGGTAGTAGGACCTATTTTAAGGGCACTTGACACTTTTGGTAACTAACAAAACATGTTTTAGTATAAAAATTTACTTGGTATAATTATTATTTGATTTTAAAAAACTGTTCTTCATAAAAACATAATTTGTGCAACAAATTAACAAGAATGTTTTGTCTTTCATTATCTTCTTGCAACTTTGACGACTAATTTCTTATTTTTATGCCTAATGTTGTGAGAATACTGGTCTTTGACAATTACCAAACGTGTACAGTGCCCTTAACAAACCTAAGAAGTGCAGTCAAAACAAATGAGATGTCACACATATCAAAGGCAATCAATTTATTCTTAAAAGGAAATTAAAACTACTTTACCGGTAGTTCATGAGAAAGTAGTAATATACATACAACTTAAAGGTATTGCACATGACTGGTAAGGATAAAACTATCATTGTTTAATTTTAGTCTAAAAGCTTACTGATTATGAATTTCATACTTTTTTTTCCTGTGTAATATTTCCATCTGAAACAAAGTAATAAATTATGATATTTTCGATAAAACTGTATCTAAAAACCTGTACAAAAATTGTGCTTGACGTTTTTTCAATTCTTTCCTTAGAACTAAAGAAACAGACTATTTCAACATTTTCACAGTTTTTTTTTTTTCGTTGTCCGTGAAATGTTTCCCTCTGAAACAAAGTCATATGATATTCGATAAAACTGTATCTAAAAATCTATTCAACAATTGTGCTTGACGTTTCACTATTATCTCAATATAAACCACAAGGGAAACTGACTGGGTAAATTTTTAAATGATTTTTGGGGTTGAACAAAGCATTGACTTGAGTGGGATTCGAACCAACGACCTCCGGATTAACGTGCCGGCACGTTGTTGGCTCGAATCCCACTCTAGTGAATTCTTTGTTCAACCCAAAAATCATTATTATCTCCTAAGAACCAAAGCAACAAACTATTTCAAAATTTTCACAGGTTTTATTTTTCGCTGAACACACAACATAACCACTGCCTGTGACTTTTTCATCGCGATACCAATCATGTATAATACCTTTAAGAAAGACCTTAAGGAATTGCAAATGCTTCTTTACTGTTTCTAACTATAAGCGACACTTCAACCCAAAACATGATCGCCCATCAGAAAATTACTAGGCTAGCCCTGTAACTACTTTTATTGGTGTTTTAAATGTATTTTTGTTTCCTTTAAAAGGAACATTACAGAATTGGTTTTTGCTAACAAAACAGTTAGCACTATTACATAAACTAAAAAACCTGTAGAAGTTTGAGATCGATCAGCCATCTGGGTCACAAGAAAAAAGTGAAAAACTGATAACACATTCTGCATGACACTGATTTAAAAGAAATGAATCAAACGTTTACTGAGCGATAAACTCCAAACAGGGTTTGATTTATCTCGCATCAAAACTAATAATAATATGACATTTCAGACAGAAATATTTCAAGGGATGTTTTTTACAATCATCATCATTAGACGGTGTAAGTTTATGTAAATCTGTGCTCTTTAGACGGTTTTATTTCAAACCAATTCTGTTATGTTCCTTTAAAAGAAAAATGCATCCTCCGTGCTGTCTTTTGATAATGTGATCTTAAGATACTACCTGGGTCAAAGGAACCTCTGTATCAGTATTTTGGGATGGAGGGAGGTATACAGGGGGTGGGGCTACATCATTCATGTCGGCCACCAAATGCGGGGAGGAAGGGGGTGACAGGCTCTCTAAATTGGCCGTCTCTAGGGCCATGGGCACCGCTACGACCTTCACGGTTGTGGTGGGTTTCTGGACGGGGGGCTCCGGAGAACGCCGTGGGGTCGACGGTCTCTGGGTGGCCCAAAGATCGTCAGGCATTTCCATCTCCTCCGCAACGGGTCTAGCCTCTTCTATGTCGTTCATCGGGACGTTACCGTTCGGGTCGACGGCGTTCTTCTTGATTCCCTTCTTGGCCTTCAAGACGTAAACGACGACGATGATGACCAGGAGAAGGACGACGACTGCGACCACAACCACGATGATAATGACGAGGGAGGAATCTCCTGTCTCGGGTAACTCTGTAAATTTAAGAAAGTGAATGGAAAATATTGTGAGTGAAGAATAACAAAAATAAATGTATTCACATTCAATTGAACCTTCTGTCATTGGTAACTCTGTAACAGTGAATTGATAATTTTGAGTAAAGATACAAAATAAAAAAATGTTTTCACATCCATTCAAACCTACTGTCTCTGGTACCTCTGTAAAGACAGTGAGTTGAAAATATTGTGAGTAAATTTATTCTTGTCGCCTTCTTTGTTCCGTCTTTTCCCGTCTGTCCATACATTATTGTTCCTGTTTATGTTAGGTATTTGTCTGTCCCTCAGGCATCTCACCACAAGCCTCGGCTTCTAGATGATGCCCCCATACATAATTAATATGTTCTCTGCCTTGTAATAGAACTTTGTTTATTGGTTACTTAAAAATAAAGTCCTGTTTTTGTTAAGTATGGAATTCTTTATTCCAATTGAGACGACTTGTGTGGAAATTTGTGGACATACAGAAGAACAACTTTATCCCCTAATTGGTAAAGTAACTGTAAAAATGTTTACCGATTGGATCTGTAACTGCTGGATCGGTTACTTCTGGTGTCGTTGCATCTGAAACACAGAAAAGAAAAAGAATGGTTTAAATACAATGATATAATGCTTAAATAAAAATAAGTATTGAAGTGGATTGAATTGAATTCTTTATTCGTCAAGTATAAACAATACATGAAATTTAAAATCCAATTGTACAGCAACATATAAAACACTAAAATGTAAAATTGCACAAGATATACCACAATACCACAGAAAACAATAACACTAATAAAACACTCTAAAAATTATTTTAAATTTATTTAAAAAAAAACACAATTACAGAAAGTAAGCAATTGATTAAAAATTTTAGTAAAAAGAGAACATTTACCTGCAACTCCTGGTGTCGTTGCATCTGAAACACAGAAAACAAACAGAAGGGTTTAAATGCAATGATACAATTCAGAAAAAGTTGATTTGATTTAAAAACATTTGATTTAAAAACATTTGTTTTCTTTCACAAGTTTATGTAGGATCCCTACTGCCAGAATGCTCCTAAATCAACCGGTTAGTGTATGCAGGATCTTTACTGTCTAAACCCACCAAAGAAACACGGACTAAAGACATGCACCCAACAGTTAGTTTGCTAACCCTCTTTCCTTCAAAATCCTCCAAACCATCTGATTGATTTTTGAGGGTCGAGTGCGGAACCCATTTTGTTTAAAACAAAGTTATCAACCAAACCGGGTTAACGGCCATAATCATATCAGTGTGTGGTGGACATTCCTCGTTATGACCACTTCCATGCCGAGTTATATTTAGCCCAAATGATGCTCTGTTCCAGATCCCAGTGGGGCTGACCCATAGGTCAGGCCGATCCGGAGTGGGGCTGACCCATAGGTCAGGCCGATCCAGAAAGTGGTTCGAAAGTGATCTGTTTAATTTTGACACCATTTCTCTGTCATTTTGAGATAGATACCCTGTCACATTGCCTAATAAATGCGTCAGGCTTCACGATACACAGTGGGAGACTTTTGGACACTCCTTTCCCACAATTCTTGCCAGTAAGTGTGCCTGCTTAGACCTTCGTGTGAAATACTGAGCCTATAGCTGGCTTGCTCAGAGCCGCAAAAATAGGACTAATTATGTCCGCTGCAGCCAGCATCTCAAAAGTCTCCCATTCTAACCAGGAAGTAACAAATGTACCAACCTGCAAAGGTTGTTGCATCCTCTGCATAGACAGTGTCCATCTCAGTCGGCATGGCGGTGGTTCCTTCGACGGCAATCAGCGTGAAAGCAGTCAAATGATCGGTCAGACACTCGACCTGCGTAGCGTCCGAGCTGTCGATCACCGTCTCCATACCGTCTGTCGCCCATGTTGATGTGACGGTGTCCCAGTATCGACACTCGTACGACTTGCCGGTCTGCGGCTGTGTCACGCTGAGAGTGATGGATATAAGCTCTGAGAGGTTTGCGATGGTCAACTCATCACCTAGATTAAAATTGAAATGAGAAATGTCAACATATTAATTTTATATTTATATTTCCTTTGTTATTTTGATTTTATTTCTCAGGCAGATCAAAAAACCCCAATAATGCATATTGGCAAAAAGACATTAAAAGATACACAGGCATGATACTTGGACTTAAGAAAAGTAGGAAGTCCAAGGGGGTGACCCATATGTACACATGGTGTAGGCTTTAATAGCATAGCTGCCAACATTTGAATATTTCAATTAGTAATAAAACACCGTGGAATTTCAAGCCGTTTGAAAAAATGAAAAATACTAAAAAAAATTGTTGCCGCGTGAGGTGAACACATGTAAACTATTACCCTGAACTTTTTTGGGGGTAAAAACAAATTTTGGTTCACCAGTAAGTTTACTTTTACAAGGCCACACGTAACAAAGAAAAAAAAAAAAAATTTGGACCATCATTTCCCCTTATTTATGTCCTTTGTAAATTTATATTTTTCATTATAAACATTTACATGTATACTGGTTCGTGGTTTGATGTTAGATTGTATACAAAACTTCTTTTGCCAAAAAAAGTTTGTCGACGGCGCACATTTTTTTCACAAAAAAAATGCAGCGAGAGCGATGTGTTTATGATGTTTTTATGAGTACGAGGTTACTATAGTCTTTTCAGGCTATTTAATCAAAGGCAAACAGCGGAAATCAGACTAAAGTAGGAAACATTTCATGACAGAACAGAAGAAGGAAAGAGAACAAGCTGGAGCCCAAAGGATTCCCTAAAAGAAACAACTTTTTTGTCTACAAACTTTCTTCTCCACCACTGTTTTTAAAGGCCCTTTTAATTAATTTGTTGTTCCTTATTTATTGATAACCAACCTCGGCCACTAACAGGTATCATCAAGTAAGAAATAATATAAAAGAAAGGAAATAAGAAAGCACTGAAAACATTCAATAAAATAAATATTTTAGAAAACCATAAAAAGTTTACAAAATATATAAAGGCGTACAAATTATATATAATTAAAATAAACATGTGCAATCATATCATGTATGTTATTTTTACCCGATGAAGGATCCAGTAGTTTAATATCAGTGATATCGGCAGCTACATTTGCCCTGTCCTCAGCAGAGACGGAGAAGTCGTCCTCACCGGTCGCCCAGTGCTCAAAGTTCACCGTCACACCGGAGCAGGTACCGCTGCTGCACGCCCAGGCAGCGTTGTATCTATAACCAGAAATGAAGAGGTACAATTAATGTATGATCAATAAAGCTGATTCCCCGAAGAGGGTGCACAATTTTGGTAAAATTAATGTTTCAAAAAGCAATTGATATTGGGAACCATTCATGGGCACAACTGCTATCTGAATGGTTCTGTTCACAAAGAATCTAAACGGCACTGCTGCTGCATGCCCAGGCAGCGTTGTATCTAGGAAACACAGAGGTACAATAAATTTTGTATGATCAATATAGTTGGTAAGACACTGCCCTAGAATTGCAAAGGTCGTGGGTTCGAATCCCACTTGAGTAAAATGCCCATAGATTTTTTCACAGAACTCGGGAAGGAACTGAGTATACAGTGCTGACACACATCGGTGTAGATGGGGGGAAACCCAAAACCTCCCCCCCCCCCCAAAAAAAAAAGAATATTGTTATTATTATTATGAAACTTAGATAAGTTGTACTTACATATCGCCAAGTGCAGTTCCGAAGTCAATGGTGTTGCCACCGCTAGACTTGGAGGAGAAAGCACCGGAGGGGATGGCTCTCTGCACGGAGCTCGTCAGAGCCGAGGAGATCGTCTCTAAGGCTGCTGCACCGAGGGCAAGATCACTCACCTGGGCTTGGCTTAGACTATTAATAAGATCTCTGTAAGGAGAAAATGTGACATTGAAGAAAATTAAGCGATAAACCACAAAGAAAACTGACTTAATACTTGATACTTAGTGTTAAAAAGTGGCTGATCCCCTAGCTGAGGGTTCCCATGTTGTGTTTTAAACTTGGGTGTAATCCCTGGCCACACGGCAGCTTATGGTTTACCATTAATTATTTGGAGCGTGACTAACAGAGTAAATTTTACTAGTCGCTTAGGCCTATTTGTAAGGTCAAAAATATTGATTGTTTTAAAAATGAGTATAACTAGTTTTGATCACAACGGACAAAAATGTTTAAAAACAGTCAAAGCGTAAGTTTTGTGGAGGTTTACACAAAGTGAAAACACTAGTCTTTGCCAATTACCACTATATTTATCATGTGCTTTATTATAAGATACTTTGCTTACTCTATAGAGGTTAGTGTAGCAGCGTTGTGAGTGGCGTTCAGTCCACGTCGAATCTCGATAGCCTTGTTCACAATAATAGCTGCACTGTCCTCAGGAACAGACTCGCCAGCCGACTCAAAAACAGCCAAGAGGGTAACAAGTATATCAATCAACGTACCTGAAAGAAGAACAAAATTTGTTGAAGATTTGGAAAATAATTGGGGAAATCCAAAGTTTTCAATGAGTTTATAACAACAGAGTTTTACCAAACTGTTCAAAGCAATTGGACACTTTCGGAACAAAACAAAAATTAAAAGCTCATAGGTTTACAAATAACTTTAGGGTTTACAGAAGGTATTGGTGAAAGACTTCTCATGAAATATTATTCAATGAAATGCTTTACTTTTTGAGAAAACATTAAAACAATATCAATTCTCGATATCGAGAATTACGGATTTATTTTAAACTCATGTCATGACACGGTGAAACGTGCGGAAACAAGGGTGGGTTTTCCCATTATTATCTCCCAACTCCGATGACCGATTGAGCCTAAATTTTCACAGATTTGTTATTTTATATTTAAGTTGTGACACACGAAGTGTGGGCCTCGGATTGTACTGTTTACCATGTCCAATGGCTTTAATGTAGTTAAAGGGTTTGGGTACTTTTTGTACACAATATAGGTGATGATGATGGAAAGCTTCCCTTTAAATATTACTTGCTGAGGTGGTTTAGTTACTTTGAAATAAAGTTTATTACTAAATAGTTTTGCCCAATTGGTAATCAGACAATGTGGTGTGACCTGGTTCAACAAACACTGCACCATCAAGCTGATGCCAATGAGCCAATTTTATTGGTAATTACTCAAAATAATTATCATCATAAAACCTTTCTTGAGTACGAGTAATGGGGAGAGTTTGATGGTATAAAACTTTGTGAGAAACAGCACCCTCTGAAGTGACGTAGTTTTTGAGAAAGAAGTAATTTACCACGAGTTTGATTTCGAGACCTCAAGTTTAGAATTTGAGGTCTTGAAACCAAGCATCTAAACGCACACAACTTCGTGTGACAAGGGTGTTTTTCTGTTTCATTGTTATCTCGCAAGTGCGATGACCGATTGAGCTCAAATTTTCACAGGTTTGTTATTTATGCATATGATGAGATAAACCAACTGTGAAGGCTAGTCTTTGACAATTACTAACAGTGTCCACTGCCTTTAATGTTCACTGTTTTGATTGTTTTTGATTCCTCAGAGAATAAGTCTTGACCTGTACTTACTTTGGTCGGCCACAGTCAATTCATCTGTGTTAATATAACTGCACTGGTCGATCAGGAACTGGGCACTGTCTATGTCGAGCACGGAGTTGTCTATCACACTGGTTACCAATGCTAATTGTTCCAGTGCTTCGTCTGAGCTGGTGTCCGAGACAGCCCTCTTGCGACGTCTTGCGCTGGTACCGGGGCACTGTAACGAAGAGAGTTTAATAAGAAGTTGGAAGATGTTATTTTTTTAATAACAGCTTTGTACAATTTCCCCACCATCGTCAGATCCCCAGGTATAGTAGGTAAATACAAATGACCGTAAAGGCACTGGACGCTATTGGTAATTGTCGAAGACCAGTATTCTCACTTAGTGTATATGTCAACATATACAAAAAATAACAAACCTGTGAAAATTTTAACTCAATTGCTCCTTAAAGTTGAGATAATGGAAGAAAAAAACACACTTGTCATACGAAGTTGTGTGCTTTCAGATGCTTGATTTCGGGACCTCAAAATCTAATTCTGAGGTCTCGAATGCAAATTCGTGGAAAATGACTTCTTTCTCGAAAACTACGTTACTTCAGAGGGAGCTGTTTCTCACAATGCTGTACTATCAACAGTTCTCCATTGCTTGTTACCAAGTAAGTTTTTATGCTAACAATTATTTGGAGTAATTACTAATAGTGTCCACTGCCTTCAAATCTTTCAATGTATCAAACTATTTTGTGGGTGGGATGCAAGCTGTGCGATATTCTTAATGATATAAGAATGTTGTATGAAAACAATTGTATACAAGTGTGTATACTATCAAAATAAAGCTCTACCTTTTGTTGAATAGTGTTGTAGTTGATCAATGCTCCGCCATAGTTTTCTGATGGTAAAAATAAAAACATGTGGCAAATATTCATTAAAGGGTAAGAAACAATACTTTGGCATGTATGTGAATTAACATCAACAAAACGTAACAAAGACCTCATTGTCTGAAACAAAGTCTCCAATTGTTCCATTGTTTGCAGGTATTTTTCTTAACTTGCTTAAACTTTTAATTTTTGTTACTTGACGTTTGCAACTTTCTTAAGCATTCTTAATCTGTTTATCTTAAATAGACCTTATGCACATGACGTCATTTCAGTACGGCGCCCTCACCTTGAGGTCAAAAGGAGGTTGTTCATTGGCCAATCAATGTGCGTTTCGATTGTTTCGTAACCGTTTGACCTCAAAGATGGCGGCTGGATGACATTAATGCATAAGGTCTATTGTTCGATTTTACTTCACTCACTTTAACTTTTAACCTCTGTACAGCGCCTTGGGACCCTTTGGGCTTAAGGACGGTATATATAAGACATTTCATTGTTATTGTTATACTCCATCTAAACAATATTGGCAATATTTCCACGAGTGTCGCGGCCGAGTGGTTAAGAGCATCGAATTCAAGTTCTGGTGCTAATTCACCGGAGTGTGGGTTCGAATCCCGGTCGTGACACTTGTGTCCTTGAGCAAGATACTTTACTATAATTGCTTCTCTTCACCCAGGGGTATAAATGGGTACCTGCGAGGGTAGAGGTTGATATTGTAAATGAAAAGCTTTCGGAGCGCCACGGCAGCTCGGGGCTGTATACTCCCTAAATGGGAGCTGAGAAAGATTAAAGGGATGTTTATTGGCCCAATGACCAGGGGACTAATGTAAAGCGCATTGATACGGTTTATTGTGAAATGCGCTATATAAGAACTTGTTATTATTGTTATTATTATTATATTTGTGGGTTTCAATAACTATAAGTAACTTACGTTTGAATTTCTCATTACTGACAAGATTCTCCGTTAGACTGGCTACTGCCTCAGCAGTGCACTGCAGGTTAGCCGTAACGTTTACCGTGTGGAAGAAATAGGCACAGCTCTTAAATGTATCACACACCTTCGGTTTAAAATGACAAGAAACATTTATATTTTACATTTACCTCATTTTACGGGTACAAAAAAAAGTACAATAATGCACATTAATTAGGTACGAACATTCAAAGATTCCGCAATGAGTATTTAGAGTGTGCTTTTGATAAACTTCTGCCAGGGATGAAAAAAAAATCAAGTTTGTTCTTTTCACTGATATAATATTACAAGAGTCAATCCTTAAAAGCTGAATTTAATAGTTTTTTTGTTTATGCAAGTGCCCAAAACAAGGCTAAAAGCCATTTTAGGTTAAGGGCTACAAGGAAGAAAACATAGAAATGCAGAAACTCAGTGGAGCTGAAGGTAGGAATTGATATTCCTCTATTAAAAGATGGCAGATCATAGGATGAAGGGAAACATGCACCAGGCAAGGAGTTCCAAAGAGATGCAGTACGAGGGAAAAAGCTACTGGAGTAGCTCTTTGTTCTACATCTCGGCACAGCCACAGTATAAGGATGAAAGTTGATATCAAAAATGAATGACTACACACCTCTGCAACAAAAGTATTAGATGCACCGTCTCCCAATACAGGCTTTCCGACTCCAGTGATTGATGGGTCGTTTGTCTTCTCTGTAATGGTCTGCAGTTTACTTTCATCCAAGAGAAACACTCTGTAACTCAGAGGATAGGCTGACTCGTCTCCAACACAGTTCTCAATAGTGTAGGCAATCTATGGGATTCAGAAAGGAAAATACTCATTGCTCAATGAGTTTTTTTTTTTGCTTCTGGCATTTAGTCACATTTTTTTCATGATTGATCCAATAATTTAAGCATGAGAATTGAGACTTATATTTTTGTCCCCAATGTCATGAGGTTTCTATCTATTGGAAAATGAGGGCATCACAATGACCATGGAGACCTGCTATAAAGGGTTTGATACCCTTTGAAGATGAAGTGATTGGCCATGACATGATTTCATACTCACTGTGAAAGATGTATGTAATATGATTTACTTGTAGAAGTTTAAGCTTCATTAATTATCAATTTTAGTTGTCAATTTAAAGTAAAGAATGTGACTTTACATCAAGAAAATTTGGCAAGTTGCTTGAAGGTTAGAATGCTAGAATTTGTTTGCTGAGCGTAATTCAGTGTGCCACAAGTGGTTTACGAGCATTTCAAATTTATAATAATAATAATAACAAAGGCTTATGTAGCACACGTATCTACCAAACAAGGTACTCAAGGCGCTGAGTATATACAAACTTTCAGAAAGATAGGTTATTGCAGTGATGAATTCTGAGACCCAATTATGTAGCACCTTATAAGGGTTTACAAGGTGCTACGGTGCATACAGCAGCCACAGCCACGAACACCGGGGCGAACCCCTTCTCTTTTCGATAAGTGCACTGGTATGGGTACTTTTACAAGCGTTACACAACACATGGCGGGTAACGTGTTCTTAGCTTTTATCCCACGAAATCTTGTGCATGGTCTTACCGAATCAAGTTCATTGTATGAGTCAATTCCATCCAGGCTGAATACACATGACGTCACTTCACCAAGTACAGTAAACTGAACCTTAGCTATACCATACTGCATATCCTCAGTGATGGCCGTCAATTGGAAGACGTAGGTAGAACCAGCAGTAAGCTTACCTAAAGAGAATACAGGCAGGAATATCAATCAAAATTAGGAAGAAATTACAAATGAATAGTATACTTGAGGGTACGACCATGTGTAAATCTCTATAGTGGGAGTGTTGGCTCTGAAAAGAGCCAGTTTGGTCGTGATGTTTCGAAACAGTTTACTGCAGTATACTCTGCTTGTCATCAGGAACAAATAAAAAATTGTGGCACCACACTTTGCATGAGTGCAAACTATGTTCCTTTAATGCAGCACACTGCCTTCAGATTGGGCGCTTTGGGTTTTTAAAATACATTTTTTTAAAATTAACATGGCTGAAAGATCGTTTAAAAGGAGCATACAATGATCCCCTCGAAAAGTTGTGTAATTTCATGACAGAAAACGGTCTGCTATTTTATGAACAAAAAATTAGGCAAATAAACACATTCTCAGCTGACCATTACATTTGTAAAGTTACACAAATAAAAAATATTGCTGGATTAGTTTTTTTCCCTCAGTAGTCCACCATTTTGTGTTTTGTATTTTATCAATATTTCCGAGGTGTATATAATTATTCCTTGGTCTGTTTACAGTTTTTGCCAAATTTAATCAATCAAATCTTAATTATTCATTATCTACTCTAACCGACTGTTTTTCTTTTCTAGTGTGCATTTCCGTCTTTTTTTGTGTCAGATTTACTGAGTTTTAATAATGCAATTTTATGTGTGTTTTAATATTTTAAGTCTCATTAAATTCAGCCTGTTTTTGGCTGCATCAATGTGATTTTTAGCAAAAAGCCAATTAATTCAATAAAACAATTAACTAAATAGTTTAAAGTTTGAATCCAAATTGGAAGACTTACCGCTCTTGATACTGAGTACAGTGAATGAACCATTGGTGGTACCCAGTGAGTACAAGCCTATCTCACTGTTCAGATTGCTGCCGTCAGTCAAATCAAGGTAGGAATAACCTAGACACGAAGAAGAAGAAGCAACAATTCCATAAACTATTTCCCTGCCAAATACAACTTAATGAGCCAAGTTATAGTTACCGGGCAATCTCGGTGGTCTAGTTGGTAAGACACTGCTCTAGAATTGCAAAGATCGTGGGTTCGAATCCCACCAGATTAATATTCCTGTTATTTTTTGTTACCAGAAAAGGGTTACCAGTCATACTACCGATTTTTAAGCAACATTTTTTGCTTAAGCAGCTCTATGAAATACAAAGAAGAAGAAGCAAAAAGAAGATGCAAAAAGTTCCATAAACCCTTTCCCTGCCAAATACAACTAAATGAGCCAAGATATAGCTACCGGGCGGTCTAGTTGGTAAGACACTGCTCTAGAATTGCGAAGATCGTGGGTTTGAATCCCACCAGATTAATATGCCTGTTATTTTTCTTTTACCAGAAAAGGGTTACCAGCCATACCACCATGTCACATGTACAATTTTAGACTGGTATCCTGCTTATTTCTGCTAAGCAGAGTATTTTTAAGCAATGTTTTCTGTTTAAGCAGCTCTATGAAATTGGTCCCAGGAGTGAAACTCTGCATTAACTTTTACCTAAGTCGTCTCCGACGGTCTCCCATACGTAGCTGGAGAGGGGCAGGTCATGGTAGATAGACGCAGACAAAGACAGAGATTTGTCGGCCTTCACTCGTCCCGTGATGGAGGCGATGTCCACCTAGAAAAGTACAAGTAAATTTTATGCTTCTCAATATGAAATAGCGATTGCAGTAAACAATGTCTTTTAAAATCCCCAACATTGTAGACATTAAAAAAAGCTAAGCAGTAAACTTGCAAGAACATCCATGAATAAAACTGTTTTGGGAGTAGTGCTGGCTCGTCATCCAGCCGCCATCTTTAGAGGTAAAATGATGACGAAACAATCAAAAAGCACAGATTTATTTGTGTGACACACAGGTTTGCCGAATGAATGTCCGCTTTTTGACCTCTAGGTGAGGGCGCCCCACTCATCTGACATCATGTGCATAAAGTCTATTGGGAACATGAAACCAACCTTTGGTGGGTCGCCGTTCAGTGCAGTGACCAGGACTGATGTACTAGCAGTCCGGGTTTGCTTTGACACCACCAGCGTGAACTCATAGATCTTGTCTGCTTCCATGGAGCTTGCATCAAACGAGAGAAGACTCATCGCCGCTGCAGCTGACGTCGGAAACTGAGTACCGCCCTCGCCGGATTTGAAGGACCAGCAGGCAGTGTTATCAGTTACCTGCATTCGATTGTTGGTAAACGAAAGAGTATTAAAGAAAATGTGACTCATTTGTAAAGAAAGCAAGGGTGTGTATACTTTGTGCTGTATTCAGCTAAACCCTTCTCATGAGACATCTTTCTTGATATTTGTCTATAAATCAGCTTTACGATGACAAAATCCAACCAATGACTCCAACTTTTTAAGCCTTTTTTTTTAATTTTAAATTCATTCTCATGGGGGCAAACTTTCTGTATCCTGGTGCTACCACTATTTCACACATTTTAACAAAACGGAATATTTCATTTAGGTAAATGGCATACAATTATAGCCTATTTCACAGCGAATGAAAAAGTGGTAGCAGAAAATGGAACTTTTTCCTTCAAAGCTTAATGGTTGAATAATATTTCGAGTCAGTTTTTTGTACCTGAGAGCACTGCCATTCATAACTCATATCAACAGCCACTTCATCGAGATCGAACGATCCCGATCCGTCCAGTACAAAGAGTCCACTATCCCGGCCAACTGTCAGCTCCGAGCCCCCGTAGATGATTGCCACTAGGTCAGAGTATATCGTCTGAACTGTGAACGACTGTGAAACGCTGTTATCCGGCTCGCTGGACTTGTAAATGGTGACCGTGAAAGTGATGGTAGAATCCCCTGTGGTAAGTAGATGTATAATAAATATGGAATATCAACATGACTACTAACTTGCACATGGGGATGAACTGTTACAATAATATAATATCGAAGTCTTATATAGCGCACGTATCTACCAAACAAGGTACTCAAGGCGCTGAGTATAATACAAACTTTCAGAAAAGTTTCAGTGATGAATTTTGAGACCTAATTATTTAGCACCTTATAAGGGTTTACAAGGTGCTACGGCGCATACAGCAGCCACAACCAAGAATACCATATGTTTTAGGTACTGAACATGTTTGGTAATTGTCAAAGACCAGTGTTCTCACTTGGTGAATCGCAGCATACACATAAAATAACAAACCTGTGAAAGTTTTGACTCATTTTGTCATTGAAGTTGCAAGAGAATAATTAAAGAAAAGCACCCTCGTTGCACAACCTAAAACAGGGCTTCAGGACTGAAGTCTTTTATTATTTGAGTGAGAAATTACCTCTTTCTCAAAAACTACCTTACTTCAGAGTAAGCCGTTTTGCACAATGTTCTATACTATCAATACGTCTCCATTGCTTGTTACCAAGTAAGTTTGTAAGCTTACAATTATTTTGAGTAAAATAACCAAAATGCATCAGATTTTAGTATCTTGACAATAATATCTGTACCTGGTAGCGAGTTGGAATCCACATGAAGACTTCGACGGTTGATTGTTTTTAGATTCAATGGAATGTTGTCATTGTCCACAGACCATGAGAAGACCGTCTCGCCGGGGGGTACACAGTCAGAATAAAATGTTATTTCAGCTGTCAAGTCAAAACTACAGACAAAAAATGACAAGATTACTCTCAATGAGGGCTAAGTAGACAAATTTCTCAAGAACATGGGGGGCTTTATTTAAGCTTATCTAAGTCTGTCTGCCCAAATATTCTAGAACCTTATCTCCTCATGTGATTTGTGATGGCGTCGATAAGTTCAAGTAAAATCTGGTAAGTTTAAAAGTAGAGCTCATAAACACATGATCTTGAGAGCTTTGCAATTATGCGAGTTGCGATAGTTTTGCATGAACCGAAATTGCAACAAGTCTCATGATTTGGTTATTGGTACTGAAAATTTGAAATCATTGACACGTTTTGGAAACCCAAATATCTGAAGATAAACACAGAACGACTGTTTGAGTGGTAAAACAGAAAACAAAGTAACGTTAGGATTTAAGGTATTTTATTATGTGGTACAGACAAGACTTTTTTATCTGTGTGCTTGCAGTAGCATAAAATTACCACAGGCTGCAAGTGCAACTCTAGCCTGAACATTAAAATTTGTTGTGTGAGTGCGTTTCCTTCACGCGTTAAAGCAATGTATGGGGGATAAAAGTGGTCCCAAAAAGTTTGAAAAAGTGCTAGACTTCCACGATCTTTTTTGCAGAAAACACCATCTATGACAGGCAGTTTAGGCCCTCCTCCTAGAACTATGAGGTTTTTTCTGCTATCGTCTCCACAAGAGGGTGAATCTCACAACACACGGGAATCATTTTGCCCTTTTTAAAAGAAATTTACATTCCAAATTTACAGGGCCGAACATCTACCGGTAGGCCTTTACCTGTCTGAAACATAGACTTGTGTCGGGTCGACACCCTTAGCCAAGATAGCAACCTCAGGTACGGCTTGTGAAGACCGAGACACGTTGAAGTAGGCTGTGTCAGATTCACCGAGGAAGTTCTCTGCCGTCAAACCGAACGTGTAGATTGTATCAGCATCAAGGAGTTCTCCTGGTACCACGAGATTCACCTTAGATTCATCTTTAAAGTTTTAAGAAGAAAAGCAAAGTGTCTTAATCAATAATAATAAAAAATAACAAAAACAATTTTGTCTTGATAATGTTTTACAACGAGGAAATTTGCAGGAAAATACACATTAATCTAAAGATTCAGTCAAAAATAATTAAGAAGTTAATCATTTAATATTACAATAATATTAAAGATGCTATGTCAGATTTTTGGCCGATTTGACCCCAAAATTTTGATTTAAAATTCAATAGGTATTTTGATGGGGGTCGAGAAAGTTACAAGCTTTCATTTGAGCCATTGCTCGAAAAAGTCCGCCAATTTTTAGTAGCAGTGAAATAAAGTGCTCAAAATTAGTTTTTGTCGGGATCCTGACAATATATCACGTGACCAATTCTTATGTGTTTTATAAGAAACGTTTTAAATTTTTGTCATGGTTCCTGACCTTTAAAAGTAAAAGTTAAACTTTTTTTCGTTAGAGCGGGTGATACTCTGTGAAATACCATTCACTCAAAAAAATCTATTTTTTAATGTTGGGGCCAAAATCTGACATACCATCTTTAATAACAATAACAGCAAAACTTATTTATGCAGATCTATGCAAAGGCCAAGGGCACCTACACAAACACAACAATTACAAAAACAACACAATATTACACAACCCAAAAATTTACACATGTAAAATGAAGGAATTATGATCCAATTAAATAACTTTGTCATGTATTCAACCTGAGTTGCTGCGTACTTTAAATTAAGTTAAATTAATTTATATATTTAATAGTATATTTTCCTAGCTGAATGCAATACCTGCAAGAACGGTTTCCAAGGAAGATGTGTCTCCCCCAGCAGTGCTAGAAACGCTCCATGTGTAAACCATATCCCGTCCAGCACCGCCTTGGGACTGCCGACCACTGAGTTTGACCGTACCACAGCTTGTAATCCTCGGCGTACCTAGGAGCACCACGTTGGGGACGATTGGAGTGGATGGCCCGCCTATGGATTGACTGCCACTCGCTGACAACGAGTAAGTCTCTCGGAACGCTTTGACGGAGTCGGCTTTCAATGCCAACTCATCACCTGTGTATAATGCAAAGAATAGTGTGGATAAGTCTATGAGAGCATGGGCTCAGAAACATGCACTGTTTCTCCTTAAATCAGAATTGGAAACAGGAGATTATTTGTGACTCCGGTGTCCAAGTTAAATCTGCAGAAGATTCTGCCAGAGATGATGTGAACTGAAATAAACATGGGCCGCCGAAGCAGGATCATTCAAAAGAGGGCGCTATCAGAAGAGGTTTGTACACAGATCGCCGTATGCGGGACAGAACATTTATTGGAAGGACGTTTTTTGGGTCAATATGTTTTGGAGTTACTAAAGATTATATCGTTATTTTAAGATGTGCTGTATACACAAGCAAACTCTTTAATACAATGATCATGGGTTCAATTCATAGCAATACATCTGTTTTGCCTCATTCAAACGCAGTGTGGCATGTTATTATAGTGCAGTATTGCACATGTACAAGTATACGAATACAAAAATGTTTGTGGTTTTTATTTTTAAAGTCCATTTCATCCAGTTTCGTCATGTAGTGTTTCCACATATTAATATTTCCGCTACGTCAGTAATATTTTCCTGGAACATGCACAATAAATTAATTTAGAGGATTGGCTATGCCACATTTGTTTCGATGCTAATGAATTTACTGTAAACACGTTTTTGTAAAGTTATATCTGTAAAAAAAAATAAAAAATAAAAAAAGCATTTACCAACATTCTCAAGTGCCTCTAAATATAAGTTGTTGACGTCCCACTTACCGACGGCAGCGAGATCGCTTCCAGTGCCGAGGATGATATAGAGTGTAGTTGATCCAACCCATCTGCAGAAAGCATTGGCGCCAAATTTACTTGTATCAGCAAAAACATCAGCGCAACCGGTGACTTCGTTGAAGTTGACCCCAGCGCTGAATCGTGCCACTAATGCGGCACCTAATGGGAATGAAATGAGGGATACATTTTTGTTTACTATGTGGCTGTTGTTTGTGATGTAAGACGTCACTCAGAATGGTCAATGTTAAACCAAATCTATATTTTTTCGAAATATCGTTCAACAAATTATCGCTTTTCACTTGTTGCTTAAGACCCGTCCATGTTTAAAATTGTTTGAACCCTTTGTTGTCGCTTAAAAGTGTCTGGTTGTTTTTATTGATATTTTGGTGAAAATGAATAACGAAATTTCATGGAGCATTTACGACAAGCAGAAAAGCAGAATTTTAATTTACAATCACACCAACTGTTCCATATTTTAGGTCTTTTTTAAACTTTTTTTTTTTTTTGGGGGGGGGGTCTTTTTTGTTAAAAAAAACTTGGGTGTCTATTTTTAATTATTTAATATTAGAGAGGAGATGGCCTAAGCTTACGATCTAAACGGGCATAAACAAGTACGAACAAAAACATTCATTAATATCAAAAAGAGAAGCAAAGGATTTAAGGGAATGTGCTGATAATTTTCATAATTTACCGGAAGAAGCAAAGTAGACCTCAGTAAACTCTGGTGCGGGGTAGAAGGCAGTCAAAGGGAAACCTTGACCGTCAGAGGCCGTCAGTCGCTCAATGCCGTTTAATGACGGCCAAGCTGTAACCTGGATGGACCTGCTTGGCATTGGTAAGGTGAAAGACATAATACTGTCGGACTCATCGTCGAACGTTCCAGTTGGAATTATATTGATATCTGTGGATACAAGTTAAGTAAATTAAATTAGATTAGATTAGAATGGAAAATAGCCAATTATTAAAAACAATCACAGTAGTTTATAGTATTGGTCTTACATCATAAAAAAACTATGGTTATCCTCAAACACAATACAATAAATATAAAAATTTTATCAGTGTGACCCTTGGAATAAGTACGGGCATGAAACGGCAAGTCTGATCATATAGTAGCTCCTTAGTTTTATTGAGATCTGTAAACGGTGAATCTGTTGGGTGAAGACACGCAAAGACGTCAGTTAAGGTCTTCGGCCCAAAACAGAATGCTCATACAAAATATACAATAATAATTACATAAACTAAACTTTAAAAGAATAAACAATGAAACGATAAAACAATACTCGCGGTTCGCGCCAAAATTAAGGACGCGACCGCCATCTTGGATTTAAGGCAAATTAACGGTGAAATGCAATATAAACAGGTTATTTCCAATCCCAGAAGCAATGATAAAATAAACTAAAGGATCTCCAAAATGTTACATTCAGTAACACTGCTAAGATTATTAGGAAAGGCTCTAGAGGTAATAAATATATCTAAACACCGCAAATCAATAAATAGCTAGCGTGATGTTGCAAAAGCAACCAGATATCCACTAAAGTCAACAACATTCTATAAACAAATTGAGACTTGAGGATAGTGCTTATTACATACTATTTAATCTAAGTAGTAATTAGGAAAACATTTAAATGCAAAATATAACAAGATCTTTACCTGTTGGGTGAAGACACGCAAAGACGTCAGTTAAGGTCTTCGGCCCAAAACAGAATGCTCTTGAACCGGAAAGCAGCCCGCAGAGGGCGCTAGCCATGCAAGTAAAGCAAATGATTACGTAACATAAAAATAAACGTGGGGGGGGGGTCGCATCGCACCCGTGACATTATTCCCCCTGGAGAAAAATGTCGTCCTCGGCATGCAACTAACATAACCTATGTTACATATTTACACAATGGAAATTTTACAACTTATGAAAACAAAATGGTGGCAAATGTCTTCCATACCATCCAACCTTTAAACAAAACTCTGGTGTTCCAAGCATTTAGTTAGAACAACAAAAAGGTAAGTATTCTATAACTAAGGAGCAGAACACCAGTAATTTAAATACATCTCTAAATGGTTCCTTCAAAAAAGACTCTGTCATTTTGGTAGACAAAACTTAATGCAGAAGTTAATTACATTACAACTTCAATATCTTGACACATTGAAAGTAACAATTATAACGAAATGAACATAACTCAGAGAGATTTTTTGTTTCTTTCTCTCTATAACAGTATTATTTAAATAATACTTCGTTATCTTCATTGAGTTACAATCAATAATAATACAGTGTATATACAATTGGGGGGGGGGGTTATTAGATGGAACTGTGTTCTTGCAGAAGGAGACGCAGACAAGCTTTTCTTCTTGTCTTAGCCATAGTAGGCTCTTTCCACTTGTCGAACAGTCGTCGTCCATTGCATATCTTTTCTTGGCGTGATGTATCTCGTGCTTGCAGTTGTTTGGTTTGACCTATGAAGTCATAGGTAAACCTTGTGGGCGGCTGTCTGTTTCTGATAGGTCTAGGGCTCGGTGGCGAAAGATATACCGTACTTTCAGTGTCGTTCGACTCATCTGTAACATCAATAGTTTGGGTTTCCAGTAACTCAGGGGTAAGTTGCGGTGGTGCGACAGGAGGGGAAACTTCAACGACATTGCTTGGCTCAAGATCTATGATTGGTGTGAGGACAGGAGGTGATAGTGACGGAGATAGTGAAGGAGACATTGACGAAGATTCAGTTTCTACTGGGATGAAGTCTATGTCTATCTCTTCGTCGCTAGTTTCACTATGATCCATGATAGTTGGAACTTTCTCACTCTCCTGATGTTCGTCTGACTCTAACTGGGTTTCCTGATGTGGTTCATCGGCTGTTGTGTTGTTCTCTTCTAGTGGGAGAAACATGCATGGAGTCAGCATGTTTCTGTGCACAGTTCTTTCTCTACCGTCACCGAGGGAGCGGAGGCTGTACACAGGTAGATCTTTGTGCTTTGAAATCACAATATAGGGCTGTGATTCCCATCTATCGGCTAATTTGCATGTGCCAATGAGGTTCTTGTTTTGGATGAGGACTCTGTCACCTAGACGTAGAGGAGCGATGGAGGAACCTCTGTCATACAGGCGTTTCTGCTTCGACTGCGCTTGTTTGACGTAGTCGCTGGCCCTTGTGTATGATTTCTGTAGTCTTTCTCTCAGCTGCTCTACATAGTCCGCATAGTTTGAAGTAGACTCTCTCTGAGTGGAATTGAGTCCAAACATCAAGTCGACTGGTAGATTTGGGTGTCTACCAAACATCAGGTAGAACGGAGCATAACCGGTGGAGTCGTGACGTGTGGAGTTGTATGCGTGTGTCATTATTTCGACGTATTGCTTCCAGTCTTTCTTCTGATTTTCTTCTAATGTCCCAAGCATGTTAAGGAGCGTATGGTTAAAACGCTCTGTGACGCCATTTCCTTGAGGGTGATACGGGGTAGTTCGGCTCTTTTTGATGCCACAGATCTTGCATAATTCTCGGATGAGTTGGCTTTCAAAGTTGCGACCCTGATCAGCGTGTAGTCGTACAGGAAATCCGTAGTGCTGTATTATCTTTTCCCAGAGTATCTTAGCAACTGTGCCTGCCTTCTGATCGCGAGATGGAAACGCCTGGGCATACTTGGTGAAATGATCTGTGATTACCAAAATGTTTTCATAGCCACCTTTGCTTCTTTCCAGCTTGAGGTAATCGATGCAGAGTAATTCCATAGGCTCAGTTGTGGTGATGCTGACCAAAGGTACACGCGTTTTTGTAGACGGAGTTTTTCTTAGGCAGCATCGCTTGCATTGTTCACACCAAGTTTTGATGTCACTTGCCATCTTGGACCAAAAGAAGCGGGTTCTTGCGATGTCGAGCGTTCTTTCGTAGCCCAAGTGACCGAAATCATTGTGGAGTGATGTCATTACTGTGTGTCGAAATTGTTCAGGGAGAACAAGCTGTTCGGCTGTTGATCCGTCATGGGTCTTTCTGAGACGATAGAGTACGCCGTTTTTCATGTGAAGCTTTTCCCATTGTCTTAGGTACATGAGGCATCCGAGCTTTTCACAACTCCTCTCTGCTCTGGTTGGTTTTCTTCCTTTCTCTAGATAGTGTATGACTCTGGATATGTCCGTGTCACTTCTCTGAGCGGATATGATGTCTTTCTCTTGTAGTCTCGGCAACTCATTTGATGGGAGTGACGTGTGACTCTGTGTCATGACATCGCATCTTGCAATTGGAGGTTCGATGAAGGGAGTTGTTTCGGGTGGGTGACTGTTGCAGATAGCTTGCACGATGTGGGGAGGAATTGTGATTGCATCCTTTTGGAATGACAAGAGACTTCTTGAAGTATCAGCTTGCGATTTGCGAGAGAGTGCATCAGCCGCTCCGTTGTTCTTTCCGGGCTTGTATTTAACAGTGAAATTGAACTGAGATAGTGCCGCAATCCATCTTTGGCCTGTCGCATCTAGTTTGGCAGATGTAGTGACATAAAGGAGAGGATTGTTGTCTGTCAGCACGGTACATTGGTTGCCCAGAAGATAGTCTCGTAGCTTGTCAGTAATCGCCCACTTCATGGCTAGGAATTCTAACTTATGTGCTGCGTAGCGAGATTCGGCGGGGTTGAGTCCTCTGCTTGCGTAAGCGATGACTCTCTCTGTTCCATTTTGGACTTGGCTGAGGACAGCTCCGAGCCCTACTCCTGATGCATCGGTCTGGAGTATAAACGGGAGTGAATAGTCGGCGTAGGCGAGGATCGGTGGAGATGTCAAGTACTGCTTTAACATGTCCATCGCGTTCTGACACTCTTCTGTCCAGATGAAAGGTGGGGTTACAGATGGAGAGGTGTTTTTGGTATTCTTCTTCTTTCGTCTTGGGTCACCAGCAGTGAGCTTGTAGAGAGGTGAGACAACGTGTGAGTATCCTTTAATAAATCTTCTATAGTAGCCAGTGAAGCCGAGGAAGCGTTGTAGTTCCTTGCGATTAGTGGGGGTTGGCCAGTGCTCTACTTGTTGCGTCTTCTCTGGATCAGTACTAATGCCTTTGTTCGAAACGATGTGTCCGAGGTATCTAACTTCTTCTTGGAGGAGGTTACACTTGGACGGCTTCAGTTTCAGACCGTGTTGCCTCAAACAGGAGAACACTTTAGAGAGGCGGTCGAGATGGTCTTCGAAGTTGGCAGAGAATATGATGATGTCATCGAGGTAGAGAAGACACGTGACGTAGTTTTGCTCTCCGAGACAAGTCATCATCAGACGTTGGAATGTAGCTGGGGCATTTGCTAAGCCGAAGGGCATCCGATTACATTCAAATAGTCCCATGGGGGTAGTGAACGCTGTCTTAGGTATGTCTTCGTCTTCCATTTGAACCTGCCAGTAGCCTGATGTGAGATCTAGAGTGGTGAAGAGTTGAGCATTTCCAAGAGCGTCCAGTGCTTCATCGATGCGAGGGAGAGGATATGCATCACGTACAGTTTTGCTGTTCAGGCGACGATAGTCAATACATATCCGCAGTGAACCATCCTTCTTATGGGCTATCACTATCGGTGAGGCGAATGGACTGTTACTTCTGCGGATGACACCTGCTTCTTCCATGGCCTTGAGATGATCTTTGACAGCTTGGTATTGTGAAGGAGGAATTCGGCGGTGAGGAAGTCGAAAGGGTTGATTGTCTATGAGTGGGATGGAGTGCTTCATCGTCGACGTACATCCAAAGTCCAGGGGACTGGATGAGAATACGTCAGAGTAATTCTGAAGGAGACTCTCTAGCTGCTGCTTTTGTGACTCGCTGTCTAACTTCGCTTTGGATAGGTCAACAAGTGGTGTATGTTTAACATCTCCTGGACTTTCATGGACTTGGCTCAGCTGATAAGAAGGAGAAACATCTTCGTCTTCCTGTCTAAAGTGTTCTCCTGTTTGAGGCAACACGGTCTGAAACTGAAGCCGTCCAAGTGTCTTCGGCCCAAAACAGAATGCTCTTGAACCGGAAAGCAGCCCGCAGAGGGCGCTAGCCATGCAAGTAAAGCAAATGATTACGTAACATAAAAATAAACGTGGGGGGGGGGGGTCGCATCGCACCCGTGACATCAGTACAATAACAATATTCCTAAAAATTACAATTACAATACTTCTTACATGAAAAATTATCATACACAAAGAAAATACGAAGGGGTCCAACATATAAGATCGGATGATAAAGTTTTAGAATTGGCAAGACGGCCGTTGTAAACTTGCATATACTTTTATTTTCTCACGCGTAGGTTTGTTAAACGTACATTTCATTGACTTATAGTTGCTTTGATAATGTAAAGTGTGATGAAACAAAATAATCATGTCATTTGAAAACATGCGTAGGATCATGCTCAGTGTACACTTCTGTAGCCTTAATATAAAAAAATAGTGAGACAAGAAACACTCCAATGTTTTTATTATGGTGGTCATCCAATTTCATTCATAAATTTCACAGGTAAAAATGGAAGTACAGACACTGAGAACGGTAAAGAAAAAAATACATTTAGAGAGAGAAAAAAAGTAGCAATCCCGATGGATTTTAAAAGATTAAACTAAATCACTATTGAGTTAATATCCAATGCTCACCTCCTTCCACAATGAGGTAAGGTGTAGCGATGCTTTTCACGGCAGTGAATGCGCTCTCTGACGCTGTGACTGTCACATCAAAGTTCTCCACTGAACTATTCACGGTAAGTTCAGACGGTAGAACGCTCAAGATTTCGATTACTATCAGAGGGAAATAGAAAAATAGAATGAATACAATTGAGCTGATATTTCAAAAATATTAACTGAAAAATGAAATAATTTATTAGGGACTTAAGTTGTGCTTTTTGCATGGGTATGATTTATATGGATTAAGAGAACTTGCAACCAAATGTTTTGTGACATAAAACGAGTATAAAAAGGAACAAGGAATTAATTGTGTACTTGTAAGTAATTTTGCTTATTCAATTTAGGCCGAAAGTAAGATGCGAGTAGTTTACCTGGAAGGACAGTAAGTGTTGTTGAAAATTCTGCCGTCGAGATGAGGGAATCTTTCTGAACTTTGACGGAATAATCTCCTGAAAATAGAAAAGAAAAAAAATTAACAATTAAAATAACAAGTCCGTTTAACCTTAAATATAACAAATGTTCATCAGAGAAGTTTTGACTCCTCTACTGAAATATTATTAAGGCATCAAAATCTAGAGATATTTACGTTCAAGTATGAAAACACGATGAAAAGTTTTGATTTTTAAAAATTATGTTTTACCTGACGCCAGTTCTGGGACATCGCATTGCAAGCTGACGTAGTCCACATAGACTGCATCACTGGATGTCTGGGCGCCCTCAGAGTTTTCGAAGATACAAGCGAATGTAGAACCCTCATCAAAGCCAGCACCGTATACCTGGAGCTATTACACGAAAAGGCGAAAAGAAACCACATTTTCAAGATAATACAATAATAAAGAGATCTTATATAGCGCAGAATCCGCCTAAAAAAAGCGCCCACAAGGCGCTTCTCACAAGCCACACAAATATCATGCTCCGAACTACATTTAAAGCATTTGTGGATTGGCTGAAGGGATATGTTGAAGGATTTATAGGGAGGAGGGTACACAGATTATAATAATATTATTATTATTTTGTTTAATTAATTTTTTGTTACATCCGTGTGAATACATATTTTGCTATTTCCTTTTCCCCTGCAGTTACGAACCTCACATACACTTTGTACATACAATTCCTTGCAGCACCCCAGTCTTTAGAATTCCCCCGTGGAGATCGTTTGTGTTACCGTTTCTGTTTGTTCTTGGTTTTCCAAACATCTTATGTACAAGATGAAGAAATGTGTTAGAAGAACTTTTTTTTTGGTGGGGGGGGGGGGTGGGGTGGGGGGGGGGGTACCACCTTCGGTGTAATCATTCTGAAACAACGGATGAACTTTTTTTAAAAGGTCGCCTTCAATTTTTATGTACATAAAGAATTCACACAAATAAATGATCGTTCAGGTGAGATTGTCAAACCTGTGTTGATATTATACCTGTGTATTAGAGCCATCGGATACAACACTTGGGACTATCCAGCCAACACCAAAGCACGTTGTACCGGTACCGCCGCATACACCACATGCATCAAAAGTCTGACCACTGTGTTAGGAAAAAATAAATACAGTAATTTATGATCGAATTTCAGTGTACATGTCATTTGTATTTTCGTGTATAAGAATGTTTAATAAAGCCATTATACACTTTCGGTACAGACAAAAAATAAAAGCTCACAGATTTACAAATAATTCACAGGGTTTACAGAAGGTAATGGTGAAAGACTTTTTTTGAAATAATTAATCCATGAAATGCTTTACTTTTTGAGAAAACATTAAAACAATATCAATTCTCGATAGCGAGAATTACGGATTTATTTTAAACACATGTCATGACATGGCGAAACGTGGGGAAACAAGGGTGGGTTTTCCCGTTATTTTCTCCCGACTCCGATGACCGATTAGGCCTAAATTTTCACAGGTTTGTTATTTTATGTATAAGTTGTGGTACACGGAGTGTGGGCCTTGGACAATACTGTTTACCGAAAGTGTCCAATGGCTTTAAAGGCACTGGACACTGTTGGTAATTACTCGAAAATAATTGTTGGCATACAAATTGACTTGGTAACGAGCAATGGAGAGCTGGTAACATAATATTCTGAGAAATTGCTCCCTCTCTGAAGTAACATAGTATTTGAGAGAGGTATTGTAGTTACTTAGGTAACAAAATTCACAGGTTTGTTATTTTATGCATATGTTGGGATTCACCACCTGAGAAGACTAGTCTTTGACAATAACAAAGGTGTCCAGTGCCTCTAAGTGTGGGTTCGAATCATGATCGTGACTCGACACGTTAGTGTCCTTGAGCAAGATACTTTTATCACAATGTCTTAGGTATTGAGTGGCAGTGCATTCTACAGAGCCAAGAAGACTTATCAAAGAAGAGTAAGAGTTTACCCCAGTGTTTATGGTTCATATAGCAACCATCCTTGTTGATAGGTTTCCCCAGGGCTTTTGAGCTACCGTGATTAAAGTCCCTTATGAGGCATCCGTGGCTTCCTTTTATAATAATTGTGTTTATTTTGCTGTGAATGTAAGCTTCTGTCTCAAGCCTCAAGCAATGCATTGTCACTTACACAATCTCGAACAACTAACAACCGTTTCAGACAGGGGCGCCAGAATCGCGCCAAACCAACAAAAGGAGCGACTTTAGGTCGACCCAAATAATTTTTAAATAGTACATTGGCTCGGCTCATGACAAAATCGACGCCTGAAACCAAGACACTCCCGAGTCGTTCCGAACGACTACAACAGCCGAGCGCGTCCAGTCGCTCCTTAAAGGCAGTGGACACTATTGGTAACTTTCAAAGACCAGTCTTCACACGTGTATCTCAACATATGCATAAAATAACAAACCTGTGAAAATTTGAGCTCAATCGGTCATCGAACTTATCGAGATAATAATGAAATAAAAAAACACACTCTGTCACACGAAGTTGTGTGCGTTAAGATGGTTGATTTCGAGACCTCAAGTTCTAAATCTGAGGTCTCAACATCAAATTCGTTGAAAATTACTTCTTTCTCGAAAACTATGGCACTTCAGAGGGAGTCGTTTCTCACAATGTTTTATACCATCAACTTCTCCCCATTACTCAACACCAAGAAAGGTTTTACGCTAATAGTAATAACTATTTTAAGTAATGACCAAAAGTGTCCACTGCCTTTAATGTTTCAGACGTCGAACTGTTCATGAACTTAAAGGCATATACAGAGTTGGTAGATAAAAACATCCATGTAAGGTCACATATTAATTATGTAAACTTACACGGTCTAATGATGATGATGATAGTAGAAAACTTCCCTTGAAACATTTTTGTCTGAAAAGCTATATTTGTTGAGAAAAAAACAAAACTCATATCCCGCATGGAGCTTATCACGCATCGGTGAGCATTTCATTCATTTTGCTTTTGAATCGATGTCGTGCAAATATTATGTTATCGGTTTTTCACTATTTTCTCGTGACACCAGATAGCATAAAGCGCCTTTCACTGTCAGCAACTGTTTTGTTAGCAAAAATCAAGTATAAAATGTTCCTTTGCTTAAAATTTTTGACGAACCTGTTTGGTACACCATCACACCCAGAGCAAGATGTCTCGTCAGCATTGGGATCCGACTCGCACTGTCCGCAAGCGTTGGTGCCACTGCTCTCCGGGAGACCCGTAGTACCGCCGTAACAGACCCCGCAGTAGTTCAGCAAGGCACGGTCAGAGCTCGCTGTTAATAGAAGTCATGGAAAGGAAGTAAATCATTTATATTGGAGTTTTATTATATAGCACACGTACCACAAATAAAGTGTTCAATTAAGGAAAATCTTCTTAACTTATTTTTTAATAATCTGCATTGACACGGGAAGTATTTTTAAAAGTTTTTTAAATAGAAATAAATAAATGATGCGCAGATGATTATTGACTCCAGGAGTTTGAAAAAATCGTTTGTTTTATGTTTAGAATGAACTAACACTGATCTCCTTTTTTTGTCACATCAATAAGATTATAAAATTCAGTAGAACATGGGCTTCGACTAATTAAAGGAACACGTTGCCTTGGACCGGACGAGTTGGTCTTTAAGAAACGTTTGTAACCGTTTGTTATGAAATGCAGTATGGTAGAAAGATGTTTTGAAAGTAGAATACAATGATCCACACAAATTTGCCTCGAAATTGCGTGGTTTTCCTTTTACTTTGCGAACTAACACGGTCGGCCATGTATGGGAGTCAAAATTGTGCTGCTTAACGGAAAGCAAATTTTTGTGCTTACTGTGGCAGACAAATTTGCTGAGGTGCAAGCATATTCACAGGGTGGCAGACAAATCAAGCGGCCATATTTCGCGTTCACCATAGATTTGCACTGTAACGTCATTTATTTTCGTGCAGTAAGCATCGGACGGTTGGCACACCTTTTCGTGTGCTTTCGGTTAGCAGTTCTATGGAATGGAAATCACACCGTAAGCACCAGAGAGGCCGCTAAGCAGCTCAATGAAATTGGGCCCTGGGTGACTGAATCGGAGGTGTATACAATCCCATGTAGATGGTTAAAACTGAATTGTGTTGGATTATCTTCTAAGCGCTAATTGAAATTCAGCTTGAGTTTATAAATAATCTTTTTCTTCAGCTGCGCCACGCATTTGAAGAGCTCTCTACCACTTAATCTTAGATCTTGTCTTTGTACCACACAATTGAAATCTCTTCTTAAATCTGATCTTATGTCACAGATTGTCAATGACTAATTTAGTTGTGTCTGATTTCTTTTCTTTGTTTTTGGTTTTACTGTGCCTTGATCACCAAGCAGTGTGGATATGTGCTTTACAAGTCCACAACATTATTATCAAATTACTACTAATATTATGATTATATTATGCTCCCCATGGAGTTTGAGTAATGTTCTAAAGGATATATAATGCTGTAAAGAACCTTGATCTAGCTACTACAATGCAAATATTGTGTGTGTTACACGCAGAAGGGGGCTGGGGATCAGTTACACTGCTGTTATGTTAAGACCATAATGATGTTATCTTTGATTCTGTCTTGGGTATAAATGCATAACAAAACACCGGTGTAAAGTTTAACAGCCCCGTTTTTGCAGCTGGGAATGTGCAATATTATAAGAACCAACTAATATTAATATAATGGAGCATTTTGGTTGAGAATATAACTTCTCTGCCGGTTCTGAGAGCCATTTGAGACACCATTACTGGTTGTATTAAAGACAGTGGACACTATTGGTAATTACTCAAAATAATTATTGGCATAAAACCTTACTTGGCGACAAGTAATGGGGAGAGGTTGATGGTATAAAACATTGTGAGAAACGGCTCCCTCTGAAGTGCCATAGTTTTAGAGAAAGACGTAATATTCCACGAATTTGATTTCGAGACCTCAGATTTAGAACTTGAGGTCTCGAAATCAAATCTCTAAACGCACATCTATTTCTCACAAGTTTGTTATTTTATGCTTATGTTGAGATACACCAACTGTGAAGGCTAGTCTTTGACAATTACCAATAGTGTCCATTGCCTTTAACATTGATGTACAAATTACGAAGATTGGAATAAAAATGTTTGACTTACCACCAGGGGTGAAGCAGTTGCCGGCGCAGTCCATGTATTTACTGAAACCCTCGCTGAAGGATAACCCGCTAATCGGCTCGCAATACCCGCAGCCGTCCTCCACCCAGCTCCCATCGCAGAATCCCTTGCAGTCAATACGGAAATCATTATAGTCCTCAGGTTTACCGGTCTCACCGCCTACAAAATGACAACATTGCAAACAAAAAAAGTCACATACTAAGTATTCCCTATCAATTAGTAGGACGGACCATGTGACAGTAAAGGGGTTTTGATACTTTTTGTAGATCAAGATTTTGGCCATGACATGAATCTCCACTCACTGCGAATGAAGATGTATGTAATATAACTTACTTGTATAAGTTTCAGGGGTCGATTTCACAAAGGGTTACGTTAGGACTAGTCCTAACTTAGGACTAGTCCTAGGAGATATACAAATTGCATGGATAGTCCTAAGTTAGGACGAGTAACTGGTCCTACCTCGTGATAATAAGACTAGTCCTAACTCTTTGTGAAATCCACCCCAGCTATATTAGTCGGTACATTTTTGAAAAAAAGTAAAAATCATTTAGCAATGTTTTCAGGAGAGTTTCGTAAAAATATTCTGATTGCTAAAATAATTTTTGCTCTTAAGGCGAAAATTGTTTTACTCATTTATAAAACTGCAGCAAAAAAGACTCAGCAAGCACCATTTAAAGGGAAGCTTTCTACCACCATTTCAACCTTTTTTCTACCTTCAAACTGTGTAAGTTTAATGTAAGTCTGTGGAAATTGTGTTTTGGGTCACATACAAATACCAAAAACCGTTTGCCCGTGATCTTTGTAAACAAAATAAACATGAGATAAATGAAAATAAAATCATCAGATTGGCTCGCTGCTTCTTTCCCCCTTTTCACCTCTGTGGACCTCAGTTTGAAACCCCATATTATACCGACGCCTTGCACGAGGATCGGGTTTTTCAATCCAACTTCCCGCCTAATTGCGAGGGTTTTCCCCAATGGGGATTTTCCCCTTATCATCCAAAAACTGAACATTATTTCAGAAATAATAAATACGTCTATCACCCAAAAACAAAATAATTTCAGGCAGTAATAAAATGCTATTGAGCATTATCGGAAAACGTTATCCCGTTTGCGAGACATATTTAAGGCCGAGTACATGTGGCCCTTCCACCAATGAGAATGCGATAAGAGTGTTGATGTCACAAAACCGCAAAGAACAATTCGCAACATTTGAACTGTGCTCACTCCCGCGAAATAATATTCGCTGCGAAAACAGCCACGTGACGTCAAAGTTCCATGGTTTTTGTTTCTAAAACTTACCGACACACTCGTTACAGTCATCCACAAAGGCAGAGCCATTGCACGTTCCGGCGCAATCCCAAGTAATCCGATAATCCGGATCTGATTTGCAATTTCCACAGAAATCCTTTCCAAAATCCTCACTGCGTCGGGTGAGTCCACCGACGCACTCATTGCAGCTGTTGATGGTGGCTTCGCCGTTACAGACCCCGGCACAGTCCCGCACCGAGGTGCCGAGGCAGAACCCGGCACAGTCGTATTCCGCGTCCCCGTTGCAAACTCCGGCACAGTCCACGATACCAAAACAGGTTTCTATTTGAAGTGAAACAAAACAATAGTTAGAAAATTGTTTAAAAATCCTACGAGAAAGTTTCTGCAAGGGTCACAGATATACATAAAAACTTAAAGGCAGTGGACACTATTGGTAATTACTCAAAATAATTATTAGCGTAAAACCTTTCTTGGTGACCAGTAATGGGGAGAGGTTGATGATATAAAACATTGTGAGGAATGGCTTCCTCTGAAGTGCCATAATTTTCGAGAAAGAAGTAATTTTCCACGAATTTGATTTCGAGACCTCAAGTTTAAAACTTGAGGTCTCGAAATCAACTATCTAAACGAACACAACTTCTTGTGACAAGGGTATTTTTTCTTTCATTATTATCTCGCAAGTTCAATGACCGATTGAGCTCAAAGTTTGTTACTTTATGCATATGTTGAGATACACCAACTGTAAAGGCTAGTCTTTGACAATTACCAATAGTGTCCACTGCCTTTAACTATGGTGATAGTTGAAATCATCTCTTTTTTATCTCTTATTTCTGTCTGAAATGTCATATTTGATGAGAAACACATGAAACGAATTTCCCGTTTGAAATTTTCGCTCAGTGAGCGTTTTCCCCCAATTTTCCCAAGTACTGAATATTCATTGCTAATACACATCGGTGTATGTGGGTGAAACCAAAATTAATACTCCTAACTACACCCAAAAGCAAAATTCCATCTTAAAGTGTTTTAAATATGTTTTCCAAATCGTCTAGTGAAAATCTTAAAGACAACCTTATAGACCAATTAAATTCAAGATTCAAAACAAAAAGTAACAAAATAACACGGAAGGTCTTTGCTTTATCCGGCCCGACCAATACAGCAAAAAAGTTGTATCACTTTGTTTGAGATTGTCGATTTTTTTGTTATGATGTACTTTTCAGACTAATTCTTTCAAGGTAGTGTATTTTGGAGGCCTTGTTTTTTTTTTTAAACACGGGATACAGAGTTTATGTTTTTATACCGTGAAGAATGTTTTTATACGTTGATAAATGAATGGATCAGATGAAAATGAATGAAAGTTTAACTCTCGCATTGAATGCCAAAACAGCAAAAATAAGAAGGCAAATATTATGTGTGTATTCTAAAGAAAAACCCCACAACAATCGATGTATTTGCCAATACGCGGCTGGGGTGCATCATGGATTCCAGGTTTTCTGTGTTTGAAACTAACGAAGCGATAATTGCTGGCTCTGATAGCTTGACTCTAACACTGTCAGCTTTAATAATTTATATTATTTGTCTAGAAAGATTCTCTTTAAGACGAAATACTAAACTGATGTTGGTCCCTACTTTATAGAAATAGCCTAACATTATCTCCTTCGACCTTTAGTTTACATGGAGCTAGTCTGGCAAGAATTTATTATTGCCTTTATTTTCGTGGAGCTTTACTAGCAAGCATTTTCTTCTTTCGTAACAATCTGAAATGCCCTACCACAGTGTACCATTGTGCGCCAGTTGTCTCTCCGATAGCGCCGCTGTATGTAAATTATAGCAAACAACATTCCCCCTTTTCAATGAATAAGGATCTTGAATGTTTTCATCTTTTCTTCAATGCAATCTCCACACAGGAGCACTTATTTACTCTCGCTGGTCAACACAGTCTTGTCCAAGTGAGTATTAATAGAAAGATCAACAAATAGTGTATGTTTTGAGACGCCGTCGCTCAGCAACAATCGGCCCTCAGAAAAACATCCCTTTGAGGCTTTGCACAAGGTGGAAGCCTGTCAAAAATTGCCAGTCATTGCTTTTGAATAAGTCTTTACATTTTGCTGTAACCACCACTGGGTGTGCATCTTGCATGCATGTAAGATTAGTGAATCGTTAGAGTGTGAAATCCTTGTACCTCTGTACTTATGACGACATAACTTATTTCATAGTAAACGTTTGGGTGGATGGAATCCCAATACGTTATCCGTGTAGCTGCAAAAAACAGCTGGCACAAAGAAAGTTAATGGCTGGGCCTGACGATTGACTCAACCAGAGAGTCTTTCCCGAAGGCACTACAACAGATTATTGCCTCGAATTAAAAACTGTTTATCGCAAACTTACAAAAATTATTTGAACTGTTGCAAATAATAATCTTAAAAAAGTACCAAAAACTTGATCGTTACACACATGTCACACGATATTAAACAAAACATACCGTAATGCACATTTTAAATGCACTGGACACCTTTGGTAATTTAATCAAAGACCAGTATTCTCACTTGGTGTATCCCAACGTGCGCATAAAATAACATTTTAAAGGCAGTGGACACTATTGGTAATTACTCAAAATAAGTATCATCATAAAACCTTTCTTGATTACGAGTAATGGGGAGAGGTTGATAGTATAAAACATTGTGAGAAACAGCTCCCTCTGAAGTGACATAGTTTTCGAGAAAGAAGTAATTTTCAACGAATTTGATTTCGAGACCTCAAGTTTAGAATTTGAGGTCTCGAAATCAAGCATCAGAAAGCACACAACAAGGGTGTTTTTTCCCTCATTATTATCCCGCAACTTCGACGACCGATTGAGCTCAAATTTTCACAGGTTTGTTATTTTATGCATAATGTTGAGAAACACCAACTGTGAAGACTAGTCTTTGACAATTACCAAAAGTGTCCACTGTCTTTAAGTCAATTTGTCATCGAAGGTGCAGGAGAGCTATGACAGGAAGCAACACCATTGTTGCACAAAATTGTGTGCTTTAACATGACTAAAAAGGGCTTCATGCCTGAAGTTGTCTCGGTCAAATTCGGCAAATAAGCAGCCAATTTCGTTCTCTATAATCGAATGAATGCTGTTTTGCCTCTTCAGTTGTTACTCTGCGTTTCAAATTTAGAATTCGGCCATTCAATTTCGTTTTTGGTCGAGTCTAATTCTTTTAGCACTCTGTTCAATTTAGCGTACCGTAATTATTTTTCGTGACACCATTCATCGTTCCATTTTGCTCGTTTAGTTACTTTCAATTTCGTAAAATGAGAATTCAAATAAGTACGACTAAAGAAATTCGAATATATAAGTAAACTGCATTAGGCAATTGTTTCGTATCTCCCCACTGTAATTCAAGCGAACCATTTCTCTTTGTTTATGTTTCCAAGACTTTACATGTGGCCCAATGATGTTTGTTTTCTATACTTTATCTTTCTCTCTTTTTTTTAAATTGTTTATCTTACTTTTTATTCGTGATCTTTAAACGTTTTTCCTATTAAGTTCATTTTTTGTTGTTTATTATGTTTCTCCCTCACACTTTCAACCAAACTTTTTAAATTTGCACATTAATTCCAGAAATGACTGCCCAAAAATGAATTTCAATGACTGAACACCGTCGCCTCAAGAAGCTCCTGCGAATTTGAACGCTGCTTGGATGAATTGTTAAATTGAATGACTATTTTGTGAAACCGAATGACGCAACATTACATTTGACCAATCATAAAACGAAATCGAATGACCCTTAAAGTAGCATTCGTGTGACAAGGTTGTTTTTTCTTTCATTATTATCTCGCAACTTCGATGACCAATAAAAGCTCAAATTTTCACAGGTTTGTTATCTTATGCATATGTTGAGATACACCAAGTGAGAAGACTGGTCTTTGACAATAACCAATAGTGTCCAGTGTATTTTAGTATACTGTGGTTGGTTCTTGCATTGTTATATTTTGTCGGTAATGTTGTAGTATGTACTGTTTGTTGGATTCCTAACCAAACAAATAGCAATAATATCAACTGAACTGTCAATGTTCGTTAAAAACAATGTGAGAATAAGTGTATACAACGACCATGCTAATGTTAAAGCCATTGGACACTTTCGGTAAACAGTATTGTCCAAGGCCCACACTTCGTGTATCACAACTTATATATAAAATAACAAACCTGTGAAAATTTAGGCTCATTTGGTCATCGGATTCGGGATAAAATAACGGGAAACCCCTGTTTCCGCACGTTTCGCCGTGTCATGACATGTGTTTAAAACAAATCCGTAATTCTCGTTATCTAGAATTACGGATTTGTTTCAATGTTTTCTCAAATAGTAAAGCATTTCATGGAATAATATTTCAAGAGAAGTCTTTCACCATTACCTTCTGTAAACCCTCTGTAAGTTATTTGTAAATCTTTGAACTTTAAAAAAAATTTCTGTTCAGAAAGTGTCCAATGGCTTTAAAGCCACTGGACACTTTCTCTAACATTGAAATATTTGCAAGAGTTATTTTATTTGATCAAACTTTTATATTTTGTCCCCAAACAAATTATTGAATTAAACATGCATAACATATTAATCAGATACAGATATAGATAACTACTGTACTACAGTTATGCATATTTCTGGGTTTATGGTTTGCAGCTTGTTTACAAGCATGAAGCTACCGGTAGTTGTTAAAATGTTTTTTGTTTTTTTTTAAATCTATTTCTTGATAGTTGTGTGGTTATGTCACATCCATAATGACATTTTAAAAAACATTTTGCGTGACTCAGACACTTATATTGTTATGCCCCATATTGAGCACCAAAGGCTACATTATGTTAGTTGCAAGAGCGCATGCCCAATAATCTTGAGGTCGCAGGTTCAAATCCCGCTCTAGTACTGTCTGTTCTATGTTTAACCCATAATTAAAGAGGAAAAGAGTAAAGACTTACCGGTAGCAGTGTCCGCCTCTCCCCGGAAAGCAGCAGTTGATACTATGCAGAGGGCCTGTGGACTGAAGTATCCCGTCACCTGGTAAAACATGTTGCTTGAATCCACATCTACTGCGTTGATAAACCGGGCAAGACTCCCCACAGCAGCCGTACATTCGGCCTCATCCGTCAGGTATGTAAGTACCGTTTCTCTAATGGCATCCACCAGGGCATTGGTCACATTGTAGTCTCCTCTAGCTGCGATGAGAGCACTACACATCTCATCAGTGCTAGCAAATCCTGCGAGTTCAGTGGCGAGGTCAAAGGTGCTGTGCCATGTTAGCAAGACTCTCTGTCTCTCTTCAACTCTCCACTCGGCAAAGTGTGAACCAGAAGTCAGCTCTGGAAGCAAGTAGTTGAGAACTTCCTCCCTGCTCTCGCATACACCGGCTCCGTAGTCCATTCCGATCTTTAACCAACTGTCCATGAGGCTGACTACCAGCTGCTTCGGGGTCAGGTCAGAGGTCAACACATAGTCAGCACCTTTGCAGTAGTCGTCACCGCTGATCTGAATACCGAAGAGGGGGAATACTGTATCCCTAATGAGCTGGACAACGTCAACAGTTCTCAACGCTTCAGGATAGTCTGGACTGTCCGTAGGGAACCATCCCAAACAGGTGTCGTAGAAGTCATCGGAATTAGAATCAGATCTAGCCCAATCACACAATGAATTGAAATTGAATTCAAAGACGCTCAAAATGGAAGCATAATGATCGATAAAGACATTACAGCTCTCTCGTACTGCGCTCTGAATATTACCGGCGTTAATAAAATGACCAGCTGTTCTGATTAGCTCCAGAAGCGAAAGGTCGGTGACGGCGGGAAAGTCTTCTCCATTTGCGACAGAAAGGATCAGCTGAAAGAACTGGGTGATTTCTACATCGGCAGGGATGGCAGTTGACATCGAGTCAAATGCCTCCACAACAGCCTCACATAGCGCTCTGTCTGTGCCTGCACCCAACTGCTCACTAACAAACGAGGGAAGATTCAGCGACTCACCAATCTCAGCCAAGAATATCTCACAATTCTGAAGATCTCTCCTCGCGTTGTATATCGTGCCCATAAAACGATTGACCAGGACGTTAATTTCTTCCGTCTCGTCAGTTGGTTCTGTTTCCAAAGCAGTAAGTGTGGTCTGACATAGCTCATCACTGTCCGCAAACTGGCCTAGAGCAGTGAAAACTGCTCTAACAACCCGGATGCCTTCATCTGTTTTTGTGTCTCCATCTTCACCACACAGCTGCGGGAATGCATCTGATATTTGTCTTATGTATCGCCACAAAGTAGTATCAAAAGCACTGAGAACTGTCGCGGTTACATCATCAGCATACCCCACTTGACGGCTGCAGAAATTCTCAGGAGATGAAGAGTCAATCAAAAGGGAATTTTGAAGCACGGACATAAACGCATCGAGGGAGAAAAGGTTCACAAACCACTCTTCTAACTGTCCACCATCGTCAGTTTCAGCATCAAAAGCTGGTCCTATTGCAGCAACACACATTGGAAGGATTGTGTCAGATAGAGTTTGATTCTCTCTTAACCATGCACACCCAATGGCGACTGCTGATCCAAAGGTTTCGGGTGCAACATTTGCCTGGTCGATAAGGTCACAACTAGAAGACAGCATGTCCATGATAGACCCAGAGTTGTAGAGTTTCCCTACTACCTTGATGAGCTCACCAAAGGTCACTTCAGTACCAGAATCACTGTAGCTCATCGTGTCTGAAGGAGAAAGTATTGCTAAGACAGCAGACAAATCTATATCAACCATGGCGTCAGGGGAGAAGGCAGTAGCGATGGATTCACAAAGTTGACGGTTGCTCTCGAGGCCAACAATCTCCCCTATAGACACAGGAAGGCCGACAGAGCTCTGCATAACACCCAAGAAAAGCTCACAGGAATCAGCATCTTCGATAAGACCGAACATGGACATCTTCATTGTTTGGACGAGCTGGTCAAGTAACTCAGGGTTGTCTTGTACGGCCTGCACTGCCTGAACAGACTCTTGACACAATTCTAAGGTATTCTCGTAGCCACCGAGGAAAGTAAACAGGATTCCCAAAAGGTCAGTGGGGGTTACTTCAGAAGGCATCTCTGAAGGGAAGAATTGATGAGATCCTGGTGTTGTCTCATGTGCTCTCTCAAGCTCTTCACTACATAACTGGGGAAAAGCATGCGCGACCAGCTGAATGAAATAGTCCATGGCGTTATCAGCAATTACTGGGGCTGTTAAAGTATCATCTTGTATGCTGTTCAGAGCACTGCTGCACACCTGTTCTGCAGATGAAGAATCTAGTCTGAAAGCATGATTCATCCATTTTGTTATATCGTCATATGTGAACAGCTGACCGCCAAAACTGTTCATCAGCTCATCTAGTTGATATGGGAGGTCTGAGCCTTCGTGAACGAGAAGGTTAAACCACCACGGCTTGTTTCCACCATCAGTACCAGGACCATCATCATCTGGACTCGGTCCGAAATCGACTGCACCTTTGAAGAGTAGGCTTGTCCACCAACCGTTCGTACACTCATCTGAACCTGTCTCCTCGAAAAACTCCAGACACGTGAAGTATATCTCGTCTGAATCCGAGTCCAACCGCGAAAACTGACACGCTTCTCCGAAACCGTTTCCTAAGACATCCAAGTTAAGATTAGTGAGATCAATGAAGTCACAGCCCATGCTGACTATGTCTTGGATAGTGCCTGACTTGAATATCCGGGCACTCAATTTAACCAACTCTCTTACGAAGTAGTGTTCCTCTGGGGTGATCATCGGATTGTGGTCCTCTCTGTCACCACCCCATGAAGGTGGAAGATAGTAGGAGTCTGTTGTAAATTCAGAATTGTCCCCTTCTGACTCTTCTGTTGTAAGCTCATCGTCATATATATCCATACCGTCGCTGTATCTACCCATGTCTTCGTCATATCTGCCCATACCGTGTCTCAGTTCGGCGGGTAGAAGTATCAAAAAAGCTGAGAAGTCAATATCATTGTCAATATGTGGATCAAATGCATCCTGAATGGCTTTGCAGTAGCCCCAATTGCTTTCGAATCTAATAACTTGTCCGATGGAGAATGGAATTCCCATAGACCTTTGAATAACGTCAATAAAGGAGTTGCAAGACCCTGCATCATTCACTAAGTTGTACAGCGTTTCCTTCATGGTCCTGACCATGTTGTTCAGCAGGTAAGGGTCTGCTCCAACAGCAACAGCCTCAAGAGAATCTCGGCACAGTTGTCTGCTGTTGTCGTACCGACCAAGGAAAGTGAACAATGCGCCAACGAAATCTGGTTCTTCATCAGATCTGCCGTACTCCTGTTCATACTCACTCCCGGGTCGGTCTGTTTCCATGCCATTTCTAGAGCTGCTTTCTTCCATGTAACCCGGAGTTCCTGTTCCTTCCATGTCATACCAAGATGGTTTCTCGGTAAAGTCATGATCCCAAATGGGCCTACCCGGTCTCTCATCTTGAGGGTCCTTGCACAACAAAGGCGTGGCATATGCGGTAGATCGTATAGAGATTTCAGCTAGAGTGTCAACAATGACTGGAATATTAAACAATTCCCCTTTGAAGACATTATTAATTCCATCACAGACCTCCTGAGTTGATACGTCAAATCCAAAGATGTTTAGCATCCAGTGTAACATCTGGGTGTTTGAGCCAAACTCATCACTTCTGCCCACCATCCAGCTAAATAGTTGCGCAGCAGGCCCGATGGAACTGCCTTGATCTTCAAATGATGGTCTGACGAAATCAAGACATGCATAGTAGAATATTTCTACAGAGGAGTCCATTTTGGCCCATTCACAGGCAACTCTGAATTCAGGTCCAAATTGATCAATCATACCGAACTGATCCAGAACACTGCAAGTTCCCTGAAGTGTGTCTTTCATGTTTCTTGAGTTTAAGACTCGTACAAATATCTGCAGTAAGACAAAATCTGGTGAGTTTTGGTCATCCCCCATCAAAGTAGATAAGTCCAAGTTCATACTGGCTTCAGGATCAAAGGATGAAGCAGCAGCTTCGCATATTGCGCGATTACTTCCAAATCCAATCAATTGTCCCAATGACAATGGTACACTGAGAGACCCTTCTAAAACATCTATGAAAGATTCACAGGATTCGGCATCTCTCATCAGGGAGTATACGGTCTCCTTCATTCTGTTTACCACGTCATCAAGAAGAGCAGGCTCAGCATCATCAGCTACAGCCTCCAGGGTGTCACGGCATAGTTCCTCACTGTTGTCGTATCGACCAAGGAAACTGAATATGTCCCCTGTGAGCTGAAGTGGGTCTACACCCAGCATGTCCATGTACACATTACTGTAGGCAGCATAAGCCCATGGTGGAATTTCAGTATTAAATCCTGAGCTTCCTCTTGGCATTTCGGTTGCCTCTGGTTCGCTTGCGCCCTCTTCTGGTGGTACAGCTGTCGACTCTGGTTCGTTCATACACAGCCATGGAGATGCACTTGCGACCTGCCGAATGACGAAGTCTAAAGTGGCATCGAGCGAGGCGGCAGGTGAGAGTGTTTCATCACCGATGAAATACTTCGCGTTGTTACACACCTGTTCTGGCGATGATACATCCAGTCCGTATTGGCTCTGCATCCACATCATCATATCAGAGTATGAGAAAGAGAACACGTCGTTCCACAAGTCGCCCATGACGTACCTTAAAAACTCTACCATATTGAAATCTGGCCACCAGCTATCACCGGAGTCATTAGTATGGTCTCCATCTTCTTCATAACCAGCCTGAGATGCATAATTGATACACGCCGCATAGAATATGTCAGCATTGGATCCCATTCTAGACCAGGCACATGTAACAGCCATTCCTGACTTAAGTTCCTCTGGGACAATATCCAATCGGTCCAGTAGATCACAACCTGTTCTGACTGTCTCCTTAAGTGTCCCAGATGTATCAATATGTCCAACGAGGTCAAACAGTTTACCAATATGGAATCCCTCAAATGGCTTAGCTGTTACCGAATCTCCAAAACTGCTATCGCCCTCTGATGCAAAAACAGTTGAAGCAGCTTCACATAACTCCCTGTTGCTGTCCACACCAACTAATGAAGCCAATGAAAAGGGAAGACCAGCAGATTCGTGGACCACATCCATGAAGTGTTCACATGAATCGACGTCCCTCATTATGCTGTACAAAGACTCTTTCACCCGGACAACTAGCTCGTCGAGTAGGGCTGGATCTGCTCCCTCTGCTATAGCCTCCATTGAGTTCATACAAAGCTCATCACTACTGTTGTATCGACCGAGGAAGTTGTAAACCGCTTTGGCAAGTTCAAGGGGATCAAGACCAGGTATTCTCATGTAGATGTCTTCCATAGCTTCCTCTGCCCAGGATGGCATGTCGGTAGCTTCAAACCCAGGAGCTCCAGTAGTCTCCTCATCAACATCAGATTCACCCTGACATAACCAAGGAGATGCATGAGCTGCATGACGTATGAAATTGTCCATAGTTTTGTCAATGATGACTTGCACAGTCAGAGATTCGTTTGCTATGAGCTCCTTTGCGCTGCCGCACACCTTCTCTGGAGATGAAGCGTCCAAGCCGAAGATTTCCTGAAGCCAGTAAAATGTGTTTTCGATTGAAAAGATCTCGAAGAGCTCCCCAATCCAGCCAAATACGTCATTGTCCTCCGAATATCCATCAACTGGTGTTGTGATGACAGTCACGCAGCCACTCTGGAACTCCTCAGGTTGCTCCCCATGTACTATCCAATTGCATGCACTTTTGGCTTCTGACTCAAACATGTCAGGGTAAAAATTGGCTTCCTCAAAAAGGTCACAGCTGATGCGAAGTGCTCTCCCCAGACTACCGGTGTTAAAAATGCTACCCCAAAACAAAATCAACTCATGGTAGGGTTTCTGGTCATCGGAAAGATCCTCTCCTTTGGTGAACTGCCGTAATGCAAACAGGCTCACATGTTCATAGTTTTCGGGTCGGAATGCATTTTCAATAGCTTCACAGAATTCACGGTTACTGTCAAAGCCTGTGAGGTTACCAAGTGATAGCTCAAGGGATTCTTGCAAGACGTCGGTGAAGTTTTCACAGCTTTGTGAATCTTCAGTCAGTTTATACAGAGATGATTTCATTGTGTCGATCATGTATCGTAGTGTATCGTAGTATTCTACAGCCTGGATAGAGTCAAAGCAGAGTGCATCACTGTTATTGTAGCGACCGAGGTAGCCGAGTACAATGCCTAAAAGCTCCTCTGGCACTACGCCAGGAATCTCCAAGTTTGAGACCCTCTCCACGACAGAGTCTGCCCATGGTGGTATGTCGCCCAACACGACCCCTGGGGCTTCGGTTGCTGTAGGTTCAACGGTTGCCTCAACTTCCAGCGTGCACATCCAGGGGTACACACCCATGACTTGACGGAGGAGAGTTTCCAAAGATGAATCGACGACGTCATGAATTTGAATGGATTCATCTTCGATTCGTTCCCTGGCAGTTTCACAGAATCGGTCGGGAGTATTGGCGTTCAACCAAAAAGTTTCTCTCATCCAAAGAAGCGTGCCAGTATGTGTGTAAATAATATTGTCAAAGATGCCATCAATACCTTTCATCCAGTCTGGAACGTAAGCATTCAACCACAAGCCACTGTCAAAGTTGTCTTCTTCCTCGTCCTCGAAGGATTCAGAAACAAAATCAAGACAGACGTGATAGAATATTTCGGCATTGGAAGCCATTCTTGACCATGCACATGCAATTGAATATCCTGTTTTAATTTCGTCAGGGACAATGTCGAGAAGATCAAGGACGTCACAGCCAGAACGAAGAGTTTTTCTAATGCCACCAGTGCTATCAACTTGTGCGGCAAAATCAAACAATTGACCCAAACGAAATTCATCATTGCCCGAGGTAACGTTTCTGCCACTTGCTGAACCAAACGCTAACGAAAGACCTTCACAGAATCCACGATTGCCACCTAGACCAGCAACTTCACCGATAGAATAGGGAAGTTCGAGGGACTCCTGAATAACACTCATGAAAGATTCACAGGAATTTGCATCTTTAGTCAAGATGTAAATGGAATCCTTCGTTTTGTTGACCAGTCCTTCTAGCAAGGTAGGGTCTGCTCCTTCGGCTACAGCACTCAGTGTGTCACGACAGAATGCATCGCTCATGTTGTAGCGGTTGAGATAGCTGAAGACAACTTTCATGAACTCATGTGGATCGGCTCCAGGAATGTTCCAATAAACACTCTCAAAGACTGACTCGGCCCAGTACGGCTCGGACGAATAGAAACCAGGCGCTTCTGTTGGCATAACAGTTGGTATATCAGTGGCTTCGATTTCACTTCTGCATAACCAATGGGAAGCCTGAGCAGCATGCCGTGCAAATACTTCCAAGGTATTGTTGAAAATGACTGGAACGGTTAGTGAGTCATTCGCAATGAGTTTTTTGGCACTGCCACACACCTTTTCTGGCGATGATACATCTACCCCAAACACTTCTTGAAGAAAATTTAGTGTTTTCTCTACGGAAAAGATATCAGTGCCAAAATTGACGATAAACTCTACGATCTTGGAGTAGCCATTGAAACCAAAGCTGTCGAATTCACTGTCTTTATCCACGCTCGAGTAACTGTCAAATGATTGTGCAGTTGCGATTTCAAAACAAATCTCGTAAAATCTAAGAGCGTCGTGTTCTCTTGTGGCCCATTTACAGAGCTGTCCCAGCCTTTGTCCATAGTTTCCACCCATCTCTTTGAGGTAGCTACACGATTCATTGACAACATTTTGAAAAGTACCACCATTGTAGAAGTGTCCTACCACGTTGAGAGATTCTGTTTTCAAAGTGTACAAACTGTGTTCCATGTTCCCAGCTAAATTGCTTAATGATGCCAACTCCGCAAATGTGGAATTAACTCTGCTGCTTCTATTTGCAGGATCGAACGCGCTGACAACAGCTCGGCAAAGACTGGGATTATCGGCATGTCCAGAATTATCCCCAATAGAAAATGGAAGGCTAAGCTCATCCTGAATGAACTCAAGATACTCTTCACATGCCTCAGCATCTTCAATAAGCATGTACACAACAACCTTCATCCTGTTGACCAACTCATCAAGGAGGGCAGGCTCTGCAGAATCAGCAAGGGCCTCAAGAGCATCTTCACAGAAGTCATCGCTGGTGTTGTACTGACCAATGTAGGTGAAGGCGGCATTCATCGCATCAAATGGATCAACGCCCGGGATATTCAAATAGACATTCTCTATGAAAGATTCGGCCCACGATGGTACCCCTTTTGGATCAAACGTTGGCATCTCGGTTGTCGGTACTGCGGTGCCTTCATTCTCACATAGTATCTTCGGCGATGCACGAATCATGTTGCGAAGAGAAGCATCCAGTCCAATGTCAAAAATAACCTTCATTGTCATTGAATTATTGGCGACGAAGCTCTCTGCATTACTGCACAACTCTGTAGGTGAATCATTTTTCAGACCAAACATGTCATAGAACAGCACAGAGAGATCACCAATGGGAAAATTTCCATCCATTAATTTGCCGAACCATCCTAACGGTGAGGTGTTTTTGTCAGAGTTCCAGTGGGATGAAGGATAGCCGTCCACGTACCATTGATCTTCATGATAATCACCAATGAACTGGTTGATCACACTCTTACACTGTGCTTTCATCAGCGGCGAAGGATCGGGACGAGAAAGAGCTTCACATTCTGATGCAACAAGCAAAGCTAGTGGAGTATCACCCAATAACTTGCATGGAAACTGGAGAGCTTCTTTTACTGTTGAGTTGAACAGACGTCCACCAATACTGAGTAGACCACCCATGTCTTCAGCGGGGTTGTTGAAATCATTGATTGAGAATTCTGACATAGACCCACGGTTTCTTGAAGTAAACGAGTACTTGATTCTCTGGCACAAGCTGTACGGGTCGGTGAAACCAGGAAGCACACCACTAAAGATATCCAGCTCTGAGGTAATGACTTCCATCAGTCCAACACATACATCGATTTTGTACGTCGCAGACATGAGCTTCTGTCGCATAGCGACTACTCGTTCAGCGATTGGACCATCCTTTCTGTCGTGCCCTCCACTGTCATGCTCCCAACCGTCTCCACTGCCAGGTTCTTCTGTAATAAACTCCCCACTGCTTTCCGTATCATGATTAGCGCATATCTCCCCGGGAGAGTTAAAGTTACCCAAATAAGCAAATATCTTTCCCCCAAGACGACCAGAGAACGGGTCCTTTCCGTCCTGCTTCCATCCTCCATCTTCCATGTACGAACCCATCCAAGATGGATCATCAGTTGCTTTATTGCTGGATTGAAAGGATGGACTTTCGGTGAATTGTCTTCCACTATCACTATCGGAATCGGGACTACCAGTGGCCTCAAACAGAGACTCTTCCATTGATTCATCATTAGATGACCCATACAGAGGGTAGTGCTTGCCAGGCTCAAAGCACAGATTATCAGCATATCGTCCAACAGATACCAGTATGCTGTCCAACATCTTGATGGCAACTTCACGGACGGTCATATTACTGTGATGCACGATGTGACCAAATCGTTCACACACAGCATCCGGATTTGGATCTTGAAGGTCGAGTACGTCTATCAACAAATCAATAACATCTGGGAATGGGACGTCTCCATTAAACATAGATCCCTTTACTTTTTTAATGAGCTGTTCGAGCTCAGCAGCACCATTTATGGAAACTTGTACCCATTCACCCACAAAGCGAATGTAAGTAGCGATATCTGGTAGAGAATTCCAGGACTGGTCATCTGCTCCGTCTCCATGTTTGAAAAAGATAGTTTCTAATTTCAAACAGCTCTCAAAGTATTTCTCCGGATCATCGCTTCTCAGAGCGTAGCAAGACTCTCGTTCCTCGTCAGTAAGGTCATCGTCATAGAAATTGCAAACCTCCTCGAAGCTTTCACGAACTGAGGGTGACTTGATTAATCTCCCGAAAAGAGATAACAGCTTAGGTAGCTCGGAGTCAGTGTAGTGGTCCCCTCTGTCTCGAATGGGCTCCCTGGTCGAATCTACCCATGGCCCCTCAGGCAGTTCAGTCATGCTCATATCCCTAATGGGTTCTGATGTAGAAAGTTCTCGCCCGTCATCCTCCCAGTCTGTTCTACTCGACAATACAAAACAAAGCTGTTCTGTTGATTCGAATCCGGACAGTAGCTCACCAAACAAATCCAAACCACCTTCAAATTTGTCACCCATGACAGAAAAGAACCGCACACACGTCATCTCATCGGCTATCACTTTCAGGATCCCATCTCTGGTCTTGTTAGCGAGCTGCCCGAGCTTGGTGAAGTTGCCGCTAGACACTATCTCGATGGATTTATTGCACAGAGCGTCAGGGCTCTCCACGTCAGCAAAGAAGGCAAGAGCAGCACTCAGCATGTCGAAATTAACCGAACCATCTTGTGGGCTGGAGTCTTCAAACCATGAAGCTTTATCATACACCACAGAGGGTTGCATAGCATCGTCCGAGTACGGTATTCCTGTTGCTTCTTCCAATCTCCGAAAACCATTACCATTTGGTTCAGTGACAGTGTCAGCAGTTAGGAAGTTGTTTTCATCGCGTGGGGTGAAAAAAGAGTCCTCGTACTTGTCAGAGCCAGTGGATTCAGATGTATGTACTTCCCAGTTGCATGCGGACGGTAGTTCATATATAAGCTTCTGTAGAGCCTCATCCATGACAGAATTGACCAACTGACGGACACTAACATCCTCACTGTAGAATAATTTATTCTCTGTGACTTCACAAGCTGATTGAATGTTTGACGAAGAGCCATAGCCAAGCACACCGAAGGTGATTTCAACGAGGTCGTAATCTTCCAGCCCAGGAATCCTACTTACTGCACTGGATAGTCTCCCAACCCAGCCGAACATTTCATCAAACTTTTCTTCCCACGGTGCAAAGTACTGAGGACCGTCGTTATCGTTGTCAAAGTCAGGCGGCCCAAAAGACCCGTCATCGCTAGCTCCACATAGGTTTATACACTGTTGGATAAGTTCTCGTGAATTGTCTCCATTCAGGGCGGCACACATTGCATTATCAGCAGGGCTTGAGGAGTCTTGGAATGTGTTACAAAGACTGATGAACCCCTCTTTAGCAGTGCCACTGTGAAGGAAACCTCCTACTGCCCTTAGCACTCTTCGAAACTCACGTCCTGCCTCGGACAGATCATCACGGTCGTTGCTCGTCTCAACCATATAGGCTATTTGTTGAATGCTCTGGCACATCAACTCCGCTGAATCGTAATCAAAACCTAGGTTGGCCTTAATACCCATGGTTTCAAGCTGGCTGAAGACGTCTCTACATTTCTGGTCGTTGTACAAGAACTCCCCCAAGAGATAGTCTGTGATTCGAGTCACAAGTTCATTGAAGCGTTCTGGCTCACCACAGATGCTATCTTGATCGCCGATTAAAGTTGAGAACAATTGGTGAAGAACTTTGCCAAAAGTGACTTGGACATCGTTGTCGGCACGATCACAGAACTGAAGTGACAATGGCAACAGATGCCTGACCGCTGCTGATGTTATATTCTGCAAAACATCCCGGCCTGTGAGAGTCCTGTTGAAGACGATACTCCCGAGTCTTTTGCAGGTTTCCGTTTGACTATTCCCAGCAAAACCAAGAATCTCTTTGACAAATTCAGAAGGATAAAAATAGCCGTAATCTGGTGTGTACCAAAACTCCAGTCCAAAATCTATTTCGCTTTCTCCTGGTGAACTACCCTCACTTCCCGGCCCTCGGGTGACGCTTTCCTCGCCAGCACTTTCCTCGCCAGCACTATCTCCAGTTCCTGACAAGTGATCAGTACTTCCCACGTCCACTGAACCATCAGTTCCACCTTCGTCTGCAGTAAATTGATCTTCAATTTCTCTCACAATATCGTCACAAATAATAGACAATTCAGGGACCGCACCTTCAGTGTTCAGAGAATCTAGGATTGGCTGGCAAATCTTTTCAACCCCACTTCCGAGATACTGGGAAGCAACTGGCCCGAGTGAGCGACACATCTCCCCGGCTGCCTGAAACAGAGAATCTGACCGCCAAGAAGTAGCTGCAACATCGATCAGTGCCGCTGTTTCAAAACCTGGAATGATCTCTCCAGCGACTGCAAACGGCTCCAATGCACCCCCAGCTGAGACATTGCCTAGAGGTCCGGTTTCTCCCCACTCCACCTCCCAGTAGGTGTCTGGAATTGACGCTTCGGGGAGGTCTAGATCCCCTGGATCAAGATCGCTCTCGATCCCCTCTTCAATGGATTGGGTATCAACTCGGATGGCAAGCATCATCAGGAACACACATAGCACACTTACCATGCGGGTCGCCATGTTGAACTCTGCACTCTCAGCACCCGGCTAAGTGGAATCCTCTAACCTCTACGGGCTACTGTTTGGTGTTCCCTCTCACTGCAAGCTAGAAATATTAAGAGAAGAGACAAGCAAATACTATAAGTAAACATTTATACCGAGTCTAGAGTGTTTCTCCTAATTCGATGACATAACTTTCATTTACTTGTACGTGTGCGTTCTCCTGAGTGTCATCGTGGTCATGGTAACGCAAGACGCTGTGTACATAATAGATAGATAGATAGATAGATAAAAGGTTTATTGACAATAGCCATCACAGCATAAAAACTGAATTGCAACTATGATACAATATTTAAAAAGATTAAAAGGACATCATTAAGAGAACAACAGTTTATATACAAAAATTATTATATAAAATTCACAAGCAAAAAGGGGAATAAAATTAAACAGCAACCACACACTTTTGGCAAGACACACACCACACCAGCACACACAAAAAGGAACAAAAACGCATGTTCCTTTTTGTGATCAAAAGTTAGCAAAAACAATATTACTGACTAAGTGGCAACACAGTCGTTTCGTAACATGAACCAGCCACATTTCTTTCCTTGTGGTATAGAGAAATGCAATTCTCAAAAAGTGTCTCGATCTTTTAAGGGATTCCTTTTTGGAATCGATGTAGAAAAACAAAATATGTCCAATTGAAAAGCACTACGACAGCAATTTTGAGGTTAGGAAAATTGCGATCCGGCCATTGTACGATGTTTCTATTTAGAGGGCATTGAGTAAGTCTAGCCCCGATTAACAGTCAATTTGGTTACAGACATCTATAGAAAGTGCTCATGTTTTTCACAGGCCTTTTTAATTAGGTTCATAACCATTCAAGGCCCATCCGATGCACCTGTGCAAAGTTTAGGCCCTCGGGTGCATTTAAACACATTTTACTGAGTGTTAAACACCTCAAGAGAGAAAACTTGATTATGTCAGACCCGCGTCTAAATACATGTACATATGCTTAAACGAAAGTAGAGTCACCCAACATGTTATTAATAGATAAATGTTAATTACTTACGCAGACAATCAAAACAATGGTGGTGGAAATATATAGTCCAACCTGCACCACGGTGTATATCAGTAAACTCAACAATGTACAGCCACATGACACGTAAGGTATTGCAATAAGATTCTGGTGCTTTAATTAGGATACTTTTTCAATTGCACGCTAATGAATATATTGTTTAAGGGAACTGGACACCATTGGTAATTGTCAAAGACCAGCATACCGCATTATCTTTACTTTGGTGCTGCATAAAATAACAAACCTGTGAAAATTTGAGCTCAATTGGTCATCAAAGTTGCAAGACATTATGAACAAAAACCTTTGCATTTACTTTGTGTGCTTTCAAAGGCCTCAAAACGTTTAGGCCTGAAGTCTTTACTTGAGTGAAAAATAACATCTTGCTAAAATAAACTACGTTACTTCAGAGGGAGCCGTTTCTCACAATGTTGTTTACTATCAACATCTCTCTATTTCTCATTACCAAGTCAGTTTTTATGCTAGAGGTGATTTTGAGTAATATCAACATAGTGTCCAGCACCTTTAAAGGGAAGGTGTACCTTTGGTATTCATCCATGAAATTGATGCCAATAAAAACCATTAGTTAGAAGCCTATACAGCAGCTTTCGATACAGGATTTTAAAATAAATTCACTTTGAAGTAATGTGGTTATGTTAAAAGATATCGGGGTTGTGGGCAAGGTGTGCAATCGCCTCAAATTTTGTGGAAAAGCAGTAGGGACAAATCGGGCACCACGAGTAGAAAATAAATGAAGAGAGAACAAGAGAACATATTTTTAAATAAATAATAATAATAGCACAGCAATTATAAAGGCGCACTAAACCTGGTGTAAAACCATCCAAAGGCACCGGTGTCAGATGTAATTGTGTCCGCCATGCAATACTGTCCGCTCCGGACACTTTTGCATATGCAATCGTGTCCGGGGCTATGCAAAAAACCGTTCGGTGGACATACATGACTGTACATGTATGTGCGCGCGTAAGCGAGCGTGCATGCACTGAACCGACTTATATGCAGCATGACTATTCACGTATTTTATGATTGCAGCGAATACCCAACGGCCGAACATTTCTTATTATGTCATTCATGACATGCATTTAGTTTGTAAAAAAATGGCGAACGTGTTCCGTCGACCAAGGGCGTTTAATTTACTGCAAGGACGGTTTTGCACGGGGGCGGCAGCAGCGTCCGGGCGGACACGATTACATATACAAAACCGTCCGACGGACATTATTGCATATGCAATAGTGTCCTCCGGATAGTTACTTCAGTGGAAGTCGTTTCTCACACTGTTTCTCACAGCTCTCCGTTGCTCGTTTCCAAGTAAGATTTTATGATAATAATTGTTGTTTGAGTAATTACCAATAGTGTCCAGTTCCTTTAAGAAAACAACGTAGAGTTATACTTAAATAATTAAACGTTATTTTGACAAGAAAATATACATGTATCCCCTTCCTAAAGGATTTGGGTACTTTTTCAAGATAAAGATAGTGGAAAGCTTTCCTTCAAATATTATTAACTAAGGTTGTGTAGTTTTTGAGAAATGAGTAAAACAAGTCACAAAATAGTTTTGGTCTCATGAGACCAAAACTATTTTAGCATGTAAAATCCCCTTAACCATTTATGATATTATACCAAAACCATAGCATAACTGGTTAATACGTTTCTACATGCTAAAACTGAGACGAAAATTATTACTTTTACTCATTTCTCAAAAACTACAGCACCTCAGTAAGTAAAATTTCAAGGGAAGCTTTCTATTACCATAATCTTCAAACTGTGTAAGTTTAATGTATATCTGTGGACATTGTGTTTTTTGCTAGTAAAAAGTACATAATACCCTTTAATGGCAGTAATAGTATTCCAATGATATAAAATCGCTGAGATGGGGGGGGGGTCTGTAAAGCTGCTCAGAAAAAAAAAGAAACCAACTGCTTTTGATGTAACATGGAAGAGACAAATTCCGGTTGTGACACACAGACGAGAATCCGTCAAACGGTGTACAAGCCCACCGAGTACTGAGGTTTGACTTCAGCCAGGCGGCCATTTTGTATTTTAAAACCATGGCAACGTTGTCGTGTCGCTTTTCTTGTGTTAAAGATTTGAGTTATTGTTTCTACAACTTTGTAAACTAATTACACACTGGATCTCAACATGCATAAAATAACAAAGTGTAAAAATGTTGACTCAATTGGCCATCGAAATTGCCAGAAAATATTGAAAGAAACAAGCACACTTGTTGCATTATACTTTGTGTTCTGTAAACCCTTTAGTCCCTGCACCGCCCGAGTTTGCTGAAATCCAATTTCTCAAGATTCTTGCAGTAAATTACTGGAATCGTAGTTCAAATTTTAAAAGATAGCCATGGCTTAATGTGTATGCACAATTTTTTACCCTTTCGGTAATATTTGTATAAAAGTACAAGTTCTCATGGGAACAATAAATGCCTCTCATTAAACGGCCACGGTAATTTTTATGGCGAATATTTTTGTGCCCGGATAAAATGAACACAATAGCTTTTCAAGGCTTTTGTCTGGCTCAAATGCTCATACTGATTAAATGCGAAGGCGTTAATTTTCGACAAAATCATCATAAATGATGAACAGTTTCCTGTTAACTAATGAGCGTTTTATTTATCGTAAGAGCTAAATTACTTCATCATCATTAGCTTCGACAAGTCAACTGTGAAGGGAGAATTAATAACAATCTATAACAACTAGATATATTAACAAATGCGTAGACCTACTAATGACTAGTTTTCTTTTGATGTTCCTTTTTTTTCTACAAACACAAGCTAGCGAGGTTTCCTCGTACGGCTTCAGCTGAGGTCTTTTATATGCACTTTGAGTGAGAAATAACCTTTTTCTAAAAAAAGTACGTTTCTCCACTGAAGACGATCAGAGCATACTGATCGAAGACGATCAGAGCATACTGATCGAAACGTCGAGTTGAAACCAACGGTTCTTTTCAGAACCACCCCAACTCATTAGAGATAGTCATTACATGGGGTTACCACAAACCTTTCTACATGTAACTAGTAAGTACAAACCGATAGTTGTCGTTTTAGCAAAAGAAAACTTCACGCAGTGAACGTTAACCAGAATGTACAATTTACAATTAACTTAAAGGCATGAACACTATTGGTAATTACTAAAAATAATTGTTAGCATTAAAACTAAATTAGTAACGAGGAATGAAGAGCTGTTTATAGTATAAAACAATGTGAGAAACGTCTTCTACCGAAGTAACTTAGTTTTCGAGAAAGAAGTAATTTTCCACTAAAATATTTGAATTTGATTTCGAGAACTCAGATTTAGATTTTGAGGTCTCGAAATTAAGAATCTGAAAGCACACAACTTCGTGTGACAAGGTTGTTTTATCTTCCATTATTATCTCGCAACTTCGACGACCAATTAGGTTCAAATTTTCACAGGTTTGTTATTTTATGAATATGTTGAGATACCCCAAGTGAGAAGACAAGAACCAATAGTGTCAAGTGTCTTTAATCGAGTTATGGAGTTCTTCCTCCATGATCGAGGCAACTTCATTGTTGTGGTTGACAGCAGAGACAATGAATTCCTTATATCTTTATTAAAGGCACTGGCTTTTTTGGCAATTGCTCAAAATAAGTGCTAGCATAAAAACTGACTATAGATTACGAGGGTTGGAGAGCTGCCTGTTGCTAGTATAAAAAAAAAACAAAAAAAACATTGTGAGAAACGGCTCCATCTAAAGTAACGTAGTTTTTAACACAGAATTTGCGCAACAATGGTCATTTTTTTCTGTTATACTCTCTTACAACTCCCATGACCAATTGAATCCGAATTTTCACAGATTTGTTATTTTTACGCATATATTTGGGACACACCAAATGCGAATACTGGTCAGTTACCAAACGTGTCAATTAACAAACGTGTCTCCTTTTAGATGACAAATCTTCGATTATATATCTGTTTGAGTATGTTGGGCCCAATTTCGGTCGAGTGCCAATAACACTTTGGCGGCGTGACCCGCTCGAAATGAGGCAAAAATCACGATTGGGTGTCTTGTCGAAGATGCTAGGTGTCCAGGGTAAGAAGTGTCAAAAGTCACTTTCTACTACACAATTGTCACTTGGACCACTTAAAAAAAGTACTTCGTTCATTCCTTGCAAAAGGTACAGAGTGTCCAGGGTATACGAAGTGTCCAAAGTCACTTCGCACACCACAAGAGTACAAAGTAGTGTCCTCTGACAGACTTCGTACCTTCGGGACACTTCGTAACCAAATTGGTCATGTCGTACCATCAGCGGAGTACGAAACGAAGTTACATTTTAAAGATTGTCAAGTCTAGACGCATTTTTATGTTTAATTGAATTGTAAGTTTGTTATTTGAATGCTGATTTAATTTTCATTGGAATATCTCTATTAAGTTTTTTCCTTTTGATTGAACACGTGTTTGTTGTAATATTTTTGGTGGTGTATTTACAAGTTGTTTGGGGGGCAAAATTTGAAGGTTTTTCATTTTTATAAGTTGAACGCACGAAATTGCCTTGATTGTAATCTTTAATTCTAATCGATTCTAGTAAAAATTGGTCATTAGGTAAATTTTGGCGATGTGACCTTCTAGAAACGATTCAGTAGAAACGAAGAAGGGTACGAAGTGTCTTGTGGGGAAGGTAAGAAGTGTCCAAAGTCACTTCGTACCTTGCAAAAAGGTACGAAGTATTCAGGGTTCGAATCGGCAAAGGAACGAAGTGTCCTTAAACATTTACTTAAAGACACTTGGTAATATTGTCAGAGACCAGTGTTCTCACTTGGTGTATCTCAACAAATGCATAAAATAACCAGCCTGTGAAAATTTGAGCTCAATTGGTCGCCAAATTGCGAGATAATAATGAAAGAAAAAACACCCTTGTTCCACGAAGTTGTGTGCTTTCAGATGTATGATTTCGAGACCTCAAGTTCTAAATCTGAGATCTCGAAATCAAATTCGTGGAAAATTACTTCTTTCTCGAAAACTACACTACTTCAGAGGGAGCCGTTTCTCACAACGTTTTATACGATCAACCAATAAAGGTTTTATGCTCATAATTATTTTGAGTATACCAATAGTGTTTACTGCCTTTTAAACTTAAGGGTTGTAGTTACTTAATTGTTAATTAGTTGCCTTAAAAAATATAAGTTATTGGCGCATTAAATTATATTGAAAACTATAGTTACAAATTCATAATCATACAGGTAGACGTTATGAACCAATGTTGAGAATGATTGGACAGTTTTTGGCGTTTTATCCCTTGTTTGTCGAGTTCCCTTGACTGGAAGATCATATAGACAAACAACAAAATTAACATAGGCCTAATGTAATTTTTTAACAAATAATTTTGCTTTCACAAAATTGTTATGTTTCCCGTTTGCTTTGATTTATTGCAATTTCCTCTGATGTTATTTTTTCGATATGTGCGGATATATTTCAAAAGAAAAAGAAGCGTGATACGTGCACAACCGTTACAATATTTACCACCATCAACACGTATCTTCCGATTCACTACCCATCTATGATCTAATTAGATTTGAACTATTATTTCTGATATTCTGATTGAAAAACAAAATATCCAAACTTACCAACTATATGCTGAGTTAGTTTTGCTGGACCACCAAATAAAAAAAAGTATTATTCCAAATTTCCAGTCAGGTTTCGTGGGATGCAACCACACGCCTGGTTGTGCAAGCGAGAGAATGACTCGGTAGTCAGTTGGTGCGTCAATCAAAACGCCTAAGCCTAGACCTTTCTTACGTCACTGAGCAAACTTTCACTGCAACAGGCAGACCACGAGGGTGTCATTGGGTAGGATGGACCAGGTTGGACCGGAGTGGGGTTTAGTCTGTAGTCAAATCAGTGCTTTGTGTTATCTGTATGTGTGTTGGATCTCCATGGCGGCCGGGGGATGTAGAGGCGGTACACTGGCTTATTATGGACAATGAATGCCCAACCAGGAGCTTAGTATGGGCATTGTGGAGTGGCTCCTATTGTTGCGCTGCTTGCATGCAATAGGTGCTAACGTATAATCTCTGTAAAAAACACACATTCTACCCCAAGTTAATGTCAAGTAGAGGAATCCGGGTCTTCCCCCTCCTCAGAGAACCCACTAGTTTAATGTGTCGCGTTTGTCTCCTTAAATGCAGGACTGTTCTTTTAAAGGCAGTGAACACTCATGGTAATACTCAAAATAATTATTAGCATAAAACCTTTCTTGGTAACGAGTAATGGGGAGAGGTTGATAGTATAAAACATTGTGAGAAACGGCTCCCTCTGGAGTTTTCGAGAAAGAAGTAGTTTTCCACGTATTTGATTTCGAGACCTCAGATTTAGAATTTGAGGTGTCAAAATCAAGCGTCTGAAAGCACACAACTTCGCGCGACAAGGGTGTTTTTTTCCTGTCATTATTATCTCGCAACTTCGACGGCCGATTGAGCTCAAATTTTCACAGGTTGGTTATTTTATGCATAATGTTGAGATACACTTATAACTGTGAGGCTATTCTTTGACCATTACCAAAAGTGTCCAGTGTCTTTAGGATTTGAGAAGACTCCCGCCTCCCGAAAATCGGTCAAGTAGACTATAAAGCAAGACAAGTTCTCAAAAAAGTTATATACCTGGCAAGTAGACACACACAAACACGGTGTTACCGCAAAGCAAATACACTGTTTGCCCTTGCTGTTAATAACAGGTTCATATTAATTAACTGTATTTTTTTAGATTTGGTTATTTTTCAAATTTACAGCTTAAAATTGTCATTATGGTCTGTAAATTGCTCTCGAAACAGGATTTTAAAGCAACAAATTTTTGTTTTACAATTTTTCCTCCAAATCGGAAAAATATGCTGTAGATTTTACGACTCAATCTAATTTTGCTATGCTAACTTTTTTCAAAATGGATAAATCACACGTATTTATTGCATTATATCACACTCGTTGTCGTGTTTTAGTTTCAAGGGATACAACAATCTATCCCTTCCTCTTTTTCGGTTGGTTTTGAGCAGCAAAGGATAAACAAATCTATCCCATCCACTTTTCAGCTTGATTTGAGCACCAAAGGATAAACAAATATATCCCCTCCTCTTTTTGGCTAAGTTTGTGCACCCGATATTGACTTTGTTCTCCCAAAAATATTTTATGGAGAAAAACAGCATAATTTCAACATTTTGAAAACATCTTCAAGAAAAGTTGCTATATATTACCAAAAATATAGTACAAAACTAAAAATTGTGTATTTAATTGTGAACCTGTTTATTTTTGGTTATTTGTCAGGTATCTTAAAATGTTCATTATGGTCTGAGAATTGCTCTCGAAACAGGATTTTAAAGCAATAAGTTTTTGTTTTACCATTTTATCCTCCAAATCGTGAAAAACATGCTGTAGATTTTACGATTCAATCTAATTTTGCTATGCTAACGTTTTCAAAAATAGATAAATTCCACTTATTTGTTACAATATATCGCATATTTTGCCGTGTTTGAGTTTCAAGGGATAAACAAATCTACCCCTCCTACTTTTTGGTTGGTTTTGAGCAGCAAAAGATAAACAAATTTGTCCCTTCCACTTTTCAGCTTGATTTGAGGACCAAAGGATATACAAATCTAACCCTCCTTTTTCTTGCTAAGTTTGTGCACCCGATACTGAGTTTGTTCTCCCAAAAATATTTTATGGAGAAAAACAGCATAATTTAAACACTTTGAAAACATCTTTAAGAAAATTTGCTATATATTACAGAAAAAGGCAAAAAATCAAAAATCATAGTTAGTTGTGAACCTGTTTAATGCATTTATAATTGAGACGGACATGTCTTCCAAACAAGAGAAGATCCACCTCCAGTGACAACTTAATTTACGTTGGGATAAACCAAATGCTATTACAAAAGTGACTTCAAAGACCCTGGACAATTATTGGTAATTGTCAAAGACCAGTCTCCTCAATTTGTTCTGTCAAAGACCAGTCTCCTTACATTATGCATGAAATAACAAACCTGTGAAAATTTGAGCTCATTATTGCTCGTCGTTGCGAGATAATAATAAATGGGAAAATAAAACACCTTGTCACAGGAAGTTGTGCGCTTTCAGATGCTTGATTTCGAAACCTCAAGTTCTAAATCTGAGGCGAAATCAAATTCAAATTCGCGGAAATTACTTCTTTCTTCGAAACGTTGTCACTTCAGACTGAGGGAGCCGTTTCTCACAATGTGAAGAGGTTTTCAACTGGTGGTTTAAACCCAACGAGGCCTGGTTCTTGATAGGTTTACCGAGACGAAGTCGAGGTAGAGAACCACGCCTCGAAAATCGACTGATTCAACACACTTTGATTCCCATTCATAAAATAATAACTTTTCGGTCAAAAAACATCAACACTTTTGGTCAAAAAGTAAAATAAATGCAAAATTTTTAATTGTTCAATGATTTATTGCAATACAACACTCCTCCAGCTATGAAATGGTAAGGCCCTCCGCCGCCCTCGGGTAAACAACTCCTTATAAAAATAATTAGATCGGCCGTGCGTACATACGCGTCATTGCCTGTGTATCTATGAACTGTCCCAGCCGTTGCTCTCGACCAATAGAAATGAAGAAACTATCTTATTAGCACAGGTGCAAGCTCGCGTGTCACGCCCATGTTTCAACAACACATTTTAGTGGTCATATACAAAGGTTTATACACACCCCCGTGGCGCGCTCTCCACCATTTATGAATTAATATTTTTTTTAAATGTACGCAAAAAAACTTGGTAACAAGCAATGGAGAGCCCCTGATAATTAAACTTTGTGAGAATAATAATAGCCGTATTTATAACGCGCCTTTTGCCAAAGGATATCAAAGCGCCAGGTATTATTACTGCAAGGAGTGGGGCGAATTTTGAAATATAAGCACCATGTAATGGTTTACAAGGTGCTGTGGCGCAATATGCTGCCAATCCAGCCAGGAACACCGGGGCGAACCCCTTCTCTTTTCGATAAGTGCACTGAGTTCTTTTACATGCGTTTACACAACACACGGGACCAACGGCTTTACGTCCCATCCGAAGGCAAAGCAATGGTTGTGTGTCTTGCTTAAGGACACAAGTGTCACGGCTGGGGATTCCAACCCACACTCTGCTGATCAGAAACACCATAGTTTGAATTCGGTGCTCTTAACTGCTCGGCCACGACACTCCCAAAAGAAACGGCTCCTTGTAATGTTAATTTTAAGATATAGTTAAATAAATTCTCATTCAAGTATATTATGTCTTCAGGCCTGAAGCCTTTCATTTGGCATCTGAAAGCATACAACTAATCTGGCAACATGGGTGTTTTTAATTTCATTATTTTCTGCAACTTCGATGACTTTTGAGCCTAAATTAAGCTTGCTTTGTCTTGGACGGCGTTTTCACACACGTCTTTGCGTAATACTGACAGATGACTTTGCCAAATGCCATAAGGAACATTACAGAGTAACAGAATCGGTTTTTGCTAACAAAACAAGTGCTGGTAGTATTAGCGCTTTGTGTAATCCATCATAAACATAAACTGACAAATCTGTGGAAGTTTGAGATCGATCGGCCATCTGGGTCTTGAGAGAATAATGAACAACCGATTAATGTTGCACACTGCATCGGTGCTAAAACAAAAAATGGATAAAACGCTCACTGAGCGATAAACTCCAAACGCGAAATTAGACTTTTTATTTCTCATCAAAATAATATGAAATTTCAGATAGAAATATTTCAAGGGATGTTTTCTCATATCATCTGTGATCTTCATAAGTTTTGTTTCTTACCAACTCGGTAACGTTCCTTTAAGACGTAGAAGTTCTATATTAAGAGCTTTAGGGCTGCCTGTAGGTGGGACTTAGTTGTACCTTATTGTGTCTTTCCATTTAGCTTTGTCGAAACCCAAAACGGGGAAGGACAAAGCCATCCAGTAATTGTTCCACTCTGGTGCACTCATTTGGATTCGTTGTGTTTGTTTGTTCGTTTGAAACTGATTTCCAGTTTTTCAAGGCTTGTTCACCTTAGCAACGGCAACAATATTTTTGTGACTACACACATTGTACAAGATGCTTTTATACAGCCAGTGTTTGCGCAAGCTGCACTTCTATGCAATTGATTTTTATTGACGCTGAAACCATAGTGAAAGTATTAACGGGTTGTTCTTTCTTCAACTGCTTAATTATTGACAAACAATGTCACATAGGTGTTGTGTTTATTTATAGAGTCTTCATAACCTTTCCCCCAGTTTGTCTTTACGTCACAGTGAAATTGGGTGGGGGGGGGTCGTGACTTTGTCCCTGCGCTTTTGTAAGAACATTTGCAGTGAAGACATTTTAAGTCTGTTTTATGTGATTGTGCTTTAAAATTCCTGGGTGTCTGTGTGAAGAGATTGACACTGCCTATTCATGCAAATGTCACTGCCTCTGCATGTCAATCATAGTTGGATGTTAATTATAAATCATGGACGCATGATTCCTCCTGACCATACCGCGATAAGCTATTCCCGTCACCGAACCGACATAGCGACTCCTCGAGATTTAGTTTCTTTTTCCCCAAAACAGTCCAGCCGTTTACCATGGATGAGTTTAATAAATTCACTTATTGGTTTCTCAGCGAGCCAGTTGGTCCGGTGGTTGGGAATAGAGACTTTGATGTCCGTCCAGAGTCTCCGGTTCGAATACGTGACGACGGGCAGGGTTGTGTATTATTTTATTTTCTAAAAATAAACCGATGACGCAATAAAATGTGTCCTCGACGGCGTAAATTTATCGATGTTACCGAAATAGCGACACCTCGCGATTTGTCTCTTCCACGAGCGGGGCTGACACAGTTTTACTATACAACTTTAGATTTCGAAAACTGATGGGCCATGGAAATTTATCAGTAGACTTTTCAAGGATTTTTCAACTTATCTTAAAACCCATAAATGACCTAAGCAGGGTCGGCCGATTGAAACTTTTTTCACCACCGCAATGCACTTTTCCCCAAACCGACTTTCTGACAGTTTTTAAGACTCACTCGTTAAATTCAAAAGCATAGGCATATTATGGGACCAACTTTAAAGCCTAATCAGATTTCCTCAATAGCTGATAAACAGAACCACTGAAACATGGCCCGGAGGCTAGGTTAGTACACAAATATAACATCTGATACCTGGTAATTAGAAAAAACGTTCATGCCTACTTTAAGTTCTGTTTTCAAACTTCTACATCCATCCCACTGTCAAAAAACATGTCTCAGAGGTTAGCTCTGAGACATGCAGCTGATTTTACGAAACGCTAGGATTAATCCTATCTCGAGTTTATAGGACGAGTAACCCCTCCCCCTAGCTTGAATTCTAGACTATACTGGCTTGCCGGTAAAGTCTAGATTTCAAGCTCGCCAGTAAATCAAATCATACCATAAGAGGGCGCGCTTTAGCGCTTTACAACTGCGCGTAGTACACTATCCAATATTGAGTACTATAGTCTTGGGCCAAGACTACGCCTAGCGGCGCTCAATAATGTGCACACGGCGTTATTAGAAACGTAGTCTCATCTCAAGACTGGAATTGGCATTGTTACAGTACAAAACCCCTCACCAGCTGCAAAAAAAAAACCTGCTGGCTGTTGCACGTATGGTCTCCAACCCCCTACAATTCCTTATCAGTTACCAAGATGCACAAACAAGAGGGTACCAGACTTTCAACGATTTGTCTCGAGCGAGAGAGGGCGTTTTCTAAAAATTACACACAAACAAATTTTTAGTTGGCGGGGTTCGGAGTGAGGGGAAGTCCCCCTCAACTCGACATTTGATGAAAAAAGCGGCCCCAGGAGGTTTGTACACTTTCTTTATCTGAACATGTCTGAAATTGTTAGCTAACTAAACCAGCCGAACTAGCAGAAAAAAGTCCGTGTCCAGCTGCCATTTTTTGCTGAACGAGTCATTATATAGGTTAGAGGGAGTAGAACAAGTTTTGTTATGTAATATATTGTAATGTAATGATGTATTTGTACAACCCAATTGCTTTTAATAAGGAAGCTTGCTAATTAGTGTTCGCAGTTTTACGTTAGCGTGCATCATCATTGCGATCCTTGCTTTTCAGCTGACAATACCACAAAAAAGAAACTTTTTTCACTATGTATCCAATGCTTTTTAGTGTTGTATTTGCTAAAAAATATTTGAACATTTAATCATGGAGCTAAAAAGGAAGCCCCCCCCCCCCTTGAATTCTGACTCTGCGCAAAATATGTTCAATTCTTGACAAATGCCAGTTGTTCTCAATCCCCACCAACTACTGTTCATTCCAGACCAAAACTGTTAACTAACACCCAGAGAAATTCACAGTTCTATATCAACCACATCAATTTGCTATGAAAGGTTCCACCGGTATTATGGGGAAACCGAGACCGCCAACTAAGTTACTGCAACCAGGAAAACGGGTACACTTAAAAAAAGAAGGAAGAAAACTAATAAAAAAACTAACTGTTGGGGCACTCGCTTAAACAAATGAGAAAACCAAGATCGAGTAGGGCTAAGATGCAAGGAAATGCCAAAAAAAGGAACAGTGACTTAAAGCCATTATACACTTTCGGTAAACAGTATTGTCCAAGTCCCACACTTCGTGTATCACAACTTACATATAAAATAACAAACCTGTGAAAATTTAGGCTCAATCGGACATCGGAGTCGGGAGAAAATAACGGGAAAACCCACTCCTGTTTTCGCGCGTTTCGCCGTGTATGACATGTGTTTATAACAAATCCGTAATTCTCGTTAACGAGAATTTATGTTGTTTTACCGTTTTCTCAAAAAGTAAAGCATTTCATGGACTAATATTTCAAGAGAAGTCTTTCACCATTACCTTCTGTAAACCCTGTAAATTATTTGTAAATCTGTGAACTTTTTTTTTTTTTTCTGTACCGAAAGGGTCCAATGGCTTTAAGATGTAGGTTTCTCAAAAGAAAAAAACCAAAAAAACAAATAGACTTAGGACCTAAATTTTTATAATTGTTTTGTTTGAAACCTAAACAAAGGAAACCTAAACCAAGCAAGAACTAAAAACTCAAAAACCAAAACTAAAATACAGAACACAGCAAGACCAGAGTAAAACACAGTGCCAAAGGAAAGTTACAAATTAAAACCAAAATGGCTTTAGTTAGAAAACCGAGTCCAGAATAGCAGAATAACACTTACCGCAGGCAAAATATAAAATGATGAAAAAATTAATCTTGTGACGAGAGAACAAAATAAAATGTGCAGTGTTCCTCTTTTGTTGCCAGGCTGCTATCTGATCTTATAGGTCCTACAATGCACTGGATGGATGACCCCACTACCAAAGGATTAAGAAACTGTTTACAAACATGTAACAAAAGACTTCTAAGAAAATAACAAACTATACATGGGTGCTAAAAAAAAGGCTCAATGAGAAATGTAAACAGGAAAGGGCAATTAACTTGAACCATCTTGAATAATAACACAATGGGTTTCCCACCTCTGCCACATTACCATCAACCTTGTTTCAGGGAATTTCGCATAATTTGTCAAATGTTGACCAGGCTGTTAAATTGCTGTAGGTACCTCTTGCCTAAACTCTCTTAACTTTATTTCTTCCTTAGATGTGATTTACATACAGCTGGGCTGAGGGAACTGTCTTCAATTTCATTTTCTGGCCAGTCATCTGAAGACTTGAGCAGGGCTGCAGATCTATGATCTCACAATGGCAGGTGTACAGGTACAGATAACATTAGTTTTCAACACCTTGTGTCAAAGTGCTATTTTATAAGATCACCTTTCTTCAGTGGCAGCATATTTCCTCCATGGTGGCAGTAAACTTAAAGAACATTACAGAGCTGGTTTTTGCTTTAGAACAAAAAAGTTGCGGCAGTGTATAAGCACTCTATGTAATCCACAATTACATAAACTGACAAAACTGTAGATGTTTGAGATCGGTCGGCCATCTGGGTCACAAGAAAATAGTGGAAAACCGATGACATATTTTGCATGACAAAGAAGTGAATGAAACGCTCAATGAGCGATAAACTCCAAACAAGAAATTAGTTTTATTTATTTCTCATCAAAAACGGGATGTTTTCTACTAACATCACCATTAGACCTTGTAAGTTTTGTGTAAATCTGTGAACTTGGACAAGTTTTTTTTCTTGATGCTAGTTTCAAACTTTTTTGACTTTCACCTCTGAACTTCATTCACAACTAAACCTAATTTTGTTGAACCAGAGTACAAAATATAAATAAGTAATTAAAAAGTTGTTGTTGTTATTCCCAACATCAGGTGTCTCCACGTTCTCCTGTAACACAAAGCCGACGTTCAGGTAGACTATATGAAAAGTCACATCGTCGTTTCTCACTGCCAAGTCGTGAGGAGGCCTTGGAGCGTATATCACCATATGACAAGACTCCCTTCAAACACTACAGTCACCTCAAACCAAGAAAACTCATCAACAACTTCATCAAAGTGTAAGTGTTATAAAATGTGAAGTATAATACATAAATCAGTTAGCGGCTTGACGTTTTGACCCCAGCAGAGGTTTTCTCAAAGGCTGAATGGCATGTTAAGGCCAGCGGTAAAGAGTACCAGACTCAAACTCTGGTGTTTCTGATCAGCAGAGTGTGGGTTCGAGTCCCGGTCGTGACACCTGTGTCCTTAAGTAAGACCCTTAACCATGAAGCTTTCGACATTCGGATGGGGCATAAAGCCCTTGGTCTTGTGTGTTGTGTATTGCACGTACAAGAACCAAGTGCACTTATCGAAAAGAGAATGGTGCATATTGCGCCAAAGCACCTTGTAAACCCTTACATGGCGCATTAAAGTAAAAGGTCTCATACTTCAAAACGTAGCTCCACATGCCTTAATGGACAAAATACTGAGTGCTTTGAAAAACACTGTCCAAATTTTCATATCCATGGCAAGGCTCTTTCTTTAAAGGCAGTGGACACTATTGGTAATTATTCAAATAAGTTATTAGCTTAAAACCTTACTTGGTAATGAGTAATGGGGAGTTGTTGATAGTATTAAACATAGTGAGAAACGGCTCCCTCTGAAGTAACATAGTTGAGAAAGAAGATTTTTCTTTCATTATTATCTCGCAACTTCGACAACCAATTGAGCTCAAATTTTGACAGGTTTGATGTTTTATGCATATGTGCTGAGATACACCAACTGTGAATACTGGCCTTTGACAGGTACCAATGGTGTCCAGTGTCTTTAATTACCAACTTGCATAGCTGTGGTTTAAAATCTTTTAGATTCACAAAAGCTGCTTCAATTTTTACATACGGTACCGATCATGTCTCATATGAACTAGAAATTACTTTTATCGGAAACCCTTTTTTTTTGTTCACAGGAGAAACAGCTATAATAACCCAGATGGAATCGATATATTTGACGAAAATTCTGATGAGGAATTCATCAACGACGAATCTTCCAGTGATGAGGAATTCATCAACGACAAATCTTCCAGTGATGAGGAATCGGATGAAGATAGTTCTGTGTCACAAGAGGGCAGCGATCAAAACAGGGAAAGCAGCGAGGAGGAAAGAGGGAGAACTGGAGGTAGACTTGGATCAAAAAGTGGCAACGTGACAAGTCGTGCTCCAAGACAGAGAACATCCATGTTGGACAACGAAGAGAGTGATGAAGAATTAGCAGTTCCCCTGAGGAGGACCAACAAACACAGGCGGCAACTACTGGAGCAGTCTTCGAGCTCTGAAGAGGAAAACAGCCAAGACAACTGGTCACCAGTAAAGAGGAAGAAAAGACATCTTAAAAAAGTCTCAATCCAAAGTGATGGGTCGTCATCTGAGGATGAGGAGTCACCTTCCAACCTGATCGAAAAAACAATCGCTCCTGAAACTCACCAGAGTGAAGAGGACGAACAAGATTTCAACCAAGACGAAGTTTCACCCGAGAAACACTACCAGTCGGATAGTGGTGAGAGCGATGGTTCCTTCATAGCAACAAGCGACTCGAGCGCTGACAATATACCAGTCTTTAGTGACTTGGAAAGTGCAGGATCAAGCAAGCCCACCCATGAAGAGCTGATTTGTAACTACAGACAGAGGAAGGCAAAAGCAGAAAGACAGTCCCAACGCAGGAAGAGACAGAGAATCTGTCGACCATCCAGTAGCAGCAACACGGATAATGAAGGAAGTGGGGAAGATGGATCAGCACCTCCTGGTGAAGGAATGGAACGACCACCGTCTAAACGGGCTGAATCGTTGAGCAGTAAAAAGAAAGCTTGGAAGTCAGAAACCTTGGGTCGTTATAAAGAAGAGAGAGACAGAAGGCTTTCGGAGAAGAAAGATAAAAACTGAAACTTTCTTCTACCCGTTTGCGTCATAGTGGTAACTTTCCTTGTCTTCCACCTCTAGGATAATGGTTTGAATCCCACTGGGGGTGCTCTGTGAAATGGGTTTTCAGTTCCTAACTGATTGTGTGGGTTTCCCCAAATAGAATATCTGATGTTTTTCTTGCACATCTTAAACTAAAATTTCCTTCATTCTCTTCTCTCCGTGAGGTTCTGGGGAGATATTAAGTTTCCTTTTCAAAGAATCTTTGGCCTCGCAACCAAAATTAATTAATAAAATAAAATAATGAATAAGTCTCCAAATGAAATCAAATTCCAGACCAAACACACCACTTGTTCCCGTTTTTATATATACATTTTATTAGTTTCACATTTTGAAAAAAAGGTTTTCAGTAGTAACTGTACACATCTTTTTGTCATATTAAAAATAATACTGGATATTCTTTGCTGTATAATTTAGCAACACTTCTATCTAATGACAATTAAATACAAGGTTACAATTGAATCTAGTAATATAGGTAGGCCTACATAAACATTCACAATTTGGGAGATAACTGCAGAGCTGCCGTCATTTTACAACCGGGGAGAAATTTCGTGGACAAAATTTTCAAGTTTGTTAATAGGCTCATGGAGAGATTGGTTTATTTTCACGGAACTTTCTCCAGAATCAGGGATATAATGGACCTTTGGATCACGCTGTCACCATCTTGGTCATGTTCCCGCTTTCCACTACAACAAACGCTAAAATTCATTGCGCAAACACTGCACCAGACTATTATTTCGTCCAGCCCCAGTTCGGCAATGAGTTGGAATGGAGTAAATTTGAGATGGCCACACCATGATAAAGGTCTATAGGCAGCTCTGTTGGTGGTCTAGGCAGTAAAATTTGTACCATAAAGACTATTTTTGGTTTTTTGAGGTCTGGTTTCCTTGTTTTAAAGGGAAGGTATACAGTGTATGCAAATACATAATTTAAATGTTATGAATATTTGTAAATCCCAAAGACTGTTCAGACATTCTGACTGTTCTGTCAAAGCACATGTGTTGACTGATTAGAGCTAAATGCAAATTCATAGCCAACTATGCGCCAGGGTGCTTCTTGGATGACTTATTATTAATTTGAGTATGGATGCCATTTATCTTTACTTGTTTTACATTAACACATAAAACAAGAATTGTGTAAATGAGACATTTGAAATCGCTTATTTTCCTTTGGTTATAAGCAAATTGGGACACCCACTTCGGGCTAGGACCGTTGGGGTAAGGGCAAGTACAGCTGGATGGACTCGCATGGGGCGAGATTTGCCGTTAGGGGGTACATCACAGTGGGTGTTTTGGTAGTGGCTGAAGCTTATAACTCGAAGGGACAAACATTTACTGAATATAAAAGCATCATACTCTTCCTACTTTAATCTGTTTAATGAGTTTAGGGCCCTTGGAAGAATCAGTAAAGTTGTTTTTAAATGGCATGAAAAGTCTATAAATGCCTCCAAAGTCACGACAATGAAGGTCAGCTGATAAAATGTGCTCAATAAAAATGTTCCAACCTATTTCTCCCAAGGGTCAAGTATTATACCTGCTTATAAACTATTAGGCCTGCATTGTTTCAGTTGATAGGTGGATTCCTTGGTTTCCTTGGTTTGGGGTTTCACAGTTGCAAAAATCACAGTACAAAGTCTTGCTGTGTCTGGCACTTTCCTCGTATTACTTCCTGCAAATGCTTCGGGCGAAGCGAATTCCCTTGCATTACAATTGGAAAAGGGAGCGCGTACCAATTATTGAGTCACCAAAATCCGCTTTGCATTCGTATGAACCGGGTTTTAATTTATTTGACAAACCGCTAGTTGTGTATCTTCTCTCTAAATGAGGAATGTAATTTATTTACTTCTTAAAATGATGTATATACGCAAGATCTTTACATACTTTCTGTGTTTTATTCTTACTTAATTAAAACCCCACATAGATTTAATGAACTTGTTTAATCTACTAGATAATATACAATTCTTTTGGAATGGAATGGATTACATTAGTACTATTTGCAGGAAATAAGACAAAATTTACAAACAATAAAAATTAGTTTATTCGTAAAAAAAAAAATCAAAATATTTACAGTGACCCAAATTTAATGTTTAAAAAACCGATAATTATTTATCCCTGCTTCACAAGTTTGTGTTGGATTGATTAAAAAAATTGACTTTGTATAATGTTAAGTCAAACATGGAATTGTAAAAAGGCAAAGCATGAACTTAATTTTGCTGTAGATCTGGAAATATGTTATTTTGTATCATTAACTGAGTCTCCCAATATCGCTTAAAAATACAATTAAAAATAAAATGTATTTAGTGCAATTACTTTTGTGTGTAAAGAAAAAATGCAGCTGATTTTGTTGCCTTTCCTTTGTAAATAAACTTTTTCAAATAGCATATTTTCTGCTGTGCTAATTTGTTTAAGGTGTTTCTCTTTGGCGAGTATGGAAGCTCATTCATGTGACTCGATGACAAACATAATGAGTTTTTGCGGAAGTACATTAGATGACAACTGCCCCTGGAAAAATAGTCAATTGTAGCCCACACCTTGAAGTGGCCTTCAGGTCTTGTGTGTCTGGCGACTTCGATAAAAAAAAAAAAAAAAAAAAAAAAAAAAAAAGATTCATGCTCCATTGAATGTCAATACAGTTTTCAGGTCATCCCTGAATTCTGATTGCATTGAATTTGAGCTCACATGATGGGGCAGAAGTTCCCCTTTGGAATGTAGAGACCCATTTGTAAATTGCTGTCCCATGAGGCCATATCTAGAGTTGCACTCTAAATATTTAGAGTCTTTCTTTTCTTGATGGCTTAAAGATTTGTAGTGGATCTATAAACGGTAAGTAGCAGCATGGACTGTCTGAACACGCATCACATAGCAGTGTTAGTTAGCATTGTTCCGTATGCATTGTCATTTACAAAAAAGCCAGCGTCTCACATAGAAACAAAATATCAGGCTGTGTAGTATTAAAATTTCAGCAGTCTATCTATTCAACATCAGAGTGGTTTGATTCCAATATGTTTTCAGATGTAATTAAGTGTTGCCGAGAAGAAAGCACAAGTACTACTGTCAAAAGCAGTCAATGTATTTTCATAGTGACTGGTTGAATAGATTTACCATACACTGCATGCGACAATCCCACCCTTTCAAACAAGCAATGTTATCGTCAAACCACACACCATTATGTACATTGTGAAATTACTTCAAAGCTATGATCCCCTTTACCATTATCAGTTACTCTATAATATTAATAAGAATTAAAAACAATATAGTATGGTTTGCGATAACACCATGCAATGAATATCTCTAAATGAGTTGGGGTGGTTCTAAAAAAAAAAGCTTGGTTTTTCAACTTGACACTTCGATCAGAATGCTCTAATCACCTTCTGGAGAAAGCTTCAGAGCATACTGATCAAAACGTCGAGTTGAGACCAATGGTTCTTTCAGAACCACCCATGGTGTCACAGCAAACCTTACTATATCGTATTTCCACCGTGCAAAAGTTTAAAATCTTACTTAGGAAATAAAAAAATTAAAACATTTCCACATTCTCTTACATTCAGCCTTTTAGTTAACTTTGTAGATTTTTCAAAGAAAAATATACAACCCCAAATCAAACTTAAGTTACATTGTAAAATTTAAATACACATAATGTACATATTTTTTCCTATGGAAGTTACAGTACTCAAGTTATCCTCTCTTGTTTTCTTCTTCTGTTTATCCTTGTATTTGGGGCGGGGGTGGGGCTATAGTAAATCAAATACAAGTGTGCTATGAAAACACACTTGTATTGTAAAAAAGTGCAAAACAACTAAAACAATAAGTAGGGTGTTCCAGTTATAGGGAGTCTAAACGAGCAAATTTTTGTAAAAATGCTTTGCAGAACTCCATAAAAAAGGGTAGCTTTAATTTATAACAAAAGGAAAAAGTAAAAAATGTGGCAAGCATGAAATCCAATATTTCTGTGCTTAAAATTTACGTTATGATTTTTGTTTTCATTTTGTGAGAGCACAATGTTTCTAAAATGCTTTAATCTTTTATTTTTGCCAGTAGAATCTTAAATAGTTTGGCAAGGACGAATTCGGTTTTTAATTTTTTTTTTTACAGGTCGACTTGTAAACCCCAAAACAATGAATCAAAAAAATTAGGTTTTTAATGTATTATAGTGTTGAAATTTGATTTCTGCGATTTCTGTGGTCAAAAATGCGAGTAACCATGGAAATGTCGGTGCACTCATGAAAACACGGGACGCCAGACTCCTTAATACAATATCCATGATAGTTTAAGAAAGCCAAGACCTTGGTCCAGCTATGAAGAATCGTTCTAAAACCCTTCTGCGCTAATTCGGTAATTATTATTGATGATTGAAGGCTCACATACCCATTCAATGGTACTAACTTTTAACGTCTTGTCATGATAAATCATAGTCTGTTCCCTCTATACAAACTGATCACTGTTACTTTTACGCAGTCAGTGAATCATACAAAGATGGCGGCAGTTTGAGGTCAGGGGAGCTTTTTGGCAACCATGTTGGATTTCGGTCGTGGTGGACCTTTTTACAATAGTAGAAAACACTACATCTATGTACGCAGCAGACATGATGGGCCACTGAGCAACCTTTTTTTTTATCTCTAGCCGATCAGGGTGCCCTTCTCGACTGACCACATCTGCATTAGGTCTACACACAAACCATTAACATTGAAAATGGAACGATTTTGATTATCAATGCCAAAACGAAAACAAATTCAGAAGGTGTTTATGAGAATTATGTCCAACATCAGAACTGGCGGGCTATTTAAAACCTTGATATTAATCTGTCAAAAATATTTCATAAAAATCTGTTTTTTTTTCTTTACTTGTGGGGTATGTCGGCTTACAAAGTCTTTGGAACAGTTTCCACAACACATGATGGGAAGAATCCTTTAAAAGTTTTGTTTTCTCAGACGTCACAAACTGTACAGCCAGCCCTTTTTGCGTGAATAAGAAAATATTCCTTATTAATTTTTTTTTTACATTTTCTTTCTCGGCAATGAAAAAAGACAGTTGAATATGTTACAAGACAATGTGCTCACTTCTATTTTCCATTAATTTGTTCATGGCACTCCAGTTTGACGATGATCAATTTGATAGACCATCCATTTTAAAACTATTACTGTACAAAAATCGTAAAAATTCCATGCATGTACATAGACGAAGCTAGCACATTTTTTATCAACATTGGTTACAAATATTTCATTAAAACTATAATCGTAGACACCATCTCATAGCTACTGTCTGGAAGTACTTTACCATTATTTGGTTTTTGGTGCTTATCATTAAAGTAGAATACAAAAAAATACTTAAAAAACCAATTTCATTAATCTGTGAGCCAATAGAATTGATGGATTATGAAATCGACTCAGCGAGACGCAAATGTTTATAAAAATGGACAAAAAAACTGACGAATGGTTTAGTTCGTAATCCACTTCCAGCTATAAGCACCCTGATCAGAACTTGGCATTACTTGAAAAGATTTTTAAACAAAAGTTATCACTTTTTGTTCTTGTTCTTAAGCATCATTAAAATATTCATTATCCTTCCTTTGACTATTAAATTTGTTTGGGGGGTCAGATATGTTGGAGAAGTTACAAAAGAATTTCTTCACTACTCAGAAAGAGTTTCATTTGTAATAATAACTGTACACCAGGGTTTCTTACAAAGTACTTTATGATCTAGCCTGGAGAAAATTGGAGGGCCAAACTGTCAATATGAGCACCACGGATTGTCACCTAGCAAGAATCGCCCCGCCGTCCTAGACAAAAAAAACCTTCATCACTCCTCCTTTGAAATAAAAACCCCAACGGTTTTTCACATGTCATCCAGTCAAGACTCCATTCCTTTTCTTTCTCTTGCTCTCTCTTTGAGCGTCGTCTGTGAACTACCGCACCAAAGACATCACTCAGCTAAGACGGACTCTTCCGCTCGCTGATTCTGGTCATCTTCAGTGGTTTGTTCGGCAGGGAGCTCCGCTGGGGGAGGGCTTGGGGGAGACGCTCTGGGTCGGACGGGGGTTTTCCACTCTCCAGTGTGAAGTCTGTTCATCAGAATAACTGCATTGGTTACAGCCTTCAATAAGAAAACACATATAAAAAAACAAGTATTACAGTTTTGGATAACAAGTAATATTAAAACTGAAATAAGAGAACAATTTTGACAATTTGTACAATAGTTTGGGGTTTGAACAAAGAGGATTGACTACACAGTGACCTACAATAATACTTGCCGGCACTCCACCAGCGAAGAATGCCTAGTAACATGGAATACGCATGCGCACAAGCCAAAATTCCCAGCCAACCCATAAAATATGCTTGACAAAGGGGCAGCATTCCCAGTGCTTCCCTAAGCGCCAGTTCTTTGCTTCTGGTAAAGTGGGTCCTGCTTGTTGGTTTGTTTTGTTGCCCATGGTTCTAACCTTGAGTTTTCTCTTGGCATTGAACTGCTTGATGTTCTCAGTCAGGTTCTGCAGTGGTGCTTTACTGGCTGTTCCCCTCACCCATGGATGATCTAAGGCTTGTGCAGCCGTCAGCCGCTTGGATGTATCCAGAACCAACAAACTCCGGATGAAATACTGCAATCAAACAAAAATAATAAACAATATTAATATTGGTTTTACCCTTACATCGATGTGCGTCAGCACTGAATACTCAATACTTTCCCGAGTTCTGTGAAAACAATCACAGGCATTGTTATTACTCGGGTGAGATTCGAACCCCACGAACCTTGCCATTCTTAAACAGTGTCTTACCAACTAGACAACCAAGATTACCTGGTAGCTAGAGGCAATACTAATAATACCCCCGGAAGTATTGTGCTTACATTGGTGTAAAGTAATAAAATAAAAAGAAATGATAGAAAAAAAAAAACAAAATACACTTATAAAAATATATCTATTTTGTTATATATTTACAAAAACATACAAATATAACCAAATATAAATTAAAACATTTAAACCATACCTAACAAAAAATAAATTCATTTTAAAGAAGTTAAATGCCTTGATCACTAATATTCATCCTGAGTAAAGATGCACATAAATTAAGGCGGTAGAAACTGGAAGGCCCAGACCTAGCCCAAGGCACTTCAAGTCCCGTCTGATTTTGTGAGAATTCGTATCAATCTAAAATGATAACGAAACCCAAGAGGCTGATCTAAATGATAAGCAGTTCACAGTTGAACAACTCAACAGTCAAAAATGATATTCCAAGAATTGAATCATACTACACTTACAGACACCAACGTTGTACCATCCATACAATGGTGAGTTATTGGCACTTAAAACCTGCACTCTGCTGGAGTAACTAAGATAGGGCTTGATTTTCACAAAGAGCTAAGATTAAAATTTTTATGTCACACTACAAATTCTATGGTAAAACAGTGTACTGACAACTCATCTGAAGATGACTCTTCGTGCTATGTGAAATCCAGCCCTGTTATAATAATATACCAGGCCTGATATTTCACGGAGGAAACGGCGGCGATTTAATTGCCTTGGTGCCCTTGAAATAATCCAGTAGAACTTTACAATATCCTCATGAGTCATTTTGAGGTGTGAGGGACACAGCACTATAACACTACTTGGTTTGGGTAAATTTGTTTGAATAGACACTCAAATCATGAAGTGCAATAGTATACCATCCTCTTTACCTCAAAAAGGCTAATAGGGTGACATTTACCAACACGCCTTGGTGCCCTTGCCCTTTCATAAACTAAGCATACAGGCCTCATACATAGGTGTTTCAAGAGAGAGAGAGTGAGAGAAAAAGAATGTTCCGAATCGAAGCCGTGGTAATTGCCTCATGGTGCCCTTGAAATAATCCAGTAGAAATTTACAATACCCTCATAGGGTGCCCTTTACCAAGGGAAAAATGCCTTGGTGCCCTTGCCTTTTCAAAAACGAAGCATACAGGCCTGATATCTAGGTGTTTCAAGAGGGAAACCGAGAGAAAAGAGTGTTGAGAATCAAAGCGGAATGAAAGCAGTAATGAACAGGCAGTGATTATTAGCGTGCCCATTACCAAGAAGAAAATGCCTTTAAATCCCTTTCAAAAACGTAGCATAAAAGGCCTGATATATAGGTGCTTCAAGAGGGAAAACGAGAGAAAAAAGTGTTCAGAATGAAAGCAGAATGTAGAGTCAGTGCTTTTTAGCGTGAGATTGTTTCTATTCATCAGACACTGGACGTGTGGATCGGCCACAGTCAATCAAATCATCCTTCGGGTTGTTACACACGATCGGATTATTAGATGCTGAATATTGGCTGCCGCTATTTATTTATATGCAATAAACGCCCCCGAGGACTCGTTAGTTTCTAACAGTCTCCAGTCAAGGCATTATTTATCATTAATGTGTGTGGAATATTGCACGCTGTGGTGTCTCACCAAGATGCGTTGGTTAAAGGCAGTGGACACTATTGGTAATTACTCAAAATAATTATTATCATAATACCTTACTTTGTTATGAGTAATGGGGAGAGGTTGATAGTATACAAAATTGAGAGAAACAGCTCCCTCTGAAGTGACGTAGTTTCCGAGAAAAAAAAGTAAATTTCCACGAATTTGATTTCGAGACCTCAAGGTTTAGGAATTTGAGGTCTCGAAATCAAGAATCTGAAAGCACAACTTCATGTGACCAGGGTTTTTTTTTTTTTCATTATTATCTTGCATTTTCAATGACCAGTTGAGCTAATTTGCACAGGTTTGTTATTTTATGTATATATTGAGATACACCAAGTGAGAAGACTGGTCTTTGACAATTACCAATAGTGTCCAGTGTTTTTAAAGGAAACATTATAAAAGTGTTAACAAAACAGTTGCTGGCAGTGATGTACATATAAGCACTGTAGAAGTTTGAGATCGATCGGCCATCTGGGTCATGAGAAAAAAGTGAAGAACCGCTTACACATTTTGCATGGCATCGATTTAAAATAAATAGAAATTAATGAAACGCTCACTGAGCGATAAACTCCAAACGGGAAATTAGTGTTATTTATTTCTCATCAAATATGACATTGCAGACAGAAATACTTCAAGGGATGTATTTTGTTAAACTAATCTGTGATTTTAGACAAGTTTGTTTTTACCAATTCTGTAATGTTCCTTTAATACTAGCATGTATATTGCTTCTTCTGTGATACCACAAGCTCTTTTCCAGAGTATCAAATAGAGAATAACTTATAGAACATTTAGGATGAGAGCTAAAACAAAGAATGGACAGTGGGTGATACCACAAGACCCATAAAAACCACGTCACACTGAGCATTCCTGACAAAAACAAACCTAAAAGAATCTCATAGGAATCTTATAGGAATCAAAGAAGTGACGAAAAATCTGTAGGAATTCTATAGGAATCCTATTTAAATCCTATAGGATTCTATAGGTATTTGGTCTATAGATAGGACTTTTTTGTAAGGTTTTTTTTCTTCAGAAAACTTGGAGGGAACCACTTGCACTGCTGCAACTCACAATCCTTTGAATAATGAGGACATTTAAGCATGATATTGACTGCATCTGTTACACAGGTATACTTGTTTGTTTGTGTTGTGTTGTCATAACCTTTTGAGAAAGACTCTGCAAGGGTCCAACCATCAGACACTTAACTATTTTGTTTCATACCAAAAGTTCTTTTGGTTGGAAAGCAAACTAGTTTGCAACAAACAGCAAATTAGTTTTCTCAATAGACTTTATAACAGTCATCCAGTGAGATACAATTGAAACAATTATCATAATATCAAAGATGAGGATTTGCTGGATTGAAACACAATGCTGTATCAATCGCTCTACTATCCAGCCGATCAACCCCCCCCCCCCCCAACACACACACACCTTCTCCGGAGTACGCAATCTGATCTCACAAGCCATAAATGGGTTACAGAGTCTGCAAGTGGCATCAATTCAATTTCTTCCGGAAGGGGACGGGGCATAACAAAAGGAGAATAGTCAGCTGCGTCCGCGACTTCATTTCATTCCGACGGAGTACTATCTTTAGCCTGTGCCGGACACGAGATCAACTGAGATTGATATTATGTTCGATTAAAAGAGAGGATTTTGTCAAAATTTCAATCAGAGCATTGATAACAGGTGTGTTAAAGTAGCTGGGTATCGTTTGTGTATTTTTGCGGGAGTCATCATTCTTTAATAGTTGTGTTTTTTTTTGTTTTTTTTGCGGGGGGGGGGGGGGTGAGTAAATTCATCTCAATCATCTAGCACTGTGAGATATAGTAAAGCAAATATAACTCTTAGTTTGAATGTGAATGAAATTGATATTTACAAACCTGTTTCCTTATTTTTTGAATTATCGTAAGTTTCTAAGAATATCTCAGACTGGCATTAATTGTAGAGATTCAAATACACAGTGTATCACCTGAACAATTGCCTTCCAACTGTCAGTGTCATCCCATAATTTATGAAGTTATACACAGACAGTTTCCACAAAACACTGCACATCACACACTAAGGTTCATGACCATAACCTCCGCACACACTAAGGTTCAGAACAAAACCTCCGCAACAAATAGTGTTTCAGAATAAAACCTCCGCAAGAAATTAGCAGGATTGATGACAAATAATCCAGGTCCCCTCCCCCCTAAAAAAATAACTCTTCAGCCAATTACCTTTGCACTGTCTGAAATATTGTCCCACCATGGCGTCATGAACTCATAGTTCGCCTTCAGGATTTTCTTGTACACATACTTGTCGCCCTTCTCGTCATAGAACGGCTCAAAGCCGCATAAGAGAATGTAGGTGATGACTCCGACACTCCACATATCGACAGCAGGACTGTATGGTCGCCCGTAGAGCACCTCCGGAGCTGTGGGCCAAATTAATTTCAATATAAGACGCTCCAAATGTAAACATTGCTGTTAAAGGTGAAGATTGAAAGGGGGGGAGTTGGGATTTTTGGGGTGAGTGTTTGACAAATACCTTGCAGCAAGCGGAACTATGCTGAATGAACTAGGCGGTTATTGATTTTTGATGCTATTGTGTTAAGACAACTATAATATAAGGTAACACCTCCAGCAATTAATTTATTACAGATATGGAGATATGGGGTTGGCTAAAATGTCAACTAGAATGCATGAATTTTTAAGTGAGACTTATAAGTATAAGTATAGCTGATGATGATGGTAAACTTCCTTAAATGGACGGTACACCTTTAGTAATTACTTTAAACTGACCACAACTTACTCAGTAAGAAGCACTATTGCTGAAAATAATGTATAACATTTTCTGAAAGTTTTCCGTTAACAAATTATTTGAAATGTGATTTTATCAAAGGTTTTTGGATTCTGACAAAAATTGCACTTGCAGGGTATCAAATACAGCAGCCTTTTACACCATGTTGACGTGGGGTGCATTTTGTCAATTTTCATAACCTTTTGAAAGATGAGTGCATCATAGAACCTAATTTAACTTTTAGAGCCCCTCTTTAAGATCAACCTTAAGCTCTTTGTGCAATAAAGCCATGGGGCAGGATTACAATTTTTGAGAAAGAATTGAACATTTACCACAATATCCCGGTGTACCACAAACTGTCTGCATCTGCACGTCTTGACTGAGCATCTTGGACAGGCCGAAATCGGCCAACTTGAGGGGTGCATCTTCTGAGTTATCGGCATACAACAAGTTCTCTGGCTTTAAATCTCTGTGGACTATTCCATTCTCATGGAGGTACTGTGATGGAAAATATAGAGGGAAAAATCAGGATTTTTTTTTTGTATACACAGCTTAAAAGTAAAAAAAGGTACACCTTAAAATTTTCAAAAGAATCTTCAAAATTCAAACACTTGAAGGTTTCTTGGGAAAATGTTTGAATAATATATTATTTTGGTTTAGTCATCAATGTGTGATAAGCACTGTTGGCATGCTCAGGGTTCAGAGCAAACAAAATCAGAAATCAGATTTTAGTTGGAAGAATAGCATCTCTTGTGTATGAATTGTTTGCAAGAAAAGGTTTACAAACAATGAAACAGAAAAATCTCATCTCTATCATTTTCTTCATAATGTCTGGCAACAATATTCCCTCAAAAATTTGTGCAGTTCAAGCGGACATACAACAAAACTGCCTAGACATAAATTTCTTCCACAGCCGTAGGTCGTCCGGTTAAAGGTAGTGGACACTATTGGTAATTACTCAAAATAATTATTAGCATAAAACCTTTCTTGGTGATGAGTAATAGGGAGAGGTTGATGGTATAAAACATTGTGAGAAACGGCACCCTCTGAAGTGCCATAGTTTTCGAGAAAGAAGTAATTTTCCACGAATTTGTTTTTGAGACCTCAGATTTAGAACTTGAGGTCTCAAAATCAACCATCTAAACACACACACCTTCGTGTTCCATGACGGATTGAGCTCAAATTTTCACAGGTTGGTTATTTTATGCATATGTTGAGACCCACCAACTGTGAAGGCTAGTCTTTGACAATTACCAATAGTGTCTTCTGCCTTTAAGCCATTGATGTTTCCTCCTCTCCTCCGATCTGAACTAACATGTATGAATGATTAAAAATCATTGCCGAACAGCCAACAAACTGCAAAGCGGTACTTCTCACATGGCAAACGATGCATGCTTATTATGAATGTAACAGACCTCTCTCAATACGTCTCATAAATATCTTACATTCAACGTATGAAGATAAGAAGCAACATATCAAGAACATACAGCTTCAAGGAAGCTCAGATTTCCCGGGTTCATCTTGTTATTTTGAAATGGGTGTGAAAATCCGCTCGTTCCCTGAGAGGGTCAGACGCAGGGCAGGCATGGGAGCCCCTGAGTGCTCAACCCCCCCTTGTAACTAGGTTCCTTCAGGTTGTAAATCTCTATCTGCCATCAAGCGCTGCAAGCGGAATCATTAGTATACGGAGTTGTAGCTCAGTGCTGTTTGTACCAGGGTGAATTATGGAGTCCTGAGGTTGTTTATCTTTGCAGTTATCCACAATTGCAGATTTTTTTATAGGCTGTAATCAAATGGAGCTGGTTTCTTAATGAAATTTCATGAAATTTAAGATCGAGCTGTTTTTCTTTTGGTTTTTTTTAGGCAAAAAGTTAAATAAATTCACAAAAATTTGACCTTGAATTCCAACTGCAGATTCGACCTTAAATAATGAGTAATGTTGAAAATTTATTTAATTTTTGAAAAGGCTTATCTAAATTTGGGGATCTTTCAAATTTGGAACCAAGTTTTTTCAAAAAGTTGAAAGTGAAAAAAGTTTTGATGAAACAAAGAAGATGCTCATTGTGGCATATCGATCATTGCCGAGTGGACAAAACACGGCACTTAGCCTGTGTTTCGTATCAGCAGAGTGTGGGTTCATCTCTCAACTGCATCCCCAATTTTGTAAACGTAGATCTTGGTTTGAACCATGGCCAGTCAATTTGTCACACGCGGGTTGCACAAAAAGTGGCAGATAAAATGTAGATCTTGGTTCGAACCATGGCCAGTCAATTTGTCACATGCGGGTTGCACAAAAAGTTGCAGATAATTAATGTAGATCTTGGTTCGAACCATGGCAAGTCAATTTGTCACACGCGGGTTGCACAAAAAGTGGCAGATAATTAATGTAGATCTTGGTTCGAACCATGCCAGTCAATTTGTCACATGCGGGTTGCACAAAAAGTGGCTGATAAAAACTTTTATGAATCTAAAGAAGGTGTGGAAAATTAAAGTCACCTGGAAATAGAATTCTTTTTCTTTCAAACATAAGAGTATATGCTTACGAACAATAAAACAATTTTTTTAGTAATTGTTTGTCACGATATGTTTAAAAAATATATAAAGTTGTTTGGGGGGCTGACTCCGCCTACCCCTTTTGTGACGTCAATCAAGGCAGAATTTGCCTGCAATGCGTATAGTAAACATGCCGACCAGGTGTATTGCTGCTGAATGCAGAAAAACACTTTTTGAAATGTACCAACTCACGACTTGGACGTACATGTACTTTGCAATTGTGTTTACTCTACGCATTACAGGCAATGTCTGCCTCGATTGACGTCACGAACAGCGCCCTCTCGGGTCGGGGTCTACTCTTAAATTTGTAAATAACATAAGAACTGATTTTTTAAAACCTTAGTTAACTGTTTATTCACATTCCACTCATCAAAACACATATATTAGTGACAAAAGCTTTATTTTGAAAATATACCACTTCCAGGTGACTTTAAATATTTTCCAATGGCATTCTACAAGTACCCAGTAACATACCTGAACGGCACTACATAGCTGTTTGACAACATTTGCCGCATCCTTCTCACTGAAATATCCCTGGGCGACGATTCGATCAAACAGCTCGCCTCCTGTCACCAGTTCTAATACCAAAAATAAATTGTCTTCCGTCTCAAAGATTTCCTTTAGTTTGATCTGCAGTGGTAAAAGAAATCAAGAAGAATAAAATAATGAATAAGAATTTGGAATATGTGTAAATGACGTACATTCCATTCATATAAAATTAAAATGTTTAAAATTAAAGACGCATGCATGACACTGTTAAAGATCAGGGGCCAATTTCATTGCGCTGCTTCCTAAGTAGAAAATATTGCTTAACAATTTTCTGCTTAGGAAAAATGAGCAGTATACCAGTCACAAATTGTACATGTGACATGGTATTTTGGCTGGTATCCTTATCCGGTAAGCATTTTTTTGTGCTTAACTACTTTTTGTACTTATAAGCAGCTCTATGAAATTGGGCCCAGACCTTAAACCAAAGACAGTGACAACTTTTTTTTTACACATAATTACATACATTCTAGAGATAAAACCCACCCAGGAATGCCAGATAAAGGAACACGTTGCCTTGGATCGGTCGAGTTGGTCTTTGAAAAGTGTATGTAACCGTTTGTTATAGAATGCATATGATTAGAAAGATGTTTTAAAAGTAGAATATAATGATCCACACAAGTATTACTCGAAATTGCGTTTTCCTTATACCTCGTCGACAAACACGGTCGGCCATTTATGGGAGTCAAATTTTTGACTTCCATAAATGGCCGACCGTGTTAGTTCGCAAAGTAAAAGGAAAACCACGCAATTTAAATGTGTGTGGATCATTGTATTCTACTTTTTAAACAACTTGCTTACCATATGCATTTTATAACAAACGGTTACAAACGCTTTTCAAACACCAACTTGACCGATCCAAGGCAACGTGTTCCTTTAACAAGTAGCCTTGTTAATTACAGCTCTGCTCCACCAAAACAAATTCACTTGCTTTGATTTGGCCTAGAGAATGCAAACTATTTTTTAATTGCGACAATCATCACCATGAATCTGGCATACAATTAAAACATACCCTTGAAATTAAAACATACCCTTGAAATTAACACAAAGTAATAATACGCCACAGGTCGATCCCGACTGGTTAATTAAAATTCTCCACACCGTCTCCAAACTTATGTAAATAAATGCCATAATTATTTTGTCACTCAGTAAGACGTAGCAATTAGGGGATTTTTAGCGTGGATTACTAATCGCCAAGTATGTACATTAGCTCCGAGCTAATGTACGATTGCATCAAGCGTTCACTGATGCCGACTGCAAGTACAAGAATTCAATTTGGTTTCCCTCTGCTTTATAGCCCAAACAACCGGTGTGTCAGCCATCCGCGTGTGCATTTGTTTAATGCTCCATGCATGGCATTATGACGGCTGCAGGAAGTGTCTGTAAACCTGATGCAAAGCTTTTGCCTTTTCTTTTGACGGGCTCAATCGTAGCATTCTTCTGTTGACTTTCAATTTGCCATTGCGGTGTTCTCGGATTACTGGGATTGAAAAGCTTCAATACATGTTCAAGGGACTGATTTATTTATCTGATTTTTTTCTCTTTCTCCTTCGAATCTGATTTTTTTCTCTTTCTCTTTCGCACATATAATCTTCATGTGCAATGAGCACCGACAAATATTGAAATTCTGAAATGCATTATTTCAAAAACACTTGTTTTTAGGGCCTTTGTTTGTATTAAGTTATTGGTTATTTGCTGTGTCGGGATGCTGAAGCAGCATACTACTAAGGAGTTGAGAATGTCCTTATATAGCCCTTCGAAAAGGGGAGCTAACTCTGTAAGCCACTTTACAACACCATTTTAAAATAAACTATGTTCATGTTGTTTGAAAACTTGGATGTCTTTTTTAACTTTGTTACTTACAATGTTAGGATGTTGTAGTTTCAGCAAAATATCAGTCTCTGCTTTGACGACTTTTTGGTCAACCTAAGTACGACAAAAAGAGAAAATGGTTAGAAAATATATAAATTTATGAATAAAGAAAAAATAAATACACGGCTAAGTACAGAAGGAAAGATATTATAACATAATTTGAAAGAAATTATTACACTTTAATTTTAAAAGATGGTTTGAAACTATTAATTTTTCTACATTTCCCCCCACTTTCATTTGTGCTACATTTTTAGATTTAGCTAGCTTGTTTACTGAATTGTCTGGGCACTCATGTAACAACCGAATTGTTTGGTCACTGAACCGTGAAACACACCTTACAAAATTGATGATCATAAAAGCTTTGAACATGGACAAAACTACAGATTTATTACAAATAAACTTTGTGCTCAGGCTTATTGCTTTTTGCATAAAGCTTGGTCAACTAGGGTCACCAATGGTATGGAAGAGGGGTATAAAGCGCAGTTGACTAAAGTCACATACTTAATAGTGAGGAAAGGGTAAAGATCAAATTCACACAAAAAAACACTTGCTCCAGATTGCACAGTAGAGCTTTGAACGGCAAAACATAATGTACATACTTACAAATAATGGTTTCAAGTCATAGTGTGCTTCGGCCAAACTTGAAAATTTGGTGAAATCCTGGCATAACTTTTGCTGTTTTAGTAGGATCCAATTATTCCACCCATTATATGTTTTATTTTATAGATTTCTAACTCAATGAACAAAATTGCAAAAAGACTAGAATCTTGTGTATGATTTTCTTCCATGATTCAAAAGCACTAAAGCTGATAATGAGTTAGCCATTCCTAGGAGTCTGTGAGAACTAGGACTCCATGACCCTGAAGTTAAAAATGGTCTAGGCATACATCTGATTGTCATGCCATAGAGCGTAGATCAAGGACCTTTGCTCTATGCATAGAGCAAGGGCCTCTCTCTTTATTAGGCAAAATTGAAAAAAAAAGAAACAAGTTTAGCATCTGGGTTTCTAAAAAAAGAAAGGAGAAGGGGCTTCTTGTTTTCAAGACGGCTGTTATAAAATTTCAAAGGTCCATTGTTTTTCTACTGTTCAAACAGACAATACATAAATGATACATGTTGGACAAGACATAAAAAAATAAAAACATAATTAATTTAAAAACAAAAATGGAGGAAGAAAGCCTTTTTTTTTTTTTGAAAGGATGCCCGACATAATTTTTTAGACAAACGACTAGGCTTTTTTTCAAACTTTTTTGTTGTTGCCAAGCTCAATAAAATATATCCCTTTTTGCCATGTAAAAAAAAAAAATCAAAATAAAAAGAAAAAGAAGAGGAAAAGGCCTCTAAAAAGGAAGCAGGCAGGGACGCTACACATGTTTCTTTTTTACTCGCCCTTAAAGATGAGACATTTTGAGGTATGGTGGACACATCACTGCTGTAGGCCCCCTAATAGTTTTGTTTGGGTAAATTTGTCTGTACTGTACATGTACATGTACCCAATCTCAAACCTTGCACTCTAATAGTGTCCTAACGGTCATAACAAGTAACTAACCGTACTATACTAGAAACTCTGGTGCATTGTACTCCGTGCTGATGAATCTAACAGCATTTACCCATAGGCAGCCAGTTTCCCTCGTGTTTTTTATTTGAATTAAACTGTCAGTACGACCTGTGCTTAATTTATTTACCTGTGAGTTTTACAATCTATGTACAAGACAAGTTGGACGATACTGTAATTTCAAGGGTTGAGTGAAGTACACCCTAGTGGGTTAATCGTCACCTTTCGTGTTGGCACATATCTGCCCCACCCACAGCATTTAGGTACTTTCTAAGATTTTGGCGACACTTCATACTCCACAGTGCTTTATTGTTCCATTAAAATTAATATCATAAAAAATATCTCTATGCATTTCAGCGAAGAGAGACCATTGGTTTTATGCGCTTCATAAATATTGTTGAATATTATAATTATTATAATTTTTTTATTATTACATCTATGCGGGAAGAAGAAACAGTCACTAGCTTGATATGACTAGGCCTAACATTCTTGAACCTTTGCCAAGTTGATTTTTTTTAGGCCAATAAAAGAAAAAAACATGTCTAGATTCTCGGCCCACTTCCTTTTCAAAGGCCGCGACCTTTTTTTTTAATGAAAAAAAAAACCCTCAAGATATATTTTTAACAATCTCAGTCGGTTGTCTTTGAAAATGTGTCAGGTAGCTAATAATTTTTTTTTAAAAGCCCTCCTCCCTTTTTAAAAAAAGGCAGAATGCTAAACATGTTTTATTTTTTTTTATTTGGCCTTAATCAAGAAGCATGTATCACCAGGCAATTAAAGGACTGTCATCATTCTTAAAATCTCCCCGAGTACGTCTTACAGAGAGACATGTTGAGGAGGGATGTAACTGTATCCTTTTTTCTCCTTCTTTACACAAGTGCGTGTGTGTAAATCTAAGGCTGCCCTTAAAATAGCCTGGAAACTTTTGATTAGAGCCGTGTCCAAATTAGCAACGACAGCTTCGGCTAGATTCCACGTCATCATGCGTTAGTGTATAGGACGTCCTTAGCAACACACTTAGCAACAGTCGTAGCCGTAGATGTAGCCACCAATTCGTATACTGCCTGACAAATAGCAGTGTCACGACAATGCTAGTATATACGAGAGAAAAAAAAAAAAGCAGCAATGGCGAGTACATCAACCTGATGCGTTTGCAAAATTGGCAAATTTTCACAGTGATTTTTGCACCAAAGAAATTTCTTTGCACACAATCATCATTTTCTTCATAAACAATGCAGTGTTTTGCCTGATCTGACTAATCAGCAGGTTCTTAATTATGCTAAGTCAACAGAAATGTCCTCCTTTCACTTTCACCATCACATTATTTACCCCCAGAATAATTCAGCTACACAGACCCATACAGGCCTGAAGCTTGACAGAGGCAACAAAGGCGGTTGCCCGTTTGGTCATTGCCTTGGTGCCCTTCAATTGCTCCAGTAAAAATTTTCGATTTGAAAATGCCTTGGTGCCCTTGGCCTTTCAAAATGAAGCATAGAGTACTGCCCTTATTCATTTCAGTACACATATCGTCCCGCTGATCAGGGCCCAATTTCATAGAGCTGCTTAAGCAAAAAGTTTGCTTAAGCACGAAAATAGCTTGCTTATTTTACACATATTACTGGCAAAAATTTCAAGCCATGTACATTGCTTGTGACTAATATTTAGCTGTTGTTTACTTAGCATAACAATTGAGTGGAGTCTTAGCCGGTAATCTGATTTTACAAAACAAACATTTTTTTGCGTAAGCAAAATTTTTCGCTTAAGCAGCTCTATGAAATTGGGCCATGGACTATAAGGGTCATAAGTGCAGTTTCTATGTATGGATTTCATCAAATTTGTTTTCATGTTTTGAAGCTCCTGGTAAATGGGGTTTACTGATCAACAGTGGTTTCCAAAGTGATTGTTTGGCAAAAAGAATCATTGATTTTCAAAGTGAAACATTTCTTTGTGGATTTTGATTTTCTTCTTCTTCAAGTTTATGAGCATTTGTCAGATATGAAAGAGCCATTTAGACCTTAGCATTGAACCCATGATTTGCAGTAAAGCAGAGTAATTCATTCTTTGAATGAAGAATTTATGCGAATGTTCTATATAGTTTCAAACCCCAAATTTGTATTCTCCACTCAGTTTGATTAGTCAGTCCTATATCGTGAGCCTGGCAGCCTGCTTCCAAATTTCAAAACTGCCAGCCTAATTGCTCTTGTAAGTTGTAAGGGGGAAAAGTGAAATTTTCAGTTGAACACTCTTAAAGGGGCACCACGCCAATGACCAAGGGCATGGAAGCAATTGCCTCCAGAAATATCAGGCTTTCAGAAATATCAGGCCTGGATTATGGAACATTGCTTTGAAATCAGACATTAACCAAATTTCAAGACAAAGAATATCAAAAATAAAACTACTAGCAGGATTTACAAACAAGAAATATACACCAACTGCTCCAACTTAAATAAATCGCCCCCTTCCCTTTAATATTAGTGCCGGCAAAACTTAACAAGAACAGAATATCACCTTGAACAGAACTGTATGCAAGTGTATTTCTTAATATTTTCATTTAAAGGAACACGTTGCCTTGGATTGGACGAGTTGGTCGTTGAAAAGCATTAGAAACTGTTTGTTATGAAATGCATATGGTTAGATAGATAATTCAAAAGTAGAATATAATGATCCACACAAATTTGCCTCGAAACTGCATGGTTTTCCTTTTACTTTGCGAAATAACACGGTCGGCCATAAATGGCCGACCGTGTTAGTCGACGAGGTTAAAGGAAAACCACGCAATTTCAAGGCATGTTTGTGTAGATCATTGTATTCTACTTTTACAACATCTTTCTAACCATATACATTTTATATCAAATGGTTACAAGCGCTTTTTATAGACCAACTCGTCCGATTCAAGGCAACGTGTTCCTTTAAGCACTTCAGAAGACCGAAAGCAACACAACAACTCTACTTGGACCCTACTTTAAAAAAATATTTAAAAGTCAAGAGATAATTTTTTTAAGAGCAATCCAACAAAAAAGTTCACTTATAACCTCTTTTACGTTATCAAATCCACTTCAGCAAGTTATCTTTAGAATATAGTGACGTATATTACAGAATCAGCTTTGATAACGTCAATTCCGCTCAAAATTCCACTTTTGCCAACTCAAAAATATCTAGAAAAAGAGGGGTGATGGGTGGTAAGTGGTTTTCCTCTGTTTAAGTACACAATCCCACACACATTGTGATATTAAAAAGGCCTTATTTATTTACAACGAATAGACTTTGGAATCATTGAGTGATTTGCAGATTGCTGGTAGCCAACAATCTGTTTATTTAACAAACCGAAAGGTTCAAATACGTCTCAAAACAAATGACCCCGAAATATACTGGCTGGCACAACATTTTTGGCTTTCCTTTCAAAATTACATTGACAGTATATAAAACTGGTCAATGTTGAAAAATTGATTCTACCAAAGTTTAGGGTCTCCAATATATTTGAAAACTTAATGAGACTAATTCATCGCAATTTTTACGAAGCAAAACATTAGCCCTGCAGCCAAAAATACATGCTTTTGGAAAATCATGCTTTAACTATTTTTCAAACTAAACATGTATTTTTTGGACACTACTATAAGTCCTTTATAAGTTTACCATCAAAATAATTGAATTCCTTAGGCACAGAGATCTTGCAACAGTTTTGTTGAGTAAGAATTGCTAATAAAACACATTTGTTAAGGCCCGGTCACACAGGCCCCGATAACGAGAACGAAAACGAGAACGATAAAAATGCACGTTTGAGCTTGGTTGAATTGCTCCACGCAGAATACGCCCACGCTCATTCAACCAATCTCGTTATCGGGGCCTGTGTGACCGGGTCTTTACCTTGTGAAACAGTAAATGAATAGTTTCACTTGCGTTTAAAAACACACCAGTCAACCTCTGCATATTTTTTGCATCAAACCAAAAATTTTCACTATGTATTTCAGGGTATAAAGTCACAAGTTTTGATGTATGACTTCATAAAAAAACAAAAAATGACGGTTATGCTAACTAGTGTCATTATGAAAGAATTATGTATAAGAAGGGTCCTGAAACTTTCTGAACATGTTAACAGCATTAAGTAAATCAGTAATTTACACCAAAAAAAAAACACGATTTGATATGCCTAATGTTAAAGATTGTAGACACATTTATCACTTTGTAAAAACGACACCAAACTTTTTCAATCTGAAAAAAGGTTGTGTCTAATCCTTTTAAGTCAAACAAAACTCAAATTTTTTGGTCTTCTGAATGGGGCTACAAAGTAAAGCTTTACCCTAGAGCCAAATGGTTTACAAACCCCTTTAAAGTAGTAATCCATTTATGAGCCACAATTCATTCAAAGAAAGCGTACATTTCAGAATCTTACCGTTTTCTTGATTATTTTGACAGCATACGTCTTGTCTGTTCCAACTTGTGTGCATCTTAACACTACGGACGTGGCACCCCTGCAGATAGAAACAAAACACACAGGTATATATGAATAAGATATCAGCAAAATAATATTTACATTATGCAGTAGGTATCATGTAATGTTTCATCACACCTAAATACTGAAGTGTATGGAAATGAACCAAAACTCTCCAGTAAAAATACAACACCATTCTTAGAGACTAGCAGGGAGGGCACACATACAGAAACAGAGGTAACTTGCCCTTCTGCTAAACTCTGATCCGTTCCTGATACTACAAATTTGTTATGCATTTTCACCAGTGTTGTCTCATGGTCAAGCATTTATCATGTTTGCCCACCCTAGCCAAACCCCTCATAAGTGACAGAGTACATGTACATTGCAGGTTGTCAAAAAAATAAATGATACCACTGCATTCTAAAAAAAATTAATGAAATTTTGCAAAGTATGCTATTTAAGAACATTGGAATCGTGTACTTTATGCAAAACAAAATCACAAAGAATTTTCTTCACAGATTTTCTTTTTTTCCCAATGCGGACAGTCTTATAATTTTCAACAAAAAATATATAATGAATAATATATTTTGCATTTATGTTGAAAAGCTGGTCTCCTTTTGATGATCTCCGCGCGAGGTCGTTTGCGACAGGGTTTACTATGAGATGTGTTCTGATGATATTGTCGCCGGGGGCAATAAATATTGCATTTTATGGAAGAGTGAGTTCAATGATGCAATCGTCATTGCACTTCTGGTGATGAAGAGACATTGGTTATATAGGACCATGTGTGATGTGATATGTCTATATGTGCAGTACATGTTTATGTTCCAAGCATGCATGAGTGTTCATATTAATATAACAAGGTAGACTGTGGGGAACTGACACTTCTAATAAAATTCCAAACACAAATCCAGCCATGATCCAATAAAGAGATTTTTTCTTTTTTCTTTTCTTGTGAAGGCGTCAGGAAGGCTGTATGTCGTATAACACTAACAGTATTAAGCTTTTAGGTAGACAACTCAGGATTAAACCACACTTGTATTAATGGCTACTATGGGGAGATGTAATGTTTTATCTGCAATTTCTGAAATTAGCTTTAAATGTAAATATTGACCTACATGTACATGTATATATATGAGAACTAGGGCTGCGCGTTTTTGAGTAACTTTTGTTTGACTAGCCGATATCCATTTTGATTCAAAACTGATTTCCAAACTTAAGGTGGCCACAGTGCCCCTGGCTGTTGATGCCCCTCTTACTGGCCTATGTGCCCCTGAACAAATTCACCTGCTGTGCCTTTTTCTTCTGTTGCCCACCCTGTCCTTTTTAATATTTACTCTGTACATGGTACTCTATGCTTTTTATAATGGGAATTTTCTTCTCTCCGATCTAAACTGTGGTCATGGGTGTTCCGAACATTCACCACATCCGCAACCACGCAGGAAAATCATAGCAAAATTGCGGTGTTTTATTACCAAAGACTTGTTTTAGGTCGTGTAGTTGGTAAACAATTAGATATAGTGACTGCATGCGGTGTCATACAGTCATACATTTCAACTGCCTATTACATAATGCACTAATTTCTGTTATAATTTGGTATCCAATCAAATGCTGAGCGTCACTACAAGACCACTCATTCACTTGCTGATATCCAGCTATGTAATGGTCTATAATTGACAAGGGCAATCAATTCCATCTTTTCATGGCCTCATACACAATCCTGATGATGACTAGTGACTAGAGCAAGCTAGTCCAAACGTTGAGACCAATTTTAAGAACGGACTCCACAGCAGTACAGTTAATCACGATCCTATTAGCTATAATAGTAGTAGTCCCAGCCTATTTCTATACCATCCGCCATAGTAATAGTTAAAAAGCAGGACAGTTCTTTTCAGAACTAAGAAGTCTCCCGAACCCTCGAACATCTGCTCCTCGGTAGTAGAATAAAGCAAGACAGTTCTCTAAAGAACAACTCTACCTGGCAAGTAGGTACACACCTGGTGTAACCGCAAACCAAATATACATTGATACCTCACCATACAATGCCTCAAATCCTATATAATTGTAATAACCCAAAAGGTATTCATTATAGCCAACCTTGTAGTTAGGAAAAGCATGAATGTTCTATTCTTTTATTGAAAACTCTACTCCAGCAGCCACAACCCACCATGCCCCTTTTGTCATTCAAATTTCTATACAAATGCATTGACACAATCAGTCCATTGAAATTTATGAACTTACATACAATTGTTATCACATGTGTCAATGGGTCATTAGCTATTATATAAATCCCACAACACTTAATTACAAGCATTTACATAAGAATCAATAGGAACGAGATCCATGGTGGGGTTGACCAAGGTTCACACTAACAAAGGTTGCTTCAAGGCAACTATTGGACACTATTGGTTATTACTCAAAATAATTGTTAGCATAAAACCTTACTTGGTAACAACATGGGGCAATAAACTAGACAAGCAATGGCAAGCTGTTATAGTATAAAACATTGTGACCAACGGCTCCCTCTCTAAAGAAAGCAGTTTTTAAGAAAGTGGTAATTTCTCACTCAAATAATAAAAGACTTCAGGCCTTTAGCCTTTTATTAGGCATCTGAAAGCACACACATTTTGAGTCCAAATTTTCACAGATTTGTGATTTTATGCATATGTTGGGATACCCCAAGTGAGAACACTGGTCTTCAACAATTAGCAAACATGTCAAGTGCCTGGTGAAGGCTACAAGATTAAAAAAAAGTATTTAAAGATATGTGAAGTGTATTTTTTACACATTCCTCTAAACTGGAAACGATTGCAAGATGGTGGAAAACAAGATGTAGGTGGAGTTCCAAAGTGCAGCAGTACTAGGGAAAAGCTATTTGAATATCTCTTAGCATTGGCCTTTTGGAACAGACACAGTTAAGTGACATAAGAAGATGTGGCACAGCAGATGCTATGAGTGAAGATGCATTAAGAAGGCCAGGACAACAGGTGAAAGACCTTCTGCACACGGAAAGGTGATTCTAAAGTAGCAACTTATCCATCCAGAGTACGCAGCTACACAAGGGAAATATGTCACTGCACTACGATGACCTTTACACCAAGCTGTATTCTGAGCATCTTTGCCTGGTTCCCTGTGTACACGTACATTACAATAATACATGTACATGTATGTACATTAGCCCTAATGTACATTGTAAATACTAACTGTTGTCACACCAAAAAGGACCAGACCATTTCAGCCTTCAAGCCTCAGTATGGTTACAATGATTTGAATGAAAGACAAACAAAAGGTAGAAAACTGTCTGTCTTGTCTACATGTAAATATCAATGAGTTTACTCCAGTATATAGTCTTTGTCAAAATACATTGCTTTCAAAAAAATATATAACAAGTTTGCTAAAATGTTTAGGGTTGAGATTGATACAGGGACAAGTTCCAACAATTTGACTGGTTCCTCTTGGTCAGGATATGAAGCTTCCTGAAGAGATATGATGTTTTATTTCAGAGGTTTATACCATTTAAAGGCAGTAGACACTATTGGTAATTACTCAAAATAATTATTAGCATAAAACCTTTCTTGGTGCCGAGTAATGGGGAGAGGTTGATGGTATAAAACATTGTGAGAAACGGCTCCCTCTGAAGTGCCATAGTTTCTGAGAAAGAAGTAATTTTCCACGAATTTGATTTTGAGACCTCAGATTTAGAACTTGAGGTCTCGAAATCAAGCATCTGAATAGACGCATACAACTTCGTGTGACAAGGGTTATTTTTTTTTCATTATTATCTCGCAACTTCGATGACCCATTGAGTTCAAATTTTCACAGGTTTGTTATTTTATGCATATGTTGAGATACACCAACTGTGAAGGCTTGTCTTTGACAATTACCAATAGTGTCCACCGCCTTTAATTGTAAATGGACAGGAGAACAACAATAGCTAAGTGTTTTTACAAGAAAGTGACCATTCCTGAAAAATGGCCTGCTGCAGATCTGGGTCCCCCTTATTCTAGACCCGAGAAGTCCCTCAGACATTACAGTGCAATTTGAGTGTGCATCACAAGACAAAACTACAGGTTTGGACACAATGAGGACTATTTATTTCTCCCTTTGGTGAATGCTCCACTTCTTTCAAGAAAATCTGAAGGCTCGAGGAGGATTTAGTGTCTCAGTGAAGAACCAATGTTAAGACCGATGGAGTTAATGTAAAAATATGAATTCAGAGAAGAATTACACAATTTCTTATTTCGGTTTAATACAAAAGTATGACCTTAAAGAAGTACAGCTAAATCAGTATCCTTGATAAGGCACAATAACACAATTCAAGCAATTTTCCCAACTCCTTCGGGGGCAAATAACCTCCATGCAAGCCTGTTATAAGGGGCTCAGGGATTCATCATTATCACATTCTACCCCCACACAAATCTTTTTATATACTCTTGGGTGAAGGGAAGCAATTATGGATAAGGGGGAATGAGCGAAATGACCTTCCTTGTGAGATTTATGGCAACATTTTAAAGGAGTTCATGCTTTTACAAAATTTCTTTAAAAAACCTAAGGTTTCCATTACAGAAATAAGGTAACCAGTTGTTGCCATCACTGGCTCCCTAATTATATACATGTACATGTATTACTTTCATGGTTGCAACACGCAAAATTAGAGTACGTTTAAATGTTTTATGTAGCAACCAGTGTCCAATAGTTTCATAGAGCTGCTTTGGTACATGTACAACAAATAAAGCTGAATAGGATTACCAGCCAAAACACAATGGCGCATGTACTATCAGTGACTGTACCTTGCTTATTCAGGAAGTTTTAGAGCAACCAACTTTGTGGCTGCGAAAAAAAGAGCCCTGAAATCTTTGTACAATGTTTCCTACTTTTCTGTGGCAATGTTTTAGTAGCTAAGAGGAAGTTCTTTTTGGTAATCATCAAAAGAAGTCAAGCTGCAAAATGAAGGGTTCCGCCCACACATACATGTAGATGTATGTGATTGTGAGATTTGACAGGAATTCTGTCTGTATTGGGTTAGAGCAAGTTTTCTTTTCATACCAATTTAACCATGACGTTTCGTAGCATACAAATAAAAAATGGTGCGACAACATTAAAACTTTCACTTCCGAGGTCAAGGTTACAATATATTGTTTAACTACAATTGGTTCTACTGCAACAGGTACGACAGAAAATACAATGAATGGTACCACTTATGTACAATTACGATAGCAGTTTTTTAAATGGTTGTAACTTTGTTTAGGTATATACCCGCGAAACCACCATAAATATTTCAACATGTGATTGGACATCCTACATGTACAGGCTGCAAATGTATACAGAAAATAGTTTAAGTTGTAGAATTGTTGTCAAATCAAATATCTTACCAATCTAAAACAGCAAATGAATCTATTCTAAAACTTTTTATCAGTAAAGCCTGAATGACCATTCACAACTTTTGAAGACTTTTGCGTGATTTCACGTACTTGAATGAAATAACGACCATAATTGCAAAGTGGTACTTTGATAGATTGAGGAAGTGAAGAGTTTCAAACACTCATTTCTGCATTGGGCAGTTTCGGACAGAATTTTTCCCGAGGTAAAACTATACGTGGTATTAATTTTAAAAATTATACTTTGTGGTGTTAATTAATTTTTTTTTTTACTTTGAGACAATAAATCATAGATACCAAGGACCCATACCTTAAGGTGGTAATCAATTTATAGGTTATTTAATACCATCCGAATGTCCCCCCAGGGGTGTAAAGAATATACTAGGTGATTACGTTCCATAGGCAATTATGACAGCAGTCGGAAATTGGCAATATAATCAAATTAGCCTCATGTATCATTTAATTAATTGAAGTCAATCAATACCTCATTTCCTCTCGCATCAGTATTTTTCTTTTTCCCAAGTAAGTCAGGAAGTAATCTGTCATGGAGACCAATTTTATCTTAGATCAATTTCTAAAGTCCTGCACAGTGTTCAATTCCTACCATTACTGGGACAAAATTATGCTAATGTATGCATATCAGCTTGTAAGCTTTAACCGCTGTCGCGCTGACGTTTTTGGACAGTCGACCAACATGATAATAATAACAATACTTGATTCTAATAGCCAAAATATCATAGTTTGTAGTAGCTACACATGTGGGTCAAGGCGCTTCAACAATAATATATCCCTGTTCATTGGGGATCCTAGGACCATTCCTCAAACTTTCTTAACTCACTTGGGAGCATACAGCCCCAGTTTGCTTTAAGAATTGCTGAGGGGTTGATCCAACCCAATTCTGTCTGAGCCCTCTCAGGTTCCTATTGATACACCTGGGTGAAGAGAAGCAATTATGGTTAAGTGCCTTGCTGAATGATGCATGGTGTCATGACCAGGAATAGAACCTACACTCCAATGATTTATCCATCAGAACTTGAGTCCAATGCAGTAGGCCGCTCGACCATTACACGCAATATATTTGGCCATTGGAAATAAGTAGGACAACTTTATTGAGCAAGAGGACTGATCTATACATTATGGTGACCTAAAAAAAGACTTTTCAGGCGATTTAGAAACAATTTTGCTGAATGAGGGCCAAAACATTAGGGGATCCGACTTTAATAGCAATCATGCACTGGTACAGGACATCCATATGGACATGAAAGCTACATATACACTGTACATGGTAGTATGTGCTGACAATGCAGTTATATATTATGATGTATCAAGGAGGATTTTATTGAATGAGTGGTGAACAAAAATCTTCCTCTTAAATGCAGATTGCAGAAACTAAAAATATTGATGAAAAACACGTATTTTATTCCCTCTTTGCCAAAAATGACAGAAACTAATGAAACCACCTCTCAAATATCAAACAGTAATGAACTGCATCCAAATGTACTTTTGGGAAAAATAAGCAAGCGATGTTTGAAACTCTTCAAATTTGTTTAAATTTAGATTTCACTGCTCCTTCAGGCGAAATCTCCCTAATTGACAGTCAAAATAAATGTAACCAAACCCTGTGGCAGGCAGAATCCATCTTCAATTCAACCTTCCTACTGTGAAGCAATCTAACCTTGACTTCAGATCTGATAATATGTTGTAATTCAATTGTGCGTCTGCCATGTTCGCTGACGGTCGTCTGTACGTGATTTTCTTTTTGTGTTGTGGACACATCATTATGTTACATTACAGACCCTTAACCACTGTGTACAACAGCTTTATTTCACGCACTGCATCTCTTTCGAACTCACTGCCTGGTGTATGTTTCCCTCCATCCAACAATCTAGACTGTTTAAATAAGAGGAATATCAATTCCTACCTTCAGCTCCCCTAGCTGAGTTCTTTTTACTTTAAAGGAACACATTGCCTTGGATCGGTCGAGTTGGTCTTTGAAAAGCGTTCGTAACCGTTTTTTTATATAATGCATATGGGTAGAAAGATGTTGTAAAAGTAGAATACAATGATCCACATAAACATGCCTCGAAATTGCACGGTTTTCCTTTTACCTCGTCGACTAACATGGCCGACCGTGTTAGCTCTCACAGTAAAAGGAAAACCACGCAATTTCGAGGCAAACTTGTGTGGATCATTGTATTCTACTTTTAAAACATCTTTCCAACCATATGCATTTTATAACAAACGGTTACAACCGCTTTTTATAGACCAACTCGTCCGATCCACGGCAACGTGTTCCTTGCTTCTTGTAGCCCATACCAACAGTGGCTTTTAGCTTTGTTTAGGGCAAACTTATTTTTAAAAAAAGGGGGAAAAAGATAGAAAACAAAATAATAACAGAGCTGTGCAACAACATATCATGAACAAGCATGCGGAGCTACAATTTCCTTCAATCGGAAGTAATTTACACCAAATTCTTCGTTATTAAAATAACTCATCAAAAAGCTTTTCTACTCAATCATCTGAAACTTGCTCAAATGAAATTTTGCGGTTTCTGTGAACGGAGAAAGAAATCTTAGCGAGGCAATCCAGAGTCCAAGTTGAAGAATTTTCTCATAAGCTGTCATGTCTTTTGAAAACCGACTCAGCTAGTTTAGTTTAATATCATCATTCATCATGTAAAGAAACTAAACATTATCACCAAATTAATTATGACTTTTGTCAAATATTATGGTGAACAACATTTTTGTTTAACTCTATCTTCAGAAACTATTGTATCTTATTGTTGTGGGCAGTTCCATGGGCAGTTCCATGGTCAGTTGCATTACCCTTTTCTGTGTAATTTCTTGAACTTGGTGCTAGTAGTTCTGTGTGAGATATTCTTTCCACTAAGTTTATAGACTGATTTGTACTTGACACCCAAGGCTTTGAAATGATGATATTAGAAATGTTGTGGGCTTTGTGCTCTTGGTGTTATAACAGTGTAAAAAGCGGTCCGTCGCATTACACGAAAAGGACATGGCAAAAATCATAAGTCACAATTCAAAAGTTTCCTCTAACTAAAAAACTTAGGAAAGTTTTACTACATGCAACACACAACTCTTATACATGAGTATCCAACAGGATACTTATGGTCAGCAACTTGAACCTTCAGGTATACAAGGCAAAACCATGGTCAGTCGCATTAGAGTCAGTCACATTAGTCACAGTTTTCCAGTCAATTTAGCCACGCCTACATGGAGCCCAAGCTGAGTTCTTATTTGGCAAAACTGGGTGCATTCCTTGTCAGCAACTAAAAATAAATTTATTTCATATGTTAGCTATAACTTCTAAATGGAAAAGAAAGCTGTGACAAAAATTTGATTTTTTGGTGTCATGTCCATGTTTGCTTGGAATTGCCCTTGTGCAATCTCACAACACATGATTTAAACTTAGTAATAACTAGAAAATGTGTAATTTCATGAATAAGCTTGTTCAGTCGACAGGAGGAATTGCCTTAAATTGAGTTAATTTGACATGCAGGCAAAATAACTACCTCACAATTATTAATCAACTTGAAAAAATTGACTAAATTAATTCGGAAGATGTGAATACAAAGCTGGTGTTTCCAAAGTGCATCTTTTGAACATTTCTTGAACAATAGTTTCAAAATCAAAAGCAAACAAACGTTATCTTATTACACACAACAATAAACCCGCAAATAGTTTGAAGCACGTCACGAGTCAAAAGTACACAAACTGATAAAAAAACTTGCCCTTGTTAAATGATTAATTATGGCTCAAAGTTCTGCTTTCTGTTTATTTGTCTCAAAATTCTGCTTTCTGTTTTAAATTTAAATTTTATGAAGGCGTACAAATCGGCAGTGTTTTCACGAAATGAAGAATCTGTCCACATAAGTAAAAAACAAAATATACACCTGTCTTTACATACAAATTATTTTGCTGTTAACCTTGGGTTTTCAATGAGCTAGTGAGCTGTATTTTGACCATTTAAAGTTCTAAGGTAAAAACATTACCACCACAAAAACTTGATCTACAAAAAGTGCCAAACCCTTTTAAGCATGGAAGGTTTGAACAACAACACAACCCAAAGTCTGTATTCCACAATCCACTGATAATACAGCATACAAGGGAATAACATTAGAAATCTGGCACACCAAATTGTTCTGGCATTTGCACATCCCTGGATCCCAGCATACATTTATGTCGCTGCTGTGAAGCCATTGGTACTTTTACACCTCTTATCCCTGGCCCCCATCAAGCCCCCCCCCCCTGCTAAATACAATTTGGCCTTCCCCTATGGGATCCCATCTAGACCCTAAAGTGGCAGCAATCGATGCAGAGTTTAGCAGCTTTTATCGGATGCAGCATATTGATTTGGGAGCATTGTGTAGTGGAGTGCCAGCAGTTGCCACGGCAACCCGGTTCAATCTCCTTAATATAAGCACTTCTGCGCACTTTCTTGGCCGCACAGGTCATTGTTGAGAGCTGTGTGCTATATATGCATGCTGAACGACTATAGTTTTAACCACAGTGCACGCTGTGGAATAAAAAACAGAAAATGCCTGATGCGAAGATCGGTTGTTTGTTTTTGTCGGTGATCAACAGTTTGAAGTGATCTTCAATTACATATAAACCGAAAGAGGAACCAATGTGTATACCCAAGATAAATCCTGAATAAATATTCGAACAAGATATTAAATTCACAAGCAGCGTGGATCAACATACCTTTTTTCTGAATCTATCCGCATATCCAAACCTTTGGACTCAAAAAATTTATGCCCATTGCAATGTAAATCTCATTCCACACACATAGCTTTGCTTTCTTAAAATCAGAATCTGGAAATCTTTGGCCAATGTACGGAATGGATTGTGGAGTATCAAGAGCTATTATTTTGCATGGAAAGCAACTGAATGTTGTTTCCAATGTTGTTTGCTTATGGTCATGACCCATAAAAAGCACTTGTGTACTTTCTATTCTTAAAGTGTCCTTGTTATTAAAAGATGGTAGCCTAATGGTAGTAATTAAGCATCCTGCAAAATTATTCCAGCTGAAAAGCCCCGGTTGATTTGAAATCAATAAAGTTTGCCTAAAAATATGAATCTCATAAACCATGTTCAGGGATCTTCTAGGCTGTTGAAAAAAAAAAGAGAACTTTGAGCGCAAAGCGTGAAAGCTTTTGCGAGCGCAAAGTGTGAATGCTTGCGAGCGCGAAAGCTTCCATGTGCGAAGCCTGCTTGTACATACACTTGACTTTGGTTTTGAAAGCCCTACTCTGCAATCTGGTATGATCCATGTGGTTTTATCTTCATTTTCTTACGAATTTGATCATAGTTGTAAAAAAAAAAAGGATTTTCGGTTAAGCTTGGGCGATATCGATTTATTTTATTCACGATATATCGCCGACAATATATCGCGATATTCGCGATTAATTAAATTTGACATCATCAGTCTTAAAACTCCCAGTGAAAGTTGTAGAAGAGACAGTCATAGCATAAGAGAGGTGTTCTAATGACCTATTCCTCTGGTTTTACTCCAAACCTATGGGGTGCAAGATGTCTCAGCTAGGAAAGACATCGCGAAATTGCGATACTTAATCAATATCGCGATATATCCCTATATATCGCTCCGATATCGAAATCGTTTCCAAATTAGTATCGCGATATTCTATAATATCGTGTTATTGCCCAAGCTTATTTTCGGTTAATAACGAAGAAATCACATACTTGCTACATATGTATGTGTACACCACTGCCACAAAACACACAAGGTTGCTCAAAGAAAAACAAGGTTGCTCCTACAAAATAAAAACAAGGTTGCCCATACAAATCAACACAAGGTTGCCCTTCCAACATAAAAACCTGGCACAAACAGACAACTTACTACGTGTACGATGCAGTTTAATCAAGACCGCTCTTACAAAAATTTTGCTTTCAACGAATAGCCACACAAGATGCCTGTATAACTCACGAATAAATTTACCATCTCAACCTTTAAACATGTCATCCTTGGCAAAACAAAAGGCAACCTAAAACGTCTCAGCTCCCTCATTCTCATGCAGCCCATTTGAGGGCCTTTATAATAAAGAAGTTAACCATGTGGATCTTCAAATAGAAGAATTGACAGACGAGTAATCTCGGTAATTACATCCATGGTTAAACACAAGCACTCTCAATCTGGGGCACTTCGTCTTTGCTGAATGAATTTTTGTCTGCAAGATGGAAACCGAGCCAATTTATTATTAAAAGCTACAACGAAGGGAATAGCAATAACAAGAGAATGGTTTGGAGGGCGACAACACAACATCAAATTATCCAAAACATTACCTTTTGACCTTTATCTGTTTACTAAAAAAAATACTACAATACAATGCCACAGATATGAATCCACGCCTGATACTTCACGGAGGCAACGAAGGCGATTGCCTCCGTGTCTACTGGTCATTGCCTTGGTGCCCTTGAAATGCTCCAGTACAAATTTGCAATTTCATCATAGGGTGCCCCTTACCAAAAAGAAAATGCCTTGGTGCCCTTGCCCTTTCAAAAACGAAGCATACAGGCCTGTGAATCCTATGAAATGATTGTTTTATATAGAAAGCAGATAGTTTGCATGAATTAAAGGGTTTGGGTACTTCTTGTAGGACAAAAAAAAAACCACAATTTCAGCAGATTTACATTTAATCTACACGATTTGAAGATAATGCTGGTAGAAAGCTTCTCTTAAAATATTACTTGCTGAGGTGCTGTAGTTTTTGACAAATGAGTAACACTATGTCACCAAACAAAATTGTCTCAAGAGATGAAAAATATTTTAGCATGTACCATGTAGTTACCAGTACTGATATAATAAAACCAGTACCGTACTTGTAAATACTAAAGTAATTTCATATAAATGCGACTCTCCTGAAAACAACACTTTGTGATTTTCACTTTTTTTTTCCTTCAAAATCTTGACCAGTTTATAGGGGTATGGTTAACATTAAAGCTAGATATTTCCAATTCACTAAACTCACTCCACGCAAGTAAACTGGTAGTATACCATGAAATGTTAGATCAATTCTGAGAAGAGAGTGTCTTAAGCATGCCAGGGTCCCTGTTTGAGATAAAGTAAACAGTAAAACTGTATTCCTCTAACAAATTCACTCCCACTCAAGGTTTTAGCCAGGATTTGGTAAAAGGGTGTCCAAATTTGCTGGAAATTTTAAAACTGGGTGTCCAAATTGTTCACTTACAATAAATTTACATGTAAATGACAGATGAAACAGGGTGTCCAAATTAAAAACAGGGTGTCCAAAAGACACCCAGACACCCCTCTGGCTAACACTATGCTCCCACTTTCTTCCAATCCTCCATGCTCCCACTAAAGTTAACTGGGTTGATACATGTACCATGGTACAAACACCTGCTAGAAATAGATGTTATGAACACCATCATTGTACAATGATACTGCAATGAAATCCAACTAGCCTGTATGTAAACACTGACAGGGGTTAAGTGGATCCGAGGGAGTAACCCTAGCTGGGCAACTTGATCAAGAGCCGGAACCGAATCATGTCTAAAGATGTTGTTGGCAACTGCGCCAGTGGATCGCTTTGCTTCTTAGAATCAAGCAAAGTACATTAAAGGTATGATATACGTCATTGGCTTTTTCTGGAACCAAAATTTCAATCCTGCCCTTTAATTTTCAGTCAACAATACACCTTTGGGCCCTTGGGGCATAACAAGTGTATGTGTTAATAAAACATGATTGGAAAGACATTTAAAAGCCAATATACACTTTCGGAACAGAAAACAAAAGTTCACAGATTTACAAGTAACTTTACAGGGTTTACAGAAGGTAATGGTGAAAGACTTCTTTTGAAATATTATTCCATAAAATGCTTTACTTTTTGAGAAAACGTTAGAATAATTATCAATTCTCGAGATATCGAGAATTCATATTTAACACATTATGTCATGACACGGCGAAACGTGCGGAAACAAGGGTGGGTTTTCCCATTATTTTCTCCCGACTCCAATGATCGATTGAGCCTAAATTTTCACAGGTTTGTTATTTCATATTTTATAAGTTGTGATACACGAAGTGTGGGCCTTTGGACAATACTGTTTACCGAAAGTGTCCAATGGCTTTAATAGGAGAATAAAACTAGTGGCATAAATCTTGAAATTGGAACACTGTCCATCAAGAACCATTTATGCATTACTCCACAAAATGGCAGACCATATATGTTTTGCCGGTTGTGTTTCCAAAATTCGTCAATTTATGGTTTTTTTATAATCACTACTCACTTATATAAACACACTGTGGATTTCTTAGACCGTGAACAACTCTTTCAAAAAGGATAAGGAGTAATTCCAACCAGTACAATTTTGAGAAATGTGTGTGCAATGTGCAACTTTAAACCAACCTGTGACAATTTCATCAAATTTCAAAAGCAGTTGCTTTTTTAATAAAATACATATATTTTTTTTCTTTTTTTCTCCAGGATGTTTTGATGCGGCAAATTGAAAAACAAATGCACCAATGCATTTTCTATTAACATCTGATAATCATTGAAGCAAAACTGATTGAAGTGAGTGTGGTTAACAAGATAGAATTACACCACACTTATGAATTATGATAGATAAAAAACAAAACTTTAATAGTTGCCACAGAGCTCATAGCTCAAAATATTTCAAGGCCACATTTAGTAATTGCAAGACCATAATCAATATGAGTTTAAAAAAACAAAACAATGAGGGAATATCCTTCTCATTTGTTTTATGTGTAAGTGTTGATCCTAACAGAGATATTCAGTGAGGTATTGTTTATTCAATTGAAAAACAAAGTACCACAGGGCTTGTCCGGTCACGAGAAAGGCCAGACGCTAAAATTACTGCCCTTTTGCCCGCAGTCCAGTGTTAATTTTGGTCAAGCAGTTAGGTTTCTAGAAGTATGTTCATCAAGCACCAAGCATTGACAAATATAACTGAATTTAAAACTCAGGAAAAACAATGCCCCCCCCCTTCAAGCACTCTATAAAAAAAAAAAAAAAAAAAAAGAAAGAAAAAAAGAAAATCTACAACCAAACTCCCAGGATCCTATATTTACCCCAATCATAGAGCAAAGACTCTATGCCCCAATAGTGCAGTTCTATATTTACACATCACAAGGGGAACCTGACTCGACCGCCAGATCAGAATCAAGCCCAACTGTTTATAAATTGCCTCAGGTAGACAAGTCCCAATTGCATAAATCCAAATAGCGGGTAAACAGTGCGCACCAGCACACACCTGACACATGCTGACTGCAAATTCCAGGCCCACTGTTTTCCCAGTGATTCGTCTGATAAAAAAACATCACAAACTGTTAAGATCAAATCAAATGATTTGCCTTTTTTTCTTCTTCAAAAACACAGCACAGTCAATTGCAATGATTGCGTTATAAACTGAATGGACATTATCACATTAACCCTGCAGATAGACAATGTAAGTAAACATTGATACACATATTGAAATAAATAGCATGTACCAGTAACTTGACAAATAATTTTTATTTTATTATTAAAGAGCACATTTACATGTACCTTGACTCTAGTTATTAAGCTCAATCATAATTTTGTGACAACAAATGATGTTGTAGGGGCCAGGTAAACAGTAAAGATGCTTGTTTGAAAGCCCCCATGCCAAGATTTTAAAGGTGGTTTAACATCGTACAAAATGACAAATCGGAAAACTGACAAAGATGGCAGGTGAATCCAAGAGAGTCTGACAAGATTTACAAACAAAACCCAAGAGAAGGTGACAACACAATAACAGTCATGGTATCAGAAGTGAACCTTACACCTTCCCCCCTTTTTTCCCACATCTGATCCCTAGATGTGTGCATCGGAGTGGCGCCAACAAAAAGTTTGAACTGCTCCTACCGCAGGCAACACAAATATAAATGTCATTTAGTTTGCAAATGGAGTATAAGTTGAGTAGCTGACCTTTCTTTAATTCTATGAGGGAAGACGTCTGCAAACATCTCCATCCCTCCCACAGGGAAATCATTGTTAAATGCTTTTGTTTTACTACAGAATTGGCTTTGAAATCAGGTTGTTTGGCTGTGTAAAAAAGTGCAGTTAACCCAACACAGACTCTGAACCTTGGTCACTTTGTACAGTACACTGGTCACTTTGAAACTTGATCAATTTGTACCGTCAGCGTGTCCCTCTGTAGCTTTGTATCGTACAAGTTTGTCAAAACAAAAAACTATGTTTTCTCCCAAGGATAACAATTATTGTTTTTGTTTAAACATTGCGATTTTCCATTTTTATTTCCTTTTTTATACAAAATGAGGCAGAAGTCCCGCATCGGTCTGAAGTTCAGAGTGACTTGTAAGAAGGTAGGAAGTGTCTTGAAAAAGGTACCAAGTGTCCAGGGTGTGAAGTGGTCAAGGCGCTAAATGACATTACACTGAACTACCATTAAAACTCTTTCCCATCATGCTAAAGGAAAACCCCCCAATTTCCAGGGAAATCTGTGCGAATCATCATATCCTATTTTAAAAATATCTTTCCAACGATATTAATTTCGCAATAAACGCTTTTATAGCCTACAGCTCCCGATCCGAAGGTAGCGTGTGTAACCATGGGTGAAGTACCTTTTCTGAGACATGTTAGATTACACATTATGTTGAAGATCTGTGGGTAAATGGCCATATGCTAAATGTGTGCAATGTGCTACATATGTACTGACTGTGTTGGCTTCTGTAACCATAAATTAAGGCTATTGATTTTGAATAGTTTCATCAATACTTGAGAGGTATTAAAAGTGACAGTCAAAACTTTTTTCCAGGATTTTTTGTAAAGGTCTCGTGTTTCAACCCTAGTGGAAGAGTGTTTCCCAAAGGGTATAATGACAACAATGCATGCACAAGCACACATACTACTGCACATAACAGAGAACAGATGCAGTCAAGTAGAAAGTGAATGAAAAGCAAAAAGATGGAATGCAGTCGGACATTGTGAAACTGTTTTAAAGGGAAATATACATTATGATTTGATAATCACTCCTTTAAAATTAATTGCAATAAAAACCGTCGGTTAGAAGCACACAGCAGCATTTTGACAAACATTTCCCTTTGAAGTAATGCGGATACGTAAAAAGATAAGAGTTTTGTTTGAAAAAACACAAGTAGTTCTAATTAAAGGAACACGTTGCCTTGGATCGGACGGGTTGGTCAAAACAAAAGCGTTTGTAACCATTTTTTATAAAACTCATATGGTTGGAAAGATGTTTTAAAAGTAGAATACAATGATCCACACAAGTTTGCCTCGAAATTGCATGGTTTTCCTTCTACTGTGCGAACTAACATGGTCAGCCATTTATGGGGGTCAAAATTTTGACCCCCATAAATGGTCGACGTGTTAGTCGACAAGGTAAAAGTAAAACCACGCAATTTCGAGGCATGTTTGTGTGGATCATTGTATTCTACTTTTACAACATCTTTCTACCCATATGCATTTTATAAAAAACGGTTACAAACACTTTTCAAAGACCAACTCGACCGATCCAAGGCAACGTGTTCCTTTAAGAATTGTTCTTCCTGCGTGGACAAATAAGTCTTATGATTTTCAGCAATATCTAAAAAATTTGAATTTTTTTTAAAATTAATTCTCAGATGTTAGTTTTATTACCATGAAACGGTTCCAGAGAACCAAAGGTTTACTTTGCCTTTAACGATTTTCAGCAATAATATCTCAAAAATTCGACCATTTTTGAAATTCAATTTCAGATGTTAGTTTTATTATCTACATGCAATTGAACAATTCCAAAAACTGTAGGTATACTTTGAGGGTGAAAAGGAAGGAAATTTTCCCTTGATAAAAACGATATGGCAACCATCCAAGGAGGAAGGATTCCTCCATGATCCATACCCGGTAATCTATTTAAGTTATGTCCACACAAGTCATTAGCAACAGGTCAATGACACAGATTATGATTTGTTTATGCAAAGTTACAGACCCTTAGGTAATAGGCCAATGAATTCTGAATCTCACAGTAATTGTCAGATGCCTACAGAGCTATAAGTAAATCTGTCCCCCTAATCATTTGTTTGTAAATATCACTTATTCTGCATATTTCATCGCGAAAAAAACCTCAACAAAGCTCAGAAATAATCATCATTTATTTAACACTTCAGTGACAAACACATCACACCAAAATGTCAATGTGTCCTTCACTATAAATCGTGAAACTGTGTGGCGCTCACAGGTAACATGTTAACTGACTTATGACTAATTGATCATACTCGTATGGGCACAAGGGAATCAATTTCTGCCACCTGCGCTTCGCCTGCTCGGCCAAACACCGAGACAGGGCGAGGAGGGACCGCGTCTATCAGCTAGTAATCAGGTCAATAATATGTGTATCATGGCAGCATCATATGGATATTGGAAACGTATCAAGAGGGAGATTTAATCCCGCTCTATGTGTGTGTACAGTTGTATAGGGCTAGTCAGCTGATGAGATTAGATGCAGTGGCTGCAATCTGGCTGGAGTTTATTGGGGCACGAGATGGGTAAATATTATGGCTGGATACTATTGGGAAGGAAGGGATGAAGTTGAATTTGTAATTTGTACTAGAACAATAATCACAACTTTGAGAAACCTTCCTTTATTGTGGCAAAAGAAGTTAATGACCTCACGTTTCGACTCTAGTAGAGTCTTTCTAGAAGGCTAAAATACATTAGGCCAAATAAAATCAAAGTTGTTTTTAGCCACCTGCTAGCTTTTCATTTTTAGAGGCTGTCTTCAAAAAAAAAAAAAATAATAATACATTTTAACAATCTCAGACAATTATCTTTTTAAATCGCCCAGCCAGTTGTCTTTAAAAATGTTTTGGGTGGCCATTTTGTGAAAATAAAAAAAAATAAAACTTGTCCTTCCTTTTTTCCCATAAGACAGGATGCCAAACACATTATATTTTTTATTTGACCGTAACAAATAACCATGACATCCTATAATAAGCACTATATCAATCTTAAACCCTTCTCCAAAACTCTGAATAAATCCCTGTATATAGAGGGCTTTCCAGACTGAAAGAGGAGAATAGAAGAAAAGATCAACAGGGTGATTGAAAATAAAATTGTGTACCAACAATAAGGATTAGGCATTGAGAATTCCTAGAGGTGCAAAGTGTGATGATCTCTTTTGTGAAAAAGTGATGGCTCTGAAAGGAATTTGTACTCAAGGTGAGAACTAGTGTGTTCTTCTATGATGGAGGAAGCTTCTACATACTTTACATGTAGAGCTGCATGTAGTTAGCGTTAGGATATTGAACCTACATGGGCCCAATTTCATAGAGCTGCTAAACACAAAAGTTTGCTTAGCATGAAATTGCTTCCTTGATAAAAACAGGATTACCAACCAAATGTCCATGTGATTTTCAGGATAAGCAAACAGTAGTTGAATAAGCAAACAAGTAACAAGTAATATGCAACAAATGGAAATTTGGTTGGTAATCCTGTTTTTATCAAGGAAGAAATTTAATGTTTAGCAATTTTTTGTGCTTAGCAGGACAAATGGAAATTTTGTTGGTAATCCTGTTTTTATCAAAGAAGAAATTTCATGCTAAGCAAATTTTTGTGCTTAGCAGGTCTATGAAATTGGGCCATGGTCACAATTAGAGGTCTGGGAATCCTACCATCATGGAAGTGTCGTGGCCGAGCGATTAAGAGCACCCAACTCAAACTCAGGTGTTTCTCATCAGCAGAGTGTGGGTTTGTGTCCCAGTCATGATACTTGTGTCCTTAAGCAAGACACTTAACCATTGCTTGGTCCTTCGGATAGGACGTAAAGCCGCTGGTCTCGTGTGTTGTGTATTATGCAGGTAAAAGAACCAGTGCACTTATCAAAAAGAGAACAGTTGGTGTATCTCAACATATGCATAAAATAACAAACCTGTGAAAATTTGAGCTCAATCGGTCATCGAAGTTGCGAGATACATGTACATGTAATAATGAAAGAAAAATAACCCTTGTCACACGAACTTGTGTGCATTTAGATGGTTGATTCATGGATTTCAAGACCTCAAGTTCTAAATCAAATTCGTGAAAAATTACTTTTCTCAAAAACTATGGCACTTCAGAGGGAGCCGTTTTCTCACAATGTTTTATACCATCAACCTCTCCCCATTACTCGTCACCAAGAAAGTTTTTATGCCAATAATTATTTTGAGTAATTACCAATAGTGTCCACTGCCTTTAACCCAAATGGCCACACAGTCTAAATTTCCACAATGGGAGTCCCAGATACCCAGACAACCCTGCTTTGGCTTACACCCGGCCACAATTCGTCTTCTGCACATTAGAATTGGCAATCTCAAATATTTTCCTGATGATTTTGTTTTAGGAATCCCCTGTTAAGGATCCATGTTTTGAATCAATTTAGAGAGAAAAAAAATCCCCATTGGAAAGCACTACGTCTACGACAGTGGCAATTTTGTAGTGCAGCAAAAAATTATCACCCGCACTTCAAATACAGTTGCCTCAATGCCCCTTTGACGCGCTCTTTGCTATGACAAATCTGTCACACCCTTACCAGTTTGAATTGAAGTACCGTGCCCGTTAGACCATTTTATAGTCTAGTACAGACACGCACACATAAAACAACCAAAATGCTGATGCCCTGTTACTACACAATAGTGACATTATAAACAGCCCCATATTGAATAAATAAGTAAATAAATGAATCTCAAATTAGACAATCAGCTTAAATATCTTAATGACATAAACCCTCAAATTTGACCGAGAAGATCTTTAATGTTAATCATCTGGAAGACTGAAGTAAATTGCTAATGCTAAGTGGATAATTTATAAACCCTAAGCTTGCCCCGCTGCTTACTTATTCAGAGTCTTTCGACTCCCGTTTAATAATTCCAAATAGTAAAATCCAATTAAGGAGGAAAGCCGATTGCCCAGTCCTACCAACTTAATCTCTAGGGATTTACGACAGAAATGTGCCATCTCTCATCAATATGCATTACTTTATAACACGGTAAACAAATCTCTGTTTATCCACCACTGACTATGTGATGCATACATGCATGGCGTTGGCTTACACAATCTGACTGATGTCCTCAAATTTTCATTTGAATATTGCAAATTATATTACCCATTTTTTTTCTTCCAGCCAAGCTTTTTTTCCAGGCACACAAATTATGTTTCCCCAGAGCCAGAAGGTCATATAAAATGCAATAAAATTGCCTTCAAGAATATATGGCATTACTGCTTAAATTTTTTGCTGCCAAACCCCCAGAACATAATGTTAATTTTCCCATTCCCAGGAATGCAAATTTAAACATGTTTACACACTCACATCATGCAAAGGTTGTTTAAACATGTTTTCCCATCCAAAATTCAACCTTCCAATTATAAACCGATCAAACATTCACACTTAGTCTTCTTGCTTACGCCCTTTCTCCAGTAACTTTTTGTTACAACCTTCAAGTTCCACTGGGAACAGACTTGTGGACAAGTCGTTAAATTTCTGTGGCAGTGATAGCGTTCCGAATCTCCCTGCGATTCCCGCGATATTCTCGCGAGACTGCTGGTCCCGCGAGACTACCGCTCTCACGACTACGGTCTCGTAAAACGGGGAGTAGAAGTCGGCAACCTGCAGTTCGTGCGAGGGCGCTGTTTTGGACTTCTCATATCCTAAGTAAATTGTCTTATTGAGCATCTACGTACCTGCAGCCGGGAGTTACGTTATCGCAACTATTTGGTCATGCAAACCTTGGGTGAATGCCTTTGAAGTAAACGGGCCAATATTTAACTCCAGGTTTGTCTCCATGTTATTTTCCCTAAAGCTAAGGCAGTAAAATGGAAAATGATTGACGATGCACCTGTATTAGATTACATGTATTACTATTCAGACTTAATCATAAATGCAGTGACATAGTGACACCTAATCATCATCCATCCATCCATCATGTCCATGGTGACGACACACAGCCACATGATTTCCCAAAACACGGGCTGCATTGTCAAGTGTCAATGGGAAGGGGAAGAGATAACAAAATTCACTCCAATTTCTCTCTAAAAAGGAGATTCACACACATTAAAAATCCATAGTACAACCAAAACAAACCTTCCAAGTTCTTTGCCCTTGACGTACGCCTCTTCGAATGTTTCTACCTTCTTGGATTCGTGTATCCACGTGTTGTTTATGGCTGTACTCGCCATGGTAAGTCGACTACCCCCGTCTGGAGTACGGGTTGGATTCGCTGGCATTTCCTGCACAGATTTTCCCCAGGAAATCCTTCGTCTCGCACTGTCAGACCTCCCTCTTAAAATCCAACTACGCCTCAAAATCAACTCCAGAAATGGATCCTGTGATGTTTTTCCAAAGCCCGTCTGAATGTGTTTGCACTCGGCCTGTGGTGAAAATAAACTGTCGACCTATTGGTGTGAAACGTAAACTAAGCCTTTTCAGCGGCACAGCAGTTTTTGTTGTCAAGTCGCGGACTTTAGCTTTCATGTATGGGACCCCGTAACGAAGTGGTGACGTCATAACCACCTGCTTAATGAATGTGGGCATGCGCATTAATAAGTTGCTACCGGTTTTACGCAGTGTTCTGGATTGAGGGCGCTCTTGAAGTTTTGATCAACAGCCCTTTTTTCAATTTTATTTTATTTTATACAAAAATCGAAACATAACTAAATGTATAGTAAACACAAAGGATACGGCCCCAAAAAAGGATGCGGGCGGGGAACGATCAACTGGTATTTTTTATTTATTTATTTATTTATTTTTTTTTTTGGGGGGGGGCCTAATCAACTCGGAAGGCACTAAATACTAAACTCCACAGCGGTTCGGCCCATCGGAGAATACCCGAGCGAGAATGACCTTATGACGTCATTTTGCACATGCTTGCATCTTTTAGACATGAAAATATTAACAACCAGGTCCTATGGTGGTTAGTCCACTCTTATGTAACAACTCTCCAAACCTGCTGCTACAAATGTACTTGAATAAAGAGGTCTGAAGCAGTGCTTGCATCTTTTAAACATGAAAATATAAACAACCAGGTCCCAGTGGTTAGTCCACTCTTATGTAACACTCCCCAAACCTGCTGCTACAAATGTACTTGAATAAAGAGGTCTGAAGCAGTACTTGCATCTTTTGGACATGAAATCATTAACAACCAGGTCCTAGTGGTTAGTCCACTCTTATGTAACAACTCCCCAAACCTGCTGCTACAAATGTACTTGAATAAAGAGGTCTGAAGCAGTGCTTGCATCTTTTAAACATGAAAATATAAACAACCAGGTCCCAGTGGTTAGTCCACTCTTATGTAACAACTCCCCGAACCTGCTGCTACAAATGTACTTGAATAAAGAGGTCTAAAGCAGTACTTGCATCTTTTAGACATGACATCATTAACAACCAGGTCCTAGTGGTTGTCCACTCTTATGTAACAACTCCCCAAACCTGCTGCTACAAATGTACTTGAATAAAGAGGTCTGAAGCAGTACTTGCATCTTTTAGACATGAAATCATTAACAACCAGGTCCCAGTGGTTAGTCCACTCTTATGTAACAACTCCCCAAACCTGCTGCGTGGGGGGATCGTCGCGAAATGTGCCGGAATGTTCCGAGAGCACACGAAAAGTTCCGAACCGCTGTAGAGGTTAGTTTTTAGTGCCTTCCAATAAACTCGCGCTGTTAAAGAAGTTCATTTTTTTCTTCTCATGAATCCTCCTTTTTTAAGGATGATAAAATGCTGAGGCGCCGAGAGTGCTTTAATCATGTGATAATTATTAATTGGTTTGTCAATTCTAATTATTCCTCCATGATAGTACCAATTATCTTTCGCCTTGAATCTGTCTTTATAACTTTTAGAGCCATTTCTTGTATTCGTGGCCCCCGGGGCAGGATGTATCATTTCCAGCCACAGCAAGTTTTGTGGCTAAATGTTTGTTCTATTTCGAAAATAGCAAGGGGTATGTTGGATACGATGAAGTTATGGTTCCAAGTAAAAATACTGGGCGTGTAATAAACGTAATAATTTATTCACAATTCGTAAATTCTCTTGACTAAAGATTTTCATAAGCGAATTATTCTAAAACGTTTACTATAAACGATTTTAGTGCAGAAAACATCGGGTGCTAACTACCTGCCCACCATGACTTCAAATACGTCCCCAAACTACCCCATTGACATATTTTTGTAGCAGTGTACAACACAAAATTAATGAAAACATTTTGATAAGATACATCATCCGCCGGGGCCACGAAAGCACAAACGGCTCCCCCTAACGAAAAAGGCAGGTTGACGCAGCTAGCTACACGCAGAACAATAATTAGATGAGATTCTGGGAAACACTTCAGTCTGTGGAAAAAACTGTGGAAACTTTAATAGCGCCCTCTTTTGAAGCATTTGCGGCTGAAATTTTCGGCTGTCCGTAAATTGGGAATTCGCGGCTGGTGGAGGTGTCGGTGGACACATTGTTTTATTACAACTCATTTGTTTAGTTCTTCCACCATTTTTCACATTTCTGGTATAATTTGCTTAATTGGCGATGTCTTTAGTCAATTATTACTCAAGCAGTGACGATGAAAACTCGGGAGATGATGATAAAACGGAAGACTATGTTGAGTCAGAAATCGGGTCATCGTCGTCGGCGGCCGATTCTTCAAATTTGGATCGACAGGCCGCATCAAAACCGTCATTATTCCGTTCATTGCCGGCTCCTAGATCCTCTCAAATTAGTATCCCAGGTAGGATAGAAGTGTTGACTCTTTTAAAAGGGGAATAATTTGTGGTAGATTTACCGTTATTTATTAAAAGAACTAGGGGAAAAGTTTTCGTATGGCGCCACCACTTTTTCATTCGAAATAAAATAATATAGTATCTAATTTACCTGATTGATATATCCCTTTTTGTAAAAATGAGTGAAAAAGTGGTGGCGCCATACGGAAAGTTATCCGAACTAGGCCTACCTTTGTTTTGTTATTGGTTTATTAAAAATATTAAATAATATTAAAATATTAATATTAAGGTTTATCGCGAACAGCAAAAGGAAAAGTTTCCGTATGGCGCCACCACTTTTTCATTCGATATGAAATAATATAGTATCTAATTTACCTCAATGAGATATCCCTTTTTGTAAAAATGAGTGAAAAGGTGGTGGCGCCATACGGAAAGTTATCCTAGCAAAATATCAAGAGAGGGCGCTGTTGAACCCACACAAAGGTATAGGCGTTGCGTGCGCGAGTTGTACAAACTGCATAGAAACCGCCCCATATTCCTTCCCACAATGCATTGCGTTTCTGAATCGCGATAAACCTTATTGGCATGATTGGCAGTAGTTGCGATAACGTAACCCTCCTCCCGACGCAGGGCGGCCGTCGGGAGGAGAGTTCGGCCGTCGGGAGGAGGGTTGCGTTATCGCAACTAGATTCGCAGATTCCATGTGTGTGTGTGTGTAGGGGGGGGGGGTACTTCTTGAACTAATCGGAACACCATGTGAGCCTTGGGTCTTACATTTTGGGCCTCCATATTGGGTTGTTGTCCAATTTCATAATGGCCATTGCATGATTGATAGTAATTTGTATAGACTTAGATTAACATTGAATTCAGCAGTTCCGTTCACTTCTGTTTCGCCTCCCTGAGAAATATAAAAATCTTGCTAAAGTAAAAATTCAATGTTAAAAAATTACAATACAAAACACTGCTGCTTGCTTCGTTTCTAGCTTGCATCGTTCTCAATGAAATTGTAATGTATAATGAAATTGCATTTGACTCCCCCACCACCCAGTTAAGTTTCGTACAACTTAAAATTCGTTTGTTAATATTTTCAAAGCTCAAACATGACAAACTCCTGATTATTTATCTGAAATTGTTCTCCATATTTCTCTACTTGGGCATGGTTGGCCAGATTAAACTCTTAGTGTGTGTTGAAGCAGCCTGGTTGATGTACTGTTGACATTGTCATTGCAATGCATTGTAGCCTAGCCATTGATAATTGAGCTTATTAACTTAACTTGTATTAAACACAAACTAATTTGCTTACCTTTCAGAAGAGGCTGAGAGAACACAACCATCCAATGTTCATCAAGAGTCATCTTCTCTTAGAAGGCTTGGATCCTTGAATCTTCCTCTGCCAAAGAAGCGATCTAAACAACCCATCAAGATCACTGCTCCATCACTGCCACAGGTGGGTGTCAGAACATCAAACAATATAGCTCAATGCTCAGGTTTCTTCCATAAAGCCCGGTTCATACTTCCTGCGAATGCGATTGCGAATGCGAATGCGAAGCGAATTTTGGTGACGCAACAATCGGTACGCCCTCCATTTCCCTTTGTGACGCAATGAAATTCACATCGCACGAAGCATTCGCAGGAAGAATGAACCAGGCTTTACAAAGACAATGGGGCTGACTAACAAGAAAGGGAAGATGCAGGGAGGCCTTATACTTCACGGAGGCAACGGAGCCGATTTTCATAGCCTTGTTATCCTTGAAATGCTCAGCCTGTAAAAATTAACAATTTCCTCTTAAAGACAATGGACACTATTGGTAATTGTCAAAGACCGGTCTTCTTACTTGGTGTATCTCAACAATATGCATAAAATAACAAACCTGTGAAAATTTGAGCTTGATTGGTCGTCGGAGTTGCGAGATTGCTATGAAAGAAAAAAACGGCCTTGTCACACGAAGTTGTGTGCTTTCAGATGCTTGATTTCGAGACCTCAAATTCTAAACTTGAGGTCTCGAAATCAAAATCGTGGAAAAATTACTTCTTTCTTCGAAAACTATGTCACTTCAGAGGGAGCCGTTTCTCACAATGTTTTATACTATCAACCTCTCCCCGTTACTCGCTACCAAGTGAGGTTTTATGCTGATAATTATTTTGTGTAATTACCAATAGTGTCCACTGCCTTTGAGGGTGCCGTTTACCAAGTACCTTGGTGCCCTTGTGTTTCTAAAATGAAGCATTCAGACCGGCTTAGTGCTAATAATATTTCTTTTGTTTCAAAGATGGTAGAGCTGGCCGACAGAAGAGGGGGGGGGGGAGGGTAGCATTGGGGTATCCTAGATAAAAACAAATTATACAAATGAGAACATATATTTTCACAATGCTAATTTGTATTCACTTTGCAGATGAATTCGGATGATGAAGATGATGAGCCAGCGTCAAAGAAGCAGAAACCAGCAACGGTGAGGAAGAATTGGTTTTTTTTAGGAAGTCTTTTTCAAAAGGACTTCTTTTCTTGGGGAAGGGATAGTTCCTTTTACACGTATCAAAAGTGTTGTTTTTAACAGCAGGGACCACAATTTGCTGATACACATAATCATGAATTGCATTGTTAAAGAAAAAGGGCGCTATTAATATGAAAGCTTCGGGTGGTTATTGAGGAAAGAAGTGAGGTGCGTCCTATCCTAAGGCTGTTGCTACAGCTTGGTCTCCACATTAACATGCATTCATGGCATCATTGTTACTAACAGCCGAAGCCGTCAATTCAGAAATGTCGAAAAGTGTGACTGTTTGTTTCTTTAACATACACTTCACAACACACGAGACCTACTGAGCGGTATTTGTTTAGCGGTGTTTTCTGCTGAACATCTCTATGAAATTGGGCCCTGATATTTGCTCAGACCTGCCCAGGAGAATATTATAAGTTATCACACGAGCGCGAGTGGAATACGGAAAAATACAGCGCTTATGCGTCCCATATCCAACGAGGGTGAAGGCCGAGTTGGATATGGGACGCAGACGCGCTATATTTTCCGTATTTCCACGAGCGCGCATGTGATAACTTATAATATTCTCCTGGGCAGGTCTGAGCAAATATCAGGGCCCAATTTCATAAAGATGTTCAGCAGAAAACTGATATTTGCTCAGACCTGCCCAGGAGAATATTATAAGTTATCACACGAGCGCGAGTGGAATACGGAAAAATATAGCGCTTATGCGTCCCATATCCAACGAGGGTGAAGGCCGAGTTGGATATGGGACGCAGACGCGCTATATTTTCCGTATTTCCACGAGCGCGCATGTGATAAAGTATTATCTTCAAGCAAACCTGGCTCCTGACATATAACCGGTTGTGATATTAGACGTGCAATATAGGTTTTATCACCACTCCATTCTGGGAATCTGATTGGAGGATTAGCGCGTACTTGAAGATAAAATTTCATATCAAAAGACCCTATCTCTCTTGACTTGAGACGCTCCTTGAAGACCCTTGTCAATGGTCCGGCTACTTGTAAGCTTCTACTAAACAGCCGGACCATTTTTTACCCCATTGTTTAGACTAACTACAACCTCATCCACCATGGCAGGCGGAATTCCCTGCTTCAATTCGCCATCGGTTCCCATGTCGGCGCTATCCATACGGCAACAGCAGAACACAGGGTAAGTCCCAACCTCATTTGTGATTGTTTAATAACAAACAATGATAATAATTATAAAACAGCCCTCAATTCCAAAAGGGTCATCAGTTGCTCTACAGAGGGTAAAATTTAAGCAAGTTTGGAAAAATACTGAACTATGTTTTTCCTTTTCCTTTTCAAATGTTTTTGTGGAGGGAATGTACTTTCCAAATCTAAAGTATGTTGCAGTTGTTTGATACAGAGAACGCATTAATTATATCGTTTTATATATTTCATTGTTTGGCCATGACTTGTGTGTAAAATTTATTCTAGAAATATTACTCAGATCTTTATTAGTGGAAATAATAGAAAAAAAAATAATTGTCTTAATGAATATCATCAAAGTTCAATACGCGTTTTACATGTAAGCTCCAAAGCCAGTCAATTTGACACACCGTTTCCCCATGGTTGACGTGGCTTTACAGAACTTACCTAAAAATAAGGCAAGACAATTTGATGGAATTGAAAGAATGTAGGTAATAACCTACTTGATTAAATACTGTACTTTGACAGGCCATCCTTTATTTAGTGACACCAGTTTTCCTAGTCCAGCGTTTTGACTGTTTTTTTGTGCATGAGAGAGAGAGATAGCTCCGCCCTCTTAGTCAGAGAAAGCTTTTCCAAACCTACACCCTCAATGTCAACACAAAGTCCAGATAAACAGCCTTGTTATTTTTATGAATTGGTCTCTAGCTTTCCGCTGGTTATTTTAATAAAAAACATCCCCATTTTGGAGTACAGTTTCCTCTATTTTCATTCTTTCTTTTTGCACAGGATCCAAGTAACAGACACGCACTAGCAAGCCCTTCCAGCCTTGCCTCAAGACTTCTAGACGTCAAACATGGGAAAGAGATGAAGGAACACACCCTTGAGGAGCTGGTAGAGGTCAGCCGTTTTGCCATGGAGAAACTGCAGAAGAAGCTAGAGCTCCAACGCAAACAGTTCTCTCTGTTGTCCGAAGATTCCTTGATGGGTCAGGGAAGTGGTGCCCCTCACCCAGTCAGGGACTCCTCCCCTGCTAGTGCTGCGCCTTCGCAGCAGGGCGTCATTCATGCCGTGCCTCCTGGATGGCACTTACAGGCAAATCCGGTCGTCAATACCACTTTACATCCAGGCTTGTCCTCAATCCTACAGACGCCAAACTTTGAGCCACCCAAAGGCATGCTTACCTCCCAGACATTCCCCTTTGCTTTGCCTCTAGGTTCAAGAGGGAGCATTGCCAACAATCTCCCCATGAGCATCTCTAGTTCTGCTCCAGTGAATCTTGCAAGTGTTGGCCCGCAGGTGGCCGTTGCCAGATCTGAAGTGACCGCTGCAGTAGCAGAAGCACCCATTCCCAAGAGTCAAACTCCACCCAAACAAACCTTGTGCTCTCCTTCAAAAGAGCCTGATTCGGAAGCCCACAGCAACTGTTGTGCTGCTTGTCTCAACCGGATCGATGTACTAGAATGCAAAGTCAAGAAGATCTTGGAGCATTTGAACTCTAAGAACTTGAAGACAGATCAGCCCTCACCATCATCAGGTCCTTTCCCAGTGTCTTTGGCATATTCATCTCAGGGGTTAGTGCACGACACTACCCCGGATATACAATCACCTAAGAGGTTTCCATCGCAAACTCTTGCACAACTTAGTCAAGATTTTCAGACTCCATTCCTGGGGACACATCATGAGCATTCAAGCCCTCCGACAATGCCCAAACCCAAAGTGGTCTACCCACGCCCAGTGGGTGAATCTTCATCAGCAGGAATCCCATCCCAGCCGTTCATAAGTGACCAATATGACTATCAAAGTCTGATGCGGTTTAAAGGTGGCTCGAGAATAAGAACTGAGTTGGAGCAGGTTGCAGTGCACAATTTCAAAAACACTAAAGACTCTGGTAATCAGGCAACAACACATACAGGGGAAGATTCTGAAATGTTTGACCAGTCTCAACTACAGGCTGTCATTTACTCTGCTGCTGTCTTTGAAAGCCTTCCTCCAAAAATTCAGACCGTACTGAATGTTCTTGAGAAGAACGAAAATGGTAGTGTTACCCGCCTCGAGGTGAAGCAAGACATACTGATTTCGCTCACTCCTTATGTGAAAGACAGGAGTTCGATTGCCCGCAGACTTGCGGATGTCCTGTTTACGGATGATGAGAGGTGTATCTGCAATTGCAGTGGCTGGAGGAAACCAGCAGCTTTGGATCCCATCCGCATGCAGGCCCTGACAGATGCTGTTTTCAAATTGTGTCCTGCCATTGAAGGTCACAAAAAAAATCTTTGGCACGACTGCGTTAAGGCCATAGATGCTGCCTCTAGACATATCGTACGTATCCGCAAGAATAAAGGGAAGGCTCCACGACAGGGTAAATGGCTTCCCTTTGGGATTAAAAGTAGGCAAGACAGACTTAACATTGTAGCTCCAATGGTGGAGATAGATCCCGCTTCTGACACCATTGACTATGACAACCTTCCTGCAAGGTTAAAGTCCATCCTATATGTTACACACAGAGATTCTTTTGGTAAAGCTATCAAAGTACAACTCACAGATTCGTATCTCGCCCCGTTCTGCTACCTTTCAAAAAGCAGGCTGACTGTAGCCTGTCAACTCGCTGATACCCTGTTTACACAAAAAGAGCGTCTAGGAGCGTCGTGCTTCAGTGGGCAAGGAAAACGGCTCCTCGACCCTTTACGGATGGATGCATTGAGAGAGGCAACGTTCAAAATCTGCCCTTCGTCCATTATGGAGCAGAAACAATTGTGGTCCACCTGTATGAAGGCCATAGACAGGTTATCAGTCATTCCAGAGATAATTGAAACCATACCGGTGTCTCCAGAGTGCGTTTCTGATACCGACAACACGCTGATTAAAACGGAGCATGTTCTTGAAGATGGCAGTTCGTTTTATGGGCACCAGTTTATGAGCAGTGATTAATGATGGGTGCTGCACAATAGACCGATCCATTAAGCTCCGCCCCATTGCGTTTTGACCAATCACAACCCATTGCGCAACCTTAAGTCCGACAAAGTAAGTCGGACATGCATGCGCGTATGCTTGGCGCGCGCGGCAGAGTTGTGCAGAATGGCATTGGAGAGGCTCACAAGTGCGCCGTGGGTGTAGCATAATGGATCGGTCTATTGAATCTGGATTTGAACAGTTGTTTATAAGTGCTTTTAGGAGTACCGCTGTAGGAAATTTGTAAAGTATTATTTATTCTCTTCTCTGAAATATTTATGAAGTAGAAACCAGAGTGTTTCATGTACAGTGCATTAAATGTTGAATCATTTGTGAAGCCAGATTCATACTTCCTGCTAATGCAAAGCAAATTTCTATGTCACATTGCTGTTTTTTGCGAATTTTTGACATCAACATTTGTATCGCATTCGCATTCGTAGGAAGTATGAATCAGGCTTTAGTAGTTTGGAACAAGAGGGGCACCTGATCTATTACCACGGGTGATTCACAGTACAGTTCTTCCCCTACAGTTTGCTTCCAACACTTCAACTAAAAAACAGTCACTCATTGACTGTGAAACGGCTGACACAAAAATGGAAAGCATTTACCATACCAGCCTCGCAAAAATTACAATTTTTTATTGACAAATTCTGACCATGCTGCTTTACGGGTTTGGTGGTGGGCGCAGGGCACTTGGTTAGTACTCAAAACATGGCAACCTTTTCCAATGATACATGTACACTGTAAAAATATTCTCTCTTGGTCAAATAACAGAGGGCCCACCCTATTGCAAATCTTATATATTCAAACTAGATTTTTAACTTATATAGGGCGTAAGAATGTTATTGTTTTTAACCCTCTTGCTGTCTGACCATTCAATACCACTCACTGTGGTTTTGAATGATAGATAAGCTATGCCAGCCTTGCGATATGATACCATGAGGGAATGCATGTACACAGTACACAGTTAGTTCTGTGCACAGTTCTGTCACCATACACAGCTTTGGCAGTTGAATGGTTTCAAATGGTTGGTCAACTCACTTGAAAATGTTGCGAAAAGTAGGAGGGTTAATAATAATAATAATAATAATAATAGTGGCCTCTTATAGAGCGCTCAGGTATGAAGCTCATGGCGCTTTTTATACAAATAAAAAAAAAAAGTACAAACAAAAAGTGTTTACCCTTGCACAGTGTGTAAGCAGTACTCTTCATACTCATAACTTTCCCCAAGTTCGGTGTTAAAAAAGTGGGTTCGAATTCCACTTGAGTAATACGCCTGTGATTTTTTTAACAGAACTCTTGAAAGACCTCTTGAAAGTAAACAGTGTGTGTACACATCAGTGTACTGTTAGGGTATAACCAAATAGTGTAAGATATTGTGCTTGGAAGATGATGATATAACATTGGTTTCACTGGTTATACATTTTTTGGTTCTAGTTCACTGGGCATTTCCTACTTGTATAAGGAGCTAAGTTGATTCAAGGAAAGATAATCTCATATAGAAAATGTTTTAAAATCAAGGTTACATTTTTTTTAAAATCTATTTTGTGTTCTTAATGATAATTGTAAACACTGTGGCTAATAGTTCGCTTAGCTTAAAACTGTAAGTAGAGCGTCTTTAAATGCCATTCTTGTTATTCGTGCAATAATATTAGAATACTAAAGCAGTGCAACTTGTTCTAGAGATATAATTAAAAATTAATGTCACTTGAGGTGTGGTTATTGTTTTGTTTGTTGGCATGTTGGTATTGTAGGTGCGCTTGATTAGCTTCCCTGTGTCGACCCCACGGTGCTCACTCGGGTGAGCCCCTGAGAAGAAGTATTCTCGTGGTGAAGTCATGCACCTTAGGCCAGCCCCCAAGTGATACACTCCACAAGCAGGGCACTTGGAGCTGACCTGGGTTAACCCCTGGAATTACGTCAAAGCTATGCGAACAAACCAAGGGCATACCGGGAGCAGACCCAGGGAAGCTAATCGAATGCACCCCTCATGCTAGGAGTCACCTGTGAAAATTTCGCTGAGTTAAGTGTGTTGTTGAAAATGAACACTTCTAAATGAACTTTAACCTTTCTAGAATTTAAACTTAATTATGCGCATTGTAGGATTTCCTTGGACAGATGGTTTTCCCCTCTATGGATTCCAGACATCTTACTTGTTGGATTAACTATTTATCTTGTATCGTTATAAAATAGTTTGTTATGTGAAAATTTACTGCTCTAAATAAATTGAATGGAAAATAACAACATGAGTTTGTTGATCTTTTTTCCCCCTTTTTCTTTTGAGGGGGTTGCTTGCAACCTTTCGGTCAAGAACTTAAAAGAGGGATTTTGAGGAAATGCCTACAGAGTATCCCAACATATTTGTTAGGTCACACGAAGTTAGGATACTAGTTTTTCACAATAATTACAGATGTTGTCTGCTTGCTTTAAAGGTACTAGACACCATTGGTAATTCCTCAAAATAATTGTCAGCATAAAAACTTACTTGGTAACAAGCAACGGGTTCGAATCCCATTCATGACACTTAGGTCCTTGAGCAAGACACTTAAATATCTGTTGTAATACCATCAGCTACATGTATCCTACTCGCTACTCAATGTTTATTGTCTTGTGAATTCACAGTGTAGTTGGGGGGGGGGGGGAAACAGGTACATTTTTTTTTTCCTAAAAAGTAAAAAAATGGCCTAACATGTTAATTTTGTTCATGCTGTTTTTTTTTCTAACCTACAGAGTCTCTCTGGGCTGTTTGCCATGCTTCCTAAACCACGGAATGCCTCCATCAAGGAAGCCAACCGCATCCTAATCCCACACACACTGACCAAGAAGCCTGCTCCCAAGAAACCGCCTCCCAAACCCGTCTCAAAACCTACACAAGCTTCTCTTAACACCACGTCAAAAACTACCACGTCAAAAACTACCGGCGGGTTGTTAGCAACGAGTTACGGCAGTGATGATGATGATGAAGAGGAAGGAGAGGATGGGACGTCTTTCTTTTCTTTTGGAGGGTCTGCCAGCGTCACTCCAACCTCATCCCTAAAAACAGCCGTTGATTTGGCTCCGTTGAATACAGGCCCAGGACGTAGTAAAATGAACAAAGTACCTTATTCATCGACGGGTCAAACAAAAACATCAAACAATGAACCAGGTCCTCAATCAGGGAGACTTCCACAACCTGGGAGTGATGCTCCACTTAGCTTCAGATCATCATCAAGTTCTCAAGACTCCCCGTTGTCTTTTAAGCCATCTTCGAACCCACCTTATAGCCAAGACTCGCCACTTGAGTTCTCAAATTCAAATGCTCAGTACGGTTACCATGATAGTCAGTACACCGATCAGCAGGCTTATGCAGCAGCCCAGGGCTATCAGTACACCGAGTATAATCAACCCTATCAGGAACAAGACCCACCAGTCTATGCAGACCCACAGGGTGGGAAAGGTGGAGAGGGTCAGGGTGCTGGACCAAGCCAGTCTGGAGCATCCTCTAATTTAGAAGCTGACAAAGAGGTACTGCACAGTTTTACTGCAATGTTTGCTAATAGAACTTTATCATACTGACACCATCTTTGTCAAGTCCCCTCTGCAAAACACTAATAAACTAATAAACACTGTTTTGTTTTAGCATGAACAAGAAATTTATGCTACTCTCCTGAAAATATTGCTCTGTGACTTTCACTTTTTTTTCTTCTCAAAAACTTGACGACCAATTAAGCTGAAACTTCTACAGGTAAATTATAATACATATGTACATCTTCACTCACAGTGAGTAAGGATTCATGTCATGGCCAAACCCTTGATCTACAAAAAGTATCAAACCCCTTTCAAGCCATTGGACACTTTCGGTACAGAAAAAAATAAAAGTTCACAGATTTACAAATAACTTACAGGGTTTACAGAAGATAATGGTGAAAGACTTCTCTTGAAATATTATTCCATGAAATGCTTTACTTTTTGAGAAACATTAAAACAATATCAATTCTCGATATCGAGAATTACGGATTTATTTTAAACACATGTCATGACACGGCGAAATGTGCGGAAACAAGGGTGGGTTTTCCCGTTATTTTCTCCCGACTCCGATGACCAATTGAGCCTAAATTTTAATAAATTTTATATAGAAGTTGTGATACACGAAGTGTGGACATTGGACAATACTGTTTACCGAAAGTGTCAAATGACTTTTAAGAGAATTCACACCCAAATATTAAAAATCTGCGTATTTCTTCTTTCAAAAGAAGAAAAAAAACTAGACTTGTATACAAAGTGAACTGTATCTAATTCTTTTGCCTGTAGTTCCGGAGAGTAATGGGGAAACGGAACATCGGCAAGGAAGCCATCAACATGATTGAGATTGCCGCTGATGAACAGATTGGTACAAATAATGGACTTGACTGGATGACCAAGAGCTTGACCGAGGAGAAGGAGTACAGGGTTAAACTGGTAGGAGAAATAGTGCTTTGAAAACTGAAAGAAGTCTTAGGTTACTTTTGAAAAACTCAATGTTAGTGTCTTGGGTCAAAGACTTTCAATGTTGTACACGGTGTCAAGCTGACATCTTGAATCAAAGACTAAAGCCTGGTTCATATTTCCTTTGAATGCGAATGCAAAGTGAACTTTGTCGTTACAGGGCTGTTTTCGATGCAAATGTTTCGCAGGAGCATAGCACCTCTCTACTCTTCCGAATTATGCTTACCAGAATAAGGTTACCAGCCAAACTACACTGTCATATGTAAAATTTGTAACTGGTATGCTGCTCATTTCTTCTAAGCGGAAAACGGTTAAGCAACATTTTCTGCATTGAAGCAGCTCTTAGCAAATTGGGCCCTGGTTATGCCACTGCAGCCAAGTTGAGGGGGAGGGGGGGGGGGCGGTCATATTGTGTCATTCTTAACCAATGCTTCCTCCATCGAAAATCAAAAGGAATAAACTCATCGGTTTGTATTTCTCCCCTTTTCGTTGCAGAAGAAAGAACAGCTGCCATCTGGCCAGCAGAAGAGGAAGCATCAAATCACCTTCTTAGCCCATCAGGTAGGATGACACATCAATTGATGAGTAACACTGAGTATCTTGTACCAAACGTCACCAGTTTCCGACTTTAGGGCCTTGTCACACGAGGCAACTTTTGCAGGCAACTAACTTGGAGACATGTGTCGTGGCCGAGCGGTTAAGAGCACCGAATTCAAACTCTGGTGTTTTTGATAAGCAGAGTGTGGGTTCAAATCCCCAGCCGTGACACTTGTATCCTTAAGCAAGACACTCAACCATTGCTTCGTCCTTCGGATGGGACATAAAGCCGTTTGTCCCCTTTGTTGTGTAACACATGTAAAAGATTCCATTGCACTTATCGAAAAGAGAAGGGGTTTGCCCCTGTGTTCCTGGCTGGGGCTGCTCTATGCGCAGTAGCACCTTGTAAACCCTTATAAGGTGCTAAATAATTGGGTCTCAGAATTTCTGAAAGTTTTGTATATACTCAGCGCCTTGAGTACCTTATTTGGTAGATACGTACGGTATTTAAGACTTTGTTATTATTATTATTATTAGACAACCAACTGTAGTTGGACCACTTTGGTAGTGCATGAGTAATCTTTCAAACTAGGTCTCGCGATCCCCCAAAATAACATTTTCTGACCTTCTTATGTTCTAGTTTTTCTGGAAATAAGAATGGATTTTCTCAAATTAATTTGATCTTTTTTTTTTTCAGGCAAAGGAAAGAGAGTTAGAGTTGAAGAACCAATGGGCGAACAATCGACAAACAAGACAGCAAACTCAGATGAAGTATGGATTCTGAGGCACAGACTACATTTGTTCAATATGGTGCTTGGCGGTACCCCCAACCCCTCCTTATTGCGTCTTCATTGAATGGAATCTAGGAAATTCTTTAGAGGATTTTAGGGGGGGGGGTATTTCTGTACAAGAGAAAAACAGTTATAGGCAGTGGACACTATTGCTAATTACTCAAAATAGTGTTTAGCATGAAACCTTTCTTGGTGACGAGTAATGGGGAGAGGTTGATAGTATAAAACATTGTGAGAAACGGCTCCCTCTGAAGTGCCATAGTTTTCAAGAAAGAAGTAATTTTCCACGAATTTGATTTCGAGACCTCAGATTTAGAACTTGAGGTCTCGAAATCAACCATCTAAACGCACACAACTTTGTGTGACAAGGGTGTTTTTTTCTTTCATTATTATCTCGCAAGTTTGATGACCGATCGAGCTCAAATTTTCACAGGTTTGTTATTTTATGTTGAGATACACCAACTGTCAAGGCTAGACTTTGACAATTACCGATAGTGTCCACTGTCTTAAAAGTACTTTTTAACACATGCCCTCTAGCATTAAAAAAATACTGCGAATTGGACCATTCAAATTGGATGATGTTAGGACTATACAACAAACTTTTTGGTTTTTTGTGTACGTATATCAATTATTGACAAACTGTTTTTGCTCAACCTCTAGAGATATAGCTTCTGCTGTGTTTTATTTTTGTTACTGTAGAATGTTTAATTGGCAATGTTCTCTTCAAGGTAACTTTAAACATATTTATAGTTACTGTTTCATCAGAAAAATATAACAGTTTCTATCTGAAGGCTTACAAAAACACAAGTTTACAAAATCATCGAAAACTACATACTATAGAATGCTGCTTGACTCAAAAGTCTTCTACAACTGGTTTTTGGACACGAGAGACAAAATTATCATTATTACATGACTGTTGATGTAGTTTGAATATTTTGTTAGAAATTTATTTACCTCACCATGTTTTTGGTTTGAAAGTACAAAATACAAGTAGTTTATAATGTAGAAAATCAACTTCAAAAATGTTTAAATGCACTAGTTTTTTGGGTTTTTTTTTTTACGAAAAGGTAAAGGTAAAACTAAAACACTGGCCTGGTTTGTCTAGATGAAAATTGAAATAAATATATTGATATTTGAAATGAATAGACAATTTTCCCATGAAGTTATTTTAACAAATTCAATGTGTCTGTGAAGAAATCTTCCCATTCATATTCCCCTCAAATACAGTTCCAACTAAACCTGCCATAAATTCTAACCCCATGAATGTGGTTTAACAGGATGTCAGATTTTTCACTCACTCCTTCTTTCAAATGATTTAAATAAAAGATAACTCAAAATAAATACTCATTTTGGTTTTACTCGTATACACTGATGTGTGTTAGGACTGTATACTCTGTAATTTCCCGAGTTCTGTGAAAAAATCACATGCATATTACTCGGGAAAAGTACTGAGTATCTACGTATGCTAACACACAACGGTGTATATGGATAAACCAAAATGAATACTCTTTATCCCGATGCAAATTTAACATCTACTAAAAAGCAACTTGTTGACATTATTTTAAACTAATTAAAGACCACTCTTTGTGCATGACCATGGCCATATGGCTGATAAATAACTAAAGTGGACTATCAACATCGGGCTAGATAGCCTCAGTTGGTAGATTACCGGCGTGTAAACCAGAAGTTGTAGGTTCTAATCCCACTCTAGTTAACTTTTCTTTGCTTTCTCAAGTTGATTGATGGAGTCAGTTTCCCTTTTGGTTTATTTGCATTGGCAAATCCCAATTATGTAAACAAAAAACATTTTCTTTTAACCGCAGAACATTGGCTGTTTAAGTTAAAAAGAAAATTGGTTGCAAACATTTAAAAGACCTTCATTGATATTTTAGAAAATAATGCAAGAAACATAAATAGACTCTGCCAACAATATTGACTAATTATTTGATTTCACCTTAGAAGTCCCAGCTTCCATTTAAATTACAAAACTGTTGAGAAAAGTAGTTAAAAAAAAACTTTGAATAATTAAGCAAAAAATAATTTAATGACCAACAAAAACTGTAACAGTCCAACACTAAAAGTCCATCACTTCCATGGTGACTCCATCCTCGTCAATTTCGTCCTCAAAAGTCCTGTCATCCATTTTTGTATAATCTTCAAAGTCCTCAAAAATTTCTCCGGTCCGTTTGTTCATTTTCTTCAACTTAAAACCCTTCCTGGCTCCTCCACAAGAAGAATCCAAGTTTCTCGACCTCGGAGTAAACGACCCGTCGCTCTGGACCGCAACAACCAGATCCTCAGTGACTCTCCCACCAGCCATGTTTTGACGAGTCCCTCCACTGATCGTCAACTTTCCATCTTTGTTGAGTGTCGCCTCAATACTCAGTGGGTCAATATTTCCTGGGATCGAGACACTTCGCTGGAATTCTCTTTCGGTGCACTTCTCATGGCAGCTACAGATATGTTTTCCTTGGATTCTAAGTCGATTCTCAGATGTCATGACTGCGGATACATCCTCGGGCCAATAGCCCGGGATCTGCAAAGAGGAAATCTCTGTTTTCTTGAAGTTGTTCCGTTGATGATGTCTATTGTGTGAATTTGTACCCTGGAGACGATTAAAAAGGAAAGATTTTTATTAGATAATTTTGGGTTGAACATAGACAAATTTACAAGAGCAGGATTTGAACCCCCCGCCTCCAGATTAATATGCATGCAGGTGCTTGTCCAACTGAGCCATCTAGCCCTAATGATGGTGGTGTCCAAATTTCCTCAACGGGATCACACCCTTGAAGCAGCCTGCACAAATTTGAAGATACTGAATTTATATCTGTGATAAAGAATACTATTTATTTTTTACTTGTACATACTCTACACTTGGAACTTTCCAAAGTCCTGTGAATAAAATCACTTGTGTCGGATTCAAACCCTCATCTTGCTACTAGGAAATCTTTGTGGTCTAGTGGTACGACATCTGCTCTAGATTGCTCAAGGGTTCAAATAATAAAATGAAAGAAGTCAACTACTAGCTGGATTTAGGAGCAGCAGAAGGAACTGTTGCAATGCAGTTTTTTCATTGAAAAAAAAGTCTCCAACAAAAACTATTCCAACTTGTTTTTTTACAAGTTGGGATGATGATCTAAGGGTACAAATTGTGTATTGATTTCATTGTAGTTGAGAAATATCCTCACTTGTCCCGAAGAGGTGGGGCAGTATTTTTCATGTTGGTTTAAAATGTTATCTAACCTGGTGCGATTGTCTTTGCCGCCATTTCTGCTGTCGTTCTGTTGCTAGCTGTTCCTCTTGAGCCTGTCTCTGCTCCTGCTGGTGTCTCATTCTCCTCTCATATACCTCCCGCTCCTCTCTCAACCTCTCCTCTTTCCACCTCTGCTCTTCCCTGCGCTGTCTTTGTAATTCCTCAGCCTCTTGGCGCTGTTGAAGTCTCCTTTGCTCCTCCCTCTGTTTCTGAAGTTCTGCCTCCTGTCTTAGCTGCTCCCTTAACTTCTCCTCTTGCAACCTCCGCTCTTCTATCTGTCGTCTCAGATGTTCAGCTTGCTGTTCCTTCAACCGCTGCAATCGCACCACCTGCTGTTGCTCAAGTCTTTGCTGTCCTAACTGCCGTTCAACTGCCCTCTGATACTGCTCATTCTGGATTGTTTCTCTTCTTTGTTGCTCTTTCCTGTCTTTGTCTGCTTCCAGTTTACGTCTTTCTAAGTTTTCTCTTTCCTTGCGGAGATTTGCTTCTTTTATGTAAAGTTGTTCTTCTTCAGCAGCCCACTGTACATGAAAAAACGCCAATTCATAATTATCTGTTATCTTAAGAGACTTTGTAAAGGAAAAGTTCAATGTTGACTAGATAGTTTGTTTGAATCCGATTTATTTTGTACAACCAAACAAACTTTGAACTTCCAATTCCAGACTTTAAACTTTTAAGTTTGTTTGATAAGTAATTTGGTTTAAGTTTTCCTCCATGGTATCAAATTGTATCATTGAAATTGTATTTTTCAACATTTTTGACAAACGATTGAACGATCTGACAAACCTCCTTGAAGAACAAAAACAATTACTCAAATGAGTTACTTCTTGATGAGTTTAATTTTCAGAAAAATCTTATACAGAAAATGTGTAAATTTTAAAGGTTTCAGATGTAAGTAAATAAATTCAAACAGACTCTGAAACTACACAAACTCAAGAACCTTGAACTGCATTATTTTTGTTTTAGAGATATTTTTTTTATAGAACTTACAGTGTTTAGTTCTTCTTTTGGAACATCCTTTTGGCATCCATGGCATTCCATTTGTTTTGAAGAAACTTCATCTTTCCTTCTTCGAACCAATGATGATGGGCTGACAGTAGACAACCCTGAACCACAGGGAGTTGATGAAGAGAAACTTAACAATGGAGAGCGTTGACCCCAGTCAAAGGGGTCATTCCAGAGATCATTGAACCATCGATCCCCCATGAGTGAATGGACGAGTTTGATTGGTGCTTGGAGGGCGTGGTTTCTGGCAGTGGCTCGCTGGTGATGCTGACCTTGATTGCATCTGAAAAGTCAAACATAACAAATAATAGTTGACTTATTGAATTTCAACTAAATGCACTGGACACTCTTGGTTATTACTCAAAATCATTGTTAGCACTAAAACTATACTTGGTAACAAGCAATGGAGACCTGTTGATAGTATAAAACATTATGAGAAACAACTTGCTCCGATATCAAAGATATTAAAATGACATCAGGCCTGATGCCATTTATTAGGCATCTGAAAGCACACAAATCTGATCAACAAGGGTGTTTTTTCTTTCATTACTCTCTTGCTACTTCGGTGACCAATTATTGAGTCCAAATCTGCACAGATTTGCGCATATGTTGGGATACACTTAGTGAGAATACTTGTCTTTCTGCTTAATACAAAGCTGGAAATAGTACAACAAATTCTCACAAACACATAACTCAACAAGCTGACAAAATTGCTAGTTACTAGCACTCTACTTCTAGAAACTATAAGGCTCGAGCCTTATAGTTTCTAGAAGTACTAGCTAGCACTCAACCTTTTTTTAAACCATTAAGTTGCTGTTGTACAATTAACAAAAATAGCCTGAAACACTCACCCAGGTTGATGTAACTGAATGTTGCCATCACTGCAAGTAGCGGCCATGCATACTGACACCGAACATACCAACAGAGTCTTGAAGATATGTGAAGACGTCATGGTAACTGTTTTTTTTTTTACTCCAATTAAAAGTTTCACTGAAGATCAGTCAATTATTTTGAATAAATATAATAATGTAAATCAGTAGAAAACAAACACAATAGACTTTTCCGGTAAAATGATTTGAAACAGCTCACTGGAACAATATTCTATAATCATAAATGAACTCGAACACTGCACTTGGTAGATTTCTGAAACTCTGTAGCTATGGCGAATGGATATGTTTGCAAGTGAATAAAATTATAACTCGCGTGTCGACTTTTATAACTTTTAAAAGCATTTTAGTACACGTGTGACAGTTTTAAGGATCCAATCAAAATTGGCCACGGTGTTGTTAACAAGAAAACATCTGACGTGGATTAACACGTGCGAGAGTTAGCGAGAGTCATCTTTTTAAATAATTGCATCAGCCGCAAAACAGAACTGAAAATCGCGCTCTCTCCAGATGTTTCTGGACTTGTTTACATTCAGTGCTAAAAATAGAAATGACGCAAGCATGTGGCATACCTTTACGACTGTTTGATACAACTTTGGCTAGAATAACGAAACAGCCGTTGGATTTAGTATACTGCACGAAGAGCTAGAGCCAGTCTACACCCACAAAATGGACTTTAATGACGTTTTCCGTTCATTTTTTGGTTCTTTTAGTCCCAGAGATTCAAGGTTTATGGATGACGATGAGTAAGTTAACCCTGTGATTGATTTAATATCACCGCATTAACGTTTATTGATCAGTGAGCTGAGAATGTCATGATTTATGAATGATGATGTAATCCTGTCCGGATATTGGCCCGATTGTCGTCTGAAATATGCCCTATCCCTACAGTGTTAACACCCTTACCTTAAAGGAACACGTTGCCTTGGATCGGTCGAGTTGGTCTTTGAAAAGCGTTTGTAACCGTTTGTTATAAAATGCATATGGGTAGAAAGATGTTGTAAAATTAGAATACAATGATTCACACAAACATGCCTCGAAATTGCGTGGTTTTCCTTTTACCTCGTCGACTAACAGTGAACACGTTTGACTCCCATAAATGGCCGACCATGTTAGTTCGCACAGTAGAAGGAAAACCACGCAATTTCGAGGCAAACTTGTGTGGATCATTGTATTCTACTTTTAAAACATCTTTCCAACCATATGCATTTTATAAAAAAACGGTTACAAACACTTTTGTTTTGACCAACTCGTCCGATCCAAGGCAACGTGTTCCTTTAAGGATAACTTTCCGTATGGCGTCACCACTTTTTCACTCATTTTTACAAAAAGGGATATCTCATTGAGGTAAGTTAGATACTATATTGTTTCATGGAAAGTTTTCCCCTCTCACTAATTTTCTCTCACCAAGCTACAAATCTCTACTAAGAAAAAAAATTGACTTGCAATTATTATTGCATCACTGAAACTGGGGAGCTGTAAATTTGTTACCGATAATGACAAATTTAAAAAAAGAAAGAGTACAGCGCCCCAGTTACATGGGTCTACAATACAATTGCATCAATTCTGCAGAAAATGTTTAAGATGTTTTAAAAAGGAACACATTTACTTCACCGGCTTCTAATCGCTGGAACTAATTTTCAGACAAAGGACACGGCAATCAATTGTTTTGTTTTTACTTCCTTACTTTCACTTCAGTGAATTTGATGGTGCAGATTTCTTCAGTACACCGTCTGATTTCCATGGACACCAAGATGATGATGATGATGGTGATGATGACATGACCTTTGGGGGAGGTCATGGTGGTGGAAGTTTCCCGCCGCATGGTGGAGACTTTTTCTTCAGATTTCAGGAAGACACAAGAAACATATTTGGCCATTTCGAGGAAATGTTTAAAAACTTTGGACACAACGAATTTCTTCCATCAGGTAAGCTACTACTAAGTAATAGGATACCTTTGCTGGCCTGGTGTTCTTAAATAATAATAATTGTATTTATAACGCGCCTTTTGCCAAAGGATACAAAGCGCCAGGTATTATTACTGCAAGGAGTGGGGTGAATTTTTGAGATATAAGACTTAATCCTTAAGCGCCATGTAATGGTTTACAAGGTGCTGTGGCACAATATGCTGCCAATCCAGCCAGGAACACCGGGGCGAACCCCTTCTCTTTTAGATAAGTGCACTGGGTTCTTTTACTTGCGTTTTACACAACACATGGGACAAACGGCTTTACGTCCCATCCGAAGGACGAAGCAATGGTTATGTGTCTTGCTTAAGGACACAAGTGTCACGGCTGGGGAATCGAACCCACACTCTGCTGATCAGAAACACCAGAGTTTGAACTCGGTGCTCTTCACCGCGCTCGGCCACGACACTCCACAATGCTAAAGTAGAAATGTACAATTACCTTATAGTCATAGGGTTCCTTTTACCAAGGAGAAAATGCTGTGGTGCCCTTCCCTTTCAAAAACAAAGCATACAGGCTATCATCGGTTACCATTTATCAAAGTTTATTTTTTGTTTTAAAGTATTTTCAGAAGCCGGAAGAGAACCACCAACTCCGTCACTACCATCACCATCATCAAAGCACCGATCACCAAGAGATCTTATGCTGAAACATCCAGACAGTGATGAGCCCTCAACAGCGCCCTCAACAACACTACCTGACCAGGCTGGTAAAGACAGGCTACAGGGGAGTCCAAGCGCTGAATCACCCTCATGGGTAAGGATTGCGTGGAAATCTGTGGCAAATAAAATTCACAAACTACATTCTTTTATATTAATTTTGGTTTTGTGTTTTAACAGCACTTAGTACTCGGTACTTTCCTGAGCTTTGTGAACAAAATCATAGGCATATTACTCGGTAGGATGCAAACCCACGACCTTTGCAATAGAACCTTCCCATGAATTATATAAATTGCACATAGGTTGAAAATCATAGGCATATTACTCGGTAGGATGCAAACCCACGACCTTTGCAATAGAACCTTCCCATGAATTATATAAATTGCACATAGGTTGGCAAAATGAGGGAATATCGCGCTGTTTTGTACATGGCTAATGGGTGTGTGACGCAGACGCGATTGCGCGTCTGCTTAGTGCACAACTCTATGGCGTTTGCCAACCAATAGGGTTTGTACGCATGCGTGAATGTAATTAGCATATTTCATGGGAAGGGTCCATTCTAGAGCAGTGTCTACATTCTTTTGATTGACAATTACTCCAGGATTTCAACATCATTCAGAAAGTTAGATTGATGATTCTTGTGGTTAGTTTACAATGAGCAGCCGTGGAAGTGCCTAAATGAAGGCAACGATTGCAGGTCTAGGGTGCGTTTTGGCGGCAATAACCAAAAACTGTTTCGGTTGTTGGTCGTTGGTTCTGCTGTTCAGACTGAACGATAACCGAGTTGTGAGCTCAGTTACCGTTTTGGTTATGACGTCAGAAACAATTATTGGTTACAGCCGCCAAAACGCACCCCTGGCATTATACGCGGGCCACTGCCTCAGTTGTCCCTAATCTTGACCTTGGTGCCTCTTCGAAAGTTTCACATGGACTTTCAGATTTTCCTTTTGACAAACTACAATGAATAATATTTGTTATTCTCCTCCTATCATCTTAGCGTTCTTTATGGACCTCAAAGCCAGAATGGCAGTGGACGCTACCTTCATTACCTTCATCAACACACAGAGAGGATAAAGGTAAGGCAGAGCGGTACAACATAAAGGGAATTGTACTAGCCCTATACAGGACTCTTCCTCTGTACACAGATACAGAGTCCTAACTATTAAGGCCCGTTTCTGGGGGCGGGAAATTTTCAAAGCTTCATAATTCAAATCTAACCCGCAACAAGCCACTAACTTCAACAGATTCACATTCTATGGCGGCGTACATTTTTCTGCGGTGGACTTTGGTCGTCATTTATTCTTCACAAATCCGTCGTTTTCGTGAAATAATGCAGCTCCCAACGTAAAAAAATTCACGTTTAGATCATTTTCTCACAGTATTGTCTGTTGCCGCGTACGCGTATATGTTCACAAAATAAGTATACCCCAAAGCACAAAGCATTTTCATACAAGATACAACTTTTTTTTAAAGTTGCGAAAACTCTATTTTGTACTGATTCGACCAACATTCTGTTTATTACTGAACTTGAGTTCCAACATTGTAGGGTGTTGTTGGCTTACAATGGGTCAATAAGCCCAGTTTCAATATTAAATATCTGGATAATTCGTGTGTACCCTCGGCATCTTTTTTTATTTGAAGGATAATATCTACTTTTCTCAACAGATATTGATGAGCAAGTAAAAGGAAGAAAGTTGGATGAGATCTTAACGCAAAGGGATCCATCCTCATCATCCTCCTCATCATCCTCCTCATCATCATCACCAAGTGCAATTTTTAGTCAGACACCCACCTTTCGTTCATACTCCAAGAGCATCTCCATACAGACAGTACGGAAACCGGACGGGGTAAGCTCAGATTTTGTTTGCGCCCTAAAGGCCATGTCAGAATTGGCGGCTACAGCTAGCCGTAGCTGTAGATGCCAACTCGGATACGGCCTTATTCACGATGAATAGTTGTGGTCCAACTATATAGTGCAAGTTGTCTATTGACCTTGCACCAATGCCACGCTTTTGTTGAACCTTAAAACTTCATTCGTGTGTTAACGCTGGATTGCTTAAAATGCACACTATTATATCACCCAGAGATGTCTTAAAAAAGTGACACAGCCAAGATAGATCTGCGGATAAAAAATTATAGATACATGTTAATTAAAAACTTTAAAAATATTGACATTTATCATTCTGTATTGCAATTGGTGTTATTGTTGTGAATCAGAGGCTGTGACAGTGTGAGTTGTATCTCCATTTGTCATCTTGGATAGGTGTCGTTAATGTCTTCAAATAACGAAATGATATTGGCAGTGTGTGGTTGTGTGGATTTTAGGTCCCGTTCATGACACTTGTGTCCTTGATTAAGATGATTTATCATAGTTGCTTCAGTGTACTTTGTCCTTCTGATGGGACATTAAGCCATAGGTCATGTGTACTAGGATTGGTAGTGCATGTAAATGAACCCATCGATTTCACCAAACTCTTCCTAACTTAGGAATCATCTAAGGACTTAAGGACGAATTACTCGGGTTAGCATTAATCCTAGCGTTTTGTGAAATCGGTCGCCGAAAACACTTGTCATTGAAGAGTAGTTGGAGTTCAACCCGGTGATTCTGGTTCACATAGTAATCACCTTTTTCTACAGTTTTCGGCAGTCTTGCAAGCTAGTGATTAGGCATCCTTTGTTTCATTGCCTGACAATATAATAATAAGAGGCTCTTTTGTAACACGGTGTTGTTAAATGAAGGTTAAGCAGATATTTCTTGTAGCAACAAATTCAAGAAGAAGGTCCCTGCATTTATATTCAGTCCTCCAATGCTGTGTGGATGAACACCGTACATAAACCAACTAAGTGTTTCCTAAATTCCATTTATCTTCATATTCTTTTATACTTGTCTAGCAACTCTTTGTGATATAAACCACTCAGAGTTTTTAATAGCCTTCTGTCTCATTGATTCCTTCTGTTATTTGACCTTGTAAATGCGTGGTGGGCTTTTGTTAACTCCTTGTGTAACAAAATGACAACCCCCCCCCCTCCCCCAAAAAGAGAAGAAAAAAAAAAATGAATAAATAAAATAAAACTAAATAAGAAAAAATACATAAATAACCTAAAAAAAATAATAAATAATAAAAAAATAAAATAAAACAAAAATATATAACAGTAGAATAAAGTAACAAAACAGAATAAATATAAAGATAATGTTAGTCATAATAAAAAACAAAATGAATAAAATCAAACAAAATCGAGATGCTGTAGTAGAGCTACATTTTAGAATTCAAATAAACGAAGCCGGAACATAGGCTGCGAAATGTACTTTACATATTAATATAGAGTATTATGGACAAGCAGGTTATTATAGAACTACGGTAGTCTAGTCGTAGGCTCCTACAACTATGTCAATGTGCTGTAGACAATATTATTATTGTAGAGAATAAGATCGGAGCATTGGCTGAGAACTTTTATGTCGAAAATTGTAAAGTGGAATATTTGACGAATAGGGAATAAGAGATAAAAGGCAAGCAAAATGTAGGTTTTACATTAAAGTGCCAGCACCCGAAGACACTTTAATCTCAAGAAGACGAACCCTGACACTGACACAGTAATCGTTATTGCTGTCAAGTAAGTTTTGTAAGAAAATTATGAATATATCTAGAATAATAATATCATAAATTTTTTAAATGCGTTGTTCCAAAAAATAAATAAGTAAATAAATAAATAAAAAATTTGTACCCAAGATTACAAATAAAAATACCTGAATAAAAATGTGATAACTAATACAATTTTAAGCAAGTAAGGGAGCATAGTTACAACCTCAAGTTAGATAGATCAAGTAGAATATTTAAGGTAGGGTAATAGGTTGGTTTTGTCAATGTTATGCTGTGTTATGCTGTGTTATGCTTATCATCACCAATATGTTTTTGTTGTCATTTATTTGTCAAGTACTTACCAATCAATGATTCTACCTTTAAAGTTACTTTGAATACATTATGTGTAGGTTATAATTTAAAAAGACTTTAAATACAGTTTTCTTTAAGTCGTTACCAAATGATAAAAGCAAAAATGAATTGTGGTTACGGAACCTATGGATTAACTACAAAGACTTGATAACTATTTATTTTCTCAAAAGAAATGTAGGCGCCACTATTAATCTTTCTCAAATGATAAGTTGTTTTTATTCTGAATATTCATAGTTCTTTTTACACTGTAAATTTCCAGAATCTCTCTTTTACCAATTTGTTATTTTAAAATGCTCATAATAGCTTTTTGGGTTTAGATAATTAGTTCTCATATTTTTATACTGTAAGCCATGTTTTATTATTGTCCATAACGTCCTTTAATATTGTCTGTTTCTTAAATTGTGGCATCAGGAGATTAACATGATAGTATTTTAGTTTATTTTTTTTTAAATCCATCAGGGCTGCTATTTTTTTCATCTCTCTCTCACCTATGTATATGTATATGTTTTCGGTATTGTTCTTACTTTTTACTTTTTCATTATTACTTATGAAATTAATAAACGAAATAAAATAAAACTTACTTTAATGAATGGCTTGTAATATTTCAGACGGTGGAGCAGAGACGAACTGAGACTGACGGAGATGGGAACGTCACTACAACAGTCACGAGCACAAACCCAAATGAAGGAAGAAACTCACACACCAGTCCCGGCTGGAGGACGCCCCCATGTCAAAGAAGCCCTACTACTGATCCATCCAGAACCAGAGTGGAAGACACACCACTAGGACAAGATCAAACAGACTCAATATTTAAGAAACTCTTTGGTTCGTGGTCTCGAGATGGCCGATGGTGAATGAGGGACTTCTATTCCTAAATATATTTATGCACCCAACTCAGGAAGAATGTATCGTTAATCAGAGTAAACAAAGCTGTGAGTTTTTTAAAGCCTTGTTTAGGATAGTTTTATTGACTTTGTGTGAACGAGTTTAAAGGGAAGGTAAACTATCGGTAATGTCAAAGACCAGTCTTCTCACTTGGTGTATCCAATCATAACCATAAAATAACAAGCCTGTGAAAATTTGGGCTCAATCGGTCATCGAAGTTGCGAGAAAATTATGAAAGAAAAAACACCCTTGTTGGACGAATTTGTGTGCTTTCAGATAAGAGTAAAAGACTTCTAGCTAGAAGTCTTTGATTATGTTAGTTAGAAATTACCTCCTTCTCAAAAACTACATTACTGCAGAGGGAGTCGTTTCCCACAATATTTTATACTATCAACAGCTCTCCAATGCTCGTTACCAAGTCAGTTTTTAAGTTAATAATTGATTTGAGTAATTACCAAACGTGTACCTTCCCTTTAAAAGAACATTTTGATTTTGAAACGATTGGAAATTATTCTCTCCACTCCATTTGCAAGAATGGAAAAGAATCACTAACATTCAATTTGGTGTTTTTCCTTTGATTGAAGGATAGTTTTGTCCTTCAATCAACAAGTGGAGAGAATAATTTCCATTCGTTGACAAATCAAAATGTCCTTTTAAACTCTGTTACGCAAAGTCAATGGAACATTCCGTATTTTAAACTCAAAAGAAAATAGGGAAAGCTTGTTGCATGCTGTGTGATTGTTGGATTGCCTAAAATGTGTACTAACTTAATACAATGGATAGCGCCCTCTATTGTTATTAAATGGTTATGACGAGTTGAGGATCCTGCATATTTTTCTCATACTTTTTTGTCTAAGGCTTGTCCGAAACGTCGACTTCGGCTACAGCTACGGCTAGATCAGCACGTCTGCTAGTGATTAAAGAATAGGCAGATGTGCGCGATCTAGCTGTAGCCGAAGTCACCATTTTAGTTCTATAACCATGTAAAATATTGTCAGGGTACTTTTCCACTATTACTTTTCATCACTCAACAAGTAGCCCGTTAAGTAACGGAACCCTTCAAGAAGCATCACTAGATACATGCATTACTTTGATGTATAATCTTAAAGAAAAAGAAGTGTCTTAGACCTTGTCCGGAGCTGTCCCTCCAATTCATTGAGAAGTGTGTTGGCATTGTGCCATTGATCACCAATTAATAGATCACGATTGACCGATTACCAATATTAATTGCTAACTTCCCCTTTATAGAGTCTAAAGTGTTGATTGATTGAAGTATAGTGACAGTATAACTAGATCATCAATGAATTATCATGCCCCAAGAAGTTGTACTTTCTGGATGTTCAACTTGCTGTTGTTATTACCATTTTGTTTAGTGAGAGTAAAAGTTGTGAACGAGTTGTACATCACACTCTAAGGCTAGCACCCCCCCCCCTTCGTCACCAGCGGCGTAAAAGCCATTTTCATGTGTGGGGGCAAGCGGGGGGCAAAGACACTACGGGGTTAAGGGGGGGGGGGGGGCACAGGTTTAGAGCTAGGGATGGGCTTTTCAGGTTTCAGGTTTATTTCCATACCATTTGTACATGTACAATAAAAGGGGCAAATAGTTATAGAACTTAATAACAGTAACAGCTTCAGCCCCCCCTGCCCCTTCCGGTTATGCGATGGTCCCCACTCTGGAATGGTGGCGGAAGCATTTTTGAGTGAAAGTCTTAAACTGGGCCTGTTTATATATGGAGTTGCTCACTTCTAGGTAGTGGCCATAAGCACCAAACAGCCTTACCACAAATTAAAAGGTTACAAGCCTCAGTCAAATTGCCATGCCGCACATGTCTTCTAATCCTGCTCGTTTTTGCTTAGAAGAAAAGGCTAAGTAGTTTTACGAAATCGCACCTGCCCTTTTCTCTGCTCTTTTTTTTTGTCAAACTTTGTAAGGTAATGATATACAACACACCGGTCCCCTCCCCATCCTCCCACACGCACACATGCTTGAATACACCTGCAACCGTGGACCTCCTATCACTGCCTTCTTTTGTTTATACTCGACTTTTTTGCAACAGCTCGCATAGGTTTTGTACACGTTTTCCCAACTGTGGACCTTTCCCGAAACCGTGAACCTTATTGTCATCTTTTGTTATAGGTCCCCGGTTTGAATGTGAATACCTACTGAAGCCCACATTTCGACTTGATTATTTTTCAGACAAAACCACAAACCAAGTATTTTAAACCATCTTGGAATATTCTAAGCGTGATCTTTAACCTCTTTATATACTTGTCCCTGTTCGTCATCATCAGTTTCCTATGAATGCATGTGCACTCATGATCGGAGGAACTTGCGTCTGTTTTTATTAATAATTTAGAAGTGTAGACACTGAGACTCCTTGACCTAGAGATGTCCTTGTTAATTAATCTGTCACCATTTTTGATATCCGTCCAGTTAAGTAATGCTGTGCTTTATTTTTGCACGAGTTATATTTAACCTTATTCGAACTACAGGCATGATAATCAAAACAAAAATGTGGGTCTGCCTATAACCAATGCGTTCACGGTACAATGCAGGCATGATTTTCTTCCTACTCCAAGGGAAGGTACACGTTTGGTAATTACTCAAAACAAATATTAACTTTAAAACTGACTTGGTAACAAGTATTGGAGAGTTGTTGATAGTATAAAACATTCAAGTATAAAACTCGGAAGTAATGTAGTTTTTGAGAAAGAGGGAATTTCCTACTAAAATAATAAAAGACTAGCTAGAAGTCTTTTATTCCTATCTGAAAGCACACCAATTCGTCCAACAAGAGTGTTTTTTTTTTCTTTCATCGTTTTCTCGAAACTTCGATGACCGATTGAGCCCAAATTTTCACAGGTTTGTTATTTTATGCATATGATGGGATACACCGAGTGAGAAGAGTCAAGACTTGTCTTTGACAATTACCAAAGGTGAACCTTCCCTTTAAGTCTGTTTTCTGATTTTGTATAGCCATCGGAAAATCTGAAAATTTGTGATTAAATAGCATGAATTGTATATGAGAGCCTACACAATGTGTACATGTAGGCCAGCCCCTGTACTCCCCGCTTTTTTCCTACTAGGGCCAAATATGTCTGGCAATGGCCAAGTTGCTTCTGAAGTCAAACATCAAGATATTAAGGGCAGTGGACACTATTGGTAATTGTCAAAGACTAGCCTTCACAGTTGGTGTATCTCAACATTTGCATAAAATAACAAACCTGTGAAAATTTGAGCTCAATCGGTCATCGAACTTGCGAGATAATAATGAAAAAAAAAAAAAACACCCTTGTCACACGAAGTTGTGTGCGTTTAGATGGTTGATTTCGAGACCTCAAGTTCTAACTCTGAGGTCTCGAAATCAAATTTGTGGAAAATTACTTCTTTCTCGAAAACTATGGCACTTCAGAGGGAGCCGTTTCTCACAATGTTTTATACCATCAACCTCTACCCATTACTCGTCACCATGAAAGGCTTTATGCTAATAATTATTTTGAGTAATTACCAATAGTGTTCACTGCCTTTAAGATGTGAAGGCGGTTGCAACAGGGTATATCAATCAATTAAAACACTTTTAAACTTGAAAAACAGCATTAAAATATTTCATTTAGATAAAAAGATTAATATACTATTCGAACTAAAGCCTAGCTCGGTGGTTTAGTGGAAAAATGCTCAATGCACACTTCCTTATTGTTTTTAACCACCACAACAATTCAACTTCACGCTAGAAGCAATTGCAAGTGACATCTGTTTTCGAAGAACTTTCACTTCAGGTAGTGGCTTTGTTGAATGGTTCCCGTATAAAGAGGTCAAGTTTTCTGGCAAGTCATTCTAGCTTGTTTTTCTTCAAGATGTTTGGTGTTACTTAATTATCTTCAAAGGGATGGTTTTCATTTCCAAGGCTGTTTCATTCGGTTTGTGATTGCAGGAGTGAAAGTGTACCACAGCTTTTACAGGCAATGTTACATCTCAGGATTCTTCCCGATTTTAGGATTTCATCAACATCCCTTTGAAGGGAGAAAGAAATCGTCCGTTTGTGTCAAAACCCGTGCTGGTATTTGGTGATGCTCAGAGTCTGTAAATCTTGGAATTGTATAATAAGCATCTTGGAGGTTCAGCTGTCGATTTCACCAAACTCTTACTTTGGATTAAAGGAACACGTTGCCGTGGATCGGACGAGTTGGTCTATACATACAAAGCGTTTGTAACCGGTTTTTTTTATAAAATGCATATGGTTGGAAAGATTTTTTAAAAGTAGAATACAATGAACCACACAAGTTTGCCTCGAAATTGCGTGGTTTTCCTTTTGTTGCGCGAACTAACACGGTCGGCCATTTATGGGAGTGTCAAAAACTTGACTCCCATAAAAGGCCGATCGTGAATAGTCGACGAGGTAAAAGGAAAACCGTGCAATTTCGAGGCATGTTTGTGTGGATCATTGTGCTCTACTTTTACAACATCTTTCTACCCATATCCTTTATAATAAAAAAAAAACAGTTACAAACGCTTTTCAAAGACCAACTCGACCGATCCAAGGCATTGTGTTCCTTTAGCCTTGGGACTTAGGACGAGTTCAGTTCCGGAACGCATTGAACCCATCCTAAGTTAGGACGAGTTTACTCGTCCTAATTCGAGATAGGATTAATCACAGTGTTTCGTGAAATCGGCTGCAGGTTCTAGAATAAAGCGAACCCGTTTCCATGAATGTCCACATTCGGAAAATATCCTATCCCTGGCACAAGACCTCGAGGCATTATCAAAATATTTACTGGATCAGAATTGAGTTTACAAGACCAGAGATCCTGACGCAATTAATAACATGCATTTATCTCCATATATTTCTCACTTGTTTGTATTGGTTTTATGCAAATTAACTTCAAAAGACCAAATTAATGTAAGACGAGTGAAAGATTATCACTCAATATTATAGCGACGGGGAACCACAATGACGATTGGGCTGCTGAACAAAAGGTCTGTTAACTATGAAGGGCCCGAGGTGTTGTCATTCTACATAACACTTGAACAAGTTGGGAGGTTGAGTTTAACAAACTCAAGCATCACTTTTCACAAAAAATAGTTCCAAATATTACTAGGTTGCCCTGTTATCACTGGTTAAGCATGGATTTGTAGTTATCCTGAAGGTTGACTGGTGATTGATGGAGTGAGCTGTATAAATACCAAGTAGGCCATCAAAATACTTTTACGATTTCATTAAAGGTTTCTAACCTCAGTAGGTCCAAGTTAAAGCCATTATACACTTTCGGTAAACAGTATTGTCCAAGTCCCACACTTCGTGTATCACAACTTATATATAAAACAACAAACCTGTGAAAATTTAGGCTCAATCGGTCATCGGAGTCGGGAGAAAATAACGGGAAAACCCACTCTTCCTTCTGCGCGTATCGCCGTGTCATGACATGTGTTTAAAATAAATCCGTAATTCTCGCTATAACGAGAATTGATATTGTTTCACTGTTTTCTCAAAAACTAAAGCATTTCATGGACTAATATTCCAAGAGAAGTCTTTCACCATTACCTTCTGTAAACCCTGTAAATTATTTGTAAATCTGTGAACTTTTATTTGTTTTTCTTTACCGAAAGGGTCCAATGGCTTTAAGGAACCTTTTGCTGCATCAATATGTGTTATTATTCCTTAGTATGCACTGACCAGATACTTCACGTAGGCAAACGAAGGCAAATGCCTCAATGCCAACTGGTCATTGCCTTGGTGCCCTTGAAATGCTCCAGTAGAAATTTACAGTTTACACATATAGGTTCCCCTTCATCAAAGAGAAAATGCCTTGGTGCCCTTGCCCTTTCAAAACAAAGCATACAGGCATGTATGCAGTTATGCAGAACTCGTTTGATACTTCACGGAGGCAAATGCCCTCTGGTCATTGTCTTGGTGCCCTTGAAATGCTCCAGTAGAAATTTACAATTTACTCATAGGTTCCCCTTCATCAAAGAGAACATGCCTTGGTGCCCTTGCCCTTTCAAAACGAAGCATACAGGCCTGTATGCAGTTATGCAGAATTCGTTTGATACTTCACGGAGGCAAACGAAGGCGATTTCCTCCATGCCCCCATTGTCATTGCCTTGGTGCCCTCAAAATGCTCCAGTAGAAATTTACAATTTACTCATAGGTTCCCCTTCATCAAAGAGAACATGCCTTGGTGCCCTTGCCCTTTCAAAACGAAGCATACAGGCCTGTATGCAGTTATGCAGAACTCGTTTGATACAATAAGTGGCCACTGTCAGGCTGTATTGCACCTCCTAGCCTCGGTTTGGTGGCAGTGATGATATCAATGAAGAGAGGGCAACAAGATGACTACTCTAATTAATAAATAAAAGTCTGACAGTTTAATGTTGATCCATTTTCGAGAGTTGCCTAAAAAAGATGGCTATTCCATGATAAAATGACAGTTTAATGTTGATACATTTTCGAGAGTTGCCTAAAAAAGATGGCTACTCTATGATTAAAGTCTGACAGTTTCATGTTGATCCATTTTCGAGAGTTGCCTAAAAAGATGGCTAGTCTATGATTAAAGTCTGACAGTTTCATGTTGATCCATTTTCGAGAGTTGCCTAAAAAGATGGCTAGTCTATGATTAAAGTCTGACAGTTTCATGTTGATCCATTTTCGAGAGTTGCCTGAGGATTTGAGTTTCTTCTGCATGAACCTCTATCCTCAGAAGTCTAGTTTGATCGTTGGTCACACCTGTTGCATGCTTCGTCTGGGGAGGGCATGCTTCATATTCGATTCAAATCACTGGTTTTTTTGCGGATATCGCCTGAGGCGGCGCGTGATTGAAATAACTTTTCAGATTCTTGGAATTTTTTTTTCCACTGGAGGGTGAATACTTTATTTGGATAACTTATTCTAGACTATCCTGGATGTCTTTCTTGTATACAGTTATAGGCCCTTTTCGAAACCACGTCTTCGGCTCCGGACTCGGCTCAGGCTAGCATTGCCCCGCGGTTGTTTTGCCAATGCACGTGCTTTGCGTACGTGCTCATCGGGCTTCAGATGGTAGAACGAAGACTGAAGCCGAACCAAAAGTCAAAGCCACGATTTCCAAAAGGGCCACAGTTAGACGAGACGGAGGCAATTTTTATTTTTATTTTTTATTATTAATGTTTTTTTATTCAACAATATTTAAAAAGACACTGGCAGTTAAAACTGAATTGCTGTCTCAAATTTACAAATTGACAGTGAATACAATAAAAAGATGGTTAAATGATGAAACTAGACTGTTTCCATTTAGATAAATGGAAAATCAATCCTGGAATCCTACTAGCACAGTCGCGGTACCAGCCATACTAAGATGGCGTCTTTCCTGGTAACCTACTTTGAATAGTGTCTGTGATCCACCCATGATACACTGTCTGTATTATGAAGTATTGGATTAATATATGAGTAATTCCTATACTTGGAGTCATGTCCCTTGGGTTCGTTTTGGGTGAGATAGCCGCTGTGTCATGCCATGTGTCGAGAACCCAGTATTACTACACCGGTCATTGATCACTAGCTCATAATCAGTTGATTTGTCCTCTACCTAGACTTAATTTCAAGTCTGAAATCATGGATTTGTCAGTATCAGCCATGCAAAACTAAATTGTTTTCATAACGCGCCCAAGTTACTGTTAATATTAGCAAGAGGGCGGTACTTGGCCAAGTTTGTGCAATGCCTATATTATCGTTGAACACATTTTTTACTAGGCCTATTCATTGCCCGAACTCTGCAGGTTGCCCTATTCTGCATTGTTTTGCTGCACAGAGTTGTAACGGTTGTAATTTGCAATTCTGCCCCCACCCAGTGGTGCCCCCATTTGAAATCTGGACTCTGAGGATTAGAAAACATTCTAAAAGTTGGTTAGTATGTTACATTTTTAATGAAGCGTATTGCAGCCACATGAATATTTTTTTCTTCTTCTCCCTTATTGTGTACGTACACGCTAACTTATCGTGTACGTAACACGATAAATCCAAACTTATCATGTACGTACATGATACATCAAAACTTATTAATCCCAAAAGTTATCGTGTACGTACACGATAAATCCAAACTTATCGTGTACATGCACGATAAACCCAAACTTATCGTGTACGTACACGATAAATCCAAACTTATTATGTAGGCTACATACACGATAATGTATCATGTATATACACGATAGGTCCAAACTTATTGTGTACGTACATGATAACTTATCATGTATAGCTCTCTTAAAACCCTCCAAAATAAAAGTATCAACAAGTAGAAAAAAAGGAATTGCGGAAAGTTTGCATAATTTGCGTAAGTCAAAAATTGCCATTTTCGCCTCTAATTTCACTAATATTACGTGTGCACACGCCCTGATAGTTGTAGAATTGATGATTTTCTTCAAATTTACATGCAAATGTCTCTTGAAACCAGGAAATCCTCTGCAGCAATGTAGGGCTATCAAATATTCAAAGTATCAAGTAATATATTTTAATTAAATTTGTTTAATTAAAGTTGAATGCGTATTATGCAAAAACAAGAAATGCAACATTGACTGCTCCTTTAAGTGATGTTTGACACCTTGGACTGGCACCACTAAGTCAGGAGATTTTAATAGAGGTTCAAAATTTTACAAAATTGATATGCCTAGCCCGGTTATGAGGATTCCAGTATCTTTTGAATACATTGTTTTAATTAAGACTATGTGCATATTACAATGCACTATAAATTAATGAAATATTTGACTGCTCCTTTTTAATTTTAATCGACGGATTGGACTGGGCACCTTTGGGCCAGAAGATGTTAGGGAGGTTCCAAATATCATCACGAGCTCGGTCATGGGGTGAGACGCAGCGGGCCGGGTAGCAATTGATAGAATTGCAATCTTCAAAAAATTTCCTTTTTTTAAATTCCCTTTTGTTTGCATCAATTTAGAAGAAAACAAACCTTTTGAAAAGCGGGCGGGTTCGGGTTTAGTCGACGGGGTGACTATTATTAGATGCCTACCGCAAAATTCGCAGTAACACTGTTCGTGTGCTCCGAAAAACAAGAATGACTTTAAACTGACAGTAGATATGGGTGAAAACAAAGATAATTCTCCCCTTGATAAACCAGGTGTGGCGGTTTCAACTTTCCGCCGTGCTCAGTTTTCCGAATGACCAAATATGGTAACATTACGTCATGCGACGCCTGCGCACTGCAAGCGAAAGTAGTCAATTGTTAGTGCCGTACTTATACTGAGTCCCGGAAAACTGAACACGGCGGAAGACTCAAACCGCCACACCTGAAAACTGTTTTCATATGGGATGTGGATGTTCCACCCACACGCGTAAGTGTAACTTTCCTAAGCAAAGTTCGGCCCGGTGCCAAAAGCTTCTGAGAAGCATTTACAAACGCCGGTCATAGTCTGGGATGCGATTGTGTACAGCATTCGCGGTATGTTGTACTCCAGTAATTCTGCTTTCCTGTTTGTGTTATTGTTGATGTTGTAAATTTCCCACTTTGAAAAGATGCATTTCAACATCTTTTATTGATTTGTCATCAGTGTGACTTTGTACTCAAAAATGAGGGAGTTGTATATAGGCAGTGTGTTATTACTGAGTGTGCTTGATTTTACGATATAAATTATATATTGTGTTAGAATTGTTTTAACAAGAATATGAAGTTACATAACCGAAGTATCTTCAACATTACTGTTGTGTATAGTTTGATTTGTTCATATTTAGGGGCCACTGGTACAAAACATCAATGAATACAATTTTTAGACAATCTCATCCAAATTCAGATTTTTGTAATACAAGTCTCAGGATTTACCATGAATCCCCCCCCCCTCCACAAAAAAAAAAACACAAACAAAAACCAACCCAACAACATCAACAAACAACAAGCAATAAAACAACAAACAAACAACAATCGAACAACATTATACATAAGCACACCTACAAACACAACAAACCAAAAAAACCAAAAAAAACACCAAAAACATCAAACATACTTTTAATACTTTTTATTTCTCCTTTTGTATCATGTCCTTCATTAAATCTTCAGTTAATCTTATACAGTTCACTGAGAACTGGTAAAAGAAGGGGATCGTGAATGTTCTAGAAGTGTGGATAGAATGTATGTGGGTGGCAGGATACATTGAAATTACCCCATCCTTGAACCCATCACCGCACACTGTATTTATAGGGCAAAACGGAGACTTGTGTTTTGTGGGAAAACATTATTTTGGGTTGGATTTAAACTGTGACATTTGAGAAAGTTGTAAAGATACTAGGTCCCTTGTTGCTAGTCCCAGACAGATTATCATAACGAAGGAGTCATGCGGCTGAGTCGCTGGGGATTTGAGTTACCTTGTAGTGTCGGGTTTTAAAGGTTTTGCTCTGTTTTAAAAGGTGTCAAGTTAACACTCGGGATGAAACATAATGACTGTTTTTTTACGTACTAAATTACATTGGTAGTTCTCAAAACAATTTGTTAGTTTATAAACGTACTTGGTAATGAGCAATGGAGAGCTGTGCCCAATTTCATAGAACTGTTTAGCACACAAATTTCCTTGATAAAAACAGGATTTCCAACAAATTTACACGTGAATTTCAGGATAAGCAAACAACAGCTGACTACCTGTAACAAGCAATATGCAACAAATATACATTTAATGGTTAGTAAGAAATGTCATGCTATGCAAATTTTCGTGCTTAGCAGCTCTATGAAATTGGGTCATGTTGATAGTATAAAACATTGTGAGAAACGGCTCCCGCTGAGGTAGCATACAGTATTTGAGAAAGAGGTCATTTCTCGCCCAAATAAATATTTCAGGCCTGAAGCCTGTTATTAGGCATCTATGTGCAACAAGGGTGTCTTTTCTTTCATTATTTTCTTAGAACTTCGATGACCAATTGAATCCAAATCAAGTGTGTGTGTGCATATGTTGGGATATATACTTTAAAAATTGCAAAAAGTGTCCATTTTCTGCTTTAAAGTTTAACCCCAAAAAGTTTCGTATATAAATTCAAAATTCTGAATTCACGGTCTCTTTTACTTTCTGATAGGGTCATTTGCAAAGGCAAATATCTATTCAGTGATGAATTAATTTTGAAATGTTCACCTCAGTATATTTATAGAAAGGGCAAACTCGGGTCACTTCCTGGGTCTAGCTACAGGGACCAAGACTATTCTTCTTCTCCTTTGATTAAATTAACAACAATGACAAAGTCAGCCAAAGTACCAGACTAATAAGGTTCATCCGATCTTCATACGTCATAAGTTTGATACACCACGCTCGCATTGTCAAAGATGTACAAAATACTAACAGCCATTTGAAAGATGTATCTTGCATCGATTGAAATCAGAAGAGTATCTTTTTCATCAAATCCCTTGAAGCCCCACCTCACAAGATCCAAACCCCACCATGAAAGACCTGTCACGAAAACGTGACTATCGACCTTTATAATGATTAGTCACTACCAGTGGCTCAGCGTGCATTCCGGAGCCGTCCAATACAGCCGTTACAATAAGGGGGTGCATTATAACAGGTGTGGGGGCACTCAGCATCAACTTCCCCTCTCCTAACATTATGAGTAACACCAACCTGAGTTGTCCTCGAGAAGTCCGATTTTATTCAACATAAACTGAGCCCCCGTCTTGAAACCTCAAGCCCCCTACCTCCACGTTAAAGGCACTGGACAGTTATTACACAAAATAATTGTTAGCATATTTATACAAAACTTAACTGTGTATCGAGCAATGGAGAGCCGATGTTGATAGTATATAAAACATTGTGAGAAATGGTTCCCTCTGAAGTTACGTAGTTTTTGAGAAAGAGGTAATTTCACACTCGAATATAAAACAAATACTTCAAGCATGAAGCCCTTTTGCATTTGATTACACAAAATTGTGCATTATTCTCTTGCAACTTCGACGCTTGAGCCATAACTATATGCAAAAACAAGTTGGGATACACCAAGTGATAATACTATAGGCCCATTATCATTGAGCTGCTTAAGCAGAAAATGTTGCTCAAACATTTCTGTTAAGCAAAAATGAGCAGGATACCAGTCACAAATGGTACATGTGACATGTTTTTTTGGTTTGTAAGCATTATTTGATAAGTGTATTTTGTTGTGCTTAGCTCCTTTTGTGCTGAAGCAGCTCTTTAAAATGTAGGTCCTGTGCCCAATATCAAAGACCTGCTTAGTACACCAAATTTGCTTAGCATGACATTTTTGCCTCGATAACAACAGGATTACCAACCAAATTTCCATGTGATTTTCAGGATAAGCAAACAATGGTTGATTCAGTAACAAGCATACGCAACAAATGGAAATTTGGTTGGTAATCCTGTTTTTTTTTTATGGTATACATTATTCATGCTAGCAGCTCTGTGAAATAGGTTCCTGGTCTTTGATAATTACCAAATGTGTGGAGTACCTTTAACTCATCGTCCCCCTCCCCTTCCCCACAACCTTAACCGCATAGTCATCGTTTCCGTAGTGAATTTGTTGCCGCAGGTCGACCGCATGATGTAGAGTCTAGGGGGACGAAGAACCTCATCAAAGGTTATCGGTCTATCCACGTGTGACTGAACCCCTCCGGTCCTCGTGGGGGTAAATCTCGCTGTCATCGCACCCCCTTTGCATTTTTGTCATGAGGCCGGGGTGTATAAAAAGGGGTTTCATTTTTTATTCCACATGAATTATGTAAAGACGGCATCTGTTTGTAGCCCATGTATGTGAGTTAGTTAGTACTTATGAGCAACAGCTCCTAATTGGTTTTGTACACGCTCTCCAGCTGATACCTTTATTGTCCTCTTTTGTTGTAGGCCCCCGGTTTTAATGTGTATACAAACACACACAGCCAGCCTAAGCTTCCCAATGACCAATTACGTGCCATATCTATGGAGAAAAAAAAATAGGAAACTGACTGCCACAGTCTATAACAATATCACCCAACTAGCAAAAATTGCGTTGAATTTGTTGGAATTATAGCAACCAACCATGGGAGATATTTTATTAAAAATGAAAGTTTGCAAAAAAGTTTGAATTTGGTTATGAACATCTGTGGTTACACTTTTGAATGTTTTATTATTAAATGGCCGACTTAGCCAACCAGCGCGGTTTGTTTATCAACAATGGAAAGAGTCTTAAGCTGGCGTTTGCCAACCATTAGTGTCTGATGTCTGAATGTAATTAGCATACTATGGGAAAGTATAAGTAACACCACGTGTATATTGTTGCCTATGCATTACGTACAGCATGTGACAACACCCCCTTTCCCCGTAAGATAATCTTTCAATCTTGATCGATGGATCTTAATTTTTCTTTGCAAATCCCCTCATGTCAGAACCAAATCTAATAACTTGTTTTTGGAGGGGAAATGATGTGCTTTGCAAGTCGTCTGCATTGTCTGTTCATGTAATGCCGAGGGGAAATTGAACATGCCAGTAATGACAGGGCGTGTTGACAATCTCTCCCTGTGCCTTTCCTGCCGATGGTCGCAATCTGATTTCCTTACAGTTCCCACAAGTACTACATAAAATCTTCCACAGATATCTGGCATTTTCCGCTTTTTCTGTGTGTTTTCTTTTTACCTTGACCTTTTTGTAGAAAATGTCAGATCTTATTGAATTTCCGTCTGTCCTACTCTGGAACTATAAAACCAAGTAGCTATAATCGTGGACTATTTTTGTCAAGGGGAAGACAGTTTCGGGGGAAAAACACACCGCGGGAGGACACACCCCCCTATCAATCAGGCCAGCGTGGGCAGATTTTTTGGGTCCACAACACAACAACAAAGCTTAAGACCTCCCCCTTATTCGAATGTAACAACTTACAAATTAATAACACTGACTCCCATGTTCATCCTTTACAAGCGCGAAAATCATTTTCCCATCTTACCTCTATCAGTCTCAACAACAACAATAACAGCAACAACAAACTAAAACACCACATAGCACTTCACTTATTGTCACAACTTGAACCACTGTGCAGTAAGAACAACAACGATATTTCTCATTAACATTTCTAGTTGATAAGACACCCGAGTAATGAGCCTGTGGTTTGTTTCACAAAGTACTGAGTAAGTTTACAAAGTGCTATAACACACTGTAATACGGGTATAGGAAAACAAACTTTATTCCCGATGCAAATTTTCATCTAGAAACAACAACAATATTGTTATTACCATACTGGCTATCCTCAAAATTGTGAATAAACGATCAATATAAGTAAGCAGTCACAGGGCAAGGCAACAGCAGCAGCAACATTGTCGTTTAATCGAAGTAGAGGAAGATACATTCACCATGACTCATCAACATAATTTTCTAACAGGCCACGCCCATGCATGAGAATACATCATCCTATTGGTTTGAATACTAATCATTGGTCTAATCGGGACAGTTTAGACCAATGGGAAACACGAGTTGATTTAAATATTCATGAGCTGACATCACAGCTAGACACGCGATATTCAGTATTTAGTTGTTTTTGTGATGTTATCCTAATTAGGATTGATAATGATAACGACTTCGGAAATATCAATATATTCGAAGCTTCCTTGTCTTAATTATTTGGATTAGCGAGTGAGCAGAAGAATGGAGTTGTTTTTTTAACATTTACCTTTAAAGGAGTCGACGTTTTTGCAATGTTTCTCTAAATAGACTCAGTATTATAATATGATAAGAAGGGGTGATAAATAAACTCGTTTTGTTGTACTGTTTTGAGACAGTGTTATGTGTCCATCAGACTCGGAAAGTTTTCAACCAAATTAATTTCGTTCACTTGGGACAAACACAACTTTAGGACAATTAATTTGAGAGATCTGAACTTTTAGTCGACAACCATGTTTAACATTTGTGCCCGTATTTTGTGGAAATGTTCTCTAAACATTGAGGTTTTGGTCAGATCAGCTAAGGTGTGTTTTATTGAAGTAAAATAATTCACTGAATTTAGATTTGTTTTTATTCAATAGTGCAAAAGATATAACCGGCTGAAATCTTTACTGTTATGTCTGTTGAAACTATTATATGTTTGAATCCAATCCAGTCAAGTGTTATATCCTTTTGTGAAAGCGAGGCAAAAATGTCCAACCTAACATGTAACCGTTCTATCTCGTTTCCTTCAATGCGAGGGGGGGGGGGGGGGGAAGCTCCAAGGTTAGCAAAATTAAAAGTCTTTAATCTCACCATGATTTTGTGTAAAAGTGTATATCAGATATTCTCTTTCTTTTCGTATAAAACTATAAAAGGGAGAAACAAAACGACTTTTTAAAACATGTTTTGATACAACATTTTAAAGCCATTATACACTTTCGGTAAATAGCATTGTCCAAGTCCCACACTTACTGTATCACAACTTATAAATAAAACAACAAACCTGTGAAAATTTAGGCTCAATCGGTCATCGGAGTCGGGAGAAAATAACGGGAAAACACACCCTTGTTTCCGCGCGTTTCGCCGTGTCATGAAATGTGTTTAAAATAAATCATTATTCTCACTAACGAGAATTGATATTGTTTTAATGTTTTCTCAAAAAGTAAAGCATTTCATGGAATAATATTTCAAGAGAAGTCTTTCACCATTACCTTCTGTAAACCCTGTGAATTATTTGTAAATCTGGGATTTTTTTTTTTCTGTACCGAAAGTGTATAATGGCTTTAAAAGAATGCAGATTTGTTATGGCTTTGTTACTTGATGTTATTTACTGGCAACAAGAGACAACTAACTGCACCGATGCAAGAGGAATACTGTGGAGTCATAATATTATTGTATTTAGCAGTCCTCTACCGCCTGGTAAAATTATTGGACACTTCACAAGAATTTCAATTTTGGTTTCACCCATATACATCGATGTGTTTTAGCACTGTATACTCTGCACTTCCCCCGAGTTCTGTGAAAAAAAAATCACAGGCATGTAAAATCGGGTTGGATTCGAACCCACGACCTTTGCAACTCTAGAGCATTGTCTTACAAACTAAAGACAAACATGATAAGTTTTTTTTCAAGGAGACTGCATAGACGTGGTTGAATTTAAATTGCCAGTGGCCTTCATGAGTCAACTTTTCCATCTGTTGACTCACATTGGCTCAAATTTTCCTTCATCATGGCTTCATCAAACGATATCAAGTTATTTAAACATAGTAACACAAAAATAACACAGCTCCACAGAAACTATTTCGTTCATTTATCATTATCATTTATTTCTTCATATTTATAATTAATTATTGCACAGAACCGTTCAATATTTACAACGCTTGCAGAATACAATCAGGAAATATGTACACAGTAATTTGACTGAAAACATTAGCCGAAATCTCTGGAAAAACTTTGGAAGAATTTCCAGAAGATTTAAGGAGTCCAAAAATATATCCCACTTTGTACACCCAGCTACTGCTGGTTTAAACATAAATTATATTTTAAAAGATGATATGGTTTTCTCAAATTTCCTTTGGTATCTTTTGAATTACATGCTAGCTTTCAGCAGATGAAAATGAAGAAAACTAATTGAATTTTTGATTCAGAACAATGTGTTCCAGACCATGAAAATCCAAAAGTATAATTTACGACTAAAAATTACAGTTATATTTTACAGAAGATATTTTGAATGTTCAACAGATAGGCTTCAAAGTACAAACCTAAACACATCTTTCTCCTAAAGACGGTCAGAGCATACTGATCGAAACGTTGAATCGTTATTAGTTCTTTTCAGAACCAACACTACGCAAAAGAGATTTACACATGGTGTTTTTACCGCAAAGCTGTCTTAGTTAAACTTCCACCATGCGAAGTTTCAAATCCTACTTAAAAACGTATTTTTTATAAAGGCAGTGGACACTGTTGGTAATTGTCAAAGACTAGCCTTCACAGTTGGTGTATCTCAACATATGCATAAAATAACTAACCTGTGAAAATTTGAGCTCAATCGGTCATCGAAGTTGCGAGATAATAATGAAAGAAAAAAAGACCCTTGTCACACGAAGTTGCGTGCGTTTAGATGGTTGATTTCGAGACCTCAAGTTCTAAGTCTGAGGTCTCGAAATCAATTACTTCTTTCTCAAAAACTATGGCACTTCAGAGGGAGTCGTTTCTCACAATGTTTTATACTATCAACAGCTCTTCATTACTCGTCACAAAGAAAGGTTTTATGCTATAACTATTTTGAGTAATTACCAATAGTGTCCACTGCCTTTAAAGGAAGTTTAGTGTCTGTTTATAAAAAATTCTACGAAGGAATCAATACATTGTAAATTACCAAGGCAAAGATGCACTCCTGATTTTGAAAATCTCCTCAAGGAAACACCGATAAATAATGCTCATTGTTTGTATCTTTAAAAGAGATGGGCCTTTTAGTTCTGCCATCTTAGTTCTGCCATCTAGACTTGTTTGAGGAATTTTGGGGGATCAGTTTTGTCTCCGTGGGATTATCGTTTTTCATTAAATAATGCTTATTGATTAAGCATATTTCCAGATAGTTTGGAAACTGGCAACCATTTTTCCTGAAAACAAGTTAGAAGCATTTGAAAAAAAAAAAAAAACTTGTTATGCCCAACCCTGGATAGAAGACGATCAGAGCATACAGATCGAAACGTCGAGCTGAAACCAACGGTTCTTTTCAGAACCACCCCAACTCATTAGAGATAGTCATTACATGGTGTTACCGCAAACCTTTCTATATCGTATTTCCACCATGCAAAGTTTCAAATCCTAGACCAACTCTGAATAATTCCACACTGCGGTCATTCAGTCACATGAGTTGTGAAGGGCGTGCACGCTTATGGTTACCGTTTGTACTTAAGATACGTTAAGTAATTATACATAACTATGTTTAAAACAATGCTGTGTGTAGTAAAACAATGGAAATGACACATAATATCGTGAGGGAGAACAATTCAATAATCTTGAGTATCTTATTATCTGAAAGGATAACATTGATTGAAACAGACGAATTTGAATGATTTAAAAAATAGTTTTTGTAGGATATAGTTTAGGTTTAGAATGCACGGTAGGGGTTGTTTTACCCTTTTGCAAAACCACGGATTGTTCCTTGTTGGCTCTGGCTTCGGCACTGTCCACCAGTTTGGAACCCCGTATCGAAAGTGTGTGTGAATTTTATAATGACTGTGTTAGCCAAAGCCTGAGCCCAAGCCCAACCGTGGTTTCGAAAAGGGCCTAAGATCTCTCGTCGTGAGACGCATTTTTAGACAATTTCTTCAGTTTCTTTTATTCCACGTATACTGTATCTTTTTAGAACCCGTTGTCTGGTGCATGTTTCCCGCCATCCTACAATCTAGACTGTTGAATCTAGAACTTTCATAAAACAAAAAATAGTGCACATTGTCTAAGACTTAAATAACTATGGCAAAAATAAAGTACAATTCATACATGAGAAAGCGGCATTGGGCAAAAGGAACATGTGTTTCACACAGAATTTGTCTTGTGCAAGGTTTTCGAAATGTCTTGTCTTCGAAGGACGAAGCCCGGTTCATACTTTCTGTGAATGTGAAAGTGAAGTGAACTTTGACGTCACATGGCTGTGTTCGCAGCGAATGTTTCGTAGGAGTTCAAGACAGTTGAATTATTTGTTGCGAATTTGTGACGTCAAAACTCGTATTGCATTCGCAGGAAGATGAACGGGGCTTTAGTAAGTAATAAGATCACCATGCCCTCAGCTGTCAAAACACTGTTCCTAGTTTTGTTGATTCTTTTCTACAGCATGGTTGTACATTTTATAGTCAAACCACTAAGGGAATAATATCCGATTTCCCGTCTTGCAGGAGGAGTTCTTATTCATCGAGGTCTTTAAAGGGTTTCAGAATATTTCCCGTGTCAGAGAAAAGTAACAGATGCAAGGGAGGGCTGAGTCACAAAACTGTCACTTAAGACGAAAATCCCAAGAACGGCCATCCCTTATTCTCCATGACGCTTCGTAATAAGCTTCCGACTAAAAAAAGTGTTGTCAATTTGTCATCATATGCTTAACTTAAGTCATGTTGCCCATGGTCCCTGCTGCACTACTGTGGGTGCGTTCGTTTAGCTTCCCTGGGTCGACCCCGGAGTGTGGCGGTTTTTTTTCCAGGACGAACGTGGGTAATTATATGCACACGTTCGTCCTATAAAAAAAAACGCCACACGCATCGGGGTCGACCCAGGGAAGCTAAACGAACGCACCCACTATTAGCCTTGTTATGGTTGACACTAAAGGACTGTTTGGTTTGGGTGTATTCAGACAAATTTACCCAAACCTAATAGTGTTAAGATGGCTTATAGTGTTTGTATAGTAGATCGGCTTGTGAAGTTGAAACGCTTTATTTTGTGACGTGGCAATGTCGAATAAATATGGCAGTGTTGAAGCAGTCCTTATAATTCGAAGACAATGGTTGAAAACATAGACTGGCCCCAAATGACTTCTACAAGGCAATCCTTTGAGGGTGTATCTTTTGAACATTTTTGTACGTGCTGTGACAGCGTCATGTTTTACAGTCTTAGTTCTTTTATGGGTGTCTGAATAAACACTGTTTATTTCTTCTCTTCCTTTTTGAGGTCGGTATCTTTTTCGGGATGAGAATCGTTTTCTTCTGGAATGGTAAATGACGGAGGGCACTCTTTGATCGTTGGCTTGCTCACACCGGTGGGTTTGTCAATCTTGCTCATTCTCGGTAGCGTGGACGCCACGCCTTGCGTGGGGGTAATCTGCGCTACGGGACGGTCGGAGAAGCCGACGAACGCGGTCCTGGCCGGCAGCCGGTTGTTGTCCAGGGTGGAGTAGAGCTGTGAGATGTACCCCGGTGCGTCCTCGTTGTTAGCTGCGTTGGGCGGGGATGGGATGACCACTGGGTCGGACGAGATGGTGGTTGGTGGCTCGTAGATGAGCTGAGTAGGCAGAGGATCCATGTCGATGGTGTTACTCGTTGACTCGTGGTACTCAACCCTAGGTCTCCTCTGTGTCTGAGGTCGCTTTCCTTTAGCATTCAGCGCCCAGCATCCCATCACGACGGCCAGGATAAGTAACAGGACCACTAAGGCTCCGAAGATGGTTATGATTATCATAAAGAGATCACCGTCTATCATGCTATCTATATCATTATCGTTTACCTTTGGTCTACCGCCAGGACCTTCTTGAGGAGGTGTTGGGGTGAAGTCAACGCTGGTGGGCGTTTCGGTCGGTGGCGGCACGTAGATCCTCGTCACGATCATGTTTACGGAGGCACTTTTAGAGATACCTGTAGGGGTACTTGCCTTGCACGACACCTCGATCTTATCGTGGGATGATTTGACGTCGTGAAGGGTCAAAAGTCGTCTTTGGTTGGCGAATGAATAGTCGGGATGATCGTCGGGGACATCTCGACCGGCAACGCGCCACGAGTAGGACTCTACGTGCGGAATGGCACTCCCCTCGCAGTGGAACGTTGCGTTATCTCCCGGTATGATCATCCGTGTTAACGGTTTGACTTGCACGACGGGCGGGATCCTCATGGGCATCACGATGCAGATCCTCGGCTGCCGCAAGGCCTGACTCGTCGCCACACATGTAAACTCCACACCGTTGTCCTCGGGGAGTAGTATCCTCTCGTACACTATATTGGATGTCTGCGGTTCGAGTATCGAGTGATTTGCACGCAGCCATTGCAGCGAGGCCGGTGGGTCTCCGCCGGAGGATTGGCAGGTAAACTCGGCACCTTTACCGGGCCAGAGAGTGTTTGGTGTCCCGCTGATCGCTGCCTGGGCTCGCACGTGGCATAGAGGATACTCGGCCCTTGGTGGTACCAACACTGTCACAGTCGCCGGTGGTGATGTCTCCCCTCCATGTTCCCCGGTGTATAAGCATTGATAATCACCGGCGTCTGCTTTCTTTACGTTCTCGATTCTCAAGTTTAACTCTCCGGCTGTTTTGTTTCCAGTGAGCGAGTACCGAGAGCGCACGTCGTTGTCGAGACCCTTCGATAGTTTCATACGGTACGTCAAGTGGGTTCGTCCCTTGGACCAGATTATTTCAATGCCCGACGAGCTCAGAGCTGAACAGTTTAGCGTGATCGTCTCCCCGGCGATTGCAGTGGTATGGGCTGCCGGTAGCATGGTGAATGTAGCTTGGGCCAAATCGCCACTAAAATACACAGTTACGGCTACCAACAGTAGCCACACTCGTGGAGAAAACATCATTGCTGTATACTAAGTAGACACTCGTACTGAATATCATAAATATCCAAGTAGTGGGACACTGAGTCTGAGTTTTCCCCAAGCTACAGCAGTCGACGCGGCAATCTCAGTATGGCAGTTCACGATTTGACAAGCGGTACTTCAATTCACAAAGTTAGTTACCTTCAGAAAAAAACTGAGTCAGAAACACAAGCGTCAGCCCATTATAAAGTGACTTGTAAACTGACTGACCAATGGCTGGCTGCTTCGTCACACCGTCTCAGGAACTCCAGTTGATTAAGAAAGCGGGTACAGGTTGACAGGCCGGCCCCGCTACTCTTGTCAGTTCGTTCCCGGGACAAGCTGGGGAGAGAGAAAAACAGCCCGAGCCAAGCTAATCTAATTAGTCTGTTTCCTACAGGAGTCAAAGGGCCATGTCATGGGACAACAGTTAGGTTATAAATAGCTCATCTTCAACTTACAAGTAGCACACAACATAGAGACCAGGCAAAGTTTGTTATGGATACTGGTATTTTTAATGCATCCAGGGAAAAAAATCCATAGAAACTAAAAGGAGTGACGTCAGATCCGCCATTTTGTTTTTGATCGGCGCGCACTTCCTTTTCTTTTCCGAGGTTCATAAAACACCTAGAGTAGGCGCTCTTTTCTGAGACATAGGGAGGGTAAGCGCTTCATGAATTAGGTTGTCCATCGATGGAAGGGGGGGGGTCCTTTTTTAATACTATAATTAACCTTTTATTGTCATTTTACTCTTTAAGTAAACGAATTCAAATTTAATGGTGATCGTTGTTTTGTTTTAATATGCTATTGGTGACTAATACTTTAAGGATGATCATTGCAAGTTTTTATTATCGTCTGGATTCGGCTTTTGAGTACATTTGGAAGTGTGTTTATAGGATGTAAAATCAAAACAAAGATTTGTTTGTCGAGTGAAATCCACGTGTGCATAACGGCTAATTACTGTATAACATACAATATAACATACAATGTATGGTATTATTGGTCCGTTGATTAGGTTTTTTTTCCACGGAGGTAATTATGTATTCAAACTAAAAACAACTCCTCACTTTACATACAAGCTAAAAAGCTATAACAGCGAAACAAAATATAAAGTTGACCGACATAACACATACAAAAGGGTTAACCTTGACACAACAACTTGAAGGAGTCCCATTTTTTGTGGAATTTCACAGTAGAATAATTAGTAACAGAGATGTACTAATCCAAAGTATACTAGCGTTTCAAATCAATTTAATTAGGTTCTTGTATAAGATACAAAGATTTTCTATAAATTGATACCTAATTTTTAGGAGTTGGTGCAAAATTATCCAGTTTAAAGGCAGTTGACACTATTGGTAATTACTCAAAATATTTATCATCATAAAACCTTTCTTTATTACGATGGGGAGAAATGGATGGTATAAAACATTGTGAGAAACAGCTCCCTCTGAAGTGACGTAGTTTTCGAGAAAGAAGTAATTTTCCACGAATTTGATTTCGAGACCTCAAGTTTAGAATTTGAGATCTCGAAATCAAGCATCAGAAAGCACACAACTTCGTGTGACAATGGTTTTTCTTCTTTCATTATTATCTCGCAACTTCGACGACCGATTGAGCTGAAATTTTCACAGGTTTGTTATTTTATGCATATGTTGAGATACACCAACTGTGAAGACTAGTCTTTGACAATTACCAATAGTGTCCACTGCCTTTAGGGTATAAGGGAGGTGACTTGGGTTTATACATTTTATAAATTGTTTATTGTTCTCTTTATTTCAATACCAGTTAGGCCTACTCACTTACCCATAGGCACATAGTTGACCCCTATGGATCAACAATAATTTTAGCATTGTTTGGGCAGTTTCACTTGGTGCGCCTCATTGCTGAGCATACAATTATCAACAAATTTAAAGGCAGTGGACACTATTGGTAGTTACTCAAAATAATTATTAACATAAAACTTTACTTGGTAATGAGTAATAGGGAGAGGTTGATGGTATAAAACATTGTGAGAAACGGCTCCCTCTGAAGTGACATAGTTTTCGAGAAAGAAGTATTTTTTCACGAATTTGATTTCGAGACATCAAGTTGAGAATTTGAGGTCATTAAATCAACCATCTAAAAGCACACAACGTCGTGTGACAAGGGTATTTTTTCCTGCATTATTATCTCGCAACTTCGACGACCGATTGAGCTGAAATTTTCACAGGTTTGTTATTTTATGCATATGTTGAGATACACCAACTGTGAAGACTAGTCTTTGACAATTACCAATAGTGTCCACTGCCTTTAAGGTATAAGGGAGGTGACTTGTGTTTATACATTTTTATAAATTGTGTATTGTTCTCTTTATTTCAATACCAGTTAGGCCTACTCACTTACCCATAGGCACATAATTGACCCCTATGGATCAACAATAATTTTAGCATTGTTTGGGCAGTTACTTTGTGCACCTCATTGCTGAGCATACAATTATCAACAAATTTAACCAGCGACTGTCTGTGGCACTCACATGCTACAATTTTTAGAAACACTTCCCGAACTGAACATCCTTGAAACTAAATTGCAATTGGTGAAATAGGTTGACTACAATAGTAAAACCGAACACTCAGGAGATATTGCTTGAATACGCCCTTTCCTTCAGTCTGTAATGTATTGACATTTCAACGCCTCTTTTCACGCAGTTAAATTAAAGGCACTAGACGCTTTTTGGTTATTACTCAAAATAACTGTAAGCATAACAATTTACTTGGTAACGAGCAATGGAGAGATGTTGATAGAAACGATATATTGTGAGAAACGGCTCCCTCTGAAGTAACGTAGTTTTTGAGAAAGAAGTAATTTTCTATTCAAATACTCAAAGGTTTCAGGCCTGAAGTCTTTTAATATTTGTTTAGGCATCGGACAGCACAAACATGTGCAACAATGGTGATTTTTCTTTCGTTATTCTTTTGAAACTTGATGACCAAATGAGTCAAAATTTCCACAGGTTTGTTATAGTATGCAATGTTTGATTACACCAAATGAGAAAACTGGTCTTTGACAATTTACCAAAAGTGTCTAGTGTCTTTAACTGAACATTTTTAGCACTGATCGTTGTAAAGAGTAGTCTCACGGTCAACTTCGCTCAAGTCGTGCAGTCGCCGTTCGATATTAAACATTCCGTATATGTAATCGCTGCAAATGGGTAAATGGAACGAAAGAGAACAAGGCGCTTCAGAGAGAATACTTTCGTTCAGCCTTTCAGCTTTTTTTGTTGTAATGTTTATAACCATGTCACGGTCAACTTTCACTCAAGTCGAGACAGTCTGTTCTATATAAAACATTCCGTAAAATCTGAAATTGCTGCAAATGGGTAAATGGAACGATGGGCGATAGAACCATGCTCTTCATAAAAACGTAATTTCATTCAGCCTTTTACCCTTTTTGTTGTAATGTGTATTAACTATGTCACTGTCAACTTCACTCAAGCCGCCACAGTATGCTCTGTATAAAACATTTTGTAAAATCTGAAATCGCTGCAAATGATACATTGAATGATAGATGGTGTGCTATCGAAGCCATTTCCTAACAAATGATTTGAATAATATGGAGGAAATTCTTCCTTTGCGAATCTACCAGACCATCGTAGGTATCCTGGGCATCATCGGCAATGCTCTGGTTTGTGCTGTCATTTGGAAAATACCAGCCATGCAAACTCGCATAAACGCATTCATCTTCCACCAGGCAGTGATCGATTTTTGGGGTTCTACGATGACTCTCTTGAAGAGTGAAGTCAAGGTGCCTGACCCCATCCCAAGCAACGCTCTTGGATGGTTCATCTGTCACGTCTGGTCTGGTTTCCTTATTTTCTCCCTGTACGTTATGTCTACTTTCAACTTATTAGCGTTGACTATGGAGCGGTATTTTGCCAATGTTCACCCCTTGAAGCACCAGGCAGCACTCGCCACATGGCCTCGTCTCAAAGTCGGTATAGCCTTGACGGTGTGTTGGGCTCTCGCATTTGGCTTGAACATCTACACTTTCGTCCTCTTTCGAGAAGAAAACGGCAAGTGTGTGCCGAATCAAATACCTGGATCCAAGGTCATGGGAATCCTAGTTGTACTCATACAATACTTCTTGCCTGTTGGAGTGATGCTCTTCGCTTACATTCGCATCGGTGTTGAGATGAAGCGGGGAGCGGCACGTGTCGCCCCGGCACCAGCCCATCATCTTCCCGGTGGAGCAATCGCACCGGACATTGCTGCGTCCCTCCTCCGGGCAAGACGCAACACCTTCAAGATGCTCCTGATCGTCTTCATCACGTTCGTGATCTGCTGGACACCAAACCAGGTCATCTTTCTCATGTTCAACCTGGGTTTTCGACTGACACTGACGGAATGGTTTTACTATCTCTCTGTTGCCATGGTAGCTACTAACTCTTGTGTCAACCCTTTCATTTACGCATTGAAATACCGTCAGTTTCGCAAAGGTCTACGTCGGATCTTTAACCGTGTTCGGAAACGAGCCGAGAACGTCGGTACTGACGAGTCACAATCCAATAATATATCGAACCAAATTACCACTTGAAAAAATTAAGCAGCAAGATTTACTTGAGATGTCAAATTCAAAGAGCCTCTTTTTTTGGAAGAGCAATTTAAAGGGAAGGTACAAGTTTGGTTATTGTCAAAGACCAGTCTGGCTTACTTGGTGTATCCCAACATAAGCCTGTTAAAATTTGAGCGAAAAAATGAGAGAAAAAAAAACACCCTTGTTGGACGAATTTGTGTGCTTTCATAGATAGGAATAAAAGACTTCTGGCTAGTGGGAAATTACCTCTTTCTTAAAATCAATGCTACTTCAGAGGGAGCCGTTTCTCAAATTTTGTTATACTATCAACAGCTCTCCAATGCTCGTTACCAAGTCAGTCTTTAAAGTTAGTATTTGTTTCAGTAATTACCAAACGTGTACCTTCCCTTTAAATCTCATCCTTTTGTTTTGTTTTTTTTTCTCTCCAAAAAACACACCTAACATTCAACCTGTTAACTTTAATGCACACATTGGTTCTTTTGAAACCTGCCATCGGCAATTAAATTAGTCCTTCTTAATGCGAAAAAGTTTAGAAGATATTAACTCTTCAGCATTTGAGGTAAATTAATTTGTATTAATGTTCCTATTTATTAATTGTGTTTATTTATGCTGTAATTATGTATACTTTGTCTGTGCATTTTCTTGCAACTTCGATGCTCACATTTTGGGCCCAAATGTTCACTGGTTTGTTATTTGATGCATATGTTGGGATACACCAAGTGAGAATACTGGTCTTTGACAATTACCAAACGTGTTTAGTATATTTCACCACATTTATTGCATCCAACCATACGTCTGGCCGCAAGGACTATCTTGAAACCCCAAAGTTAGTCTGAGCATTTCTCTTGCGGTCTGAGGTGCGCCACTGATCTCCATCAGTGAGCAATAAAAAAGATATCATTTTGACATCAGCTGAATCCACTTGCTTGTGGTTTCAATGTGGTTTAATGGGATGATTTAAGACACGTTAAGTTCTGAGAAGATTGTGTTTGTATCAATTTAGAGTTTTCATGAAACAAATATTTTGCACTTAACGGTAATTAAATCAAAATGAGTACTTACGTTTTGTCCTCTTGCTCTACACGAGGGGAAAACTGTTTTTGTTTTTGAAAGTAAAGATGTTCGTTTGCTCAGGACTTTATTAATTTAGAAACACATTATGGCCTAGCGTTTCAACCCGTAAGCGTAGTCTTTCTCGTTTCACACAAACTGGTATACCTAGTGCACTTTAAAAACAGAATGAAACATTCAAATGGAAAGAACTTTAAAGCCATTGGACACTTTCGGTAAACAGTATTGCCCAAGGCCCACACTTCGTGTACCACAACTTCTGTATAAAATAACAAACCTGTGAAAATTTAGGCTCAATCGGTCATCGGAGTCGGGAGAAAATAACGGGGAAAACCCACCCTTGTTTCCGCACGTTTCGCCGTGTCATGACATGTGTTTAAAATAAATCCGTAGTTCTCGATATTGAGAATTGATATTGTTTTAAGAGAAGTCTTTCACCATTACCTTCTGTAAACCCTGTAAATTACTTGTAAATCTGTGAACTTTTGTTTTCGTTCTGTACCGAAAGTGTCCAATGGCTTTATGACAGGGGGAGAAGGGCGGACGCACACTAATAAAACGCCTGATCATTATTTTTGTTTTCTTCATTTTTTTGTTAACCGTAGGTCCTGAAAGCACACAACTTCATGTGACAAGATGTTTTTTTCTTTCATTACTATCTCGCAACTTCGACGACTAATTGAGCTCAAATTTTCACAGGTTTGTTATTTTATGCATTTGTTGAGATACACCAAGTGAGAAGACTGGTCTTTGCCAATTACCAATAGTGTCCAATATCTTTAAAGGCAGTGGACACTATTGGTAATTGTCAAAGACTAGCCTTCACAGTTGGTGTATCTCAACATATGCATAAAATGACAAACCTGTGAAAATTTGAGCTCAATCGGTCATCGAAGCTGCGAGATAATAATGAAAGAAAAATAACCCTTGTCACACGAAGCTGTGTGCGTTTAGATGGTTGATTTCGAGACCTCAAGTTTTAAATCTGAGGTCTCGAAATCAAATTCGTGGAAAATTACTTCTTTCACGAAAACTATGGCACTTCAGAGGGAGCCGTTTCTCACAATGTTTTATACCATCAACCTCTCCCCATTACTCGTCACCAAGAAAGGTTTTATGACAATAATTATTTTGAGTAATTACCAATAGTGTCCACTGCCTTTAAAGTAGGACATGTCAGAACAGCGCGCTACAATACAAGGTTGGCGGGGGCTTTTGCACAATGTTTCAAAATAAGGCATCATGGACAAACCATGCACTCATTTTCCATACGATTACCGTACAACTCTCGGCCAATGAGGGGTTTTCCTTTGACCTTATCAGTGAGGGCGTTTTGTGAGCTTGTGACGTCATTATGCAAGATATTTTGAAGAAGTAATGTATTTTGAAGAAGTTCTGTCTTTTGAGAGTAACGAATTTAGTCCCTATGAACAGTATTCATGAGCGACGCAAACGAAACTTTCTGGGCATTTTTGACAGATGACTATAACGTATGTTACAAACCCGAACCTGTGAGTTTGTTATACTTGGTTACAGGAGTAGTTCATTCTGCTCTACCAGCCAGGCTTCTTATGGGTAATACCCAACCCTACATCCGTATGGACTGTAACTTTACACTGGGTTAGCCCCAGGAGTAGGTGGCAACGTCCCCTGGAAAAATAGTTGATTTGTAGCCCACACCTTGAAGTGGCCTTCAGACCTTGTGTCTGTGGCGACTCGCATACACAATTTCAGCTGGGTGTCAATGGCGGAAATGTCTATTTTACGATTGGTTATTTCTGTCGGTTTTCCCAGGTTCCCATCTAGGCGGGCCGAGAGAAGCCCAATCCCTGGGGGTCCAGCCAGCCGATCCTCCCCAACCCCGCTGGACTCCATAGCCAGGGCAGTTGGCCAAAATCATCATACGATGACGCTAAATAGGGGTTAATTAAACCCACCTATATTGCACCAGGGATGATGAATGCTAGGTTATTTCCCCCAATGAACCAATGAATCACATCTTATTCGGATACGGCTTTGAAGTACAGAAGCACATGACGCTATTATCTGATGGCAAGGTAGCTTTATAAATATCCGAAGGCTAATTTTGTCCGTCTTTTAAATGAAAGCAATGATGTTCAAGGTGATCTGTTACAAGGACATTTCCTGTGTCGAACGCTGGCACAATTCATCATTTATGCTTATCTTGATTGTCATTATTAAGACAAGATCTTCGCTTACTTTGTGCACGAATGAAGTGGGCGGGGTAAGTGATGCTTAAAGGCACTGGACATTGTTGGTAATTACTCAAAATAATTGTCATCATAAAAACTTACTTTATTGTGAGAAACGGCTCCATCTGAAGTAACGTAGTTTTTGAGACCTCAAATTCTAAATCTGAGGTCTCGAAATCAAATTCGTGGAAAATTACTTCTTTCTCGCAAACTACGTCACTTCAGAGAGAGCCGTTTCTTACAATGTTTTATACCATCAACCTCTCCCCATTACTCGATTTTATGCTAATAATTATTTTGAGTAATTACCAATAGTGTCCACTGCCATTAATAAAAGAAAATCACATACGTAAATACATAAATAACCGATTTTCTAACTAATAGCAGTTCCCGTGACGTCACATCAGCCAGTTCACATAGTGGCACGGTTCCTTTTATGATCCCTGTATAGGCCTATGTATAACGTGAAGTTGCGACCTTGAAACCTAGGCGGTGCTACATAACTTCATAAGGAAATAACGGAACGAAGTCAACTCGATACGGTAATTCATCATTACTACCGGACACAGCTAAATATAACAAATATTAAATTGTCAAAATGTCAACTACAGTTTCACATAAATGTATTTTTTCCTCTTGGAGATGATGGACACTTTAGTTGTGTGAATATTCACGTGGCAGTGATTGGTGGTCATCAATACCATTTGGCGATTTTTCTCCACTTTTTTAATTTACACGCGACAAGCAAACAACAACGATTGAAAATAGAAATGTTCACAGATTTATAACTTACTTTAAGAACAGTCGTGATGGAAAACTTACTTTGAAATATTTTTTACTTAAAATAATTTAGTTTTTTGGAAGAAGATTGAGTGGAAAATAATAACACAGTACCACGTTTTCTCACCTTTCTAAAGCCTGATCTGAAAAGAGTGACTGTGCTAGTATCCTGATCGAAAATGTTGTACCAACAAAAATAAATTTCGGAAACATTTACACTGAAACAGCCCTATCAGTTGTTTGCATGACGTTCACAAAACTGTAATTAACGGATGCAACGACTCGTCATAGGTGTAGATAAGAGATTGGGAGATGTCACGAACTAATCGTTGTTAAGAGTTAGTGAGGACACTAAAAACGCTGGGTACAAATTATTGGGTAAAGTTATTTTGACCAATGTTTGGTAAATAAATCTAATGCGCAAGTGTGTGGAGTATCATTTCCAGATATTCATCATTAGTAATGAGGAGAAGTTGTCCATTTATTGGACATAAATTGACACAGATTTCGGGTGACACTTTTCCGGAAAATAAAATGGGTCATTTTCTCATACTGGGTAAATTCTGACCCGGGAGTATTGAAGTGTAACGTTTTACCCAAAATCGCAGAGGCATGTGTGTTGGTTAAAAGTTTTACGCGGTGTTTTAACAGTGAAAGGGCTATTTTTCTCAACTCTGACTTATATTAATGAGGCTGTTTGAAGCTTGGTGTTGATAAAATGGAAGAAACTATTAATAAATAGTGAACTAGTTTAATAAACTAATTAGTCTCCCAATTAATGTCCGTGATTCATCTTGTGTTGTTACATTTAAGAAAAAAATTGAACCTTATCTCTTTTCTAAATATAAGATTTATGATTGTTCTAGATTGTTTTAATTTTTTTTTTAGTTTTTATCCCTTTTTATGCGCTTTGATCATGTTTTGGAAAGCGCAGTACAAATGCCTTTTAATATTATTTATTGAAGTTGCGGGTACAATCATGTGTATAGGCTCTTTTGAGGGAGTGTCGGCTCTGAAAAGAGCCGGTGTGTTCTCGACGTTTCGAATGTACTGTCTAACATAGCCCCCTTTCGAAACCAGGGATTGGGCTTTGGATTCGGCTTCAGGCTCCGTCTTCTCGTCTGAAACCCTGAGCGAGTATACGCAAAGCACGCGCAACTGTCAAAACAACCGCGGGGGCCAAGCTAGCCTGAGCCGAATCCAAAGCCGATGCCGTGGTCTCGAAAAGGGCCACAGAGCGTTCAACATGATTATGTTTAAAGTGTATCAATCAACATGTCTGCCATATGAATTATATCCAGTTGGAACGGGGCGCGCAAACAAGTGTATGGCTGCTAATTGGACAATAATTGTCTGCAATAAAGCGGTTTAGAAGCTTCGGGCAGAACTTCTTGTTGTTGTTCTTTCTGTGCTATATGTTGTAATTACGCCAGTCTGGGAAGCTTCCTCCTTTAAGACAATAAAATATTTTGGCCAACATGGTTTTGCTGAGGAGGAAATCTCTCAATATTGATGGAGGTAGATATAAATTAAAATAGAGAGGGGAGAATTATATCATTAACTATAATTATACTTTTGTTTTACGACATAAAAAAAAGGCTTGTTTGGCAAAGACGTCTCAGTCTGGTGGACTTACGTATGGTCTCGCCCTTTACTTTCCAATGCAACGTTATGCAACATTGATAAAAAGAAAAAGTAAATATCTTTCTCTAGTTGTTTGTGTGTTGATTGATCGTTGGAAATATCCCCATGTGTCTCTTGCCTGGTAAGAAAATGTTGTAATTAAGGGTACCGGACTCATCTGGTGTTTTTGTTCAGCAGAGTGGGTTCAAGTCCCGGTCGTTACACTTGTGTCGTTGAGCATTTGTCATATTGCTTTGTCCTTGGGGATGGGAAAATACACCGTGGGTCACGTAAAGGATTGGTAGTACGTGAAAGAATGCAGAACACTTATCGTGGAAGGGGATAGTGTTTAAAGGCAGTGGACACTATTGGTAATTACTCAAAACAATTATTAGCATAAAACCTTTCTTGATTACGAGTGATGGGGAGAGGTTGATTGTCTAAAACATTGTGAGACACGGCTCCCTCTGAAGTAATGTAGTTTTTGAGAGAGAAGTAAATTTCTACGAATTTGATTTCGATACCTCAGATTTAGAATTGTGAGGTCCCGAAATCAAGCATCTGAAAGCACACAACTTCGTGTGACAACGGTGTTTTTTTCCATTATTATCTCGCAACTTCGACGACCAATTGAGTTCAAACTTTCACAGGTTTGTTATTTTATGCATATGTTGAGATACACCAAGTAAGAAGACTGGTCTTTGACAATTACCAATAGTGTCCACTGCCTTTAACCTCATTGTTCTTCACAATAGCAAGCAAGCACTCTTCGGATTTTCTTCGGCTTGCAAGCTACACTGATTATTGCTACAAACACTTATGGGGCATCCTTGGTTTCGTTACCAGAAATCTATAATAGTAACAAAACAACTTATTGTTTACAAACTTTATAAAACGTAAGTGTGTTTTTTTTATTCAGAAAATATCGACTGGTCGACATACACTACTTTAAAATCATGTTTTTGCCTGAACTTGGTTTTGCCTAAGGCATCGCCACGTCAGTTCACATGGATGTAGTTTTCCCACAAACTCTCCACATGGCTTGTTTTTCCCGCCATGAAGAAAAATGGTGAAAACTCGTCGGCGATTAGACTTACCAATGTTCCGTTTTCGTAAACAAGAAATTGGCTCAATTAAATGTACTGGAGGAGTACACTCGAAACTAAGCTTTAGTTGCTATGGCGCGCCTGTTGTCTATGTTGTTCAAAACATACACAGAGATGTGTCCGTCTGGGAGCAGACGACCAACCTGATTACGTCGTCAGAATGTGACAACATTTTGGCGGGAACTGCGAGAAAAGGATGTAAATGTGAAACATCCTCAGTGTCCATGCAGATTAACGTCAAAATGTCGGCTGCTAGTTGTTTTGTCACTTGGAAATTAGCTGTAGCTGTGTCTTATTTTTAACGCTGAACACCCTTTAGCCGTTGTGGTACATTTCTTTTACGTTGGGTTCGGATATCAATGAGGATGAGTGAATCTGTAAACGCAGGCAATTTTGTCAACACATATAACAACAAAGCATAACATCATCATGACGTAAAAGCAAATGTGCTGAATGTGGTTTATTGAACACACAATTGAGGTAGTCCCCAGGTAGAACGGTTGAATATTAAATAATAATCATTTTAATCTTTTAAATAATTGTAGGTAGTTTTGATTAACACTTATAGGATTACATTTATAATAATACTTTTTACAAAACGCCAGCTATACAACAGCGGTCAGAAACAAATAAATATGTGTACTAATTGTATTGTAAATGTAATAAGAGCGTTTAAAGACATTGGACACTATTGGTAATTGTCTGAGACCAGTCTTCTCACTTGGTGTATCTCGACATATGCACAAAATAACATACCTGTGAAAGTTTGAGCTCAATTGGTCGTCGAAGTTGCGAGATAATAATGAAAGAAAAAACACCCCTGTCACACGAAGTTGTGTGCTTTCAGATTTTTGGTTTCGAGACCACAAATTTAAAATCTGAGGTTTCAACATAAAATTCGTGGAAAATCACTTTTTTTCTCGAAAACCACGTCACTTCAGAGGGATCCTTTTCTCACAATGTGTTATACTATCAACAGCTCCTCATTACTTGTTAATGTTACCAATTAAGGTGTTAAGCTAATACTTATTTTGAGTAATTACCAATAGTGTCCACTTCCTTTAAGACAATTACCTCAGTACTGTTAGTGAATGAGGAAAACAACAATGTCCCATTAACATAACAACAATAATCAATGCCCAAATTTATAGAGCTGCTTTAATCACAAGAAAAATTACCTCAACATAAAACAATGCTGTATTTCAAAGAAGGAGGTTACCTGCCAAAGTACGATCAGTGTATAGTGTCGATGACTGGTCGCCTGCTCAACTATCATCAGCAGATTTTATATTTTATTTTATTTTATTGTTTTGTTTGAAAGATTCCAGAGGCCAGCTTTATAAAGCTGCTTTAAATACATGTAAACAATATGTGAACTTATTTAAAGGGTTGGGGTACTTTTTGTACTACACAAACCACGAACGTCAACAGATTGAGCTTAAAATCCACGCGGTTGAAAGATACTAATGTAAGATGGCCTCCCTTAAAATTGTACTTGCTGAGATGCTGTAGTTTTGAGAAATGAGTTAACAATTTCACGAAAATTATTTTAGCATGAACAACGGATTTACGCGACACTCCGAGAAGCATTGCTCAGTGTTTTCTGCTCTTTTTTTTTCTTTCAAAAACTTGACGACTGATGAAGCTGCAACTTCTACAGGTTAATTGTTTTACATACATCTTCATTGACAGTGAGTAGGGCTTCATGTCATGGCCAACATGATGTACAATAACTATACGTATCAAAAGCTTTTAAGCAACCAATTTGAACGTAAGTAATTATGTGCGTAAACAGACACAGCCACAACCGCCATTTTGGTACACAGCCTTTTTAACCTCCTCAATATACAAATGCCGTTTACTATTTGATTATTTGTACATTTTGCACTGCGAATAGCATAAACGGGTTAATGAGACGTGGTTAGGGAAAGCTATATATATGTATGCATTTTTTGTAAAGTTAAAGCAGCTGAGGTAAAACGGAACACATTGAAGCAGTAAACACTCGAAATAAGGTTGTCCTCTTTACAATTTACGTTGGCTTATACATTTGTAACGATTGTTAAACTGGTTTAAAGGTCGCGCGATACTATTAAATCACTTGGCAGCCATGTTGCCACGCTTCCTGCAATGGCTGCCGTGTTGTCACGAACTGAGCCTTGTCATGCTACATAAACGCGTTCACCATTCACAGCTTCTTCTAAGTAAAGCCCAGGGAGCCATTTCAAACAATGGCTTGACTAAACTTGACCCGACCCTGTTCAAGTCTCTTAAGACTTCACAAGTCTAGCTTACTGGTATTCAGTGGCTTGTCGATGAGCAAACTGATAGCAATGGGGAAGAACTGTCTATATGCGGGGATGGTATCAATCAATACAAAGCCCACCTGAGGCGCTCGGTGGTGTGTACTAGCTATTGAACACACGCGCTGGTAGGTAGATGGAAAACATTCTTTATAGTCAATATTAGTCAGAGCTCTAACGTGGCTCCTGGCTAGCCCTGAGCCCTCGGTCAAATATCATTATGATTACACGTCAACAGTGCGGCTATAGGGGTTTGATGTTGCCTGACTCTCAGTCAAAATATCAGTAGAATAAACGTCAACAGTGCGGCTATGGTAGGGGGTTGTTGCAGCCTGACTCTCTGTCAAGTACCAATTGATTAGACGTCAACAGTGCGGCTATGGTAGGGGTTTGCTGTAATAGTCTGTTTGAAAACCAGTACGCGGATACACTTCTTATTTTAGGGGTTTTCAATTTCCTCGTTCCCAATCACGTCGCCCCCGTCAGCCTCTGGTGCTGGTATTTGTGGTGTGACAGGGTCCAACGTACCGTCGATCTGTTGGGTTGTGTTGAACATGCTGCTCTCCGTCGTAGTGGCGTTTTCGTCATCTCTCCCTTGACTATTGTACATGCTCGAGCGCAGGTTGTCGAGAATCTGTCGACTACTTGGAGTGAAGTCGATCTGACTGTAGCCTGAGTCGAACATGGAGTAACCTGACCCATCATCTGGGGTGTACAACGGTTGTCCGTCTGTATAAAAACATAATTAACAGTAGAACGTAATCGTACAAATCTCCTCTAAATTAGGTTCTCGCACTGTTGGCAATTACTCAAAATAATAATTATTAGCAATGGAGAGCTGTTGATAATACAATTTATTTTTGAGAAACGGTTTCCTCTGAAGTAAAGTTTTTGAGAAAGAGGTAATTTCTCACTCAAATAATCATCAAAGACTTCAGGCCTGAAACATTTTATTATGAACCTAAAAGCACACACATTTTTGCAACAAGGGTGTTTGTTTCTTTCATTATTCTCTTGCAACTTTGATGACCAACTGGGTCAAAATGTTCACAGAATTGTTATATATGCATGTTGGGATACGAATACTGCCCTGCTGGTCTTTGACAATTACCAAACGTGTCCTGTGCCTTTTTAAAGGCATGTGCATGGTTGGTAAATACCAATCATGCATATTACAAGTAGTCCGAATTTATCAGAACATCCGCAACGAGACTCTAACCATCAAAATGCAAACGAGAAAAGTCGGGCCGTGTCAGGGTAATTAAACCTGCTTTAATGTGATGGCGAGATTCCTTGAGTACAAGGCTAATTGACTATTTTAAGGTTTAAGGGTCACACTTTGACCTCCTTTCATTACTTCCTTTTAGGAAGACTGTGAGGGGATGTCCTGCCCTTAAATTCAAATTTAACTGCGACGCTGTCAAACCATTTTGTTTGATTGTGTTATTATCGGATGAGATGTTGGCCTCTTAAAGACAATGGACACTATTGGTAATTTGTCAAGGACCAGTCTTCTAACTTGGTATATGTCAACATATGCCTAAAATAACAAACCTGTGAAAATTTGAGCTCAATTGGTCATCGAAGTTGCGAGATAATAATGAAAGAAAAAACACGCTTGTCATACGATATTGTGTGCTTTCAGATACTTGATTTAAAGGAACACGTTGCCTTGGATCGGACGAGTTGGTCAAAACAAAAGCGTTTGTAACCGTTTTTTATAAAATGCATATGGTTGGAAAGATGTTTTAAAAGTAGAATACAATGATACACACAAGTTTGCCTTGAAATTGCGTGGTTTTCCTTCTACTGTGCGAACTAACATGGTCGGCCATTTATGGGAGTCAAAATTTTGACCCCCATAAATGGCCGACGTGTTAGTCGACGAGGTAAAAGGAAAACCACGCAATTTCGAGGCATGTTTGTGTGGATCATTGTATTCTACTTTTACAACATCTTTCTACCCATATGCATTTTATAAAAAACGGTTACAAACGCTTTTAAAAGACCAACTCGACCGATCCAAGGCAACGTGTTCCTTTAAGTTCTAAATCTGAGGTCTCGAAATCAAAGTCATGGAAAATTACTTTTGTTTCTCAAAAACTACGTCACTTCAGAGGGAGGCGTCGTCACCAAGTAAGGTTTTATGGCAATAAATATTTTGAGTAATTACTAACAGTGTCCATCGCCTTTAAGGGTGGAGCTTCGTGTCATCAACGAAAGTGTACGATCTATATGTATAGCGCCCTCTTTTGTTACTGGCGTTTGGGTGCTATATCTGCCCTTCTTAAACACAAGCATCTGATGTCACCCTTCCGAGTGTCGTAAATAGGTTGGTGTCTGTCCCCCGGAGACTCTGTCCAGCATTATTGAAAATTTAAATAGGGTGGAGGAGGAGACTTAAGAAGAGGGCGCTATCAGAAAAGGTATGTACCGCACAGTTTGCCTCGATTGGAGGGGTGGGGGGGGGGGCTGGGGGAGCAAAGCTACAACCCAAATCTCAAGTAATGCAACTCATTATTTCTATACCTACATTCATCGCACACTCCCCACGCTAACACCTCCGCGTACTCGTGCGTCTGGCATATATGCTCCTGCATCTCACACCAGCTCTGGTACGTTTTGCCGTCTGAGGCACACAGTGGAACCTCGTCCGGCCAGCCATTACAGTCGTAGTTACACAAGATGCAGCGAGATGTGTTGGCTGGGTGATCCCAATAGCACTCCTTCCGATTCACACAACTTGTGCTGTTGCAAGACGTCAAAGCTAATGAGAGTATAAATTTTAAAAAAAATATGAAGGGAAGCTGAAGTTTTTCAAATTCATCACTCGCAGGATTATTATCGTGGTGCGCTGCCATCTTGCTTTTCTACCATTTAGTCCAAAATTAGACTGGAAGGAAAAGCAGCCAGGTACCTTAATTTGATGTACAGAACACCAGACAAAATGGCTACTCATGATAAAAGTATATAACACATTTTTTATATATATTTTTTTTATAGATCCTTTGGTTCCGATCTTCTTGCTCTAAGTGTGTTGATAACACGCAATACTTGCACACAGTCCAATCGTAGATCATTAAAACCCACGTTGTTTCTACATGACCAACTGCTGTTTCATGGCTTCATCTCTTACCTTCACATTTTCCCGTGTGTGATACAGGGACGATGGCCCCCCTGGAACAAGAAGTCCGCCTGAGTTGACACAGCGTCTCATACGTCACGCCGTCAGCACCGCACACGAAGGCGTCCCTAAACGGGCCTGGACAACTGATGGCGCTAGACGACACACAGTGCGGTCTGCCGTGCTGATCCTCCACGCAACATTTGTGGGTGCCCAGGCAAGCTACGCTGTCGCATGAATCTACAAGGTACGTGGACAAAGTTGGTTAAAGCCCCTTTCACACGGTAGCAATTTAGCAAGGATCCCTTGCTAAATTGAATCTACACGGACAAAGTTGTTCAACGCCCCTTTCACACGAGAGCAATTTAGCAACGATCCCTTGCTAAAATTGTATCAAGGTTGTCACATTTTACTAAGTGTACCTCATGTGAAAGGACAACCATTTTGACTACTGTCCAAGTTCTCTTGCAAAATCTTGTCAAACATTGCTACATTTTTACAACCATGCCAAACTTAAGCAAGGGACCCCAGTGTAATTGCTATCGTGTGAATAGCACAAAAGGCACTAGATACTATATTGTTGATTACTCAAAAAAATTCTCAGCACAAAAAACTTACTTGGTAACGAGCAATGGAGAGCTGTAAATGGTATAAACACATTGTGAGAAAAGGCTCTCTCTGAAGTGACGTAGTTTTGAGAAAGAAGTATGTCTCACTAAATTAATAAAATAATCCAGGCCTGAAACATTTTCTTAGGCATCTGATGATAGTACAAACATCTGGCAACACGGGTGTTTTTTTTTTCTTCAGTATTCTCTTGCAACTTCGAAGACAAACTGAATTCAAATTTTCTAAGATTTGTAGCAGTATGCCATAAGCTGACTGACTCAAGTCTAGTGTTTACTTCCCATAATGCAATGTATTCACCTTATAACATGGCCGCCCGCATGTAACAGTCAATTCTCATTATCTGGAATAAAGCTTGACTTATAATCATAACATACGAAGTTGTATCTTCTTACAAGATTTGTTAATTTATGCATATATTTGTGGATACACCAAGTGGAAATACTGGTCTTCGATAATTACCAAAGGTTTCCACTTTGATAGGCATGATTTGAAACAATGCTAGCAAAGATTGATCACAAACCATTTAACATACAATAAGTTGTTATAAGTAGTGTAAAATGTGTATTTGATTTACTTTGGCATGGTCCATTGTAGGCGACATCCAACTCTAAGTACTGGTCTTGCTGTCGGCATTTCATTTTGAGAAAGGCGCACATACTCTTGTACTCCTTGCCGTTGGTGGCGCAAACAGGTCCCCTGTGTGACGTACTGTTCTCGCTCTGTGCACAGTCTGGCTTGCAAACGCACCTCGGTCGGCCACCCTTGATGACGCACTTACGGCCGTCCTTGCACTGCGTCTGTTTGCATGTTTCTGAAGTTATGAAAACGAAGACAGGAAATTGGTCATTTAAATCGGCGTTTGGGTTTATCAGATTGGAGCGATCAGCGGAAACGGCTGAAAAGAGACTAGTGGCGTAGTGGGGCTCGTAATGAGTTACGTAAATTAGACTTTAATTGCAGAGCAATAAATTCCAGAAAGGGTAAACGTTTAGTGTTTCCTCAGAAACCAAATGTACCCCTTATTTAAATAACAGCTTCTCTAACGGACCGCTCTTTCGGTTCAGTACATCTTTGCCCATTTCCATCTCAATTAAAGGTGTTGAGCACTTTATCAAAACTGAGCACACTGTTGATATACAGTAAAGGAGCTAGACGTTTCAGGAAGCTAATATTTAGCTAAAACTAAGAATCGTTTACAGCTAAACACTTACTTTCGCAAAGGTTGCAGTTTGGTACCCCTCCGTAGAGCGTTTTATACCAGAAGACCTCACCGGGTCCGAGATTCTCCAGCGTAGAGAAGGAGATACTCTCCCCGTTATGTGAGCAACATTCCTCCATGGTGACGTTCTCTTGAATCAGGAGCTCGCACGTCCCGCTTCCATTCTCTCTCAACCCCCAGCAACTCAGACCTGGCGAAGAAAACATCACAATAAGCAATTTTACTCTGATAGTCTGGTTACTTCAAAGGAGGGAAATTTGCATCGGTGATAAAGATTACTAATTTGGTTTTACCCATGTTACACACCAATGTGTGTTAGCGTTGTATACTCAGTACTTTCCCGAGGAGCTCTGTAAAAAAAAAAGGAAAAAAAAAAACCCAAGCAAACAAAAAACAGGCATATTACTCGGGTTGGATTTGAACCAACGAATGTCTGGTTACGTCATCAAGCCCAACTTGATCCAATGTAGGTGATGTTGCAATGTTATACGACATGGGGGCCAGACTAATTTCACATGCAGCCTCGCTTGACATATAACTGTTTTCCCAAGTCTAATATTGCACCATCGGGTGTGAAACTGAAGTCTGATACCGTCTGTTGAATACAATTGTAAGAATGGATCTCACCACTATGCCGATTAATCAAACCAAAGTGTTTTTCTTAAAGACACTGGACACTATTGGTATCTGTCAAAGACCAGTCTTCTCACTTGGTGTATCTCAACATAAGTATAAAATAACAAACCTGTGAAAATTCGAGCTCAATCGGTCGTCGAGGTTGCGAGATAATGATGAAAAAAAAACCACCCTTGTCACACGAAGTTGTGTGCGTTCAGATGCTTGATTTCGAGACCTCAAAATTCTAAATCTGAGGTCTCGAAATCAAATTCGTGAAAAATTACTTCTTTCTCGAAAACTACTCCACTTCAGAGGGAGCCGTTTCTCACAAAGTTTTATACTATCAACCTCTCCCCATCACTCGTTACCAAGTGAGGTTTTATGCTAATAAATATTTTGAGTAATTACCAATAGTGTCCACTGCCTTCAAGTGGGTGGGACACACTATAAGGAGCTAAATTGTCTCTTGTGGTTTGATCTGCATTAAAAGTACAGCGCCGGATTACTATTATTATTTTGAGAATACTGTGTTCTATAGGGAAATCGGTTTTCAGGGACTCTTCGGAAATTGGAGGTTGGTTTTCAAAAGAGGGCGCTATCCGAAGAAGTTTGTACGTGGGACAGAGTCTCCTGCCACATCGGTCGTTCACTTTTGAAACAAAATGCGATGGCATGGTTCGTTTTGTTCCAGTTTTCCCCCTTTTTTTGCATGCGGTCGTTGAAAATGTTATTCTGTTTGTCACCTGGTTAACCACAAATCAAAATGACAAGTTAAGGGTGCCTTAATAGAGCATAATAAAGATGACGATTGTGTTTCACCGCTATTACTTTTTTGGCAACATTATTAGAGAGTGAAGGGCTAACCCCCCCGAAATGTATTTTTATTGTTATGGCACACACACGTGCACTTCTCCTCACAACTATGCATCATTCCCACTGGGCCACCACACTAAAATGGGCGGACTCTGCAATACCTCTTTCCATAATTGAGTGATTTATCAAACTCACAAAAAGTTGACATTTCAGGGGGGTTAGGTTTTAGTCATATAATCGCAGGTTGCTTTGGAGTTCCTCAAAGAGTTCATGGTTATAGGGGACAATCTGGGTGGTCTGTGCATGGGTGTGAAGCCGTGAACCAGAAACTAATAATGGGTACCAAAGTTCCTAGAAGTGTTCCGCTGGGATTGAGGACCAAATCCGGTCGGATCATACCAATATGAGCGACGACTGACATACTCAAAACATGATGAGTGGAAAACAAAATTATGAAACGTAAATTTACTCTATTTATCACAGAGGGGGCGGGGTGGGGGTGGTTGGTGAGCGACGACTGACATACTCGAAATATGAAGTGTGGAAAACAAAATTATGAAACTTAAAATTCACAGAGTTCGAGAAAGGAGAAGAGAAGACAACGCATGATATAGGCACACTGACAAATAACACATTAACTCTTGGTAAAACTAAGATTAACCATGTGAGATTATCAAATTTTCACGCTGATATTTAACATGTCTTTGTTATTTGGTCCCAGTGTACAATAATAGTGTACCGATTTTGACAGGATCAGTAATAATTGTCTGCGGTCGAGGTGTGTTTCCCCCCCCCCCCCCAAAAAAAAAAAAAAAAAAAAAACCCACACAGTTTGAAGTTCATTAAAATGTCAGTTAGTTATGTCCCACGTGTTGTAAAGTGTTATGTTGACGACTTTTGGCAGAAAGGAAATTTGCAGTTTTAATGGGTACAATGAAACTACCACCGCCTTAGCTTTACCATGGAGAAACCCGTGGTTATAAACTTTAAGCACGTGACGTCATTGAGTAGGGCGCCCTCTCCTGGAGGCACAGAAGAATGCTCAAGACACATGTGCGTTTTCCTTTTTCTCACCGTTGTTTTAGGGGCCATTCATAATAGTCAATGTTAAACAAAAATCATTTCTCGAAATTGTGGGTGGGTGGGTCAAAAGAAATAACTGAAAATCGAAATTCATTTTTAATTTTTTTTTTTTTACAACAAGTCATGATGAAAATAAGAAGGAAATAAAACACCACGCTGGTGGTTCAGATCGTCGTCTGGCACATGGCAGGTCTGTTGTTGGTTCCGTCCAGTCGGTGAACCACCTTCTATGCATTAAACCCCTCTAAAAGGTGGCGGGTGAACCATAGATCATTCTTTAATCTGTGTCAAGAACTTAAATATTCATTGACTCAGTCACATTGTGGGTTTGTATTGGTCGTTTTTCTGCCACTCATTGGTCATCATTTAGGAAGGAGGATGTCCATTTGCAGGTAAACCTAGAAACATTTTTTGTTAAATGTAAAAGTCGTACCATATATTTTCGTCAAAAGTCATTTTATTGCTCAGATCAACGACTAAAGGCCCGGTCACACACGCCCCGATAACGAGAACGAAAACGAGAACGATAAAAATGCACGCCCTCGATTGGTTGAATGAGCGTGGGCGTATTCTGCGTGGAGCAATTCAACCAAGCTCGAGCGTGCATTTTTATCGTTCTCGTTTTCGTTCTCGTTATCGGGGCCTGTGTGACCGGGCCTTTAACTTCCTCTTGAAAAAAAAAAGGATTGTTCAACTCCTTCAATGTGTTGAATTTTTAGGACAGACTGTTAATCAAACAAGTACGTGCAACATATATCATGCATCAATAATTCCAATGGTGTAATGTGTACCCACGAGGATTTATTGAAGAATCGACGAAATGACATGTTCACACAATCCCATAACCGGATGATACACTTGAATAAAGGATGTCTCAGCCGAGAAAAGGTCCTTCCCCTTGCTAAACCTATCGGTGGGTAATGACCAGGCAGTCGAGCATAGCATACATTCACATCATTATAATGACTCCATATTATTATCTTATATTGAACTCGTCTCTCACTTTATTTTTGCCGCCATAAACGAGGCACATTGTCAGCACTTGCTGACATTTATTTTTAATCGTGCCAATGTGTTAAAGGCACTGGACACTAGTGGTGATTTTACTCAAAATAATTGTTAGCAATATTTACATACTTGGTGTACGAGCAATTGAGAGAGCTGTTGATAGTATAAACATTGTGAGAAACGGCTCCCGCTGAAGTAACGAGAGAGATAATATTAGGTCATTTCTCCCTCAGATACTAAAAGACTTCAGGCCTAAAGCCTTTTATTACAGGCATCTGAAAGAATACATTGTGCAACCTTTTTTTTCTCTTCATTGTTTTTTTTTTTTTTTTTCTTCTTTTTCAATGCTCAAGTTTACACATACATGTACCAATGCAACATACCAAAACATTGTTATCAAATTTGTACAGGTTGGTGTTGCCCAAAGCTATTTTTTCTCCAGTGTGTAGTGAAACTTAACTAAGTTCAAAAAGGAGGTCATATTCGGTTTCTTGTTTTAGAACCTACAATTATAGATAGCTTTCTTCGCCAAAATAATACATAAATTTTCCAACAGTACCCCAGAGTCATTGTTCTGTTGCAACTTTGATGACCTAGTGAGGCCAAATTTCCGCAGATTCATGCAAATGTTGGGATACACCGAGTGAGAACACTGGTCTTTGACAATTACTAAAGGTGTCCAGTCACGTTGCTTCACTTTGCATCCCTTTTTCTTAAAAGTCTTATTCATTCATTTTTAGTTCATTGTTGATTGATTGGTTTGTGTCTGATATTAGTGACGGTTTGCATGCATGGCGTGAATGAGCCAACTTTCGTTCACTGTTCATGATGTGTCATGGAGCTGACTAGTTGACTATTAATGTTGTGTCTGTTGATGGGGGGGGGGGGGGAGGCACCTGTTTGCAGCAGTTCAGCCACTATCACCTAGAAGTGTGACAGTTGGTTGAGACGACGTTTCACAAGAAGTCAGCTATTTTACTCCTCTAATCGAATTCTTATCAGCGTTATCGAGCTGATGAGTGGGGAGTGGAGACCCTACCCCGATCACAATGGTTGGTTATTTTTAGTAAAAAATAATCCAAAACAGAGGACCACTACACTTAGGTAACAGTGCGAACTTTGGCCCTGCCCTCCACCTTTCACTGCCCGTGTTGAAAGCGCACAATATTGAAATAGACCTAGCATCTGGAATCAAAACCGAGGTCCGAATACCAACTCTGTTTTTCATATTGAAGTCGTGTGATTTCACTGGGTGGTTTTGAATCAGGCTTTCGCGGCCTTCTTCCCTAGTTTGATCTTGATTTACTGTCTGTCTTGTGGAATGTTATCCAATATATAGTCAGTGATGGAGTCTTGCATCCAGACGTCCACACATAAAGGGTCGTGCATAGTAGTTTATGGAACTCTGAAACTGATTATGGAACTCTAGAAACTGCACGCGATAAGGTCCTTCTAGATAAGTACATGGTGGAAGAATTTAGTTAACTGGTTTATCCAGGGCGAGGGATACTCTCGATACCCTAAACAGGTGCAGCACCGATACCCCCATGGCTACTGGGTGGGCATAACAACCTTAGAAGCTACCCCTTAATCCTTTCCAACCATTCCTATAGTCCATGTGGGTGTTCCTACAGGACCTTCTAATGCAGAGGGCTCCGGGAACCGTACTATCTTTAGTGAGAAGTTTTGAAGGCGGTCAGGTCAATCCAAGGATGAACCTATCCCTATAGTTACCGTCCCGCGAAGGGTCGAGTCTGAAACAAACATGTTTTGCAAATAAAACGCATATGTCAAAAAAGAGCTCAGATTTCTGCATATCGAATTTAGAAAATTCATCCACTCAGCTTAACAAGTTTCTATTATAGATTTTGAGTTTGGAGACCTTTTTGACAAGCTTTGAAGTATGATAGTTTCATACGTAGCTCTATTTTGTTGTTCTGGGAAAACTAGTCAAGATTACGGTGACTCCATGCATGCTCCATGCCCTCCATCATGACATCTGTCTTATCAGTTGTGGTTCTAAAAACCCAGTGCTGTAAGGACTCGCCATTTCGATCAGTGTGCTTTGATCGTCTTCATCAGGTGAAAGTTATAGAAAAATAGAAAAGTATAAGTGTAGTGCGCGGCTTGATCGGCTCGTGGTATGGAACGCACAAGAGGCATAAATCAAGTTATGAAATTACCATTGCAATCGACGCACTATAGCGGCCAGTGTCATTAACCAGTCTAGACAAAGGCACTTTGTGTTGAGTGGTTAGGTTTTTTTTAATATATTAACACTAGCAGTTTTAACTCTGCCGTCTACGGCAGATCTATTAAGCGTTGGTGTTACACACATTTTCAAACTGTGTAACTGTTTGGGTGTGTAGCGCCCTCTGCTGTAGTGTATAGGTTAGTCCCACCATGTCCTACATGTTCCTACTGAAAGAGATACCAGCTGGGCCAGACCAGACCAGAGAAAGGTTTCACCACAGCTGATGACATATTCTTCAAGAACGCTCAAGGTATCAAAGTGTAAATTGATAAAACCACACCGATAACGACCGATGATAACAATCGTGTTCAACTCGAGTTAAACCCTGCCCGAGGAGAGGCTTGGTGCTATTCAGTAATGAGGTTGAGCCCGCACCCTTTATATATACACCCTGTGGAGGGTCCCCTGTGGATGAACTCGTCGACACACCATTCAGATCCTTGATATGGAAACACTCCACTAGTAGCTCCTTATTCAATATTCGCAACTAGCTCCTTATTCAATATCAAGTTCTCAGAAAAGACATTTGCATAGGATAATGTTTTATGTGTTGTAATGTCTAGTTGGTATGACACTGCTCTGGAATGGCAAAAGTCGTGGGTTCGAATCACACCCGAGTAATAATATGCCTGTGATTTTTTGCTCACAGAACTCGGGAAAAATACTGAGTATACAGTGCTAACACACATCGGTGTATTATGGGTAAAAAACAAAGTGAATATTCTTTATCCAAGACGTGAATTTAAAATCTGTTCCATTGACATTTATTGAATTGGTATAAGTTTTTTTTTAGTATTGCACTCTCCGGTGTAAAATTGGTAAAAAAAAAACTAAAAAAACATGACGTTCAAAGTCTTCGACGCGACTGAAAGAAATATTTGGAAAATACCCAACAAGTGTCCAGGTTGGTGTAGTGATGTCTTGCCTCGCCTTCCACCTCTGGGACCCCCACCGGGGGCACTATGTGGATTTAGTTTTTAGTCCCTACTTGACTGCGTGGGTTTTCCCTGGAATAATTCTCTAGAGTTGTCCTCCCACATATCAAAGCGAAATTTCTTCATTATTTCCTCTTTTCTCGTTTGGATCTAAAAAAGAACTTTGATGAGAAGATGCATCCAGATCCAGTTCCTGCATACAAATGCATACGAGCCAATGTGGGAGGCTTAGAAGTCTGCCCCCCGCCCCCCCCCCCCTCCCACAGGCGCTTGTGTATGAGAATAATTGTGAGTTACTTTAAGTCTAAATATGAATAGTAAACTTGCGGGTACAGTCATGAGTAACATCTCTTTTGAAGGAGTGGTGGCTCTGAAAAGAGCCGGTTTGGTCTCGACGTTTCGAGCAGTATACTCTGCTCGTCTTCAGGAGAATGTATGATTGAACTCAGACGAAGACGGTAGACCAGACCGCTGTGGTAAATTTAGTTTTAATTGAGCACGTCGGGGCGGGGGGGGGGGGTCCGAAAGCCAACAAACCTGCAATCGCAACCCCAGATATATCGATTGTAATTCTAGGAGAGACGGAGCCGGTACTTCACACGGCTGTAGAACTTAATGGGTGGATTGGATCGAAGTATTAGCTCAAGAGACTGCTTCAATACTCTCAATGTCTTGTCTATGGGTTGACGGCCTTATATGTATAATGACACGTGTTCATTAAAGGCACTGGGGTGGATTTCACAAAGGTAGTCCTAACTTAGGACTAGTCCTAGGCAATGATAAGAGATAGGACCAGTCCTAAGTTAGGATGAGTTACTGGTCTTAACTTAGGACCAGTCCTACCTCTTAGCATTGCCTAGGACTAGTCCTAAGTTAGGACTACCTTTGTGAAATCCACCCCTGGACACCTTCATAATTGTCAAGGATTCTCACTTGGTGTATATACATATGCATGAAGTAACAAATCTGTGAACATTTGGGCTCGATTTGGTCATCGAATTTGCAAGAGGATAAGGATATAAAAGACAGCCTTGTTACACAAATGCATAAATAAAAAGGCCTAGCCTGAAGTCTTTTAATATTAATTAATTAAAAGCTCTTCGTTGCTTGTTACCAAGTTGGTTTTTCTGCTAACAATTATTTTGGGTATTGTAATTACCAATAGTAAAGTTAGAGAGGTTTGAGGGTTTGAGTGAAGTTAATGAGGTTTGAGAAATGAGGTTTGAGTATAGTTCATGAGATTTGAGTAATGAGGTTTGAGTATTGCGTATTACGGCTAACTGTTTGTTTTACCTAAAGAGTATTGGACAAACTGGTATACGGTTATTGTATGATTTTCCAACCTCAACAAATAAACATTTTCCACAGAGAGAGCGATCATTTTACAGTATTGTGATGCAGCTATACCAGTTTTTCAAAACAGAAAATTGTTCAGTGTTTTCTTCTTACCAAACGCAAAAGGTGAACCATCCTAAATGACACTTCTTTGGGAAATCAGACTTCCGTGGGTGGAAATCCCAGCCCCTGCCGTATCATTATGTTGCACCAAATATAATGTTTTTGATAATGTTCGGAATCAAAACAATCTGTTATTTCAATTTTACTGGTGACTTCTCTTGATATTGTATACTTCTAGAAATGAATTATTCCTGTATACGTTACATGGCGCCGAGTTTATAAAAGGATATAGGATTGATGGAGCTGACTAAATAGACGTAGACACAGTGTTCATGAATTTGTGATCTTCGACCATTATACATGAAATAACAAACCTTGTGAACAATTTGGGCTTTATTGCTTAAAAAAAGCAATGCGAAATTGTCAGCATGTTGTTTTTAACCATGGTTGCAAAAACTTGCGTTGCGTTTATAAAAACTTTTTTTAATTTTTTTAAATAGGTGTTCAGGTACAGTATTCTCGAATTCATGACTACCTTTCAGGGGGAGACATTCCACAGGAAAAACAAATTGATCTTCGCACTTTAAAACCAAACTAGAACAAATGTTTTTATTCTTACTATTATAGGCCTACTGTATAATACCCTTTAAAGCCATTCGACCCTTTCGGTAAACAGTGTTGTCCAAGGCCCACACTTTGTGTACCACAACTTCTAAATCAAATAACAAACCTGTGAAAATTTAGGCTCAATCGGTCATCGGAGTCGGGAGAAAACAACGGAAAAACCCACCCTTGTTTCCGCGCGTTTCGCCGTGTCATGACATGTGTTTAAAATAAATCCGTAATTCTCGATATCGAGAATTTATATTGTTTTGCTGTTTTCTCAAAAAGTAAAGCATTTCATGGAATAATATTTCAAGAGAAGTCTTTCACCATTGCCTTCTGTAAACCCTGTAAGTTATTTGTAAATCTGTGAACTTTTTTTTTTCTGAACCGAAAGGGTCCAATGGCTTTAAGTGTCTAGGCCTTTGTACTTGTTTTGGACAAAAAAAAAACAATGTCCACAGATTTACGTTAAACTTACACAGTCTGAAGATAATGACAGTAGAAAGCTTTCCTGAAAAAATACTTGCTGAGGTGCTGTATAGTTTTTGAGAAATTAGTTAAACAATGTCATGAAAATAATTTTCCTCTCTGTCTCAGTGATCATGAGCAAAAATTACTTTAGCATGTAAAAACTTATTTTCATGACATTGTTTTACTTATTTCTCAAAAACTACAGTACCTCAGCAACTAATATTGTAAGGACCGCTTTCTACTATCATTATCTTCAAATGGTGTAAGTTTAATGTCAATCTGTGGACATTGTGTTTTGTGTTACAAAAAGTACCCAAATCCTTTAAATGAAAGTAATAAGTAGGCCTTAAGAGATACACAATAATGGAAAAAAAAAAAACAATTCTCAATCTCATCTGAATATATCTCGAATAATTTTTTTTATATATAACAAACTATGGGATCAATTACAATTTTTTTATTTTTTTTATTTAATTAATAAAACAACCTATGGCGATTTGCAGACTAAGCTCGCATCAGGGTTATTATTATGCAAACGACTTACATTCCCCGGACGGGAGGTTTATGACCGCATAATTATCGAATGTCTCCCAGCAGGTAATGTCCTCTCTGATTTGCAAATAGGTCCTCTCCACCACAGTCCACGCTTTACCCAGACACATTAATTTCCCGGAATAATGACATGATAGAGCTGGGAAGGGGGGGGGGTATGGCCGGGAGTGGAAGCCGCTAGACGGCAGAGCTCTGCTGGCAATCACCCCACCCTCAAGCATCAATGAATGTTTAGATAATTACTCGGGTACAATAATGTTCTGATCGAAACACGGGGTAAACTGAACCGGCGGAAATGAGAGAAGAGAACACGGGTTCAAAGAACGGGATCTCTAGTTGTCTCATTTTCTTATTGGAGGGGGGGGGGGGGGGGTGGGGGTCGGTGTCCTTGAATGGTTAAAGACACTCGACACTATTTGTAATTACTCAAAATAATTGTTAGCATTCAAATTCACTTGGTATACGAGCAATGAAGAGCTGTTGGTAGTATAAAACATTGTGAGAAATAGCTCCCTCTGAAGTAACGTAGTTTGTGAGAACAAGGTTATTTCTCACTCAAAAAACTAGAATACTTCACGCCCGGGGCCTTTTATTGTGCATCCGAAAGCAAACAGATTTGTGCAACAAGGGTGTTTTTTCTTTCATTATTCTCTTGCAACTTCGATGACCAATTGAGTCCAAATTTTCACAGATTTTGTTATTTGATGCATATGTTGGGATACACCAAGTGAGAGGATGACTGGTCTTTGACAATTACCAAACGTGTCCAGTGCTTTTAATTAAAATTATCTGCTTATCAACAGACAAGAGAGAGTTGATGTCATGAAATTCAAAAGACCTAAATATAGCAGTCTCCCCGATGACGTCACGGTGTATTTGGAAGAAATGTGCCATCTAAGCACGATTTAGTTGAGATGTGGACAATATCATTGTATGAACCTCTGTGAAACGACGCAATCTCTCACCCCAGGGGAAAATCAATATTTCATGTCTCGTTTCATGAAACACGTCATAAAAATAACTGTTATAAAAAATAGCATTAAGAATGTGTTTAGGTTGTCGAGAAAACAGTTCTTATAAAAAGTGGGTAGCACGACACATCGAAAGCCAACTGGACATAGGCCTACATATTTAAAGACACTGGACACTTTTGGTAATTGTCAAAGACCAGTCTTCTCTTTTGGTGTATCTCAACATATGCACAAAGTAACAAACCTGTAAAAATTTGAACTCAATTGGTCGTCGAAGTTGCGAGATAATAATGGAAGAAAAAAAATACCCTTTGTCACACGAAGTTGTGTGCGTTTATTTAGATGCTTGATTTCGGGACCTCAAAATCTAATTCTGAGTTCTTGAAATCAAATTCAAATATTTTAGTGGAAAATGACTTCTTTCTTTAAAACTACGTTACTTCAGAGGGAGCCGATTCTCACAATGTTTTATACTATCAACAGCTCTCCATTGCTCGTTACCAAGTAAGTTTTCATGCTAACAATTATTTTGAGTAGTTACCAATAGTGTCCAGTGCCTTTAGTGCCTCGTTTCATGAAACGCGTCATAACAAATGATTTTTTTTTTTAATATCACTAAAAATGTGCCCAGGTTGTCGAGAAAAGAGTGGGTAGCACACTATTAGTAATTGTCAAAGACTAGCCTTCACAGTTGGTGTATCTCAACATACGCATAAACATAACAGACCTGTGAAAATTTGATTTGATCTCAATCGGTCATCAAAGTTGCGAGATAATAATGAAAGAAGAAAACGCCCTAGTCACACGAAGTTGTGTGCGTTTAGATGGTTGATTTCGAGACCTCAAGTTCTAAATCTGAGGTCTCGAAACCAAATTCGTTGAAAATTACTTCTTTCTCGAAAACTATGGCACTTCAGAGGGAGCCGTCTCTCACAATGTTTTATACCATCAACCTCTCCCCATTACTCGTCACCAAGAAAGGTTTTATGCTAATAAGTATTTTGAGTAACTACCAATAGTATCCACTGCCTTTAAAGGCTTATTTTAACCAATCATTGTTTAACCAATGATTCTGAATTGTACCACTCATTGTAGGGTTTGTGGAAATTAAGCCAACTTGGGGATTCGAACCGGTAGGTCTAACTTTGATAGAGCAAGTCTTGGCGGCATTGAGGTAACTGTCATTTGGGTGTTCGTGCTCATTTGCAACTCATTCATTGACAACTCATTCATCGAGCAACATGTTCTCAAGCTTGCTTGGTTTAAGACTTGTTGGAGAATCCACCATTAAACAATAAGTCTTACATGTTAAACATATTCCATAAAAATATGATCGAATCAGCAATTCAACTTTGGTTAAAGACAGTGGGCACTATTGGTAATTACTCAAAATAGTTATTAGCACAAAACCTTACTTGGTAACGAGTAACGGGGAGAGAGGTTGATAGTATGTGACATTTTTACCAATGTAATTTGTATGGTCATTATTTTTTTTAAATGTAGTTACCAGAGGTATAGGCCTAGCCCTTTTAAGCGCTGTATAAAACATCAGTTTATTCGTTTCATGTGTTAGTTTTATAAGAAGCCTCTATAGTAAAATGTGGGATTCACTGTAATAAAAAGGGGGTAATCTCACTTCAAATTATACAACGTTTACAAAACAACATTGACAAAATACAAAAGGAAAGCTATGTTCAGACTCACACAACAACCCATTCGTTACATCATAGAGTAAGGACGTCCTTACTCTATGGTTACATTATGTTCTAAAAGCGGGTTCGGTTTTGTAGTTCGTGCTTCCATAGAATGGTGCTTCTTAACTCCTTGAAAAACAGCTACTGAACAGAGAATGACACACGAAGCACATGTGCGGTAGACCGGCCGCTGAAGGTCACAGCATTACATTAAGAGCAAATTTGGCTAATTTATCCCAACCCCCATCCCACCCACGAATGTCCTAAGCAATTTCAACTCGGAAACAATCATTTTGTAGGGTGCATACCAGGGGGTATTATTTATAATAATCTGGACCTCTCGCCTTTTGAAATCGAATTGTGATTTTTAAACCATCAAAAGGAAAAACTGTGCTCATTTGACTGTTTTGTGACAATTAGGAACGTTTTATAGAGCAACAGCTGAACCATGTGTTGTATCCTTCAATTTATGTTCTATCGCCTTCCTCCATTTATATTATATGCAATCTGAAGTTTTCATTCAGATAAATCATCATTCCCAACTCCACAATAAAAGGAGTTTCCCTACTTAGGGGTCTGAAATGTACGACCGTGATGCTCCACATAGCACGCGTTGTTTCTCAACAAACTATTTATAGGATAGTTTCTTGGTTCAAATTGACCCACATGGCAGCATCGGGTCTTGTCTAAATGTTTTCCTCTTCACTCAGGTGTGTTTGTGTTCACCGCGTATGAAGGAATTGTATTAATGGCATTACTTAAATTAACTAACTGCAATATTTTGACATGTTAGCTTCTATAAACTGAAACAGAATCTTTATTTCCTTGGTAGGTAATCGGTGTTTTTTTTGTGTGTGCATGTTTTTTGAGAAAATGCAACATGTGGTGTAAAACGGTTGAAACGCGTTCGTCCGCACGCTGACCACACGGCCTAACGTTCACACAGTGATGTTTTTGGTCGTTATCCTTGCTCTGTTTATACCAATCAAAACAACATAATCGGCAAAGAATCAACAATCAAAACAATCAATTGCATCGGTATATTTGGTGAAGACCTAGCCAATAATCTTAATATTGTAAAGAAGAAGAAAAAACCCAAATACAAACTTATTTCCTGCACCATTTACAATCCAAAGAAATGTTTGCTTTGGGGGTAAAAAAAAACCCAGAAAATAATGTGATCACTTACCATGTACCGGCAACGATAGAACTAATAGAGCAAATGCGACCGCCACACACGGCATGACCGCCACCACAATCCGTTGAAGGGTCTTCATGATGATGTCCGCTTGCTGTGTGCACGACAAATCTTGTGTGGCCACTCGGAAGGTGTGCTAGTCTTTTGTACGTACGTGTACGCACCATCCCAAGTGGGGCTCTCTATATCCACACAAAAAAGAGAGGTGACATCATTTACCATCCGCAGATGGCTTATCGCTCTCGCCCCAAGTGCGCTATCGGCTGCTGCGTAATGGAGAATACAATGAGGAGAGAGATGCTAGACTTGTTGACAAGTCGTTAATGGTCACATGCGGTGAGATAGACGAGTTGTGGCGGTGCTCTCGCGAGATCACAGCTCCCGCTTGAACTGATGGTTGCCCACTGTAGTTGTGGGAGCAGTAGTCTCGCGACAATACCCCGCGGGAATCGCGAGAGAGTTGGAACGCTATCACCGCGACAGACATTTTACGACTTGTCCACAAGTCTAGAGAGATGCCACTGGGTCATCGACCATAATCTGGTTATGATTGTGGGGTTTTTCCAAGGAGTTGGGGTTGGGGCGGGGGAGGAAATGTTCAGTTGGGAAAGAGAATTCCCCTCGGGGTGCTAAGACACTTGTGACCCTTTAAAGGTGATTGCTGGTGTCTGTGATGTTGGAATGGGTATACCATACAGCAATAAACACAAACCCACAAAACAATTAAGGCGCATCGGTCTCCCCACTGCACCTGGTGTGTCCATGAAGGATTCTTCCTCCGTGGTGTTTCAAAGTGTCTTGAAGGTCGACCAAGTCTTATTTGGTAAAATAAAACCGTCCCATTTAGCAGTTTTTGTTGTTATCCACCTGATTGGCGTGCTTGCTTGTTGGAGAAGATGTTGATGTAAAACACGTGCAAAACGTTTGAGTCATCAACAAAACGAGTGACCCACTTCAGGTTTCTCATGAAGACGAGCAGAGTATACTGTTCGAAACGTCGAGACCCAACCGGCTCTTTTCAGAGCCAACACTCACCCTAAAAGATTTACACATGGTTGTACCCGCAAGTTTACTATTTATTTATGAGTTTCTTCTTGAGTGACCCACTTATTGTAAAATAGAACTCGACCTAATCCCGGCCAAAATGCTTGGGCCACCCATTACTAACGTCATATCCCTGTCCACTTCCCATTGACAGTAAATAATTTCTCCCCCGCCCCCGACACAATTGGGACTCAAACCTGTTACTGCACTCAGGAAGTTTAGCCCACATTACTTTGTCAAGCAATCAATTTTGGTTTGTAACCACCTGTTAGTGACGTCACAGTGAAACAAGGCTGTATGCATAGACGTATACAGTAATATTTCTAGTGTTATATACAAAAACAAAAGTAAATGTGCTTTGAGACGCGACCCAGTTTTAGTTAAAATATCAGCTCAAAATGTAACTCCAATCAGTGTTAGCCTTTGTAATATACTTTGACTTAATTGATGATCACATTTTTGACGTAAAGTTTCACCTCGTTTGCGGAGTGCAAACATTATTGGCGTGAAGAGAGCATTGTCAACATTGACCATCATTTTGCCCAGGCGTATGTGAGTTTGTAAAATTTAAGGCGAAAATGCTGCGCCAAATATTAAAAATGACAATGTGTCATGGACGTTTAAAATGGGATTACTTGAGATATCAGTAAGTTTTCAATGCACTCTTTCGTCATTAGTGCCCAAACAAAAAGTTGCTTTTAGAAATATTTCGTTTATTTTCCCTTCGAACCGAGGCTTGATGATGATACACACAGGGTCAGAATGAGGAAATAACAACATCTTGTAAAAAGAAATGTCTATTGTTTTGAAAAAGCTGGTTGTTTTGTCAGTATCACTTATGTGTATAGGGTAGCTTATCCTTTCAAACCGTTGCTTGATTTTACTGTAGACTGGCCTGGTACCTTTTTATTTTGAGAATTTGTATCGTTGGTATAGAATACAGGGAACCTTTGTGTTGAGGAAGGTTTGAATGCACTGGACACTATTGGTTTTTGTAAAAGACCAGTATTCTCACTTGGTGTGTCCCAACATTTGCAGAAAATAAAAAATCTGTGAAAAATTTGTCATCGAAAACGTTAGAGAATGTTGGACGAAAACACCATTGTTGCACATACGTGTGCTTTCAGATGCTGATTAAAGGCTTCGACCTGTGGTTGGGTGAGAAATTACCTCTTTCTCAAAAACTACGTTACTTCAGAGGAAGTTCGTTTCTCACATGTTTTGCACTATCAACAGCTCTCCTCGTTACCAAGTATGCTAAACAATTTTTGTTTAGTAATTACCATACTTAATAGTGCCCATACCTTTAAAGGCAGTGGACACTATTGGTAAGTGTTAAAGACTAGCCTTCACAGTTGGTGTATCTCAACATATGCATAAAATAACAAACCTGTGAAAATGTGAGCTCAATCGGTCATCGAACTAGCAAGATAATAATGAAAGCAAAAAAAAAAAACCTTGTCACGAAGTTGTGTGCATTTAGATGGTTGATTTCGAGACCTCAAGTTCTAAACTTGAGGTCTCGAAATCAAATTCGTGGAAAATTACTTCTTTCTCGAAAACTATGGCACTTCAGAGGGAGCCGTTTCTCACAATGTTTATACCATCAACCTCTCCCCATTACTCTTCACCAAGAAAGGTTTTATGCTAATAATTATTTTGAGTAATTACCAATAGTGTCCACTGCCTTTAAAGACTCTAGACACTATTGGTAATTGTCAAAGACCAGTCCTTTCATTTGGTGTATCCCAACATGTGCATAAAAAAACATACCTGTGAAAAATTGAGCTCAATCGGTCAAAAAACACCCTTGTCGCACCATAGTCACACGAAGTTGTGTGCTTTCAGGTGCTTGATTTCGAGACCTAAAATTCTAAATCTGAGGTTTTGAAATCAAATTTTGTGGAAAATAGCTTCTTTCTCGAAAACTACGTCACTTCAGAGGGAGCTGTTTACTCACAATGTTTTATACCATCAACCTCTCCCCATTACTCGTAATCAAGAAAGGTTTTATGCTAATAATTATTTTGAGTAATTACCAATAGTATCCAGAGTCCTTAAATCGAATGAGATAATATAAGGGTCGACCAGAGGGCGAACAATGATGGTGTTCTGATGTGGGTCATCCCATGTGAAAGGGTGAAGGGCCCCTCCTGAACCCAACCTTCCTTCGCCGACATAAAACAGATCGGTAATAAATCTAGTTCCGTCGGGACACAGTCGGAACATGTGACGGCTGTGTTGCAGCGTCACAGCTCGGTGTCTCTCTGGAGCGCCAACAATGACGTCATCATTGCCGCGTTGCGTCGTGTGTGTAACCACTTATGAAGCACTTCATAAGGAAAAGTCGAGAAAACCTTCGATTCATGTGTGGGAGTGACGTTTCGGCCCCAAGGAGCAACCAGTTGGCAGTTTTCTCACTTGGCGTATCCTCACATTTGCATACCATAACAAATCTGTAAACACTTGGATCCAATATTGGTCATCGAAGTTGCAAGAGAATGATGAAAGAAAAAAACCATTTTGCAAACATTGTGTGTGCTTTCAGATGCCTAATATAAAAAAAAGGCTTCGATCCTGGCCTTCAGGCCTGAAGTATTTTATTATTTCAGTGAGAAAGTACTTCTTTTTCAAAAACTCTTTTTAGAGGAATATGCTTCTCATAATGTTTTATATCAACAGCTCTCAATTGCTCGTAGCAGGTTTTTCTTTAGCTAGTATTTACAACAGTACCTTTAAGTCGGTCCCAGAAAAATTTGAATAGTTTCTCGTTAAAAGTTACTGTACAGGTGTTTGTCTTGACTGTCATGTTTCAGATTGAAAAACTAGTTGAAAATGTGCAACAAAAGTATCTAAACAAAAATGAAATAATATTCAGTGGGTTATGCCGTCATAATAATACTAACCGTACAGCCAACGGGATTAGCGAGTCATTCATTGATAGGATTAAGGTGTGGATTTGTCTGGAACTCCCTAGCCAGACCCCGGATCAACACTTTGAAACCCTTCCATGAACCACTGACCCCCTTTTAGTAGTTGGGTTCAATTCGAATCACCTTTGGGACCCTTTCGGTCTGCGGTCTAGATGATGTTTTTATTATTAAACATACACTTCAGGCATATTCTTCTTAATAGCAAAAACAATTCTCATGCACATGATTGTTTCCATCTTTCTACTCATTGGTGCAATAGCCGTACTCTTTGTTTTGAGTCAATTTCATAGAGATGCTGAAGCAGAAAATATTGCTTAAAGACAGTGGACACTATTGGTAATTGCCAAAGACCAATCTTCTCACTTGGTGTATCTCAACATAGGCATAAAATAACAAACCTGTGAAAATTTGAGCTCAATCGGTCGTCGAAGTAACGAGATAATTATGAAATAAAACAACCTTGTCACACGAAGTTGTGTGCTTTCAGATGCTTGATTTCAAGACCTCATATTCTAAATCTGATGTCTCGAAATCAAATTTGTGGAAAGTTACGTCTTTTTCGGAAAGTACTCCACTTCAGATGGAGCCGTTTCTCTCGATGTTTTATACTATTAACCTCTCCCCATTACTCGTTACCAAGAAAGGTTTTATGCTAATAATTATTTTCAGTAATTACCAATAGTGTCCACTGCCTTTAACACTGTTTAATGAGCAGGATACCAGGCACAAATTGTAGCTGGCTGGTAACCTTGTTCTGATAAGCGTAACTTAGGTAGGAGTAGCTGATTTTTGTGCTTAGGCAGCTCTATGAAATTGGGTCCTGTTGCCACTGAGACTTCGCGCCTTTTCTGAGCACGCTGAAATTAACTTGGCGGGTGTGACTATAATTGCCGTTATGGTATCCTCCGTGAACGATAAGTGGTTGCCCCATTGGTCTAGTTTCATGACCTCTTCTTTCAACACTGACAAGTTATGTTTCTTGAAATCGTCACCACAACATAAACAATTACTGATTTGTTACTCAATTGTTTTTCAATTGAATTGAGTGTCGCGGCCGAGCATCAAAATCTAAATCTGAAGGCTGCGTCATCAGAGTGTGGGTTCGACTCCTGGTCGTGACACTAATGACCCGGCCTAGCAAGACACTATAATTGATTTTCGATGAATAAATGGTATATCTTGGAAAGGGTATACAGATGTGAATGATTAGCTATCTGTTAGCGGCTGCCGTATAGCTGCATACTCCAAATGAGTTGGGATAGTTTAAAGGCAGTGGACACTTGGTAATTACTCAAAATAATTATTAGCATTAAACCTTTCTTGGTAGCGAGTAATGGGGAGAGGTTGATGGTATAAACCATTGTGAGAAACGGCTCCCTCTGAAGTGACGTAGTTTTCGAGAAAGAAGTAATTTTTCACGAATTTGATTTCGAGACCACAAGTTTAGAATTTGAGGTCTCGAAATTAAGCATCTGAAAGCACACAACTTCGTGTGACAAGGGTGTTTTTTCTTTCATAGTTATCTCACAACTCCGACGACCAATTGAGTTCAGATTTTCACAGGTTTGCTATTTCATACATATGATGAGATACAGCAAGTAAAAAGACTGGTCTTTGACAATTACCAATAGTGTCCACTGTCTTTAAGGAGTGCTTTTGTGGCCCAATAGACAGGGTCACGGTAATAGCGTATTGCCCGGGTGCTTTCAAGGTAATTTAAAAGTGCCTAAACTTCTGTTATAGAAACAAGGGTGTGAAGGAAAAAATCTGACGCTGCCTCAGTCACAACTAGACTGATAATTCACTGCTAGCTACACTCAGACACTTCTAGTCTATACATGACCTTGATAATATGTAGACAAGCCAATACTGTATAGACTAGTCCTGTCGATAATATATACAAGAACCCAGACGAGCAAAGACATCTTCGCTAGAAATGGGGACACAGAACTGAACTTGAGTTGTTCCATTATGACTGCAATGAATGTTTCATCAACATGTAAACATACTTGGAGTTCCCACTTCACTGCGATGCCTGCAGTAGAAGCCACACTTGGAAAGTAGACCATTGAACCCCTATTATTCACGCGTGAACTTGAGAGAGAAGCAAATGGAGCATTCCGAGAAATCTTCCACTTGTTTGACTTTGTCAAGTGCATGGGTTGGTTAAGACGTTACTACCGCGCGAATAACCACGGGGAATATTGGGGACAAGATTTGCCTGTTTCTACTGCATTACCTTATTTGATACCAAGGGAACTATGCAGTGATAGCTTTTTTAAAGTTCCAAACTAAATAGCCTTTGACGAGTATCATCAATTTTTGAGGCTATTAACGTTTTTGGAGAAAAAAAAGTTGACCTACGACCGACAAATGGGGGCGCTGCTCTGCGGTACGCAAGATCCCAGACCGAGTGCCAGCAGCAAGATAACCGCAGTGCGGTTTCCAGGTATCATTTATCAACTGAAAATAGATCAAACCACAAGACTTGGCTGGCTGTCGCACTGTCACTTTCTGTTCCATCAAAGTCTTTCTCTGGGTTGATCTAAAGTTCACAAACGGGAGGTTATTCCCGTTTTCGCCAATTCTACCAATGTTGTATAAATTCGTAACAAGTTATGGGGAGCCCAGGTTTGGACAACCTCGTTCCAACGGGCACAGCGCACTATAGATCACCCCCTCACTTTAATGCAAAAAATGAGCCGGGAAAACGTGGCGCTTGGAGATTTGACATCTTTGGAACGAGCCGTTATGCAAGACTTTGTTAATAAGTCAGTTGTTCTTCTCACCAGTGTTTTGCTTGATAATGTTTTCTTCACAAACTTGAACCCATTTTGATCCTCCTTCAGAGTTCATCATAATAGTTACGATTGAGCTCCCTTAATAAATTAACAGAAAATCAGCCGCTCGCTCTGTAAGCATTTGTTTGGTCACTTATTTGAATAGGATATAAGAAACTGTACAAAATAAAAAATTTGTGTACTAATTCTTCAATGATCAATTGACGCAACAAGTACGAGTTGATACGTAAATGGGCACGCACTGCTGTCATGTCCTTACACTGCTGCCGTGCCCTTTCAAGAAATGTCTTTATAATACAGTCCTTTGTTTTCTCAAGTTCATCCTTGACCCTGTTTTCATCATCAAGATGTCCTTCTAACCTCTACAGTCAACACCATAGTGTCAACACTCACTCAAGGAGAGTGCAATAATGGTATCATTGATAACCTCCAATGATCCTTGCTCCCCATTCTGTCATGAAAAAAAAAATGTCAGTGTGTGTTCCCTTTCTACGGAAGCTTATTACTGCCACATGAATAAAAAATAGCTCTCTTATTGCGTACGTACACGGTAAGTTATCGTGTACATTTATCGTGTACATAAGAGAAGAGTTTTTGATTTATTGTGTGTGTACACGATAACTTATCTCGTGCATGTACGACAAGCTCTCGTGTACATACACGATAATTGTTATATTTATCGTATACGTACACGATAAGTTTGGATTTATCATGTAATTGTACACGATAACTTATCGTGTACGTACACAACAATTTCTCGCGTACGTACACGAAATATTTTTGTATGTATCATGTACCTACAGGACAAGCTTTGAATTATCGTGTACGTACACGACAAGTTTTCGTGTACGTACATGATCAGATGAGAGCTAGTTTTATTCATGTGGCGGCAATAAGCTTCCTTAGCTTTCACTATGCTGCACGTGAAGTAAGTGTGTCTCCTTGTATGAAAACGCAGCTCTGTCTTGCCTACACTCTGTAGACTCGGTCTGTGCACTAAAATGCTCTGTGTTGCCTACACTCTGTAGACTCGGTCTGTGCACTAAAAGGCTCTGTGTTGCCTACACTCTGTAGACTCGGTCTGTGCACTAAAAGGCTCTGTGTTGCCTACACTCTGTAGACTCGGTCTGTGCACTAAAAGGCTCTGTGTTGCCTACACTCTGTAGACTCGGTCTGTGCACTAAAAGGCTCTGTGTTGCCTACACTCTGTAGACTCGGTCTGGGCACTAAAAGAAAAAACAGATTCTTGAACGCGATAAAAACACTTGTTCTCAAAATAATGCACCCCTCTTTGGAGTTATTTCCTTGGTTCCTGTACTTACGTTGATAGCAACGAAGATGTTTTCTTTAAGTATTTTTGTAAAAAATAAAAACTTTTTGATATACAAGTGTTCTTGTGAAACAATGCACAACCCCATACAGTTGCCCCATACGGTGCTTTCAAGATACTTTGTATTAAAATACAAAGTATCTTGCTATGTATAATACTAGTACTATCACACATACAACCGCAGCACTGCTAATTTATTAACAGCTTATCAATATCTGGTATCTCCATATCAAAGAAGACCTCTTGAGGTCAAAGGTTGACCTCAAACGGGAGTCACATAACTGTAACACTCTACACACACGTGTAGCTATGTTTATCTTGCACCATACATAAACAGGTCATCACGTAATGATATAACACACAACTATTAACAATATATTGAGCTATCAATTTTGGAATGGAGCTAGACCAGGTGCTTGTTTTCCTTGGTGATTTTGGTCGTTTTCAAACTCTCGTCTACATTCTGATTTGCCTGGCCGGTCAGATCCCATCGGCATGGCACATGCTGGCCATATCGTTCCTGGGTGCGGTACCGGACTATCGGTGCGATGCCCCCCCGGGTGATCAGCCCGAGGAGACGGCGGTGCCGGAAGCTGATGGTGGGTCAGTGAAGATCTCCTCGCAGTGCGAACAATATGTGAATGTTTCTGTTGATAATACGACTGAACCATGTGGTGACGGATGGGTGTATGATTCCACTTATGGCAACACAATAGTTACAGAGGTGGGACAAAACTTGATTCAGCAACTGGAATATTTATTATACCACTTTCATACCTTGTACTGTTTAATAATATGTTACGTAATGCATAAGGTTTATGTGACACGGCCGTAATACAGGCTGGACCTATACAGGAAACATGCAATCGATTAATAATGTTTTATCGGACCATGCAAAACTGTAATAATGTTCACTTTTGGGGATCGCGAGTAAGGGTTTTGTCTTTTTGTCCTTGTGCACTGCAAGAACACAAAGACAAAACCCTTACTTGTGTATGTATATATATAGAGTAAAAAATAAAATAAAAACATAGGGTGATTGTGTGACCTCGTTACATCATCACTTTAATACTCCTCTTGTCATATTGTAGAAGTGACGCATACACATAGCAACAATCCTACTAATTAATGCACACAATTAGTACGGCCTTACATTTGTCAATTATTCTGCCCCTACTCTCCTCATTAACATTTAGTGGTTATCCACGCACTGGTATGATCATTGCGTTTTGGCGCTGCACCCTTGTTGTTGCAAATGGGTACTCCAGACCTGCACTCAATCCCATTGAATGTTGAGCATCCATAAACCGATTGCGTTGCGCCTTCCTGTCCAACTACCTCACACTCTTTATTATGTACGATGGAATAAACATAACGTAAACGTACTAAACAAACGTAACGTAAACGTACGTTACGTCAAAGATGAACGTAACGTATTATTAAACGTACGTTACGTCAGAAATAAGCGTAATGTAAACGTACGTTACGTCAAAAAACGTAACGTAAACGTACGCTGCGTCACATTGGGCGTAGTCGGTTTGTACAATCTTAAATACTGTCTATCTTCCCTTTATCCGTAGTGGGACCTCGTCTGTGGTAAGGATGCCTCCGTAGAATTATCGCAGACAGTGTTCATGACGGGCGTGATGGTAGGCTCTCTTCTCTTCGGTCATTTATCTGATCGATACGGCCGCCGTCCCGTCTTCTTCTTGTCCCTCTGGGCTCAGGTCGCCTTTGGTGTCGGAGTGGCATTAACGGGCAACCTGTACGGCTTCATGGCGGTGAGATTCTTCGTTGGTGTAATCGAGCAGGTATACGGAACAAGACGTACTTTGACGTTGCTGTTTTGTTTGTTTAGTAAGAGACAAAAATATAATCTAACACAAATTCGTCTGTAATTTGCAATGAGAGATTTTTTGTTCAAACGCTATAGGTGGCAGTAGAGTTGCCGGATGAAATCAAATTTTTCGAGAATCCAAGACAGTTTTCTTTGGTCACCTGTTAGCTAGACGCCATTTTGTGGTCCAAGAATGACGTCTAGTCAGGTGTACGTGTGCGAACATGCGTTTGGGGACCGAAAATGGCTTCTAAAACGTAAGTTGTCGCAACTGGGTACCCAGTACCCGTACAGTACCCAGTACCCAGAACCCAGTACCCAGCTCTGGCATAGCCTAACCTCACTGATTCTCGTGATCTGTTTCCCCCTGTAGGGTGTAGATATTACGTCATACGTGATGGTTACCGAGATGTTCTCCCCGTCTAGGCGAGCCTTCGCTGGTATCTTGTTGACCCTATTCTGGGCGAGTGGGATCATGTCATTGTCCGGTCTGGCGTACCTGCTTCGTGACTGGCGGCATCTGCAGCTTGCTATAACGTTACCCAGTTTACTTACGATCCCACTCTGGTGGTAAGATATTAAAGGAGTAGTTAGTGTTTGGATTTTTTGGTTGTTTAATCTTTTGACATTGTAGGCCTATACATGCATACATTTAAAATTGTCCTGATGGTCATGACACAAGTTTTTTAATATCATCATAGATATGTCGTCATAGATATGTCAGAACAACTTAAAGTTGTCAGTCTGATTCACGCTTTCATTATTTTTAGACAAATATTTTCAACAGCTATTTATCAAAGTGAAATAAAATGATAAAAATGTAGCTTATTGATAAGGAATGTTTATATTATAGGATAATACCAGAGTCTGCAAGATGGCTGATGTCTCGTGGTCGCGTAAAGGAGGCGGAGGCCATACTACAACGTATAGCGCGGTTTAACAGGGTACCGTTACCAGACGATGTACTATCCACGGAGGATCTATCGTCTGGTTCCTCTAAAGTCTCTACAGAAAGAGCATTGGAAAACGAAGGATTCCAAACTGGTGAGTGCCACTTCAATTCAGCTGTTTCATTAAATTTGGTAGTGTTTTGTAATGTTGCCGGTTCTGTATACTTCTAGGAGTTGAGACTGTTTCAGAATTGCGCATTGCGGAAAAATCAGGAAAAGATGCACACGTTTGTTTACAATTTGTAGCGATTATTCGATTCTTTATTGGGCTTAATGTTAAAACTAAATTCTCGTTTTCGGTACAAGTACATTAGACAAATCATCAAGGTGGAATGTGACTGTTTAAACAATCACTTCGTTTTAATCCGTCTGCAATTACACGTTTTTCCTAAAGCGGCTCTTTAAAGAGAATATCTGGGTTATTTCAGAAAGTTCATTAATGAGAAAAGGGTAGAGCTCCCTAATAATATTGGTCACAGGGAAACATTCCTGCAAAATGTTGCACATGAGTTTTATGAAAAAAGAACACCCACGTCTTATTGCTTCAAGTTTAATTTGTATAGTGGTTCACATACATGTTTTCGAACTTGAAGTGGACTGTGTTCTCTTATGTTATCCATCTGGGCTTCTTAGGGGATGTTGCTGAAAAGCCCTTAGGGCTAGACGAAACACCCGACGGGGTGGAGGAGGGGGCGTTGAAGGAGAGAGTACGGGGCCACACTGCAAAGATCACCCATGATCATCACGCCGGCAAGCCGGAGCTCTTCACCCTATGGCATTTGTTCAGCACACCCGGGATGAGACGTATATCGATCGTAATGATATTTGCTTGGTGAGCTGGATTTTTTTTGTGGGGTTTGTCTCTTCTTTTTTTTGTGTTGAGAGGTGATGATTTTAAGGTCTTGGGTGCGAAAGGGAAGGGGATCCAGAAGACACGCTACTGACTAGACTCGATGGGTTGTTTGAAGGGCAAGAGTTCACCCTTTTAGGGGGAAATGTCACTTCGGGAAGACATTTTGTACGGAATTCATGGACAATGCTTAATGCACGTATCTTCATATTGATTGAGCTTGAACATTCTAATCGATTCCCGCAAATGTCTTGAACATTGAAGTATTTCAAGGGCAGCTTTTACCCTTCGACATTGGAGCCACTATTTGGTATATCTTGGGTATGCGATTTGAATACTGTATGAGTGTTTCAATCGAAAAACAGTTCAGGGCATCACCTTTGACCCGGAAGCTTTTCAAGTAGTATAGGTAACAAGTGACTATTTAACGCAATGTAAAGTGGATAGAGGTTTAAACTTAATTTGGGAATTATTATACACAAAATAACCAGACAGGCCTAATTGTAAATATGATTATGAATGTTTAATAATGATTTTTCTCGCATCAAAAACCATCTAGGTTTATTTTCAAAATAATATACTATTTTTGAAAGTGTTGCCGTATTACCTTTTTCTTCTCTTATTTTTAAGGTTCGTGAATAGCCTGGTGTACTACGGTCTGTCACTGAATACCAGTAGCTTAGCTGGAGATCCGTATCTCAACTTCTTCCTTAGTGGAGCTGTGGAGATACCTGCGTATATAGTCTCCACTGCAGTCGTTACTTGGTAAAAAACAAATATATATACACCCGTACAATAGATCCGTAACTTTTTCTTACATTTGGATTGTGAAGATCCCTGCGTATTAGTCTCCAATGCAGTCGTTACTTGGTAAAATACAGACACCCTTTACAGATGAAAAAAAAAAACACATTAAAAACGAACGCCAGCTGAAAATTTTGAAGCATGCAAACAAACACAAATCTTTCAAAATGCATAATAGGATTTATAAAGATACAACATAGTTTCACTATTTCATAAATAAAAGTATACACAATCATCGTGCTTCACCCTTCAATTTTACTGAATATGTTTGAACTCTTAAGGTAGAAGATTGTGTCCCCCGCACCCCCCCCCCCCCATATGGCGAACTACACACAAACTACTTCTGATATAGCGCCCTCTTTTTATGACTCCTTGAAAGGTTTGGACGTCGTTTGCCTCTGTGTGTATTCCACGTCGTTGGAGGTGTTGCCTGTATTGCAACTGCATTTATTCCTGAAATGACAGGTAGGCCTAAGTCATATCAAATCCTGTCTAACATTTTCTTTAATCAGGGTTCACTTTCATGGGACCAGATATTTTTTTGCTAACAGTGATGCATTAGGTAAGATGTAAACCCATTATTTTAAACCATCTTACACTTTCCCCCATTTGTGGCTGGTCCATAAAAATAGTGAGGCTGGAAGGTAGGAACAATTGTTTGTGCCATTTTGTATGTTACTTTAGAAGGACAAAGATCGGTAGACCTTTAACTCGTCCAGCCTAACCCCTGCTAGAAAAAAAATCTTAAAGTCGTTCGATCTTGGCGTGTATATACTGTCAGTTTTATGTACCAAAGATGTGGTACTAATTTTTGTTTTACCCTTGCACCGATGTGTGCTTAAACTGTATACTTAGCATTTTCCCGAGTTGTGTGAACAAAATCACAGGCATATTACTCGGATGGAATTCGAACCCAAGACCTTTGCATCTAGAGCAGTGGCAGTGGACACTATTGGTAATTACTCAAAATATTTATTAGCATAAAACCTTACTTGGTGACGAGTAAAGGAAGAGGTTGATGGTATAAAACATTGTGAGAAACAGCCCTCTGAAGTGCCATAGTTCGAGAAAGAGGTAATTTTCCACGAATTTGATTTCGAGACCTCAGATTTAGAACTTGAGGTCTCGAAATCAACCATCTAAACGCACACACCTTCATGTGACAAGAATGTTTTTTTTTCTTTCATTCGTATCTCGCAAGTTCTATGACCGATTGAGCTCAAATTTCCACAGGTTTGTTATTTTATGCATATGTTGAGATACACCAACTGTGAAGGCTAGTCTTTGACAATTACCAATAGTGTCCACTGGCTTTAAACTGTATTAGTATTTTCCCGAGTTGTGTGAACAAAATCACAGGCATATTACTCGGATGGGATTCGAACCCAACACCTTTGCATCTAGAGCAGTGGCTTAACAACCAGACCACCAAGATCGCCCTGATGTGGTACCTGTTTGAATTGTTGCCTCTTCCAACAAAGCCTGTATGTGATTTGATTATTTGATTGGAATTTTGTTTTGTATAGAATCCGGTACGGACCTCACTGCTCTGATTGTCACCACGGCCATGTTGGGCAAGTTTGGTATCGCAGGTTCCTATGCGATCGTGTTTCTCTATGCTTCAGAGCTCTACCCAACAGTGGTCAGGTAGTATAGTCTGCTTTATACATGCCATTGCTTAGCAGGAATAAGCAATGACTTACATTGGCCCAAGTTCATATCGCTGCTTAATGGTAAGCAAACTTTCGTGCTTACTGTAGCAGAACAAATTGCTAAGGTGCAAGCGTAATTTATAGGTTAGCAGAAAAATAATGCGGCCATATTGCGCGTTCACCATGGATTTGCATTGTGACGTCATTTATTTTCGTGCACTCAGTAAGCACCGGAAGGTTAGTATACCTTTTCGTGTGCTAACGGTTAGTATCGCTATTAAATGGAAATCGCATACTATGCACAAAATCGGCCGCTATAAGCAGCTCTATGAAAATGGGCTTAGATTAGAATAGTTTTGCTTAGCATAAACAGGTTACCAGCCAAAATTATATAAAGTTTACATTGTTGTGGCTGTTGCCCGCGCCCCACCGAATTTTCCTAAGCAAAACTCTAAGCTAAATAGCTTTATGAAATTGGGCCAAGGTGATAAACAGCGGCCTTCTGTATAGGATATTATATTATAGCCATTAATTTGTATATCAAGTTGTGAGGAAGTTATTTAAAAACTATTTGAATTTGGCGCCTCGGTAACTGCATGTATTGCTCCTCGGCTCCAATTTTGTATTCAGGCGTGAAATTCTAAATCTTTCCAATGTGTAAGTCTTGACTGTCCCAACACTACTACACATCAACCCACAATAATAGCGGTTCGCGATTAATTTTTCTGCATTACGAAATTGCAACTGTCGTAGTGCTTTTCAATGGGGATTTGTTTTCTTCTAAATCGATTTAAAAAAGAGAATCCTTAAAAATAAAATCAGAAAATTGCTGGCGGTTCACTATCCCTCTCATCATCACAATGCTTTAAAGGCAGTGGACACTATTGGTAGTTACTCAAAATGATTATTAGCATAAAACCTTACTTGGTAAAGAGTAATGGGGAGAGGTTGATGGTATAAAACATTGTGAGAAACGGCTCCCTCTGAAGTGCCATAGTTTTTGAGAAAGAAGTAATTTTCCACGAGTTTGATTTCGAGATCTCAAGTTTAGAACTTGAGGTCTCGAAATCAACCATCTAAACGCACAGAACTTCGTGTGACAAGGGTGTTTTTTCTTTCATTATTATCTCGCAAGTTCGATGACCGATTGAGCTCAAATTTTCACAGGTTTGTTATTTTATGCATATGTTGAGATACACGAACTGTGAAGCCTAGTCTTTGACAATGTTTACCAATAGTGTCCACTGGCTTTAAAAACCTTTTTGTTCTATCACATTATTTTGTTCTCATGGTAGGAATCTCGGAATTGGATTGTCATCTTTTGCGTCTCGTGTTGGCGGAGTACTCGCTCCGATAATCATGTACTTGGTAAGATCCTTTTTTATCAAACCCCTATTTCAACACTTCCTCTCTACGCCGGTTGTAGAGTTGGGATTTGGCCAACAGAGGGCGACCTTTGTTAAACCCATACCCAAGACACAGCCGTATTATTGGGTGCTTTCGTTTAGCTTCCCCGGGTCGACCCCGGTGTGTGGCATTTGTTTTGTCCAGGACAAACGTGTGCAGATAATAAACCCACGTTCGTCCTGGAAAAAAACCCGCCACACACCGGGGTCGACCCAGGGAAGCTAAACGAACGCACCCATTGAGAGAGTTGCGGTAGTTTGCGATTAGAAGCCATTTCGGTCATTAAAAAATGCATTTGCGCGCGCAGGGTACCAGGCGAGACTGTATTTTTAGAATGTGCTTTTATTTGCCCGAAACGGCGTCCAGCAACCGCTCTAAAGAAAGACAATTGACAGTCATTGACAATTAATCTTATTATGGTCGACATGTATCATCCCTATCTAATGTATAATCGGTGGTACAAGATTTATATTCCTGTAGGCATAGAAGCATGAATGAAAAGAATGACTCTGAAAGCAGCTCATTTCGAATTCGCCTTTTTAACACCAGCTTTGGAATGACACTCATCCTCGATCTTGCCATTTTAGAAATAATCCTCAAATAGGGAACATTATGCATAATTGCATTATTATGTAGGCTAAGAGATGTTAAATTTGCATCGGGGATAAAGAATATATCATAAAAACGTAGTCTCATCAAAAGACAGGAAATGACAGTGTTACAGAACATTATAAAGAGCCCTCGCTGCGATGTAAAAAAAAATGCTCCCAGGCGTCCACATATAGCATCTACGGCTACGGCTACGACTGTTGCTAAGGGTGTTGCTATGGACTTCCTTTACTTCAGTGCTTGGTAACGCGGCGATCTTGCCTTAGCCGTATCCTTAGCCACCAACTCGACCGCCAGGATTCTGATTTTACTGATGTGTTATTGTTACCATAGGGTAAGGTGATTGGCTGGGTGCCTATGGTGATCTTTGGAGGGTTGTCGGTGCTAGCTGGACTGAGTGTGTTGGTTCTTCATGAGACGCTGGGGAAGAAACAACCGCAGACAATTGAAGATATCGAGAAGACAAAATACCATGTGGAAGAAGAGAGAAGTGGATAAGAACGTGTTAGTCAACTCATTCTCAAAAGTTCGGAACCGTTTTTTTTATCACTTTTAATAGTTGGTAAGCAGTTTCCAACAGCTAATTCCATTTTCCCGTTTTTGTATTAATTTCATAAACTGGATGACTAGAATTAAAATATCAGCCCGAAATAAAATCAATCCTGCAAACACCGTGAGGAGGTTCTGTTTGTAAACTTACTTTGATTATGTTTTTATTTTTTATTATTAAAGATGCATGTAAAATACTTTGCCTATTTAACATATAAATATATATGTGAAATATAAATAACTATAGGTTCGAAAAGGTAATGAAGCTCTCTTTTAAAGTGTCGCATTTTTTTTTTTTTTTTTTTTGAAATACAAATCCAAAAATTTAAGTGGTATTTAATTTAATACGATTTAAAAATATTTTCGGGAGCCACACATTATCCCACCTCCATCAGACGAAGAAAACAAAATTGTGTTCGTTTCATGTTCGGGAAAAATATTTGTTTAAAATGTCTTTCGGCGAAATCTGGCCATGTAACCGCATTATTTGTATTTTTGGTTAATACATGAACTTTAAAACTGCTCTTCCTTTGTGTCAATGTGGAACTCTCGCTTTAAGATGTCTAAGTATTCAACGATTTGAAGAAATCTGCATAACAATTGGCCATTACGTCATCTTCTACAGGCGCGCGAATTAACACAATAGTTCGAAATCTAACTCGGTTTGTAACAGCGGGTTCATAGTATACAACAGTGCAGTTGGCCCCGTTGTTAATACGATGGAATGTGCATAGCAGTTGGGAGCCTGAGTTTGATGGGCAGTTCTGCCGGTCGGAAACAAAACCAAGTCGCAGTTTGAGGCTTCAAGAGAGACTTCATGATGGGTGTGACAGAGGTGAGAACAAATAGTACTAGGACTTTTTAGGTTAAGATTTGCAGTAAGCTTCTATTAAGATGAACATATATATTGGGGCAGATAGGGGCAATATTTGGGGTGAATTGCGCCATTGATGATACAAGAATGGAACATAATCTAAACTTGCAAGTAGATACACACATTTTGAGATAAAGTGAACACATTACTATAACACTATTTGGTTGAAGCAAATATACATATTGGAACCTCGCCATACAGCCACAATATGTTCCGAGGGGGATGTTTGGCGATATTACGATGTCCCCGTGAAAACAATTGTAGAATAAAAAGCAAATTACGAATATCTTTTTCAGGAAAAGTTTCCGTATGGCGCCACCACTTTTTCATTCGATATGAAAAAAATAAAGTATCAAATTTTCAGAGCAAACTCTGACTGTGTGCCAAATTGCACCTCCTTAATGTTGGATAACTTTCCGTATGGCGCCACCACTTTTTCATTCAATAATATAGTATCTAATTTACCTGATTGATATATCCCTTTTTGTAAAAATGAGTGAAAAAGTGGTGGCGCCATGCGGAAAGTTATCCAACAAGTTTCCGTATGGCGCCACCACTTTTTCATTCGATATGAAAAAAATAAAGTATCAAATTTTCAGAGCAAACTCTGACTGTGTGCCAAATTGCACCTCCTTAATGTTGGATAACTTTCCGCATGGCGCCACCACTTTTTCACTCATTTTTACAAAAAGGGATATATCAATCAGGTAAATTAGATACTATATTATTGAATGAAAAAGTGGTGGCGCCATACGGAAACTTTTCCCTGCAGGGGTGGATTTCACAAAGAGTTAGGACTAGTCTTATCTCGAGTTAGGACCATATACTCGTCCTAACTTAGGACTATCCATGCAATTTGTATATCTCCTAGGACTAGTCCTAAGTTAGGACTAGTCCTAACTCTTTGTGAAATCGACCCCTGAACACGTAAATGAAATAGTTTGATGGTATAAATTGTTAATGTTTTCATTATTTTTTTGATCGTCACACCACAGTTTGTTTCAAACAACATCAAGTTTGTCTGGCACTCGGCACCGGTGCAGCTGGCCGTGCTCGCTTTCGAGTTAATGGCCCACTATGCAGCCTCTGCGTTGGAGTCACTGGTGGCTTCGGAAGGGCCGAAAGCCCCGGTGACCACCCCTCAAGATCCGGTCAAGAAGGCAAATCATGATAACCCGATGAAAGAGAACAAAGATAAAGATAAGGCCGAATACAAAAATGCTGTGGTAAGTTATTTGTATCCAAAGGGTGGAAATTTGATCGAGGATAAAGAATATTTTCCCGAGCTCTGTGAAAAAAAAATCAAAGGCATATTACTCGAGTGGGATTCGAACCCACGAACTTTGTAATTATCTGTATCTACCTTGAATAATAAATATGAAGCAATTTTCAGAATTTTTTTTTTAAAGAGGCGTTCAATAGCAACAAATTAGTAAGTTTTATTGTACCAAGTCCCATTTCTCTAACGTCTTTCTGGTCTAAGTTTTGATGGCAACAATAAATTTCTTGTTGAACAGGGTGGTGCTAGTCTAATGGCAAGACTCAAAGCTTACTCGATTCAAGCTGTGCAAGTTTTGGTGAGTGATGGCATTGTTTTAGTATGGATTCTTAATTGTATCTAATTAACCCAGTTTTATCAATGAGAACAAGAATAATGTTATTTTACTGATTATGATCTTCATTGACTGATCTATTTTGTACAATCTATTTGGAAGAAAAAAAAATACAAATTCAATATTTTGTTTCTTTGAAACCCCCTTGAACCTTATCATAAACTATTTGTCATTGTCGATACTGAAGTAAATGTAATTGGATGCCTTTGTCTTTTTATTTCTGTGCCTCATTTATATGCAGTCATTTGTTTTACATGCAAAATATACTTCTTTCTTGGTAACGCATGACAATTGGTACTATTCACTGCGGCAGTGAAAAAAATCAACTTAAGGCAGCCTTAAGTTGATTTTTTGGGGAGAAAACTGTTTAAACTTAGGTCGACCTAAAGTAGACATGTTTCTTTTGGCATATTACCAATGTTAACCAATATTGAACTATCTCCAAAAAAGAACATAGAAAAACGTCATTATGGATTGAATTGAAATGGCAAAAGAACCAGATTGGAAAGCTTAAATTTGGGCCTATCATAGAACATGGCAGTCTGCAGTATTTCCCCATAGGACATAGACCTACTACAGATGTAGTATTCTCTTGTTTTTTCTTATCCCCCTTTCACTTTTAATTCACACCGTTTTCAATGGGTGCGTTCGATTAGTTTCTCTGGGTCGACTCTGGTATGCCCCGGTACTTTCGAATAGCTTTGGTGTCATTCCAGGGCCTCACCCGGGTCAGCCCCAAGTGCCCTGCTTGTGGGTGGGTCACTTGGGGCTGTCCCCAGGTGCATGACGTCACCACGAGAGGATGAGTGATCGTTCGATTAGCTCTTGTCAGGGGTTTACCCGAGTGAGCACCGCGGGGTCGCAACAGGGAAGCTAACCGAATGCACCCTAAAAGATAAAAAACAAGGCAATAATTCAAATACTAATTCAAATACCATTATTTCTCTAGGTTGTGCTACTGAGATGTGTTGAACATTGGCTACGCTCTCTCGTTGACCAGGCGCCCTCTGTTGACGCATCAGTCGAGGAACGGCGTAGGGTGGTGGCCAAGAAGAGACTCGAACAACTCGGTTTAATGACCAGAGTCTGCCGGTGCGCCCTCTACGCCGTGACCGATACCCTACGTGACATAGGCGTGACGGTACGGTGGCTTGAATGTGCTAAAGGGACACTTCACGTATCCGGGAACAGTGAGTTTAAATTTGGATATTTCGAAGATTTACCACAACAAATTTATATTTTGAGACATTCTCAACAATGCATTCTTGTGTACAAGTTACACATACAGAGTTTCTACAAAAATGTCCCTGTGGGCACCCAAGTCTTTAGAATGTCCTTATGGCGTCATTTTGTTTTCCCTATCTTGTTTTGCCAATACAGGTGTGCCGATTCCCACAAAATGATTGTCCCAAAACCACTTTGATTGTCCAACCGTATCAAATATTTATCTTAAAATCTATCTTGCTTGATTTGTATTGCAGAGAAAGTTGACAACAGCCCAGTGAAGGGACGAACCTCTGTCACTCCAACCAAACGCAAAGACTTTGAAGAGAGTGATGACGAAGAGGAGGAGACAGGATTACTGGATGAGTTAGAGAGGAGCTACGATTCTCAAGAAGATGAAGATTATGAGGTAGGTGCTTGGCGCCCCCCTCCCCCAGCCCAACTCCCCCCCCTTCGAAAAAACCCTATCCAAAACAACAGCAAACGATCTACACTGTGTATTATTTCATTGCTATTATGAGCTCTATAGGGGCATACTGATGGTGCACATTAGATGGTTATCTCAGTGGCGTTACACTGTCCCCTGGTGTATGTCCCAAGGTGCCCCCATTTGCAATCTGGGCGCAATTTCATTGAGCTGCTTAGCACGAAAAATTTGCTTAGCATGAAATTTCTTCCTTGATAAAAACAGAATTACCAACAAAATTTCCATTTGCTGCATATTTCTTGTTACTGGTATTCAGCTTTTGTTTGCTTATCCTGAAAATCACGTGGAAATTTGGTTGGTAACCCTGTTTTATCAAGGAAGAAACTTCATGCTAAGTATTTTTTTGTGCTTAGCAGCTCTATGAAATTGGGCCATGGACATTTGAGGTTAAATTGTTATTAGCCTTCTCATGCCAATTCCAATGTTTAAAACAAGTAATTACACGAATCTGCATGCAGAAAATGTATTGGGTTTTTTTCTCATAGAAGAGTAACCAATTTTTTTAAAGTATTTAATTGCATTAAAACAAGAGCGCCAAAATGTTTTTTTTTTTAAGGGGAAATGTGTTAACGAAAGCTACGCTTGTTTTGGGCCAGAAGTACCCCATGGAATAATTGTGCACCCCTTATACCCCCCCCCCCCCTTAAATGACACCTATAGTTTTGCCTCTGGTAGTAATCCATTTCGTCATTCACAGCCACCATGCGATGCTGATGTCAGCACAGACTCCGAGGAATACAATGATGATGGACAGACAGATGACGAGGGGTTGGAACTCAGCGGCGCCGAGGACCCCACAAAGCCCCTCGGTCCTCGTCGGGTATCCATCCCGGTAGCAAGCGCAGCACAGACTGCGGACGAGAAGGTCAAAGTTCAACAAGTAAAGGGTGAGTTTCCTGTTTCAGAATGTGTGAATAAACCTCTTGGCAAAATTTCATAGAGCTCCTTAAGCACAAAAAGTAGCTAAGCGCAACAAAATTATGCTTACCAGAAATAGGTTACCATCAAAACTACAATGTCACATGTACAATTTGTGACTGGTACCCTGCTCATTTCTGCTTAGCCATCCCCCATCAATTTGGTAGGCAATACTTTCTGCTTATTAAAGCAGCTGTATGAAGTTTAGCCAAGATTGCATGGACAATAATGTGTAATAGTCTGGTGACTTGATTAAGTTCCCCCATCTATATAAAGCAACATCAAACTCTCAGACGATTGTACAATATTTAACTTGGCAGAGTCTGTAGAAGCAGCAGAAGACGCAGGAGAACAGAAGGAAGATGAGAAATTGACCCTCATGGAGCAACTGAACAAGAGTTATGATTCACAAGACGATACAGACTATGTCGTAAGTAAATCAATGTGTATAGTCTCTTTTCGGCCGCAAATGAAATTGTCAAAAACAGTTTTCTAACTTCTTAAACTATAAAATGTGACTAAGATTGGGGGAATTAGTTTTAAGTCAGATAAGATACTTTAAAGTGTAGATTCGTTACTACATTGTACTCGCCTTCGGCTCGTACATCCACATCTACACGTTCTCCTCCATTATGCATTCATTAATTTATTAATATTCATCATGATAAAAAAAAACATGAAATTTCATTTCCCGTGTCACTATATACAAGATCTTGAAATACAAACAAGAATTACTCTTAAAAGTACATCACACTAAAAAAATAAAAATAAAAACTCTCAAAACATTTTCTGACTGGTGTAATATTTCGTGGTGCTTTTCAGCCACCGAATGATGATGACGCCAGCACGGACTCAGAGGAGTTTAAGGCCGGCGAGACAGAGAGCGATCTCTCTGACCCCGGTTCAACAGAGGAGCCCATTGCACCACGCAGAGGCAAGACTACCACAGCAACAAGCAAAGAGGCTACCGATGAAGCCGCCCAAGGGACGGCCAGCGTCCAAGGGAAGGCCAGCGTCCAAGGGACGGCCAGCGTCCAAGGGACGGCCAGCGTCCAAGGGAAGGCCAGCGTCCACCCGATCAAAGCTCCTTCTTCTTCTGAGAATGGGGTGAAGATGAAGAATGGAGTAACGGAGAACGGAGCGAAGGCTGTGATGGAGACTAAGTTTCCGAAGGTCGACCCCGTGAAACAAAAGACGTCAAAGTTGGACAGAACCCCCTAAAAACACACAAAGGTTACCAAGATCCAAGTAAAGAAAAGAAGTGAAGGAAAATGGTATAAGATTAGTTCAAATATTTTGTGCTCAAATTTTTCGGCCATTTTGATCCCGGATGTGTAACTTGCAATGGAATACCTTCCGAGTCGTTTGGTGGCAGCGTAATTACCATTATGTGTGCACTAGTATTAATGATAAGCTTTACTTAAATATAGTGTAAGTGTGATACGACTTATGTCATGAAAGAGGACAGTAGAATAATAATTAGTATTTTGCTTTAAAAGTGTGTACGGTTTGATAAGTGGTTTGTTAATAATATTTTTCTAATTGAATGGGAAATTGAAAAAAATACAGGTGGACTATTTTTCTATCACGATAATACTAATAATATATTCTGGATTTAAAATACCTTGAATTTCTATTAAAAATAAATTACTTTTCCCTGGAGAAGATGAGTAAAGTTTAGTTTTTATTAATGTTTAGTTTTTATCGTTCGGGGTTTTTTTTCCAAAGAAAAATCTTTATAAAAAAAGCCTATTATCGGTTACGAGTGTTCACAGACAAATTTCGTTTTGTTTCATTAACACGCATTCCAATTCAAATATCAAGCAATTTCCAAAATTTAATCAAACTACTGCAGTTGCTTTTAGCCACGATTGCGTTCACTTTTCGGTTTACTTTGTGCACGCATGATACCATTCTTCTAAAGAAGGTTCTTCAATCATTCTTTATTTATAGACATTCACAACTTTGTTTTCATCATTCTGTAACTGTAGTAGAGTTTCCAACTACCTATTTTGCATAAATCGAACTGAAAGATTGACGAACCTTTCTTTTGCTGCTGACTTTTGTGAAACCGAATGATAATACGAATAATTGCGTAATTCTTTACAATAGCGCCCTCTTTTGAATCATTTTCTTCCATCCGATGTTTATTCCATGGGGGGGGGGGCTCCATTGAATTCTTTGGGAAATATATCCTAAGGGCACTGGGCAACTATAGAAAAAGATTTAACCCGATTTGTCAAGCCTCTGTTACTTATAAGTACGACTGTAAAGCACCACCCTTTTAAAGAATGTTCATGGAAACGTTCTGAATAAACCTTCTAAATCCGTCTCACGTATAACAATAGATACATGATCATTGTTTAATAAGTTATTTGGGAAGAATTTTGTCCCCAATATGATGGAAAATTGGTATAGGCTGGAGGAGTAAGATTAAAAAGAATGCGCTATTAAAAGAAGTTTGTACACAGTTCGCCATACGTGGGAGGGGTTTGCAGATTCTCCTGCATGTAATTATGTCCTCTATGCAATACACTCCGGAGGACATTATTGCATATGCAATAATGTCCGCCGGACGGTTTTGCATATGCAATCGTGTCCGCCCGGACGCTGCTGCATAATGCAATTGCGTCCGCCCGGACACATTTGCATTATACATTTGTGTCCGCCCCGTGCAAAACCGTCCTTGCAGTAAATTAAACGCCCTTGGTCGACGGAACACGTTCGCCATTTTTTTTACAAGCTAAGTGCCTATCATGAATGACATGGGAAATGTTCGGCCGTTGGGTATTTGCTGCAATCATAAAATATGTGAATATTCGTGCTGCATATTTATGTAGGTTCATGTTTCAGTGCATGCACGCTCGCTTACGCGTGCACATACACGTACAGTTGTGTACATGTCCACCGGACGGTTTCTGCATATAGCCCCGAACCCGATTGCACATGCAAAAGTGTCCGGAGCGGACAGTACCGCATGGCGAACACAATTGCATCTGACGCCGGCCTTGCATTAAGTGACGGTGACAGGGCGAGATGGCCGTTTGGTGTTGAATGGTCAATCAACCTCATCCAACAACCCAAGGCCACACCACTCAGCAACTGCAAACAACTACAAAACATCACTGTGTCAATACCACCCGGAAACTCGACAAGTTGGCTTTCCAAATTAATTGATAATGTTTCATTAAGCCTGCCACAAAAATTTTCGTGTCCCCTTGCAAACGATGCCGTTTGTGAATAATGACTGGATGTGCAAATTGGCGGCAGATGTTTTGTTTTGATTTGAGTCTTGCTCTGGCTGTATTGGTTTACACTGGTTGAAATCATAATGGTATACCATGATAACACCAATCATCACGTGAAACAACATATGACGATGTCATTACCAAAGCATACCTTTATTACTAACTCGATATGCTGTCAAGACCAACACCTTCGGCAAATATTTTGATTTCTCTGTCGACGGATCTAAATATCAACTGTTCGGGTTTGTGTACAGAGCGGTTCCCTGACTCATGACGTGTTGAACGTTGTACATTGCCTAACTGGCCATTCTATAAAAAATTAAAGGCACTGGCTACTACGGTTATTACTCATTGACAAAGTAATGTTTAGCATAACTTGCTTGATAACGAGTAATGGAGAGCTGTTAATAGTATAAAACATTGCGAGAAACGGCTCCCTCTGAAGTAATTAACGTAGTTTTCGAGAGAGAAGTAATTTTCCACGAATTTGATTTCGAGACCTCAGAATTAGATTTGGAGGTGCCAAATTCAAGCATCTGAAAGCATTATTTTTTATCATGAAAATAAACAACATTCATTGTGCATGGCACCAGACTATTATTTTATCCACCATCCAGCCTTATTGTCTGTCTTGTCATCGTCTCGTGGTTCGCTGTTTGTTTGTCTGTCTGTTTAAAGGTTGTTTTCTAAAAGCCTCGATTTACTCTAGCCAACAGCCTCATGCCTTTGCTCCTCTTTAGTTCATTCCTAGTTATTTCTTTATTTTTTCCCCAAAACATAATATTAATGTTGTTTACTTAAATGCCTTTTATTGTGTATACCTTTCTATGTACATATTTTCTAATATTTTCCACAATGAGTATGGAATAGACGTCATGAAGGATAGTACATACAATTATTGCGCGTTTGAAACAAAAGACACCGCAAGAACTTACAAATGAAACACATCAAAGCCATTGGACCCTTTCGGTTCAGAAAAAAAAAAGTTAACAGATTTACAAATAACTGACAGGGTCTACAGAAGGCAATGGTGAAAGACTTCTCTTGGAAAGATAGTCCATGAAATGCTTTACTTTTTGAGAAAACAGCAAAACAGTATAAATTCTCTTTAACGAGAATTACGGATTTATTTTTAACACATGTCATGACACGGCGAAACGCGCGGAAACAAGGGTGGGGTTTTCCGTTGTTTTCTCCCGGACTCCGATGACCGATTGAGCCTAAATTTTCACAGGTTTGTTATTGGATATAGAAGTTGTGGTACACAAAGTGTGGGCCGTGGACAACACTGTTTACCGAAAGGGTCGAATGGCTTTAAAGTGAGATTTAAAATGGTGAGGCAAAAGATTTATCCAGACAAAGTATTGGGTTGGACAACGATAGGCAAAAGAGGGTAATAATCACTTAGTGTATAGAGATTAGCATATAACATGACATGGCATGTAACAGGGGTTTGTGAGTAGACTTAAATCTCTGCGCCGGTTAAGCCTGTCTGTTTGCTAACCTGCAAACTCAAATAAAAAATGCAAAGCTATTGCAAGGTCAACATAGGAACGAGTTAACAGCATTGGGGGAGAAAGGGTGACGTTGTTAGAAAGTCTTCAAGGTTGTTGTGTCGCATTACTGGTTAAGTAAGTTTGGGTATTGAGGAAGGAAGTTTGGGGTGCGCGCATTCAAGATGGCAGATTAGAGAGTGTTAAAAATGAGCTACGAAACGACAACATTCGACGGCAGCAGGTAAGGTCACTTATACTTCACATGTAGTTTAGATCTTGTGTTTGGAGTAAAGAGTTTATTTTGGTATTGTTTAAAGGTACTGGGCACTTGGTTATTACTCATAATAAATATTGGCCCAAAAACCTTTCTTGGTAACGAGCAATGGAGAGTTATTGGTAGTATAAAACATTGTGAGGAACTGCTCTTTATGAGGTAGCGTAGTTTTTGACAACGGTAGTTTCTCGCTTTTGTTAGGCATCTGAAAGCACCCACATTTGTGCAACAAGTGTGTTTTTCCACTTGTTATTTTCTTGCAACAGCGATGACCAGTTGAGTCTTTGGCGTTTACCAAAGGTGTCCAGTGCCTTCAATAAATATATTAGTGTTTGTGTTTATAAAAATAGTTTACTGCGGTCGTGTTGTAATGGGTGTTTATGCTTTTGGTATAAATGGGGGGAAAAACGTTTAAAAATGGGGTAGCGTTGAGGAGATATCGCCAAAGTTTCGGAGAGGTTGTGTCTATCCGCAGAGAGTAAATAATTCATAATTGGAGTACACAATCTGAGAAACGTTTCTGTAAGTAACGTTTCTCAGCTTCAAGTAACTGATATTATAACCGGCTTCGAAGAGGAAAGATTCTCAAAACACTGTATCGAAAACTGTTTTACTTCCAACCAACTTAGTTCTGATTGCCATTAGCAGTAGTAACCAAACGTTACTTAAATAATTGTACTAGTTGTGATCTTAGTCATGCATTTATTAAGTTAATCGGACATCGGAGTCGGGAAAAACTCACTCCTGTTTCGCGCGTTTCGCCGTGTCATGACATGTGTTTATAACAAATCCGTACTTCTCGCTAACGAGAATTTATATTGTTTTACCGTTTTTTCAAAAAGTAAAGCATTTCATGGGCTAATATTTCAAGAGAAGTCTTTCACCATTACCTTCTGTAAACCCTGTAAATTATTTGTAAATCTGTGATTTTTTTTTTGATTTTTTTTACCGAAAGGGTCCAATGGCTTTAAAGGAAATTTTAGTATATTGTAGTTTATAATAACAGTTTGATGATGTTTTACTATTACTTTTACAATGGCCGCATTCTGGTTATTTCGTCGGTTGTAAAATTCCTCCCCTATGGTGTTTTTTTATGATCAGATGTAAGGTGCTTTTGCCATGCATAGTTTCTTTTAACTAAATCATTCAAGGTGTTGATTAAACGGCTATATATACTACAACAAAAGTTCCTTAATAATTTTCTAAACGATCGAAATGTGACCGATAGTATCAATTTTTGTTCTTCTTTTCTTTTTCAATGAATGGTTCGGTAGTGTTCGCCGTGCTACCGTCGTTGCAGACATGTATTCCATCAAACCACACCACGATACAAAAGAAGATGACAAGATGGCGAAGGAAAAGAAGAAAGGTGCCATAAAAGATGCGGTTCAAACCTTCGCTGACACCACCACAGCCCACGGTATTCCGTTCATCATCAACGGCACATACACCCTCGCAAGAATCGCCTGGGCTTTACTTTGGCTCGTTGCTATCGGGGTGGCGTTTGTCCAGGCGTACTCCCTTCTCTACGAGTACTTCGTCATCTGGCCCACTACTACCAACATTGAACTGGTTACTAATACGAATTCAAAGTTCCCAGCAGTGACCCTGTGCAACATGAACCGCATACGACGCTCAAAGGTTGTTGGAACGCGGTTCGAGGGGTTGATCGCGATTGATGGTGGGGTATCTGGGGGAGACTATGACTACTCGTGGTTCTTCGACTGGTCGTCGAATTGGTATAATGACTGGACGTCAAGTTCCGGGTCGGACTCTAGCGCTGGAACCGGTGGAAGCAGCGGGAGTGGAACAGGGGTCGGTTCTAGCGGAACCGGTGGAAGTAGCGAAGGTGGGACAGGGGTCGGTTCTAGCGGTGGGACCGGTGGAAGTAGCGAAGGTGGAACAGGGGTCGGTTCTAGCGGTGGAACCGGTGGAAGTAGTGAAGGTGGAACGGGTGTCGGTTCTAGCGGTGGAACCGGTGGAAGTAGCGAAGTTGGAACAGGTGTTGGTTCCAGCGGGGGAACCGGTGGAAGTAGCGAAGGTGGTTCTAGCGTGGGAAATAATGATGGAACCGATGTTAGTGTCGGTGCGGGAGATGCATCCAGTGATGGAACCGGGGGCAATACCGGCAGTAGTGTTGGGACAGGTGCCGGTATTGGTGAGAGTGCTGAGACAGGGGCCAGTATCGGTAGTAATGCCGGGACAGGGGGCGGTACTGACACTGGATCAAGCGCCGGAGATGAAGAAGCAGAACGGGGTGGCAAGTCAAGCGCTGTAGATCCAACTATTTCGTCGACCACTAGTATTGCCGAGACTACTGCGGATGGCAGTGAGGATACTACCGGAGACGTGAGTTCTGTTGGTGATACAGGTACATCATCATCTAGCACCGACACGCCGACTCCAGGTAGTGCTGTGACCGACGCTTCTGTGACTAGCACTGCTGTGACTAGCACTTCAGTGACTAGCACCGTGACGAATGAGGCTGCTTCCACATCTGCTGGTACCTCTACTCCCGACGCTGTAACTACCATATCGTATCTCAGCACTGCAGCCTCTGCCACTGACCGCTCCTCTACTGGGTCAGCTGCCAGTGGGTCAGCTTCCAGTGCAGACGGAAAATCCAATTCTGTGCCAGATGGTCGCAGAAGGCGGTCAACTGACTTGGACGAACGGAAACGCCGTGCTCTCAGGAGCTCTTCCAGCAGCAGCAGCAGTAGTTTCAACCTCTTCGGCAGCAGCTTTAGCGACTTTGACTTCCAGTACTATGACTACTACAACTGGGACGACGTGACAGATGAGAACGACTGGAGAGGATTCTACGAGAGATCGACGGCTGATGACTTCAGTGATCTAGTTGATGTAGTTAATCCAACGCGTGAGGAATTAGAGACGCTTGGACACCAGGCTGACAATTTCATCTTACAGTGCACCTTTGACAAGAAGAAATGCAACTTCACGTGAGTCTTGTTTCGAAAATAGAATTGCTTAGTAATTATACAAATGCGCTAGTCTCCACCATATTAATCAACAGTAAACTTGCGGGCACACCATGTGCAAATCTCATTTGTGAGCGTGTTGACTCTGAAAAGAGGCGTTGTGATTTTTCATAAAGACGAGTAGAGTATACTGTTCGAAACGTCGAGACCACATCGGCTGTACTCAGAGCCAACACTCCCACAACAGAGATTTTACACATGTTTGTACCCGCAAGTTTAACTTTTATTTATAGTTTCTTTCTAAGTCTCTACCATCATTTTGCATGGAATCGAAAAAGGTCTTCTTTGTTTTCTTTTCTTTTTTCAACTCATCATTATACATAAGTATTTCAAAACAATACATAACCAACAAATTCATTTAATTGAAGTAGTTACCATCCAGGTTTTTTTACTAGGCAGACAAAATCAAACAAGTGTGGATGCATCTTCAAGAATCAGGGCTTGTGTGATGGCCAGACAAACAGAAATCGGACTAAGAACGTACGGACAGACAGTTTGAACAGAGACAGAAATGCTGGGAAAAAAATCATAATTTGCAACAAAATATTAATGGCCTGACGTGTCGACACAATAGCAAAGTCTTTCTCGAAGGCTAAATCGAGAAAGCCTTCGAGAAACATCAGCTAGGGTCGAAACGACAGGCCATTTCCTTTTTTTATTAACCATATGTCCTCGTGTTTGGTAGCAGTCTGCATAGCTACATATATTTTCTCAAAATAATAATTTTAATGTATTTACCAAGAGTTCATTTGCTGACACACCATTAGAGAATTGTTCTGATACTGGGAGTGGGTAACACTTTCACAAGCACTTTTAATTTGGCCAATGGGACCACATCATTTCTTTTTCAATGACAATGGAGGTTGGGAATGAATTTCCTCTTTTAAAAAAAAAAAATACATCGATGCACCAAAGGTGTGTTTTGGTTAAAGTTTCTAAACTGTTTTTGTTTTCCCCTGCAGTGATTTCCGAGTAACTCAAAACAGGGATTACGGTAATTGTTTCACATTCAACCACGGCACGGGCAATGATACCGTCAGATACACCAGCAAATCTGGCGCGAAATATGGTAAGATATATTTATGTATCTTGCTTAGAATTGCTAGCGATATACTAATATAGAATTAGTGATGTTTTTTAAACAACACAACAACGTCAACAAAAACAAAACAACAAAGCACATCCCCAACAAATATACCAAACAAGAACCAAAGATAAAACCTTTAAAAATTAGGCCTTTTTGAACACGTACATTTTCCCAAACAAGTTTTTTGTTCACCTGAGATATTTCATCCCAATTACCGCAGGCCTCCACCTTACAATTTGGATCGAGCAGCCCGAGTACATCGGGATCTTAACCCCCGAGTCGGGGGCTCGAGTGACGGTACACGATCAGCGGACGATGCCCATTCCAGAGGATGAAGGGATCACGGTAGCCCCGGGCGCGGCAACCTCCATCGGTGTCAGACAGGTACGGGACAAAAGCAAACTAGCATTGAACCAGCAGCTTTAAAGACAACCATGTTTCTTAGTACAGGATTAATCTCAAATTTTTTTGAGAGGATTGTCAATGTTTCGTCTCCGATCAAGAAGAGAATATACCAGTATGTTTAAGAACAGCCATGTTTAAATTTTGCTGTGAAGAAATTTTGTAATATTGATTTAATGAATTTAGACCCAAGTCAATCTTCCGAGTGTGATGTTTTTTTTCGGTTTTTTTTTTCAAGTAATAAACCATTTATCTATCTTCATTTGCAGGATTATATCGAGCGACAACCCCACCCTTTTGGAAACTGCAGCAACGATCCTTCGCAAACCGATTTTGCCGGCAATGATTACTACGATTATTCGGTCGGCGTTTGCACAAAGTACTGCCAACAGAATGCACTGCTCAGACGCTGTGGTTGTGTCACGGACTTACTAATCGATTCTGCCGCCAAGTGTAGTTATATCAATTCAACACAGCGTAAGTAATCTGAAATCAGCTTACTCCAATACCTTCATAGCTTTAAAAAAAAAAAAAAAAAAAAACATGAAAACCTACTTATAACCAATGTCGTCTAAAACTTGACACCACTTGTGACGTGTACCATGATTATTCATTGTGAAAACCAGTTTGCAAAACAAACCATTGTATGTGTGCTATGTTTGCTGTACATAGTTTGCCGTTTTTGAATTTTCATATCAACGATTTCACAAAACTCTTCCTAACTAAATCTTATGATTCAGGACGAGTTAAGTTTCAAAACCATAGACTCAGCCGTTGGTTGCATTGAACCCATCCTCAGTTAGGACTGGTAAACTTGAGATAGGATTAAACTTGGCGTTTCATGAAATCGGCAGCAATCATGCCTTGAAAGGTCTGGAGTGACTCATCAAAATAACACAGAACAGTGTCGTAGTTCTTTACAAATTTATATTTCATTTATTATTAAAGCTTACGTTATTAACTACAAACTGCCCATGTTTTTTGTTATTTATTTGCAGAAATGTGCAGACAGGCAGTGGATGCTCTCTACGAAAGCAACAGGTTGGACTGCAAATGCCCCACAGCTTGCAAGTAAGTAAGGAGTTAAGCGCTCTCTCTTGTCAACATTCAGTCTATCATTTCAGGTGGTAGCCAGACACAGAGCGTAGGGGAAACCCCTTTCCTTCTTTGATTTTTTTGTATTTTTTTGTATTAAAGACCAGTTTGTTTGGAGAAGTGACTCAAATTCGTATTCTCACGCATAAATAACCTCATTGGTCAGTTCTATAACATTACTGACCAACCAGTTTTCACGCATTAATAACCTAGTCAGTTCTGTTAGTTATTTTATCGATACAAAAACTAACATTATTTTTATGTGACTCTTTGTAAACTGAATATCATTTTGTTTTTAGTCATCGGTTGATTAGTATTTCTTAATAAAACCGAAACGAAGTGAAATGAAAAAGCCAAAACCTTTATAATAAGAGAAACTTAAGCCAACTTGGTAAAACAAACCTAATGACTTTTTTTTGCAGTGAGACTTCCTACAGATTGGGCATCTCTTCTTCAAGATGGCCTTCCGAAAGATATGAGGTAATTACAACAATCATTTTCTAGAACAAAACAAATATTTTACTCAGAAATGACCTAGGGTCCAATTTCATAGAGCTGCTTAAGCACAAACTTTTGCTCAAGCAAAACAACCCTTGCTTAGTAAAATCAGACTACCGGCCAAGACTCCAATCAATTGGTATGCTAAGTAAACAACAGCTAAATACCAATCACAAGCAAAGTATGTTGCATGAAATTTGGGCCAGTAACATGTGTAAAATAAGCGAGCTATTTTCGTGCTTTTTTTGCTTAAGCAGCTCTATGAAATTGTTCCAAGGGATTCCATGTCCTGGTTAGTCTGGGTTCAATGACCTTCTCAGCAGTGCGCCTTATTGCCCGCTAGCTTTGCGTATATTCTCTATTTCGTTTTGAACTTTCCGCTCTTCAAGATTCAGCAAGACTAATTGAATGTTGGCACTCCGCCGCGAACAAAGATATAGACAAAAAAAGGACACAAACATTTGGGCTCAATTTCATAGAGCTGTTTTTGAGCACCAGTGGCAACTAAGCACCGCACAATTCCGCTTACCAGACAAAATGTTATCAACCAGACTACCATGGCACATGTACAATTTGTGACTGTTATCCTACTCATTTCTGCTTAGCAGAGATGTCAAGCAATGTTTTTTGATTAAGCAGCTCTATGAAAATGGGCCCATCAGCACGGACAGGTAACCTGAAGGTAAAAGGTTCAGATTCATCTCACATAATTCATTCCCCCCCCCCCCCCCAAAAAAAAAAAAAAAAACAGAAGTAAAATTTAAGCTGTGCACACTTTTATTTATAAATCCCTTATTTCTTTTTTAGGAACATCTTTATTCCCGCGTGTCTCAAACAAACGCCAATGCTGCCCGGCTACTCCAGAATGCTGAACAGACCAAGTAAGTTTCAACTTCTAATTTCGGATCGTTACGCCGTGCCATCTTTGAAAGTTTATGAGACTATTGCTTATTGCTGTGTTTTTGAGTATAATTGGTTTTTAAACGATGATATTTTCTTTTTAAACTTACCTGTTAATACCGTCATAAACTTTTTTTCTTTTTTTCTTTCTTTTTTTCCAAGGAAAAATGTTCTCCGTTTGAGGATTTATTTCGAAGAGTTGAACTACCAGTCGATAATACAGTCCCCAAAATACTCGGTAAGTTTAGTTGATTTTCAAATAAATAAATCTGATGAGTCTGATTCTGTGTAACAAAAAAAATCATAGATCCCCATTATGGAAAATTATGTCCCTGCGCTAGCAGATAGTCCCCCACACTATGTGAGGTGACCATGACAAGACTGGGTGAAACTGGCTAATTCATTTCAATTAAAGGGAGCAGAAAGTAGTCTCCTTCATGATTCTATGAAGTTTAATCCTCGTCATTCAGCGTCATTCAGCGTTATGCAATTTATTAGGTTGCTCTTTTTAGCCGAATTCGACTGGAGAAAATGAATTTGCAACGGATGGGTAGGAGTAGGTTTGGAAGCAGTGGTGAGGCGATATCACTTTCACTTTATGTACTGTTTTCGCTGATTTGTCCTGCAGATAGAGGGCCTCCTGGGCGCCCTCGGTGGATTGTTTGGTCTGTACGTCGGGTTCTCTGTGATTACAATGGCCGAAGCTGCTGTGTTCATCGCCAAACTTATCAAAATCATCCTTTGCATTGGTCCCAAATGTAAGAGTGAGGTCAGACCAACTGCGTAATATAATCAGTTCATGGCTTTCCAGAAGTTCCTGCCCAAGGCCCGATTTCATAGAACTGCTTAAAGACCCTGGACACTATTGGTGATTGTCAAAGACCAGTCTTTTCACTTGGTGTATCTTAACATATGCATAAAATAACAAACCTATGAAAATTTGAGCTCAATTGGTCGTCGAAATAATGAAAGAAAAAAACCTTGTCACACGATACTGTGTGCTTTCAGATGTTTGATTTCGAGACCTCAAATTCTAAATCTGAGATCTCGAAATCAAATTCGATGAAAATTACTTCTTTCTCGAAAACTATAGATGAAGCCGTTTCTCACAATGTTTTATACCACTCACCTCTCCCCATTACTCGTCACCAAGTGAGGTTTTATGCTGATAAATATTTTGAGTAATTACCAATAGTGTCCACTGTCTTTAAGAGTCAGTTCAGGTAAATATTTGACATTATGTGCTCACGGTCAAAATTTGTATTAGTATAGAGAAAATTTATTTTTTACATAATGTCAAACATTTACCTGAACTGACTCTCAAACACAACAAGTAGTTGATAAGCACACCAACGCGGTGTATGGCACCGTTTACAAGCCACGATAACATGTCAAATGTACAGTCATTGCCCTCGGTATTCTGCCCATTTTGCTTAGTGTAAGAGTCAAAACAACTGCATAATCAAATCATTCAAACGGCTACCACCGGATATTGTGATGGTTTAACTTGTAATTTTGTTAATAAATATCTTTTTGGCCGTTGATATCAAGAAAGTGACCTGGAATCAACAATATAACTGTTGTGATGCAAGGGAAATCGCCGTTGGGGCGCCTTCATGGGGTTTTAACATACAGTTTAACGGTGCATAGCCATTTATGGGTCCGTTCATTGAACAGCGGGACTTATTTACTGGGAATGCTGGGTAATCTTATTTATAACTACTGTGTTTGCTTATAATCAAGTTTTGATATTCGTACTCTTCTGATTTTTTTTTCTCGCAATTAACAATTAAAAACAAACAATTAAGGCCCATCCGCAAGGTTTTAAAAGTAGGTATTTAAAAAAGGGCAAAATATTTACTCGCTTTGAAATGAACGAACTATTCTTTGTTTGTTTTGGCCACTATCATGCATTTGCTGAACAAAGCTGGACTTGACCTTCGTATTAATTATACTTTAAAGGCAGTGGACAGTTCTTTTTTATTTATAATGGAACCCAGTGGTGGGTAACAAATTAGTGTAAACAATGGATTAGTAAGATAAACAAGTAAAGAAGAATAATCAGTAATAAAACAGACAACTTTTAATCCATCAGATCACTCTGAATCCATCATATAGGCTGGGCATCAAGTTTTTTGTTGTTTAAAAGACACTTTCTCGCCATTTTATAACAAAAGTTGGATTCCATTTGAATTAATTATCATAAAAATCGCTACTGTTGTAGAGATACTGGGTTACTTTCTTAACTATCTTTCACACACAACTGCGTTTATGTTAAAGGAACACGTTGCCTTTGGATCAGTCGAGTTGGTCTTTGAAAAGCGCTTGCAACCGTTTGTTATAAAATGCAGATGATTAGAAAGATATTTAAAAGTAGAATATAATAATCCACACAAGTATCATTTGAAATTGCGTGGTTTTCCTCTTACCTCGTCGTTAAACACGGTCGGTCATTTATGGGAGTCAAATATTTTACTCCCATAAATGGCCGACCGTGTTAGCTCACAAAGTAAAAGGAAAACCACGCAATTTCGAGGCAAATGTGTGGATCATTAACTTTTAAAACATCTTTCCAACCATATACATTTTTTAACAAACGGTTACTTACAAACGCTTTGTATAGACCAACTCGTCCGATCTAAGGCCTCGTGTTCCTTTTATCAAGTCTACTGTTAAAACATCTTTCCAACCATGTTCATTTCTTAACATATGCTTTTTTATAGTCCAGATCGCCCTGTTCTATCATTTCACCCTGGGCGTGCCAATGTATGTTGCATTCTGCTCAATTACACAGGGTCATTATTTTTAGCGATGCAAAATCAATAATTTATACTCAACTTAGCAGATAGGTGCAGTTGAAGAGCTTTCAATCAAATTATTACTTTTTCTCTTCGTTTTAAGAAAAGCTATTTCGCGAAATGAGCATTAAAACAAATTATTTGAACAAGTAGAATCTGAAGGCTGTATTTATTTCTAAAAATGGAAAATCAATACTTAATTTAGCAAAGTAGGCGCAGCTACAAATATTTCTGCAAAGGTGTTTCTTTCCTCTTTGTTTCAGACAAAACAATTTCACGAAGTGAGCATTTAAAACAAAATTATATTAAGAAAAGTAATGGAATCTGAAGACTGTATTACTCCCTTTCTAAAGATGCAAAATCGATACTCAATTTAGTAGCAGGCGCAATGAAAGAGATTCTGACCAAGTGTTTTATTTCCTCTTCGTCTTACAACAAAACGAGTTCGCGAAATGAGCATTTTTATTAAAAACCATAAACAAATCTATAAAAAAGCAGACTGTGTTTCTTCATTTTTTTTTCTTAATTTAACTGCACAACTTTCAGATGCCTATAAAAAAGGCTTCAGAAATTACCTCTTTCTCAAAAGCGATTACGTTACTTCAAAGATAGCCGTTTTTTAGTTTTAAACTATAAACGGCTCTCCATTGCTTGTAATACGCCACCAACTATTTTGAGTAATTATCAAAAGCTAACAGTGCCTTTAAAGTCTCGAGGAGAGGCCGGGTTCATTGTAGATTAACAAAGCTGTACATAATCCCCCAAAAATGCCTCTTCGAATTTGAATGACGGAATGCAAGCTTGACAAAAAATGTTGGGAATTCAAATGCTGTTCAATGGTTCAACTGAATTGAATGGTTTCCTTTTGTAATAATAAACAACGCTTATGTGGTCGCCTGACGCATAAGAACAATAACCCGGGTTTATACATTATGTCAAACTGAATGACTATTTCGAGGGGCTTCTAACTTTGCGCAAAATCAACCTATTTATACAAAACAATGGAGTTGATACCATTGGATAGTGTCAGCAGAAACCCACACTAAGAAACAAACGTGCACTATGTGTGCGTTCGTTTAGCTTCCCTGGGTCGACCCCCGTGTGTGGCGGTTTTTACTTCCAGGACGAACGTGTGTAATTATCTGCACACGTTCGTCTTGGAAAAAAAACGCCACACATCGGGGTCGACCCAGGGAAGCTAAAACGAACACACCCAATATGGTGTTCAAGTAGCACTGTTTTCTGCAAAAAAAATGTAGTGTTAAATTTGGTTCTTGTTTCGTTATCTGTATGTGACAGCACCCGTGATTTCAATTATAACACCCCAGTTTTTGGAGTACAGATGCGACGTATTGGACCCTTGTTTGCTGAAAATGACCGGGAGAGCACTCCAACACTAGTAATGTAAACCTGTAACAATAGGTGTGTATATTAAGAAGTAACGATAAATACTGTATAAGAGCTCTTTTGAGAAGAGCTGGTGTGGTCTCGACGGTTCGAACAGTATACTCTGCTGGTCTTCAGGAGAACCTTATAACAGGTATGTTGCTAAGACTTCAGATTTATATTTCGAATAAATGTATTGCCTTCAGAAACTTGAACATCTAGCTTAGAAGGAAGATAGTTTTGCTGGTTTGTTATTTTAAATTCTCGAGGATTGGAATCGTGCATGTATTTCCTTAAAGGCACTGGATACCTTTAGTAATATTGTTTAAGACCAGTGTTCTCACTTGGAGTTTTCCAACATATGCATTACACATAACAAATCTGTGAAAACCTAGAGTTAATTGGTCATCGAAGTTGCAAGAGAATAATAATAGTAATAATAATACGGACATTTATATTGCGCAATGACATATATGAATAATACTCATTACAAGGAATACAAAAAAATGCAGAGAAAAAAAAAATGAAAAAACAAATACACAGAGCAAGAATGAATTAAATGGGTGAAGTAAACAAATGGGTTTTTAACTTAGATTTAAATACATTAAGTGAAGAAGACTGTCTAATGCAAGGTGGGAGATTGTTCCAAAGATTTGGAGCGGCGTATAAAAATGCCCGATCACCTAAAGTAGCCCTTGATTTTTTTTTACACTAGATGGGTGTGACAATAATGTGGGGTCTTGCGAACTCCTGAGACGGTAGGTTGATTGAGAGACTAATTTCATGGTTATGAGTTCTTGAATGGATGTTGGTGCTAAACCATGAATGGCTTTATGAGTTAATAAGAGAACTTTTAACGCTATTCTTTGACGAACCGGTAACCAGTGTCACTCATATAGCATTGGACTACATCGAGATAATCTAGAGGAATAATACAAGATAAGAAGGGAATGAAAGAAGTGAGGATGCTGGTCTTCGACATTATTACCAAACGTGTCCAGTGTCCTTAACCAAATCTTTAAATTGGGCTATGGTGCTTTGATGTGAAATTAAACTAGCTAATACTAAGCACAACAGAGACTTAACAGCCAAAATACCACTCCACATGTGATATAAGTGGCTGGTTTCCTGCCTTATTGTTGCTTAGCAGAATATTATAAGCACTTCTTTTATTATCAACTGAATTCGTGATGAATCAAACATGGGTCCATTTTCATAGAGCTGATTAAGCTCAAAGATTATAGCTTTACACACGCTCACCAGAAATTTTTTACCAGCGAATACCATGCGACAAGAAAAAAATTGTGACTGGTATCCTCTTCATTTCTGCTTAGCAGAAAATTGTTAAGCTATATTCTCAGCATAAGCAGCTGTATAAAAATTGGGCCCTGAGTAATAATAAAATTAGTCATCACTGTCTTTGTCAAATTCATTCCATCGTGATAACCATTAACACTGGGTGAAATGGCCGCAAATTATTATGTTATGACCGATGAGCCAACACGAGGTTCCACAGGGTCCACTACAGTGTACTGTCATTTGTAAGCATGTTGTGGTGATTTGTGCTTGGCTTAAAGACAATGGACACTATTGGTAATTGTCAAAGACCCGTCTTTTCCTCTCAACTTATGCACAGATAACAAACCTGTGAAAATCTGAGATCAATTGGTCGTCGAAGTTGCGGAAAACACCCTTGTCACACGAAGATTTATGCTTTCAGATGCTTGGTTTCGAGACCCCAAAATCCAATTCTGAGGTCTTGAAATCAAATTCGTGAAAAATTACTTCACTCTCGAAAACTACGTCACTTCAGAGGGAGCTGTTTCTCACAATGTTTTATACTATCAACCTCTCCCCGTTACTCGTTATCAAGTAAGGTGGCGGCCTTTCGCGAGTATTAAACGAAATCAAATAACCCGTTTCAGGGAGCATTCGATTTAGCGCGAAATAGAATGGTATAGTGGTTAAAGTTGGCTGCGCATTTGCCGAAATGACCGAGAAAATCTCCATTAAATGGAAGGGTTTTAAAAAGATCAGATTGTGCCGATGTTGATAGAACATTATTGAATTATTCTTGAGGCCGCGAATAGATGGATTGCATTCAGGATTGCATTGACCGCCAACCGAATGTACAAAAAAAAAACAGTGGAAAAGTGCACACCCGTACGTGCTACCTTCAGCTCTCTACGCTGCATATATCAAAGATGGCGGCCAATGACGTCATTTGCAAACCATCTATAAAATACAGATTTTCTATCAAAACAAAAGCATCAAATCTAATTCTAAAACTTTTCTATCTTGCATTTTGTGCACAGGCTCTTGAGAGCTGGGATGACCGGGAGCAGGGTGACTTCTTCAGAGAGAGAGATCCAAGCTACCTTTTGGAGCAAACACTGATCACGGAGCTTGCCAACATAACGGAGCAAGAACGCATGACGATGGGTCATAGCCTGCCTACCATGCTACTGGACTGCAAATGGAAAGGATACCCCTGCTCACCCTTGTAAGGTTATTTGTTGTTTTCAAATTTAGGCGGTAACTTGTGATCAAGCACGTCATTGTACCAGCTCATTGTCAAAGACCAGTATCCTTACCTATCCCAACATATGCATAACATATTATGCAATCTGTGAAAATTTTGACTCAAATGGTCATTGAAAAAAAGAATTTAGTGAAAGAAAAAAAAAACTCTTGCTGCACAAATTTGTGTGTGTCACGTCGATTTACAAGAAGGGAAATTTCGTGACATACGCATCAAGTGAACTCAAATAAATCCACAGGATAACCACAATTCTTTAACTTGAAATAAACAAAGTTCTTTAATAAAATAATAGATGCCTTTAAGATGCCTAAACAAAGGCTTCAAGCCTGAAGTGTTTTATTATTTGAGTGATAAATTACCTCTTTTCTCAAAAACAACGTAACTTCAGAGGGAGCCGTTTGTCAACAAGTTTTATACTATCAACAGCTCTCCATTGCTCGTACAAAGTCATTTTTGATGCTAACAATTATTATGAGCAATAGCCAGTAGTGTTTTTAACCCAGGTCGTGTGACCCGGGGTCGTGTTCATAAACGTTTCTCACTTTATTTTGAGCTTAACGCTTGTCTTTCTTTTGCAGAAACTTCACCTCTTTCTACCATTACAAATATGGTAACTGTTACACCTTCAACCATTCAGCCGTTTCTTACAATGTTTTACACTATCAACAGCTCTCCATTACTTGTTACCAAGTAAGTTTTTTGTGCTAACAATTATGTTGCGTAATTACCAATAGTATCCAGTGCCTATAGACTACCGGAGCCTTTTAAAAAGGCATCCCGCTAAATGGCCATTAGCCAATGCATTATAATTTGTTGTCTTGTCTTGTCTTGAACTTGTCTGAACTGATTAAATCACTGTATTATTTCATCATCTCCATTAAGATAATAATTACCAGCATAACACATTATCGATTCCATGGTGACGGTTGCATCATCTACACGTTCGGTTGCTAACCCTTTTAGTCAATTTGCGCATGCGTGGTCTGTGTTTCACTTGAACGCGTATAGTCCATTAGCTTGTCAAGTGTTGTAAGCATGGCAGTTAGGCAAAGACGGCAGATACAACGTGTTGCTCAGTCATGTTCATTTTCTTTTGTATCATAGTCTTAACTTTATCCTACTGATATTGGCTGAAACCTACAAGTGTTGTTTTCATGTAGCCCTTTATCATGGTGCAATCATCTTGAATTTCTCCCATTGATATCAATGTTATCAAACCGAGGCTGGAAGAACAATTCAGGTTCCTATATGCAAAATGATTTTTAGCATTCATTATTGTTATTCGATACAAGGTACACGACCAAGATGGAGGCAGCGTGATAAAGGTCTATAGGAGCCAGGCCTAAAGGTAACTGTTAAATTTACCGTGCATTTAAAAATTAAAACAACCAAAACTTTCTCAGTTGGGTAACCTAACCGCCATCTTGAAACAGTGACGTAGTATTGCGTGTTTACCGCAATGCTTCGGGCAGTGTGTATCCAGTCGGACTAGCTATAGACTATAGTCAAACCATGCGGCGTTTGAGTGACTTCTGGGTCAAGTCAACTCTAGTCATCCACACGAACGTGTTTATGGATTCCATGGCAACGGCTGCTTCATTAGCGCTGAAGCCCCCTCCCTCTATCTTGATGAAGTGCTTCCAGTAAATGAAAACCATTGATCTTTAAACACTGGATCCATCTCGGTTTTGACTCCAGTCGGGCAAGCGTTGACACTCACAATAGACCCGGCCGGACGACGAATGAGAAAGCCTGCATCAACAGTTTATAATTGACGGCCTTTTGACTTTTTTCTGGAATTTCTTGGAGAGACTTTATCAACAATGAGGTAGGCCTATAACGATGTTTTTTGATTTAAAATTATTATCATTAATAATATTGTTTTAAATTAAACGGAGGGTCAATGACTGTTTGAATAGGTTACACAGAAATATTAAAATTTCAATCATATTTGTTAAATGTACTATACAGCCTACAGGATTGTTAGAGTTGACAGAAAAGTCGCGGACATTGCATTATTATTTTTGTGTGATCAACCATACACATGAAGAAAAAATACCTGTACAAATTTGGGCCGACAAGAGAAAATAATTTTATTTAAATTGATAATCTTCGTGACCTGAAGGCCAAATTACAGAGTTACACTAGGTAAAAATAAAAAGACAATGAAAAACCTTGCACACTCTCATATGAAACACCACAACCCTTTTTTGGCATGTATGTAGACACTTTGTCCTAAATGTTTTGTTTGTATCAACTAAAATCAGGTGTTGCTTTTTTGTTTTAGGTTTTCATGTTTAGTTTCAGTTTTCTGAAATATGACTACATTTCTGAGGGACATGTTTCACAGAAAATTTGATCTAGTATATCAGATTGCTTTTGTCATCGTTGTTTTTGCATTAGTATATACCTGTTGATTAAACTGGGTTTTTTTATGACCGTTTTCGAAAACGCGGCTTATAGTGTCGGCTCCAGCTTAGGCCCCGTCTGCCTGTATGAAGTTTCCTGCAGAAAGTGTACATTTTCCAATTTGTTAAGGACAAAGCCGGAGCCTATACGCCTAAGTCGTGGTTTGGAAAAGGCTTTTTTTTTATATCGTGAAATCATAAACTATTGGGGTCAAATTTGCAAACAACAGTGCCTTTCCATCTTTTATGCAATTGTGATAAGTGCAGACTAGTTTAACTGTATATTCAGACCAATCAATTTTAAAAAGTTTACGGACGTTTCAAATTAAGGGTCTAGTCGTAGATGGTTTGTTGTCAAAGTAATGCTGATTTATAGGCCATTGTCAATATAAGTCACCTGTGAATGTTCAGCTGAACTTAGTGTCTATGATTAAAATTTAAAAAAATTGTTTGCGGTTCGGCCAGAGGAGAGCGTAAAATTGCGTAAGAGACATGTTGAGCCATCAAGATATGTTAAAGCACACACTTAAGGGAAAACACACAGAACCTTTAGCAGGCTCCAAACCGACTCAAGCTCCATAAATCAGATTAAACTTGGCAATTAGTCTGAAGTTTATGGACATTTTAAATGGTGTACAGTCCGCTGATGTTTTTGCTAGTAACCCATTACTGAAAATATACACATTACGTTACAGGGCTCTCAAATATTGGACTGGTTTTATGTGATTTTATTTACGAAGCAATTGTTCTTTCCGTTGATGCAAAAGTTGTCTCAAGTATTACCATATTGTGTAGGAACTAATTTAATTTATTTTTCTTTTGAATGACATGCCAACGTCAAAATAGATTGAATTTATTCCCCCTTCTCCCATGAATATACACAGATGGCTATATGCTGAGAATTCACAAAACAACTTTTATTTTTAATAGCATTATTTTCGTAGCAATTTGTTGATTTGAATTTGATAATTTCTTAGGAGTGTAATAGCTGTGTACAAAGGGATTAAAGGCAGTGGACACTATTGGTTATTACTCAAAATAATTATTAGCATAAAAACCTACTTGGTTACAAGGAACGGGGAGCTGTTGATAGTATAAAACATGGCTCCCTCTGAAGTAACATAGTTTTCGAGAAAGAAGTAGTTTTCCATGAATTTGATTTCGAGACCTCAGATTTAGAATTTGAGGTCTCGAAATCGAGCATCGGAAAGCTCACAACTACGTGTGACAAGGGTGTTGTTTCTTTCATTATTTTCTCGCAACTTCGATGACCGATTGAGCAAAACAAAAAACACACGTTTGTTATTTTATGCATATGATGATATACAGCAAGTGAGAAGACAATTACCAATATTGTGGTGACTGTCCAGTGTCTGTAAGAATTCGTTTTTATTATCATCATCTCTAATAATCAACTTGTACTGACTTACTCTTTTTGTCATGTATGAGAAGTGCTTATTATTTAATCAAGTCGAGCTATATGTCGTGTGTTCATAATGACTGATAACTAAACATGCATATTGACAAGCGTTTGATGACCAATTATGCATTTAACAATTCATAATCCATTTTATCAAAAGGCCAAACTTGTATGGCTCTTGTTGGCATGAAGACACAATGTTTGATGAACCAATACTGGAAAAATACACTCTTAAAAAATTAATGCCAATAACAAAAATGTTGATTAGCAAGCCTACAGCAGCTTTCAATAATATGAAGTAATTTGTGTAATGTTGTTATGGCAAAATGTATCAGTTTTAATGGCCCAAAATTTGAATCTGAGAAACATTACTGCAATAACGCTTCTCAGAATGTGTGTTCCTGTTGGGGATTAATTTTTATGTGTATGGACAAAACCGTTCAGGATTTTCGAGGATATCTCAAAAACACGACCATGGTATTTGTAAACATCTACAATTATATAGGATTAAAACAATCGGACGATTCCCAGAACCAACGTTTGGTAATTACTTAAAATAATTATTAGCATAAAAACCTACTTGGTTACGAGGAACGGGGAGCTGTTGATAGTATAAAACATGGCTCCCTCTGAAGTAACATAGTTTTCGAGAAAGAAGTAGTTTTCCATGAATTTGATTTCGAGACCTCAGATTTAGAATTTGAGGTCTCGAAATCGAGCATCGGAAAGCACACAACTACGTGTGACAAGGGTGTTGTTTCTTTCATTATTTTCTCGCAACTTCGATGACCGATTGAGCAAAACAAAAAATCACAGGTTTGTTATTTTATGCATATGATGATATACAGCAAGTGAGAAGACTGGTCTTTGACAATTACCAATATTGTGGTGACTGTCCAGTGTCTGTAAGAATTCGTTTTTATTATCATCATCTCTAATAATCAACTTGTACTGACTTACTCTTTTTGTCATGTATGAAAAGTGCTTAATATTTAATCAAGTCGAGCTATATGGCGTGTGTTCATAATGACTGATAACCAAACATGCATATTGACAAGCGTTTGATGACCAATTATGCATTTAACAATTCATAATCCATTTTATCAAAAGGCCAAACTTGTATGGCTCTTGTTGGCATGAAGACACAATGTTTGATGAACCAATACTGGAAAAATACACTCTTAAAAAATTAATGCCTATAACAAAAATGTTGATTAGAAAGCCTACAGCAGCTTTCAATAATATGAAGTAATTGGTGTAATGTTGTTATGGCAAAATGTATCAGTTTTAATGGCCCAATATTTGAATCTGAGAAACATTACTGCAATAACGCTTCTCAGAATGTGTGTTCCTGTTGGGGATTAATTTTTATGTGTATGGACAAAACCGTTCAGGATTTTCGAGGATATCTCAAAAACACGACCATGGTATTTGTAAACATCTACAATTATATAGGATTAAAACAATCGGACGATTCCCAGAACCAACGTTTGGTAATTACTCAAAACAAATATTAACTTAAAAACTGACTTGGTAACGAGCATCGAAAAGCTGTTGATAGTATAAAACATTGTGAGAAACGGCTCCCTCTAAAGTAGCATAGACTTTGAGAAAGAGGTAATTTCTCACTAAAATCATAAAAGACATCGAGCCAGAAGTTTTTTATTCCTATCTGAAAGCACACAAATTCGTCCAACGGGTGTTTTTTCTTTCATCATTTTCTCGCAACTTCGATAACCAATTGAGGTCAAATTTTCACAGGCTTGTTATTTTACGCCTATGTTGGGAAACACCAAGTGAGAAGACTGGTCTTTGACAATTACCAGTATAGTGTCCTGTTACTTTAAAGGCAGTGGACACTATTGGTAATTACTCAAAATACTTATCAACATAAAACCTTTCTTGGTGACGAGTAATGGGGAGAGGTTGATGGTATAAAACATTGTGCGAAACGGCTCCCTCTGAAGTGCCATAGTTTTCGAGAAAGAAGTAATTTTCCGCGAATTTGATTTCGAGACCTCAGATTTAGAACTTGAGGTCTCGAATTCAACCATTTAAACGCATAAAACTTCGTGTGACAAAATTGTTTTTTTCGTTCATTATTATCTCGCAACTATCAGGCTTATGTTGGGATACACCAGGTGAGAAACACTGGTCTTTGACAATTACCAGTATAGTGTCTAGTGTCTTTAAAGAACAACTTGAACTGCAAGGCTTATGGGTTGGATAGAAATGATGTATTAATCTACAAAGTTCCTTCCTCTGGTTAGTGAGGAAACAAATATTGACAAAAACATCAGCTGTTCCGACTATGTCTTCGTCGGAACAGTCAGTAATTTCTCGTATGCCACGCTCAGTCCATGAATTACTTACTGCGTCATCTGTTGAATTTGAATGTTGTCAACCTTCTGGTTGTTTTTTATTCAGATTAAAATAAACCATTAATTATAAAAAATAAATCTGTAACTTCATGACAGAAAACGGTCCGCCATTTTGATTCCACAAACAAAAGCAATTTGCGTGTTAGATTTTAATTTTGTCTGGTACAATGACGTCTTTGATCACAAGTTACCAGTTTAGTATGAATTCATCAGACTATAGAGGCAGTTGCTATGTCACATGATTCGTATCAAGCTTTGGTTAATTGTCGTGCTGAGTAAATTTTTATGGCACAATGGTCCCAAGGTTTACTCATCTGGAAATAGACCCTTCCCATGAAATATGTAAATTGCACATAGCGCGTGCGCACTAACGTTTTGGTTGGCAAAATGAGGGAACATCGCGCTGTTCTGTACACGGCTAATGGGTGCGTGACGCAGACGCGATTGCGTGTCTGCTTAGTGCACAACTCTATGGCGTTTGCCAACCAACAGGGTCTGTACGCATGCGTGAATGTTATTAGCATATTTCATGGGAAGGGTCCCATTGATAATTAAGGCTTGCTCATGACCATTTTGATATAGCAACTGTCTCTATTGTCTGAGGAAATCAAGTAAACTTAGCAGTAACTTATGAATAACAAGTCAATAACAAGACTTTATTAATCTAACTCGCAAAAGGCTTATTGCCGATCGGTTTTCCGCTATTTAAAGAGGCAAATCACTCATTAATTACATAACATTACTGGTATTTTAGTGCCCGAACAATGCAAAAAACAACATATAGAGTAATTCCAACAGCAAACTGTTACAAAACTCGAAGTCAATGTGCCACTTTAAAGGCACTGGACACTATTGGTAATGACTCAAAACAATTGTTGGCATAACAGAAAACACTTGATAACGAGCAATGGAGAGTTTTGATGGAATAAAACATTGTGAGAAACTGCTCCCTCTGAAGTACCGTAGTTTTTGAAAAACAAGTAATTTCTAACTAAAATATTAAAATACCTCAGCTTAATTCTTTTACAATGCATCTGAAAGCACACAAATTTCTGCAATAACGGTGTTTTTTGTTGATTATTCTCTTTCAACTTCGACGACCAATATTGAGTTCAACTTTTCACAGGTGTGTTATTTTACACCAATTAAAAACACCAATTAAAAACACTATACTAGTCTTTGACAATTACCAAACGTGTCCAGAGCCTTTAAGTACTTTGAAGTAACTATACAGTACGTACTACGTACACGTCTATTAACTCATTCTTTTGTCTTTTTCTGTTTTGCTTTAGATCAAACACGGAGACCTCATTCCCGAGTTCATGGGGAGCTCCTCCGATCCCGAAGAAGCGACGGTCCCCTTCTCCTGGCCTTCAGGAGGCACCACCCAAGCCGGCCAAGCCACCACGGCTCAACCTGGGCGATATACTGAAGGCATTCGGTGAGAATACCACAGCCCATGGCGTGCCGGCCATCACGCGCTCCAAACGCGTCGTGGCGAAGCTCTTCTGGCTGGCCGTTTTCCTCATCATGCTTGGTCTCTTCTGCTTTCAGGCGACCCTAGTTCTCGTCGAGTACTACGGGTATCCATCCACGACTAAAGTCAAGCTGGAGACGGCTCCGTATCTGAATTTCCCGTCTGTGACCATCTGTAATATGAACCGGTTCAGACGATCGAAGCTTGTTGGCACTCGCTTCGAAGGCTTGATTCATCTGGATGGGGGAATGACAGGGGACGATGGTACCTTGGACTACGGGTGGTTTTTCGACTGGGACACGGCATGGTTGGATGAGTACATGGAGGAGTACGGATCTGGAAATCAGGCGGGGGACAACAGTGCTCCCTCCCCATTGGTGAATACTGACTGGTATCCACCCACAGCAGACGGCCTTGTGGATACAAACGATGGAACCTCGATAGCGAACAGTGAAGCAGAAATGACGGGATCAGTTACAACAGGTTCAGATCTTCCCTCCTTCTTTGATCCCGACGCCATGATAGTCTCTGCCTCAGACGTAAACTCCGGTGATGTGACAACGAAAGAAGTCACATCAGAGGCTTTGATAGATGCAACCGCAGATGACACGTACAGCTCTGACAACCAACCAACTGCGTCTATCACGTCTATCGTAGTTTACGAGTCCACTAACGAATCGGTGACAAATCAACAAACAACGTTAGAGCTGACGTCATCGGTTGCACAATCAACATCATCACCTACAGCAGCCAGTGAGGGGTCTACTACCCAAGTATCTTCCGGAACCACCCATCTACCTGGTTCTACTGCGCAGATTCAGAGTACCAGCGACGGAGGAGGAGGAACCGGGACCAGCAGTCGGAAGAAGCGTTCAATTCGAAACATACGGGGCACCAGCGGCAGCGGCTTTGGAGGGGGAACCAATGGAAGCACATCGGGTTCGGGCGGAGGAACGGGCACCAGCGGTGGAGGAAGCGATCTCACAGACACTGCTTTTGAATTCGGTTCCTGGGTCCAGAACGAATGGAACGAAGGTTATGACGATGACCAGTTTGAGTTTCATTATGAACAGTTTTACGACTGGGGTGACATGACGGACCCTAATGACTGGCAAGGGTTTTATGACCGGTCTCAGTCTGCGGACTATAGTGATTTCTTGGAGATGGTCAACCCTAGCCGTGCTGAGCTGAGGGACCTTGGACATGAAGCTGAAGATCTGATTGTACAGTGTACATACGATAAGAGAAAGTGCAGTTATGAGTAAGTTGAATTTGATGGGAATAACAAGCTACAGAAAATAAACAGTGTGGTCACTTCACAATGTTGGTATACTCTTTTTTTAAGGCACCCATCGGTTACGAAACATTTACTATGTACAACTGATGGACAGTTGCGTTACCAGATGGCCGGGGCCGGTAGTCCCTCTCCCCGACACATCCAATGGCCCCCACTGTTCTTTTTCCCGATTCCCCCTCCCCCAAAATGAAAATGTCCTTACAGGTTCAGGCCATTTTTTAAACTATGAAGAAGACAATACCAGTTGACCGTTTCTTTGTATTGTACAATGACAGCGTTAGTGGAGTATTATTAATTTGAGCATCAGTTTGGCAGTGAGTGGCTTTCCCATTTCTGAATTTAGGTTATTTTGCTTGTCGGTAAACATTTTAGTTGTTGAAGTGGCTTTTAGAAGGTAGCTTAATGGACTTGTATGTTAAGATAAAGCTGCCGGGCAACCTCGGTAGTCTAGTTGGTAAGACACTGCTCTAGAATTGCAAGGGTCGTGGGTTCGAATCCCACCCGAGTAACATGCCTGTGATATTTTTTCACAGGACTCGGGGAAGTACTGAGTATACAGTACTAACACACATCGGTGTATGGGTAAAAACCAAAATTAATATTCTTTATCTCCGATGCAAATTTAACATCTATTATAAGATAAATCTGTGTATGAACAATTGATTAAAGCCATTACTAATTCAAGTTGCATTGCCTGATGTTTTGCCGATAAAGTATAAAACCTTGATAGATATAAATAATTACTGTGAACAATTTTTGTACAGCCTCTTTACCGCAGTACGGTCTGCAGCAAACCAATATTATGCCTATGTACAATATTTTCATGCCACAATGTTCCAAGCTCGCCATATATTTCTTCAATATTGTAGTCTAAAAAATACATTGGACGCCTTGCGGCGTCGTTCCCAAATTAGTCGTTCCCACCCGTTTTTGGTCGTGAACGAGTGTCCGTGTCTATTTTGCGTTTGTATATATTTTAAAACATTTCATAAAATAAGACGCAGGAATCTATGTGTACGTTATATATTGAATTAATTTCATTCAAGTATATAGTCACAGAATATAACTTCTCTGTGAATCTTGGCTTTCATGTTTCACTCAGCATTGGATATTGAAATTGAAAAGACTAAATTTCAACTCGTGACTCTGGCAATGCACTCAAACGTATCAAAGTGTTTTTGTAACTCTTGGCTTGCACAAATAACTAATCATTTATGGGTCGACAACAATCTTGGTGGTGTCACTTAACAACAGTATTGTTTGCGTTTTTATTTAAGAAATTTCCATCAATTTCAAAACAAGGAGTATGGGAATTGCTTCACATTCAACTACGGATCGAAACTCTTGGAAAACATGACCACACACTCTGGGGCACAGTATGGTGAGTTGACTCAGTTACACATTATTTAATTCTTAGTCTTAGACAACCAACAAGGGCTCTGAGATGGTACCCCTCCCCAAACACATTATTTTTTACTAATACAGAAGTGGAGTAAATGTGTCGGGAGATTTCCAATTTCTCAAAAGAACTCTCCTGCTTTTGAAATTGTCACTAACTACCTGGGCAGAAGGTAGTAAATCGACCGGGACTACTACTTTTAGCTTTAAAGGCAGTGGACACTATTGGTAATTACTAAAAATAATTATCAGAATAAAACCTCACTTGACAACGAGTAATGGGGAGAGGTTGGTAGTATCAAACATTGTGAGGAACTGCTCCCTCTGAAGTGACGTAGTTTTCGAGACAGAAGTAATTTTCCACGAAGCTGATTTCGAGACCTCAGATTTAGAATTTGTGGTCTCGAAATCAAGCATTTGAAAGCACACAACTTCGTGTGACAAGGGTGCTTTTTTCTTTCATTAATATCTCGCAACTTCGACGAACGATTGAGCTCAAATTTTCACAGGTTTGTTATTTTATGCAAATGTTGAGATACAACAACTGTGAATACTGGCCTTTGACAATTACCAATAGTGTCCAGTGTCTTTAAAGGATCGATGGGACTTCTCCTTTTAACTTCACTACAGCAGACTGGTTTCTTAAATTGGTTTCGTCTAGCTTGCCTTAATCAGCAAAATTAGTCAACAATAATATTTTCGCCATTTTTAACTTTACCCTATCCCAGGTCTTCATCTAACCTTGTTTATCGAGATGCCTGAGTATGTCGGTATTTTATCACCGGAGGCCGGCGCACGGGTGTCCATTCACCCTCACAATGTGCCACCGTTCCCGGAAGATGACGGCATTACTGTTGCCCCTGGTATGTCAACCAACATCGGATTGCGACAGGTAAAGAAACTTTTAAAAATATATAAAAAACAGACCCCTTGCATACGCTTCTCTAAATATTCATGGGTGACGCCACCATTCTAACCCAAAACGAGTCCATCGGCGCAGCGACTGCATGCAACTAAGATGGAGTGGCTGGTACTGCTAGTACGCGTGCACGTTTCCATTATTCTACATCAAATATGGCGGTCAATGAAGTTATGTGCAATCCATCTATTAATGGCATAATTTTTTTCAGAACTGTGTATTGAGAGAGTTGTAGCATCGGTCCTGCCGTTTTCGGTCCAAATGCTGCACGACCCAAAAGCAGAATATAGTCTAGCACCCAGTGTTCGCTCATGCGGGATTTTTTTACACAAAAATACCGGTTTACTATAATTTCTTACTCAAATAATAAAAGACTTCAGCTGAGGTATTTCATCATGCAAATGTGTGCAACAAGGGGTTTTTCTTTCAATTATTCTCCATGCAACTTCGACGACCGATTAAGCCCAAATTTTCACAGGTCTTTTATTATGCATCTGTGTTTAGATTCACGAATTGAGAACACTGGTCTCTGACAATTACCAATCCTTTCCAGTGCCTATAAATTAAGAAATTTTTCTTAAAATCTACTTTTCCTTCCGGCAGGTTTACATCGAACGGAAAGGGGAGCCCTACAATCCCAAGTGTCACGTGTTCACAACGGGATTATACTCCAGAAAATCCTGTCTAAAGACATGCGAACAGTCAGAAATGTTCAACCGGTGCCAGTGTGTGACCGATGTACTGCTGGAGAACAAGACTAAGTGCAGCTTTCTCAACCAAACACAACGTGAGTTACTATAATCATGGAGGTAGAATTTCTACCTCCATGCTATAATTATCTTTTTGTAACGCGCGCAACCAGCAAGAATACAGCAAAGGTGCCTCGCCATGAAGGCCACGTATAGAGAAGATTTTATCGAATCTCATTGTTAGATGTTGGAGAATCCCATCTTCAAAGAACCATACACTCAGCACCAAGTGAGCACTGACAACAGACTCAAAGACCACATCCGAATGTTTTTTCAGAGCCCTGGAATGTCTTCTTTGAGACGGCAAAGCCATTTTCATTTTGAAAAGGGCACTTCCATTGTAAAGTATAATGGGAAAGTGTTAAAAAGGCAACAAGGCCAAGACCAGGGGCAACTGAAGATATGCCCTCAGTGGCCTCCATGTAATACCAGGCCAAGTTGTCGACCAATTTAATTAATGGGGAGAGAGGAATTGGTTACGATGTTGTTTTGTACAATGCTGCTTCTGCAGCTGCTGCAGACGATGCCACTTATGTTCCTGCTTTTGCTGTTCATAAAGTGTCCTCAATGGCTTAGCCCCTGATTAAATTTCTTGCCACACTCCTCCTCCCTTTGTCTGATGTTCTGGTCTTCGATCAAATAGAGCCCCCTAAACTTTTGAGCCACATTTTGGGCTGCCGTCGTCGCCTTCGCCGTTTCCGTCGGTATCGTCGTTATCGTCGTTGTTGTTGTTGTCGTTGGTGTTGTTGTTGTTGTTATTGATGTTGTCGTCGTCGTTAGCTTGTTATCTTGGCATTGACTGATTTAAAAACAAAAATCCTGAACATATCTGATTTGGAGACATACACATTTGCAAAATGTAAATTGTTGTTTTCCTTTTTCCCCCCTTTTTTCAGAAACATGCAAACAGCTGATCGAATATCTCGGGGAAGAAGACAAACTGGATTGCAGTTGCCCTATATCTTGCAAGTAATTATCTTTCACATCCTCAATCAAAGCTTGTTCATTTAAATCGTTGATTTTAAAATAAAATTATAAATTCCTATCAGATATACAGTAATAATGTTCTGAAAACTTGTGAACTTAAATGTCGTATGGATAAAAAACGATAATCATAACACTTTCGTGACTGTGTGACTAATTTATCGAAATTTCCTTTCTGTTTAACTTTTTTTTTTTTTTTTTACTTTGTTACTTCTTTGTTATTTTCTGTGCCGAAAACAATGGCATTAGATGAGGCCCTACGTCCTTCTGTCTGGCCCCCTACCTCTTGTCACAGTAACAGTATGGCAGTGGTTTTCCGTTACCCTGGTGCCACTATAGAATCACAAGTACAAGCTTTTCCATCTCAATGCTGAATTGAACATTACTATAATGACTTTTTAATGACAGAAAACCGATCAAACTTTTAAGCTAAGTTTTCTTGATACACAATTTGTGCGTATCAATTGCTTAAAGGAACATGACAGAATTGGGTTTTTTTGCCAACAAAACAGTTGCTGGCAGTGTAAGCACTTCATGTAATCCACCATGTACATAAACTGACAAACCTGTAGAAGTTTGAAATCGATCGGCCATCTGAGTCACGAGAGAATAGTGAAAAACCGATTACAAGTTTCAATAAAATGAATAAAACGCTCACTGAGCGATAAACTCCAAACGCGAAAATAGATTATTTATTTCTCATCAAATATGAAATTTCAGACAAAAATATTTCAAGGGATGTTTTCAACTATCATCATCATTAGACCGTGTAAGTTTTATGTAAATCTGTGATCTTCACGATTTTTGTTTCTTACCAATTCTATAACGTTCCTTAAATTTAAGTTCTTCCTCTGGTAAATTATTTGCCGCGTCATTCTTTGAGGCGCACGACAGACGGGGTCAGTCACTTTTTGTCAAGTGCTTTTAATAAAGATGGTGATACAAATATGAATATTCGTAAAGAGGTAATCCAGTTTTTCTCATTTTTTTTTGCAAAAATCTACATTCAGTGAAACGTCTTACACCAAGTCAGTATCAGCCTCCTCCTGGCCCTCCGAACGGTATGAGGTGAGTTCATCCCATGATTTTGAACTAATATTTTGAGGTTTCACTGAAATGTCCAATGAATGACTGGTTTCAATTAGCCCTTTTGAGATATTGTTGACACTATAGGAGTGCATTGTTTGGTTTGGGTGTATACAAACAAATTTACCCAAACTTAATAGTGTTCATGTGTCCCTCAAGCCTCATAATGGCTTATAGATTAAATGTCAGATAAAATTTGCTGTTTGCGCTTCTTGCGGGACAAAATACATTAACATTCCTGCCGTGGGATCTCAAGAGTAAAGAATGTACTAAACCTTCTTAAAGGCACTGGACACTATTGGTAACTGACAAAGACCAGTCTCCTCACTTAGTGTATCTCAACATAAGCACAAAATAACAAACGGTGAAAATTTGAGCTCAAATAGTCGTCGAAGCTGCGAGATATAACGGAAGAAAAAACGCCCTTGTCACACGAAGTTGTGTGCTTTCAGATGCTTGATTTCGAGACCTCAAAATCTGATTTTCAGGTCTCGAAATCAAATTCAAATTTATTATTTTAGTGGAAAATTACTTCTTTCTCGAAAACTACGCTACTTCAGAGGGAGCCGTTTATCACACCTTTTATACTATCAACAGCTAACAATTAGAGGGCCAACGGCTTAAACAAAGAAAATACTGTATCATTTCGGAAAAGGCGTAGTTTTTTACTGTTTTAATAAGTATGTAAGAGTTGTAATGTTTATGAATAAGTAATTATGTTTTAATGTACCTGTCAAATATTGTGTAAGTTATGTGAGAAGCCAATGTGCGAAATAAGACCCAACATTACCGTTCAAACTATGTATATTGTTTAGTATTGTTGACTCTGGTGTTCAATGGAGAAATAACGATTTAGCATCAATGTAAATTCGTGTCAAGCGTGATACTGCCAAGGCTAATGGTTTTGCAAATAATCGGTTCGGTCACTTAATTCCTATAAAAGGCCTTCATAAACAAATTTTGTTCAATAAAAACCAATCACCATTATAATCACCAGTACCTGTTAACGAGAGGCACTTACTAGTCCCTTATCATTCACTTATTGTTCATATCTGGACCAGAATAATTTGTTTTCCAATGGCATCATTATTGAAAAGTAAATAAAAAGCCTTAAATTGGGTATCTTTTGAAAATGGAAAAATACAATAGTAATTTACTGCAAGAGTCTAGAAAATGTAAGATCGTTTCGCCAAACTCGACAGATATAGGGGTGGGGTGAAAAATTAGAATCAGACCATGAAAGGTATATATTTGGACCATGATGGAGTAAGCAATGTTAGCCAGAATATGACGTCATACTTCAATTAAAGACACTGGACACTATTGGTAATTGACTAGTCTTCACAGTTGGTGTATCTCAACATATGCATAAAATAACAAACCTGTGAAAATTTGAGCTCAATAGGCTGATGAAGTTGCGAGATATTAATGAAAGAAATAAGCCCTTGTCACAAAGTGGTATGCTTTCAGATGCTCGATTTCGAGATCTCATTCTGAATCTGAGGTCTCGAAATCAAAATCATGGAAAATTGCTTCTTTCTAGAAAACTACGTAGTTCAGAGGGAGCCGTTTTTCACAATGTTTTATACTATCAACCTCTCCCTATTACTCGTAACCAAGAGAGGTTTTATGATAATAATTATTTTGAGTAATTATCAATAGTGTCCACTGCCTTTAAGGACACCTGGGTGTGTCAGCTGGAAGCAGATATGAGTCTCGGGCACGGCAGCTGTGGCAATCCGCATCAGAACGAATTGGTTGGGCGGCTCTACGCCCCCCCCCATGATGGATTCAGAGGATGATGATTGATGAATTAAAACCAGAGATTGACATGGCAGGTAGAGCAGAAAACACTACCTCCCTAACTTTACTTTGATTAATCTAAATGGGATATTATTATACGTTTACTTTTGTACTTCTTGAATCACAGGAACATCTTCAACGGCGCCTAAGAGAAAGTAGTTCTGATGCGGCTATGATGTCTGCAAATGACGAGTCAACGGGGTCAGTACTTTAAGTTTTAGACTGGGCCCCTGTCTTTTCCGCAAGGATAAAGACAGGTCCCTGCCGCTAGATCCAGTGATTCCATTGGACACAATTATATCACTATAAACGTGCAGTAACATACGATGCCCAAACAGTCACTGCTGCCACCTCCGCAATAGAATTTGACTGCGTATCTCTATGTGAATCCGGGTAGGTCAAAGGTCAATGTACACGCCGGTGTCAGATGCACTTGTGTCCGCCATGCAATCGTGTCCGCTCCGGACGATTTTGCATATGCAATCGTGTCCAGGGCTATGCAAAAACCGTCCGGCAGACATGTACATGACTGTGCATGTATGTGCGCGCGTAAGCGACCGTGCATGCACTGAACCTACCTGTACCTATGCTGCATGAATATTCACGTATTTTATGATTGCAGCAAATACCCACAGGCCGAACATTTCCCATGTCATTCACGACATGCACTTAGCTTGTAAAAAAAATGGCAAACGTGTTTCGTCGACCTAGGGCAATTTACTGCAAGGACGGTTTTGCACGGGGGCGGACACTACTGCATATGCATATGTGTCCGGACGGACACAATTGCATTATGCAGCAGCGACCAGGTGGACACGATTGCATATGCAAAACCGTCGGCAGGAATAATTGCGTATGCAATAATGTCTTCCGGGTAGTATTGCATAGAGGACATAATTGCATGCGACACCGGTTTGTAGGCAGGTCCCTGGCATTATTCACGAGCCTCGAAGTACATGTGACGTCAGATGTTCAGGCTATCTCTGGGTGCGTACGTTTAGCTTCACTGGGTCATCCCCGGTGCGTTCGAATAGGTTTTGACGTCATTCCAGGGGCTCACCCAGGTCAGCCCTCAGTGCCCTGCTTGTGGAATGGGTCACTTGGATGTTCACTTGAATGTTCAAAAGACCTTGTTGCAAGAAATACCCATTGCACAAGCGCTAACTGTTGAACTTGATCGCTAGCTAGACCATCGTGCACCTTAATTCATGCTTAGCGCGCACGAACCAAGCATTTACGATAAGGTCTATGTCTTAGGTGTCGATCAAAAGCCTTTGTCAAAACGGAGTTTTGTGTTTTGCTATTTATTACCATAAACAAATAATTATTTGTCCAGTATAGATGAATAACTTGACTCTTTTCTCTCTCTTTATTTTTGGTCAACAGTAAAAACCTTCTTCGGGTTCGTGTTTATTTCGAGGAACTGAACTACCAGTCAATCAGAGAGTCAGCCCTCTACACGGTAAGACAAGGGAAAACAATAAAGACGCCTACAATTCTCATCAGAAGCTGAAGGTCACAGACCTTTCCGCAATTACCCAACGCAAGCACTGACTGTAATGGGGTGCATGCTGGTCTAGCTAGTGATCAAACTTGAACACTAGCAAAGATTATAGAGCGCCGCAAGGCGCAAGATGCGGAACTCGGGCTGAAATGTGAAGCGCAAGATGCGGATCTGAAGCTTTATCTATTGTTGGAACGTGAAATACGCATGGGCGCCATTTCCGAAAGAGAATGTTTTGTTTCCCATTGATAGGAATGGTCATTGTCTGCACTGAACTGCACTGATCTATTGTTGTATCAAAGGAGTTACTTGCCGAAATGGCATCCAGTGGGATTTCACATTTCAGCCCGAGTTCCGCATCTTGCGCCTTGCGGCGCTCTATAATCTTTGTCACTAGCTAGACCACCAGCATGCGCCTCATTTCACGCCTAAAGCCCGGTTCATACGCGAGAGAGTTGCCCCACAACTCAACCCCTGCGAATTATTCGTTGCAAATGTTTGATGTCAACATTCGTATAGCATTCGCAGGAAGTATGAACCGGGCTTATTTAACGTGTGCGTGATTGATATATTATGCGTTAATCAAGTGTCACCCGAAGCTCTCACTGCTTAACGGTAAGCGAATTTTCGTGCTTACTGTAGAAGAACAAAATTGCTAAGCTAGTTATAATTGTATTTCACGGGTTAGCAAGACATTAGGCGGCCATCTTGCACTATTGGCTCTTCCATCCTCGGTTTGGTTACACTCGATTTGAATGGGACAACAAAGATGGCCGCACTATATGTTTAAAGTATTTTGTCACGTTAGTGTAATTCCCGATATTTTCTACTCATTTTATAATTTCCTTTTTTGGTTGTCGTTTTCTTCCAGTTCCCAACCCTTCTGGGCAGTCTTGGTGGTTTACTGGGTCTCTACATCGGGATATCTTTCCTCACTTTATGCGAAGTCTTCATACTGATCTTTGACGTGTGCAGATATCTCATTAAGAAAGCCTTCTGCAAGAACGACATCTCGCCTTCATCGTTTATACTTGTTGAAGAAGTGCGCTCTCCAGAGTACAGTGAGTAGAAAACAATGGCATGTACGGATTACGGAGTATGCTACATTTTCAGAAATAATCACAGCGCGGGCCATGTACGAATTAGCGGCTACAGCTACGGCTACGGCTAAATTTCTACATCGTCATGCGTTGCGTCCTTAGCAACACACTTAGCCACAGTCGTAACCGTGCTCCAGCCACCAATTCGGACATGGCCATGTACAAAAATCAATAACAAAAGACGCAGAGCCTTTATCGAAAGAGGCAAGTTGACAATTTACATCGCCTTGGACCAACCATAACACAGATATGGAAAGCTTACGTCACTGCTAGTTTATCCAATGAAATCATTGTATCTGATGGACTCATTCGACCTGTGAGACCAGTGCCTGTCTTTCGCAAAGATTAGTGTGATATGTGACACGTCAATCTGTGTGTGTTTCTCATACAATAATTACAGGTGGTCCTATAGGTGATGCAAAATATGTATTTAATCTTTACCCGTTAATGTGACATAAATATGGGTTTTCACATGTCACATTATGACGGGTAAAGACTTAATATTATATATTTTGCATCACATAGGACCACCTGTAATTATTGTGTGAGAAACACACACAGATTGCCGTCATAATTGATAGCAGAGTTTTAGTTAAATATTTTAAGATGAAAGTGAATACGTACTATAAAATATGTATATTTATATGTTCATGTTCTAGTTGTTGATAATGTAAAGTCTACATTATTTTCCCATTTGTATTTCTATATGTGACAACACCAATCATAGTGAACCTTTAGTTTCAATTCATTTTTAGTATTTTTAGAAATAGGGTCACTAAATAATTATCAGGCCGAGCAAAATGAAACAAGTAATCATTCTCGTGTGAACTTTGACCTAACTCACCTGACGTCATATAGGCTAACCAACGACAGTTTTGAAATCAGATTCACCACCAGACGTGTCATGGCCTATAATTTTGTATGCGGTTTATTAGAGCACTTGACTCAAACTCTGGTTTTTCTGATCAGCAGAGTGTGGGTTCGAGTCCCAGCCTTGACACTGGTGTCCTTAAGCAAGACGCTTTGTCCTTCGGATGGGACGTAAAGCCGCTGGCCCCGTGTGTTGTGTAATGCAAGTAAAAGAGTGCACTTTTCGAAATGAGATGGGGTTGGCCCTGTTGTTCCTGGTTTGATTTGCATCATTTTACGCCACAGCACAACGTACAACATTATTATGGTGCTTGCAGAAAGAGTAGGTCTCAAAACGTTGTCGCGCATTACATTGCAGGAAAATACTGAATGTTAAAGCGGCTTGATCGTCACTGGGTGGCGGGTATAATGGAATGTCATTGGCGCATGTCTGTTACTGCTGACAATCTCCCGTAACCTTTTGACAATACCCGCTGGTATTGTCAAAAGGTTATTGGAGATAGACAAAATGCGTTGTCAGCAGTAACAGACATGCGCAGCCGACATTGCGAAGTGGCTTATTCGCGGGTATGAGCGCTATTATAATAAGCCACTGTTGTTATTTAGTATCATGTTTAATTACAGTGCAATCTAAACTGACCTCTCTTGCGTAACTATAGACAAAAGAATCTTGCGTAACTATAGGCAAAAGAAGCTGTTACTAATAGTTACATTTATAATATCATAAAAAGACTCACGAGGTCGTACGCAGTTGCATTAGGCCCATCTCCTGTTGACACTGTTGTGTCTTTAAAGTGAATTTCTAGCCATAGTAATAAACTCACAACATGGGAGGGGGTCATTGCTCTGGTGATGTTTACCGACAATTCAACATTTTAAGGCGGCATTTTGAAAGAATCCATATTGCTGACCGTGTTGTATAGTCCTGTACTGATACTATGCTAAATCTTGTATAAAAATTCTACAGCTCAAGGCTTTTTGTTCTGTTTCTTTCATCATTTATGCCTCTAATTTGCTTTAGTAATAATGCCGTATTACGGGCTTTGCGCTCCGCCGTCGATTTCACAAAACTCTTCCAAACTTAGGATTAATCTTAGAACTTAGGGCGAGTCCCAGCCTTGCACTGTAACATGCAAACCTTAAGATTAATCCTAAATTAGGACGAGTCACTTGTCTTAACTCGAGACAGGATATGTCTATAGCGTTTCATGAATTCGGCGGCCGCACTCGTATGCTCCATCTTTGACAAATATTTGGGCCCCTCTGAAATGTTGGTCTGGATTCGCACTTGTGTTGTCCTTGGGTTTTCCTCCCACATCTAAAACGTGCTTTAGAGTGACGTTCAAAAATGTTTTATACAAAGCCTCATTGTCTGCGTAGATGAAAGCAATTTTGCGGAGAAAATACCGCTTCACGACCATTGTTGTACACTAATTGCCAGTTCCATAACGACCGCGGTACCGGTAAACATTGATCACCTTGTCGTTGTGGCCCCTTCTCTAGCACCGCATGGTTGTGTTCCAAAGACGACACTTCGCGTACATGGAGGTAGAAACCAACCTCCAAAAAAAAATGTTGTATACAAAGCCTCATTGTCTGCGTAGATGAAAGCAATTTTGCGGAGAAAATACTGCTTGTATGGCACATAACCGCCCCCCCTCCCCCGACCATTGTTATACATTATTTGCCAGTTCCATAACGACCGCGGTATCGGTAAACATTGATCACCTTGTCGTTGTGGCCCCTTCTCTAGCGCCGCATGGTTGTGTTCCAAAGACGACACTTCGCGTACATGGAGGTAGAAACCAACCTCCATTTTTAAGGTTCAAGGTTAATTTTATACACTCAAGAGCGATCAGTTTAAAGAATACAATACAGTAAAGATAAATACATATACAAATACATGAGGGATCCATTTTAGAAGCAGAGCTTGTAGGCAATGACCCCTAAAGACATGCATTTGTTGTTTTCAACTCTTATATTACACCCCTTGCAAGTATTCTCCCTGCTCATTGGTTTAGAGCGCGTCACATGACATGTCTTAGTTTTGCTAGATGACGGCCGTGTGATAGTGCGTCGGTTTGCCATGCGCTAGTCCGAAGACTAGCACACGGCGTGCAGTACCCAAACGTCCGTTGCGTGTACGAGGATGATAAATTAATAGTCTGTAACCATTTCGGATTGCACGACACTACATGCAGCACAGTAAAAGTGTTTGCAATCTGTATTCGCGTCGTCCGTGGATTGTAGCATTCAGGTCTGTAATTTAATAATAATAGTACAGTATTTAGAAATGTTTGGGTGTTATAAAACAAATATTGACTGCTTTTACTCGTGCAATGGTTAAAAACTATGACTCCCTCGGTGATGCCCGTAGCGTTCTATTTTCCCTTAGCTTCGCCTCGGGAAAATAAAACACGCTCCCGGGGATCACCTCGGGAGTCATAGTTTTAACCATAGCACTCGAAGCAGTCAGTATTTGTATAATAGCTTCAACTCATTGGCGAATATGACTGGTTAAGGTTTTGTCCATACTGATCTGGTATTCTAGCTTATTATTGTTAGTTCTGATTGTGAACAGTTATTGAAATTAAGGAAGTTTGACGTTTCAATTTAACTGCTTAAATGAGCCGTTAAGTGCCGTGAGAGTAATTAGGTTGGTATAGCCCAGACGCAGTACTAACTTTAATTTGCTTATAACATTGATATTGAAAGTATACAAGTGATCGTGTAGCTTAGTTGGGTTAAGTCTTTTTCATTAATTAACATATTAATCACACTTTAAGTAGCCTTGCTCAAGGCAGTCGCATTATTCGCTCTGAAAAGACGCCGCTGTAAACCCACCCGTATACACTGTGCGTGGTGCGTGCGATAACACCGCATGACCCACCCGTATACACACTGTCACATCGTACGAATACTGTGCACACAAGTCATCCGCACTCATACCACTAACCGCATGCGGAGGCCGTCAGGCCGACAGCTGTCGGCCTGACGGTCTCCGCATGTGGATAGTGTACGGGGGGCATCGTGTCGTGCGATGTTACGCACAGTGAATACGGGTGGGGTTTTATACAGCGGCGGTCTTTTTTCGGAGTGAATAATTCGACTGCCTTGAGCAAGGCTACACTTTAAGTCACAGAAGTCCTACGTAGGGCAGTGGACGGTGCAAGTCTTGCGCGTGTTCGATCTTTTGCGACTAACTTGTCATCATTGTGCTTTTAAATGATTAGACACAAGGGAGGTTAAGCTGCACGTTCCGCGTGAACGTGAACGTGAACGTGAACGTCAGAATAATGTGTCGTTAAAGGGTGGCTGCAGTGTTTTTTTTTTTTTAATTTAAACGATTAAACATGACTTTTTAAACCTGAAATATATATATATATATTTTTTATTAAATGCGCGAGTATTTTAAAAATGTTTTTTAATAGATTAGGGGAACCCACCCCGCCCCTAAAAGGGGCATAAACGTGACGTCATGTCGGGAACCCGAGCCGTCGGGCCCCCTGGCTGTGTGCATAATAAAGACGTGTGCACTGTGTGGCCTGGTACCTAGGCGCGTGTAGTTAGGGACCAGACTCTTTTTGCCGACGATGTGTTTGAATTCCCGACGTGACGTCGATGGTAGGGGGCGGTAACAATCCACAAAAGGGGGGCATGACTTATTCGCTAATTACGCAAGTGAGATATGTCGGGGGAAAACAAAACACATTTTATTGAGGTTCAATACATATATCAGAAATAAATGACAGCAAAATAAACTGTTTTATTTTAATTCACCGCAGCAGCCCTTTAAAACATCACGTTTTTAGCATACATGAAGTTACCATTTTTCACGTCAGGTACGTTCGTGCGCGCAGACGTCATACGTGAGCATGCAATAAGCCCCAAGTGGCGACGTCACCCAGACACAACACAAACTTTTGAAGTTCACGCCCACGTAATGCTCGCACATATACGTGCAGCTTAACCGTCCCACTGTATGATGAGCGTTACGTAGGAACTGCATTTGCGGGGTGTTTTGACATTGTGATGAGTACCCCACAGTGTTTTATAGTAATTTCAAGACAAAGGACACTACTGGCAATTACTCAAAATAATTGTTTGTACAAAAACGAGTAATGGGGAGCTGTTGATAGTATATACACATTGTGAGAAACGGCCCTCTCTCTGAAGTGACGTAGTTTTTAAGAAAGAAGTAATTTTCAACGAATTTGATTTCGATACTTCAGAATTAGATTTTGAGGTCTCGAAAAAGCATCTGAAATCCCACAACTTCGTGTGACAAGGGTGTTTTTTTCTTTCATTATTCTCTTGAAACTTCGATGACCAATCGAGCCAAAATGTTCACATATTTGTTATTTGGCAGATGGTGTTTCTAACAAATCAGCATCTTCTACCCAAGTTCCCGTTTGCTACAATGTTAATTTCAACAAATTATTTGCAACATTATTTTATGAAAAATGCAATAAGGTGTCTTTTGTATGAATTTTGTTTAACTAGCATTTGAAGAGAAGGTTTTGAGTTCACAGAAAAACATAATCTTCGTTCGAGGGTTGTTTGCTCAATTTCGATACGCACGAGACTTGCATTTTAAGCTGGTGGAGTTGTTTTAATTTTAGATATTATTAAATTGGTGGTTTTTTTTCCAAACAAATAGAATGTCCTAGTGTTATCTATATGACGTTTGCCATTACTTTGGCAAATATATTCTAACAGTGATTTTCTTGACATGACGATTGAAACCAAGTGGAATGTCAATATTTTTAATAATGTAAATATTCAATGGTGTTATTACAAACGATTATAACTTATGAATATTTAAACTTATAATCATGAATAAACTACTGGTTATGAGTTTAACACGGTTTCACATGAGTAGTTCGTGCATGTATCCACGCACCTAAACGATTCAAACACTACACTAGTGTGAATATTGGTAACCCTCGTAAATTATGCAAATTGCTTTTGAATAATTCATACCAGTAACGGATTCAGGATTTCTACTACAACAACATAATTTCAAAATCTTGAAGTTCTCCATCGTGCCCCTTTTTATTATTTAGCTAAAATAGGTGAGATTCTATATCATGTGCACCATTGTCTTCCGTTGCTTAAGAAGAAGTAAACATCCGTACATTATTTTTAACTTCTATTTCGCGAGCGTTTTGCAGCATTGAAAAGATATAGTTTCGTTTGCGAGCAAGCAATTTCATTAAATGTTGTTTTGATTATTACAGTTTGAAAAGTCTCAAATTATGCAGGAAGAACTAACCCGCTCCTATATTCATGTTCTGCCTTTTGTTAGAAAATATTACATAACATTTGCACAATTTTTTATTTCCTGCGAGTCAAGTGGTAGAACTTGTTTTTATGCGGGTGTGTGGCCCCCTTATACTCGAGACCGTAATAAAGGAAGGGTTTACGTTAGCCTTGATCAAGGCTGTTGACGTACTGTTCCCCGGCCCGGTTAGCGGCACACGCATGCAGTGCATACACAATGTACATTACCATACATTGTACAGCGAGAACAGTATAGCGTAGTCGTGAGAACGGTCGTGTCTTTGTATTTTCAACCTCATACAAGTGGCTCAAGCTACTTGGGAGGTACCCATGTACCGTAAGTGTACCGTATACAGATGGTACATGTACATGTACAGTACGCATGTGTACATACGCTGTACACGTATTATATGCACTATGTTATGTATGGGGGTGCGCTGGCGGAATTCAGTGATGGGAACTGGGATTTTGCAGATCGCGGCTGGCTGTAGCGCCTTGATCAAGGCTAGGTTTACGTTTGCTAATTACTCAACCAGTCGATTTATTTTATTTATTTTTTCATTTGAGAAGTCAATGGTAATAAAATCTTACTTGGTAAATAAAACTTGAGAGCTGTTGATATTATAAATCCTAGTCATAAACTACACCTTTTTAATTCATGTGGTTCAAGAGAAAGAAGTTATTTTTCACCAACATTTGAAACTGAGAAAAAACACAATTCTATGCATCAACAAGGGTATTTCATCTTCCTTTATTTACTTGCCACTTTGATGACCAATTGAGACAAATTTACACAGATATTTTCTTTTTAATGCATATGTTGGGATATAGATATAATAAATACACCAATTTAGGAAAGTGGTATTTGACAATTACCAAAAGTATACCACAAGCAGGCCCGTAACCCGGTGCGGGGTAGACAAATTCCCCCAACAAGTCAACCCCCTAAAAACAAAACCTTAATAAAAAAAAACATCCGCCCCCGGAAGAAAAAAAAAAGGAAACAATAATAACGCACATTTTTTTATGAAAGTAAAGGCTGCCTCCCTCAAACAAAATTCCCAAAACCCCTCAAAACGCCACTTAAAAAAAATGGTCTCCCCGGGATTCGAACCCACGACCTTTCCAACTAGACAAAGAGTAGTGTCCTTTATATAAACCAGACAAAAAAAAATCGATGTTGTAACAAAGTTTAAAGGCAGTGGACACTATTGGTAATTACTCAAAATAATTATTAGCATAAAACCTTTCTTGGTGACGAGTAATGGAGAGAGGTTGATGGTATAACACATTGTGAGAAATGGCTCCCTCTGAAGTGCCATAGTTTTGGAGAAAGAACTTGAGTTTTCGAAATCAACCATCTAAACGCACACAACTTCGTGTGACAAGGGTGTTTTTTCTTTCATTATTATCTGGCAACTTCGACGACCAATTGAGCTCAAACTTTCACAGGTTTGTTATTTCATGCATACGTTGAGATACACCAAGTGAGAAGACTGGTTTTTGACAATTACCAACAGTGTCCAGTGTCTTTAAGTGACACAAGGGACAACGGTATGACCGTGGGTGAATTCGTGGAGAAAGACAACACCTTCTGTGTTAGAGCACCACCCAAGACTCTACTGTATGAATAAGCATCGATCGATTGGTTAAGTATTCAAAGAATATAGACATCCAAGGACGCCTTCAAAATTCTTGAAGTGGTGAATTTAATCAACAAATTACAACTTACACTTCCGAGTGAAGGTAAACGCACGGCCTTTTTTAAGTGGAATAATAATGGACTGTCAATATATTCTATAAGATATATTGGATAAAGTCAAACAGTCTAGAGTAAAAGCAATCAGTGAGAGTAATTAATTACCGACTGACTTAATCACCGTAATGGGAACTTCCAGGGATTGTTAATAACCCATGGCATTGCCATGGACGAAGAGAGTGAAATAATAGGCGCGTTCGTTTAGCTTCCCTGGGTCGACCCTGGTCTGCCCCGGTATGGAGTGGGTCACTTGGGGTGACCTGAGGTACGGTGCATGCCGTCACCGCGAGAAGCAATCAGGGGTGCGTTCCACTCGCGCAAACGACTCGCAACTGTTCGCGCAAACGTTTTTTTATCTTTTGAACGATTGGTGCGTATACGCGATGTCAATATGGCGGCGCACTGAAATGAAGATGGCGCGCACCATACGTAGTTTTTTTTTTTACTTTATTTTGCTGCAATAGTCCTCTTTTTGATATCATTACATCAACTAATTGACTTTGTTATTCCAAATCTGCATTATCATCCACCGAAAATACAATGTAATTATGTTTGTAACAAAGAAATAATACCATATGCTTGTCCGCCATTTTAAAAATCACTCGCCAACACCTCAGAAGTATGTTCGCCTAAAGTTGCCAACGTTCGCCAACGGTGGCGGCGAACAACTCGTTCCACTTGAAATTGTTGGCGACCGTGCGCAACTGTTGGCAACGTTTGCACGAGTGGAACGCACCCCAGGTCTATGTATCATCATTCTTTCCTCGCACAATTAGGGACTGGAACTGCTTGAATAAGGACCCTGCACTCTCACCCTCTCTAGATGCATTCAATAATGCACTGAGGGTCTCACCTAGGGCCAATTTCATAGAACTGCTTAAGCCAAAAATTTGCATAAGCAGGAAGATAGCTCGCTTATTTTACACATGTTACTGGCCGAAATGTTATGCCATATAATTATTTGCTTGTGACTGGTATCTAGCTGTTGTTTACTTAGCATAACAATTGAGTGGAATCTTAGCCAGTAATCTGATTATAATAAGCATTGATTTTTTGGCTTAAGCAAAATTTTGTGCTTAAGCAGCTCTATGAAATTGGGCCCTAGTCAGTAATCTTGCTGGCCAGTTTTTACTTGCACCATGTATATTTTGCACCTGATTTGCTTATAACGGTCCCATGGTTTCACGCGTGCGCCCAGCCACAGTGCGGTAATCTTCAAATTTTCCGAAGCAGCACTTTAAAGGAAGAAGAGGAGAGGGCGAGTGTGATCGTTCGATGAGCTCTGGTCAGGGGCTCACCCGAGTGAGCACCGCGGGGTAGACCCAGAGGGAAGCTAAGCGAACGCACCCATTAAAAGATTGTGGGAAGTCCAAGCGCATGCGCTGTGCAACCAGTCACTGACGGACGTCCGTCTTTCATCCACGCAGGTGGAGTGGTGAAAGCTAAATGGCTTAGACTGCTATATCGACTGCTTCAGCAACGAGCGGTTCAGCTGAGTGATTTCAGTGAATCAAGACAGCGATGTCCTTCTGATGTAAGTAGTCAATGTATCGCATAGGTGAAACTACTTCCCATAACCTAGACTTTAAAGACTATACTTTAATGGCAGACTGATTGACAGCATATTGCGCCATCCACATCACCCTGTAGACCATTACAAGGTGCTATGTAAAAGCAGTAGGCCTACATTTCATCCTTCAACTGTGGTTGTCCAAGATACTTTGCAGGAGAGACAAAACTGTATGTTAAAACACCTTGAGCGTCGCTGAGTTGCGGGTACGCACGCTATATATTGTAAGAAGCCACCATTAAACTAGATCAAAATGGGTGAATCTAGCGGGGACACTTTTAGCGGAGCCTTTGACTACTTGATGTCAACTAGCTCTGCCCATGGGCTGCCGAATGTCCAACGATCCAAGACTGTACTGTCCAAGACAATTTGGTCGATGCTATTCTTAGGGAGTGTCACTGCTCTGCTCATCCAGGTAATTACGCTGAGCAATACATTCTTCGAGTACAACTACACGGTCAGTTTAGACGTCAAATTCGACAGGTCGCTCCACTTTCCCGCCGTGACCATTTGCAACTACAACCCGGTGTTGCGCTCAAAGCTTGCCGACGCCAGCGAAGAGTTTCGGACTGCCTTCGACGTTAACTTTGCCCCACCAGGTCCCCCAAATGAGGCGGGTGAGCCGGCGGATGGGCAGCCGGGAGAAGGCACACAGGCCGCGCCTTCCGGTCAGCAGGGAGGCATTGATGGCAGCCTCACAGCTGAGACATCTGAGACCCAATCCTCCGGAGGGACGGATAGTCCCAATTCGGGTCCCAATTCAGGTTCCCAACAGGTCGGTACCGCAGGGCTAGCCAACGCTAATCCAACCACCCTTAATCCAACCACTGCCAGCACAACATCTCCGGGGACTAACGCGTCCACGGCCACCACTGAGAATGTAACTGAGGTGAGTTTATGCATTTTTCTATTTACATATAGCGTCTTCAATCTTAAATCTTCAAAAGAATAATCCCCATATACAACACTTAAAGGCTATACAGGGATTAGCCCCATTACGCTGGACTCCCTCCGCAAAGAATACTGCATGGACAGACAACTCGTCTCGCTTGCACATCAACAAACATCACGTAGCAGACGATATGTCTTTTGTACAGAAAGTTTCATATAATAGCGAGGAGGTTTAGCTGCACGTTACGCGAGCAAACACGTAAACGTGAACGTCGAAAAATTGTGTTGTTTCTGGGTGACGTCACCACTATTAAGGGCTCATTCATGCTCCCCTATGTCGTCTGTAAGAACGGACGTGAATTATGGTAACTTCAAGTATGCTAAAAACGTGAGGTTTTAACATCACAATGTTCTGACGTTCACGTTCACATTGTTTGTCTCGCGTAATGTGCAGCTAAACCTCCCTTAAATGAATAAAATCTCTCTCATTTTTTTCTGTCATTAGAGAAACGTACCTGGGTATTCCCGATACCTCTTTTACCATGAGTATTGTTTGAAGCTGTGCATGATGTAAATAACTAGGAAGAAACATTGGGTGCGTTCGTTTACCTTCCCTGGGTCGACCCCGGTGTGTGGCGGTTTTCTTTTCCAGGACGAACCTGGGTAATTATCTGCACACGTTCGTCCTGGAAAAAGAAAACGCAGCACACCGGGGTCGACCCGGGCAAGCTAATCGAACACACCCTATAAATAAAGTAAACTTGAGAGTATAACCATTTGAAAATCTGTTTAGTGTCAGTGTGATAGCTCTGAAAAGAACCTGTGCGGTCTCGACGTCTCGGACAGTACGCTCTGATCATCTTCAGGAGAACACAAGTATATTTTCTCATGAAAACAAGCAGAGTGTACCGTTCATAACGTCGAGACCAAACCGGCTCTTTTTAAAGCCAACATTTCCACAAACAAGATTTACACACGGTTGTAGCCGCAACTTTACTATTTTTTTTATTAGAGTTTCTTCCTCTTTTACTATCTTTGTCAAAACTTCAGTCTGCGTTCGCTGTATAGCTTCATGGTCAGTGTGGTGGTGTACAGGGTGAGTCAAAAAGAAGTTGGCCGAGATTTATGATTTCAAAACAAAACAACTGACACTCAAAACCTAAGTGATGCACGTATTCAACAAGCATTATTTCCTGCTTATCTGAAGAAAAAAAAGAATGAACTATATAGGTTTTTTTAGTTGTAAGAGAAGTTATTCATGTTTTACTGAAAGCACTTTTGTTTGTAGCTGTCCCATGGATTGTTAATACTTGATTTTATAATCATCTGAGTATAGAAAATTAAAGAAACACGTTGCCTTGGATCGGTCAAATTGGTCTTGGAAAAGGGTTTGTTATAAAATGCACATGGTTAGAAAGATGATTTTAAAAGTAGAATACAATGATCCACACAAGTTTGCCTCGAAATTGCGTGGTTTTCCTTTTACTTTGCGAACTAACACAGTCGGCCACTTATGGGAGTCAAAAATTAGTCTGTCTAATATATGCATTTTATAGCAAACGGTTACAAACGCTTTTTCAAGACCAACTCGACCGATCCAAGGCAACGTGTTCCCCTGAGGGTATAGACAAAGTCATTGTTTTGTAAAATATTCCGTGGACGTCTTGCAAAATGAGTAGGGAATATACCTCTATTAAAAAAGACGTGAATCCTCTTCGGAATGATAATTTTTTGTTTTTCTTCCTTTCTAATAATATATAAGCAGGAGAAAGTGCTTGTTGTATGCTTTACTAAACTTTTGAGTGTCATTTTGCTTGTTTTGAAAAACATCGTCAGTCCCGGTCAACTTCTTTTTGATTCACCCTGTATGTGAATATGTACTGACGACTGGGTCAACAGTACCGCTGTGTATTAAATAAACACTAATTAATGGAACCATGCCGGAAATCTTTCTGTCCATTAAGCAAAAATGTAACTCTTCTCAATCAACCGCTTTTTTATAATAAAAAAGAAAGAAACAAAATTTAAACCTGGGTTTTCCTACAAGTCCTGGTCAGTGTGGATCTCTTCGTATATTAAAGTAATGTACTCTGGTGACTGGGTCATCAGGATCGCTAAGTAAATAAATTCTAATTAATGGACGATCCGGAAATCTTTCTGGTCATTATTGTGAGGTAAAAATGTAACTCTTCCTAATCAATCGACTTTTATGTCAAAAGATACACAAATATATACCCGTGTTTTCTACACGTCCTGGGGGCAGATTGCAATAATACGGTCTTAGTCAGTGAATATCAATTCTGTGAGTTGTATCATTTTTTACTCTTAGGAACATATATTTACGATACACTGTATCATCATCATAATGCCTCTCATGGGTGTAACTGTAATCTATTTCTAAAACACAATCTCGTCGTGTAGAGCTCTTTGCATCAAATCATCTACAACTAACAAATGCAGCGCTATCTTAAAAAAACCAAAACAAAGACCGATTATAGCCAGCTCAGAGCAGGCTTAAGATTTAAGACTGGCTATAATTAAAGACCGCGCTATTGCAATCCAAAGACTGTCTAAGCGCGTTTCAAGTTAGCCTGCTATAGCGCATAGACTGGTTTAAGACCGCTTGTTGCAATCCACCCCTTGTCATTGTGGGCCTCTCTGTATAATTGAAATAATGGACTCTGTGACTTGGTCAGCAGCATCGCTGAGTAAATAATTTGTATACACTAATTAATGGACAATCCGGAAATCTTTCCGTCCATTATTGTTAGGTCAAAACAGTAGCCCTTTTCAATCAACCTTGTCAATGGTGAATTCAAAAGCGATCCATCGGGGATTGCAAATTTATTCAATGCACTTTTTTTCGCCATGTTTTTTTTTTGTTCTTCTTCGGATCGAGCGACCTGGACTGTGTCACTTCACCTTATTTGGATTTAGTAGTATGCACATCACGTCTTTTTTCACAAAACAGCCATAGATGTCTGAAATTTCTGCTTCTTCTCAATCACACACAAGGAGCCATTACAACAGCTTTATTCAACGTACTGCATCTCTTTGGAACTCCTTGTCTTCTACATGTTTACCTCCATCCTACAATATAGACTGTTTTCAGAGAAATATCAATCTTACCTTGAGCTCCCCTGAGTTCTTTTCACTTTAAACAAAAGTAAAGCTGCTGATAGTAAAAAAAACATTGTGAGAAAACAGCTCCCTCTGAAGTCTCGTAGTTTTTTGAGATATTAAAAGGCTTTAGGGCTGAAGTATTTTTAAAAAGAAATTGCCATCTAGAAGCACTAAAATTTGTGCAACAAGAAGTTTTTCTTGTATTATTCTTTCTCAACTTCGATGACCATTTGAGTCAATATTTTCACATATTATGCATTATGTTAGGATACAACAAGTGAGAATACTGGTCTTTGAACCAAAGGTGTCCTTTAAAAATGTGCACAGTGACTCTTGAATGTAAACGAAAGAAAGCTGTTAACGCTATAATTGCTACTTTCTATTATGGGAGTGTATATGGCTCTGGACCAAAACAATTAACGGGCACCTTGGCAATTACTGCAAACTATCTCAAAAAGTCCAAGCCATTATCTGAACCTAATTGGCTTTTATACAATTATGAAATAGTGTATGCCTTGCCAAGGTCATTATGGTTCGAGTAAAATAAAATAATAGTCACTTTAGCTATAATTGAAACTTTCACCAAATATAGAGTGGATTTTTTATAAAAAGTATTTGAGTGCGTCATTTTGTTGACGGAAAGCGTTTTGCGTAAATATTGCGTGCGGAATAATGACATTGTCACACGAGACAACTTTTACAGGCATCTTTGATGCAACCAACTGGCACTGCATACCACAGGACCACTTTGGTAGCACTTTTGATTTTTGATTTTTTTTTCTTTACCGAACATTGTCTTACAATCCATTTAGGTTACCCATTGAAATGTGAACTGCACTTCTTCTTGGAGATTGCCTGCAACTGGTTGCATGACAATTTCACTTAGCCTTGACAAATATTTATTTGATGATAAACAATGGAAAAGTGCACGCATGCACGATGTTCGCACGATGTTCGCACAACGCTAATAAATGGTAGCCTTTCACACGTGTGTGCACTTTTCATCAAAGATGGTGGTCAGTGACGTCATGTGCGACCAGCCGGTCGGAACTTAGACTTGATTCAAGTCCCGTTGGTCCCGAAAACAGGTTGGGGAATGCAGAGCATCGCAAAACAATAGTCTTCTGGCGATGGCACGGGATTGGGACTTGAGTCAAGTCTAGCCGGAACTGTACCGGCCACTTCGGATGCGGCCTAAAATGACGTAGAGCACAATCCCACGAGCCGGCACCCAAGTCGCAAATATTGAAAGACAAAATATATTCTACGTCATATATGTGGCCACTCCTGTACCATCCCGTGCCGTGGCACGTAATTGCTTTTTTAAAAACTAAACCCCATTAAAGTAAATTTAGGTAATATTGAATTAGTGTGTGTGGGTTTCCCCAAAATGAGTTTTCTCAGAAACGTGTCCATGTCACGCTATGAATAATTATTTAGATGTTGGTACCGACCGGTGCTTGGTGTCTCGTTCTCTTCATACAGGTACAACCCGGTGTCATGGTAAACTAATTGACACTTAATTCCATACATAGAGGCCATTAGTAAAATATTGAAAGCTCTGTATGATTGAGCTAACAACGAGATGTAATGTATATTTGGTTTGCGGTAACACCATGTGTGTATCTACTTGCCAGGTAGAGTTTGTTCTTAGGGAACTGTCTTGCTTTATACTGCCGTGGGGTAGATAATCGGAGGTTCGGGAGACTTCTCAGTTCTGAAAAGAACTGTCCTGCTTTTAACTATTACCAGGGCGGATGGTATAGAAATTAGACTGGACTACTACTTTAGCTTATAGGATCGTAGTTAACTGTACTGCCGCGGAGTCAGTTCTTAAATTGGTCTCAACGTTTCGACTAGCTTGCTCTAGTCAACGAGATGTAACTTACACACAATTAAGACTCTGAGTGCCTTGATGCGTTTTCTTAAAACAAACAAATCCTCCTCTTAGATCCTCTGTGTAAACTGGAGGAACTGTTTAGAGTTGAAGACAGAAGTCACAAATAATCTCCGTCGTGCTAATATACTGCTTGGGAGATGTCTTCCTTTAGCGAATAAAGGACCGGGTACACTCCAAACAAATTCTGGCTTAAATTGATTCCTGTTGTACGTGGATTGATGTGTCTTACACCAAAGATTATTTCATTGGGTTCTATCGGCATGGGTTACATCCAAACTTGGCCCAATTTCATGGCTCTGCTTACCGTAAGCACGGAATCGGCTTACGGAAGCAGGGAATTCTGTGCTTACGGCAAGCGTGTTTCACGGGTTAGCGGCGAATCTTGGCTTCTGCGCGTGCGTACTCAACGTTACTAGGCATTCTACGCTTACACAAGTCTAGCTCAGAAATTCGGCGTTTTCACGTAAGCGGGGAATCGTATTCATTAGCGCAGAATTCAGCGGTAAGCAGAGCCATGAACTTGGGCCCTGGCTTGCTAACTGAAACAAAATTGACTAATCAACGTTAAGTGCACTCTAAAAACTAAACGGACTTGAATCCAACATTTGCATAAGTTCGGTGAGTGACTACACTTTGAAAGTGTTGAATCCAGCAATTTATATGTTAAATCCAGCATTTTAAAGTATTCGGTCAACAATTTAAGTGCCAGTTTAACGTTTAAAAAGCTGATCCAACAATTCAGCAGATTTTTTTTAAAGAAATGTTGAAATAACACTTAAATTGTTGAATTAACCCTTTTTGCGTTGGATCAAAAACTCAAAATTGTAGATTTAACAAACAAAACGCTGGATCCAACACTTTCAAAGAGTAGTCACTCTTGCAAGTGTTGGATTCAACTCTTTTTTTAGAGTGTGTTAGTTAACACTGTGATGGCGTTCTCACATCATACACCCTTTTAATTAATTCAACATAAATGAGTCAACTACATTTAGACAACAGTTGAGATTATCGTTCGATACAATAAATAATGCTTTTACTTATTCACGGCATTCGAATTAAATATACTTTGCCTCTCCAATTATTACTGCGTTTCAAAAAAACTCCTGCAAATTTGAATAATGCTTTGTTGAATTGTTAAATTGAATGATTATTTTGTTAAATTGTATAATGTAGAGCAGCAATAAAAAATAAATGTGTAAATAAATTAAGATTAAAAAATCGAATGTCGCAACGGTAGCCTACATTTGACTGGTCGTATAAAACGAAATTAAATAACCTGTTTCAGGGAGCGTTCGATTTCGCGCGATATAGAATGGTATAGTGGTTTAAATTTGCCGAAATTGACAGAGAAAAATTGTATCATATGGAAGGGTTTTAAAACTCAAAAGGTAAGGTTGTGAGACGTTGTGGATAAAACTTAATTCGTGATTTTCGAGGCTGCGAATAGATAGATTGCATTGACCGCCGTCTTTAATGTAAAAAAAAAAAAAAAAAACAGTGGAAAAGTGCACGCCCGTACGTGCTACCTTCAGCTCTCTACGCTGCATATATCAAAGATGGCGGCCAATGACGTCATTTGCAAGCCATCTATAAAATACAGATTATCTATCAAAACAAAAGCATCAAATCTAATTCTAAAACTTGTCTATCTCGCATTTTGTGTATAGGCTCTTGAGAGCTGGGATGACCGGGAGCAGGGTGACTTCTTCAGAGAGAGAGATCCAAGCTACCTTTTGGAGCAAACACTGATCACGGAGCTTGCCAACATAACGGAGCAAGAACGCATGACGATGGGTCATAGCCTGCCTACCATGCTACTGGACTGCAAATGGAAAGGATACCCCTGCTCACCTTCGTAAGTTTCGTTGTTGTTAAGTCACTGGATATTTTTAGTAATTGTCAAAGGCCAGACTTCTCAATCGGTGTATCCATATAATATGCACAACATAAACAATCTGTGAAAATTTGGACTCAAATGGTCATCGAAGTTGCAAGTGAATAGTGAAAGAGAAAAATACACCCTTGTTGCACAAATGTGTATGCTTCTTGGTCCCTAAAAAGGGCTTCGGGCCTGAAGTCGTTTAAAGGAACACGTTGCCTTGGATCGGACGAGTTGGTCTATAAAAAGCGTTTGTAACCGTTTTTTATTAAATGCATATGGTTGGAAAGTATTTTAAAAGTAGAATACATGTACAATGATCCACACACATTTGCCTCGAAGTTGCGTGGGTTTCCTTTTACTGTGCGACCTAACACGGTCGGCCATTTATGGGAGTCAAAAATTTGACTCCCATAGAATGGCCGACCGTGTTAGTCGACGAGGTGTAAGGAAAACCGGCAATTTCGAGGCATGTTTGTGTGGATCATTGTATTCTACTTTTACAACATCTTTCTACCCATATGCATTTTATAAAAAACGATTACAAACGCTTTTCAAAGACCAACTCGACCGACCCAAGGAAACGTGTTCCTTTAATGTTTGATGAGAAATTAAAGGCAGTGGACACTATTGGTAATTACTCAAAATAATTATCATCATAAAACCTTTTTTGATTACGAGTAATGGGGAGAGATTGATGGTATAAAACATTGTGAGAAACAGCTCCGTCTGAAGTGACGTAGTTCTCGAGAAAGAAGTAACTTTCCACGAATTTGATTTCGAGACCTCAAGTTTAGAATTTGAGGTCTCGAAATCAAGCATCAGAAAGCACACAACTTCATGTGACAAGGGTATTTTTTCTTTCATTATTATCTCGCAAATTCGACGACCGATTGAGCTAAAATTTTCACAGGTTTGTTATTTTATGTATATGTTGAAATACACCAACTGTGAAGGCTAGTCTTTGACAATTACCAACAGTGTCCACTGCCTTTAACTCTTTCTCACAAACTACGTAGAGGGTGCCGTGTCTCACAATGTTTTATACTGTCAACATTGCTCATTTGCTCTCCATTGCTTATTACATGTAAGTTTTTATGCTAACAGTTAATTCGAGCAATTACCAATAGTGTCGTTAACCCAGGTCGTGTGACCCGGGTCGTGTGACCCGGGGATAGTGTGACTCGGGGTAGTGTTCATAAACGTTTCTCACTTTATTTGGAGCTTAACGCTTGTCTTTCTGTTTTTCAGAAACTTCACCTCTTTCTACCATTACAAGTATGGCAACTGTTACACCTTCAACCATTTTACTAAAGGAGACTTGTTTACAAACCGACCGGGTCCCCTTTACGGTGAGTGAACTGTGCCCAATTTCATAGAGTTGCTCTAAGCATAAAAATGTTCTTAGCACGAAATTTTACCCTTGATAAAAACAGGATTACCGACCAAATTTTCACATGATTTTCAGGATAAGCAAACAACAGCTCAATACCAGTAACAAGCAATATGCAACAAATGGAAATTTTGTTGGTAGTCCTGTTTTTATCAAGGAAGAAATTTCATGCTGAGCAAAATGTTGTGCTCAGCAGCTCTATGAAATTGGGCCCTGCTAGCTTGTGGGATATTAAAGTCAGAATTTACGCGTATTTACCTATATACAAGTCAAAATAAAGTGAAACGGAACATTTACGATTTTTGCCTGATGTATTTTGGGTTCACTCCATTTTCACTTCATAACTAGACAAATAGACCTCTCTATAAACATTTTCTGTTAAAGCCAAATTCGTGGAAAATTACTTTTTGAAAACTACGTCACTTCAGAGGGAGCTGTTTCTCACAATGTTTTATACTATCAACCTCTCCCCATCACTCGTAACCTAGAAAGGTTTTATGATGATAATTATTTTGAGTAATTACCAATAGTGTCCATTGCCTTTAATGTTGTGCTATTCCTCTGATTGCAGGTTTATCCATGCGTCTGTTCGTACAACAGAACGAGTACATGCCGGATATAACCGAATCGGCTGGATTCCGACTCGTTGTCCACGGCCCTGACAAGATGCCATTTCCTGAGGATGACGGCATTGCCATCTCACCGGGATTCCAGACCGCTGTAGCGGCTCGTATCGTAAGTAATGGGAGAATAAACATTTCTTTTGAAACGTCACAGCCCGAGTTTTTTGCCAACCATGGTTGGAAAACTATTGAAAGCCATAAATGCATATCAAAAACAGATCGCTACTGTTTGTAACAATGTTATTACTGTAATATTCTTGGTTGGGTTTGGGTCCTTCTTCCTCACGTACGTGCGGAGTAGTAGTACTTAAGTTAATCGGGAGGGATTGAACTTGAAGTTGACGTTGAATAATTAAAGTTCGCCACAGAACAAACAAATGACACAAGTTGAACTCGAAAGTAAGTTGATGTCAAAATAAACGATTTTATTAAGAGTTCTCTGCTCGAACCCTCCTGTTCTCCAGTCTAGCTCAAACTAAACTCTTCTTACGTTCATTTTCTTTATTCCAAACCTTGTCATTAATTATCTTCTAAATCACAATATTCTTAATTCCAAACCAACCGCGCACACGCTCGCGCTTGGTAATTAGCTCACGCTTTGCAGTTGGTTTAGGGTTGATCACTACAACTCAAACATTGATTTAATTTTGCTGAAAACAAAAACAATTAACTATGGGAGGTATTTTATTTAATTGAAAGTTTGTGGAAAATGTTGAATTTTGCTAAAACATCTGACAATACGATTGAGTGTTTTACAAACATTCGGCAGTCCATCAACCAAGGCGGTTTGTTTGACAGCAAAAGAAATGTCTTGAGGCCGTGTTTGAATTTGCGGCTACAGCTTACGGCTACAGCTTAATACGGCTATGACTGTTGCTTTATAAGGGTACATCCCACTAAATAAACTCCCATAGCATACAGTACAACATGCTAAATATTCAAAAGTACACGAGAAATACTTAGAACTCTCACAGCTGCTTACAGTATGGGAAAAATTCTACTGCTTTTGTTATTATGTTTTTGTTTTGTTTGGTGATTCATAATTTTGTTTGTTGGTGGGTTTTTTTTTCTGATTTGCAGATGACTATTGAGCGTCTGGGCAGCCATTACAGTAACTGCACTAATCATACAAATAGCAATGATATCTTCAAAGAGGTCTATAATGCAACGTACAGCTTAAAGGTATTCAACATTTGATTTTGTAAAGACTAATTTTATAACTTGTAAGGGGAAGCAAAGCTTCTTTAAGATGTGGTCTCTCTTCCAGGTAAATACAAGCAAATTGATGTTGTATGGATAAAATAGTCCGAGTCCGTCTTATCGGTATTCGATAATGCTTTTGTACCCAACGAGCACAACACAAAAATTCTGACAGACGAACGGAAACTTTAGACCCCTCCCCAACTCATTCTCTTTATTTGGATAATATCTTTGTGATAAAATGGTCCAGCCGTCGATTTCACCAAACTCTTCCTAACTTAGGATTAATCTTAGGACTTAGGCGAGTTAAGTTCCGCATCCAAAGACGTAGGACGCATTGAACCCATCCTAAGTTACGACGGGTCACTCACATCCTCACTTGAGATAGGATTAATCTAGCGTTTCGTGAAATCGGTTGCTGTCTCATAGTCAAATGCACAGTAACCTCAACTTAGACAATGTCTTTTAAGACACTGGACACTATTGATAGTTGTCAAAGGCCAGTCTTCTCACTTGGTGTATCTCAAAATATGCATAAAATAACAAACCTGTGAAAATCTGAGCTCAATTGGTACTCGGAGTTGCGAGAAAATAATGGAAGAAAAAACACCCTGGTCACACAAAGTTGTGTGCTTTAAATGCTTGATTTCGGGACCTCAAAATCTAATTCTGAGGTCTCGAAATCAAATTCAAATATTTTAGTGGAAAATTACTTCTTTCTCGAGGGAGCTGTTTCTCAAAAATGTTTATACTATCCTATCAACAGTTCCCCATTACTCGTTACCAAGTAAGTTTTTATGCTAACAATCATTTTGAGTAATTAACCAATAGTGTCCAGTGCCTTTAATAAAATTCGTGGAAAATTACTTCTTTCTCGAAAACTACGTTACTTCGGAGGGAGCCGTTTCTCACAATGGTTATACTATCATCAACTCTCCATTGCTCGATACCAAGTAAGTTTTTATGCTAACAATTATTTTGAGTAATTAACCAATAGTGTCCAGTGCCTTTAATAAAAATGGTGTTTTATACATGATTTTTGCAGGCCTGCGAACGTAGTTGTTATCAAAACCACGTCATCAAGGAATGCAAGTGTTTCGATCCTCACTATCCAAACTCGCCAGACAGTGGGGTGTTTCCATGCCAACTAAACGACGAGAAAGGTAATAGGCTACTCACCACTATAACCTGAGCGACTAGTGCCAAAGTCGTGACTATTAATTGCTTGGTCGAGTCTCGACTACCATTTTTCAACTACTCGGTTAATCGTGCCGCCACGACTACCTACACAAATAGCCGCGACTCAGTTTCACGACAACATAACTTACTTACGAAACACAACCTGACATCTGTGACACAATTCTTCAAGCCTTTCATCGAATTTTAATATATTGCGCCTGCAAAATAATTAGTCGCGACTAGTGCCAAAATATTTGAGCCACAACTAGTCGAGTAGTCAGAAAACGGTCAATTTTGCCATACCGTTTATAAATACATGCCCCAAAAACTAACTGGGTTAGTTCGTTCACCCTAAAAGGTCACCTACATCTTGGGATGACTGAAAATGTTCAAGTTTTAAGTTAAACCTCAAAGTAGTGCGCCCCCTATATCTGGAAGCACTTGATCCGCCCCTGAAAATCTACGTTGGCTTAGCGTCCTGAACCTCCCCTGAGCCAATCGTTTGGCCGACGACGACACCAACAGATTCTAACCATTATTCCATCAATGACTCAATTATTAGGGAGGTTTCGCACGCAAACGGACACGCATAAGCGTACGTTTAGCTATCCATAACCTACTTACATGAAGCAAGCAGGCTATCAGTGTCGCCTGCACGTATTAGCGGATAACGAGTAGCGTATGACGTCATAATGATGACGTATCCGTCGCACTAAACGTATCCGTTCGCATGCGAAACCTCCATATAACCTTGCTATCTAGGAATAGACTATACAGACTGAAAAACAAAATGAAGCAATTTTAACTCATCATAACTTCTCATGTATTCTCACAGCTATAGACTGTCTAACAAGACTGGATGACATGTACAAAAACGATTCCTTGCAATGTAATTGTTATCAAGCATGTAGGTAAGTCATTTTGAGTTCGGTTAAAGCCATTGGACCCTTTCGGTACAGAAAAAAAAAACGTTCACAGATTTACAAATAACTTACAGGGTTTACAGAAGGTAGTGGTGAAAGACTTCTCTTGAAATATTATTCCATGAAATGCTTTACTTTTTGAGAAAACATTAAAATAATATCAATTCTCGATAACGAGAATTACGGATTTATTTTAATTACGTGTCATGACACACGGCGAAACGTGCGGATACAAGGGTGGGTTTTTACCGTTATTTTCTCCCGACTCCGATGACCGATTGAGCCTAAATTTTCACAGGTTTGTTATTTGATATAGAAGTTGTGACACACGAAGTGTGGGCCTTGGACAATACTGTTTACCGAAAGGGTCCAACGGCTTTAAACAAAATACTAGTGTTACATTCTGTTCTCATCTTGTAGACCAACTTTCTGCGTTGTTATACAAAGGCCAACAGCACGAAGATGGAATGGGGAGTTAACATAATACAAACAGAAAGGGTAAAATCAAAAGCGACGAGTGCTTTCAAAGTTGTAGCTCAACATAAGGACATTTTATAGTGATGTAGTTTTCTCACATTTTTAGGCTGAAATCATAACTTTAATATGTTGCTCACACATTCTTCAAAGTGAAAAGATAACAATAATTCCGAAGTTAAGAGTAACTTCCTGAGCATTATAATGTCGGAACATGAAAGTCTTTTTCGACTCTCTGCCAATAATAATTTTTACCAAAACTTTACAAAGAGGGTGTGAATCTTTTTATCCTTACCGAATTTAGTGAAGTTACTTCGCCATGCACTTGTACTTACTGTCTCTGTATTTGTTTCCTTCCGATTTGCCAGTGAGACAAACTACCTGACTTCAGTGAGTTCATCCGTATGGCCCGCTGATCAATATGAGGTAAAACAAGCATGTTTGTGTACTGTAACTGTTTGTTATAAAATGCATATTTTGGTTAGAAAGATGTTTTAAAAGTAGAATACAATGATCTACCAATTTGCCTCAAAATTGCGTGGTTTTCCTTTTACTTTGCGAACTAACACGGTCGGCCATTTATGGGAGTCAAAAATTTGACTCCCATAGATGGCCGACCGTGTTAGTCGACAAGGTAAAAGGAAAAACACTCAATTTTGAGTGATACTTGTGTGGATTATTATATTCTACTTTTAAAATATCTTTCTTATCATATGCATTTTTAACAAACGGTTACAAACGCTTTTCAAAGACCAACTGGACCGATCCAAGGCAACGTGTTCCTTTAACCCTGGTATTTCTGGTTCACATAGCAAGCACCCGTGTTTACAGGTTTCCTCATGCTTTATAGCACGCACCCTAGTTGACAAGTTTGAACATGCTTACAAGCATAATTATTAAGTTCACTTGTGAGGCATACTTGTTTTCTTTACCAAAAATATAGAATTATAATTTGCTTGTAAAGTCAATTGGAAATAAATAAACCGAGAGAGAGGCACTTGACTGCTTAATTATGTTTATGTATGCCCTGTTTACGTGTGTTGTGTTGTTAGCCTTTGAGAACACTCTGCTGTAAAGTCGAAACTTCAGACCTTTACTTTATACCGTAGGTCCTATTGAGTAAACCGATTGTAACAGTCTTTTTTCTGGTTTATAAATATATAGGCCTAAATACATTTCTTAACTGACTCGTTTCCATCAGGCTAAACTTTTCCGTGATATCATTGATCGTAATGAGGAGGTACGAACCAACCTGAGGGGAACCTCACCGGGCGAATGGGTCAAGTAAGTTTAAACCACTCCAAACACTCAATTAAAGGCACTTGACACTTGGTGATTACTCAAAATAATTGGTTGCATAAAAACATACTCGCTAAATGTAAAAGAGTGAAAAACACCACTCTTTACATTTCGAGATGTCCCTCATGTGGCTCTTCAAAAAGAGTGGTGGTTATTTCACTCTTTTAGAGGGGTTTCACTCCAGGACAGAGTGAAAAATAACTCAAAAAGATGTAAACTTCAATCTAAAAATGTGGAAGACCACTCGAAAAAGAGTTGTCCTTCATATAGCTCTTGAAAGACTGCCTTTTCACTCTTTTACATTAAGAGAGTACTTGGTAACGAGCAATGGAGAGCTGTTGATAGTATAAAACATTGTAGTAAACGCTTCCCTCTGAAGTAACGTATAGTTTTTGAGAAAGAGGTTATTTCTCATCCTAAATATTGCAGGTCTGACGCCCTTTTTAGGTATCTGAAAGCACACAAATTAATTGTGCAACAAGGGTGTTTTTTCTTTCATCATTCTCTTGCAACTTCAATAACCAATTGAGTCCAAATTTTCCCACATGTTTTATTGTATGGCTATGGGATACACCAAGTGAGAATACTTGCCAGTGACAAATTACCAAAGGTGTCCAGGGATTTTAAACGTTTGGTAGTTTGAACCCACTGTGTGTTTTAGTCTATATAGTTGTAAGTACCCAAGAACCAACCTCTAAAAAGTTCATTTTAAAAGGTGGTAGCGTTTTACAGATATGGCTGAAAATCTGGAGCGTTACTGCGGTAACGACTCCTATAAAAAGTGATATTTATGTTCCATCACAACAGTACTTTGAAATGAAATGGGTTTCTCAAAATGCATTATACTATTCAAAACTGCTGCACTTTTATTTACCACGTGAGTTTTTAATGCCATTAATTTTCTGAGTCATAACCAAACATAATATACAGACCCCATGATGCCCTTTTGAGTTGTTTGTTACATAGGTACTCCGCCAAAACAAATCAGTTTTAAAAAAGATCAACTATCCTAACTTTCTTATTAGACCTAGCCAAATACTGCAAAACTGTTCACATAACATTAAAATATTTATATTTCTTTTGACCTATTATTTCAGATAAAAAAATGACACACGATTATGTGTAGCGTCGTTCAAGTTACAGAGAAACTACAGATTGACTTTTGGTGGTCACTTTTCTAAATTGGTGTGATTTTCTCTTTTTATCACCAAACAGGCGAAACGTCGCCAAAGTGGATGTCTTCTTTCAGGAGTTCAATTATCAATACATCAAACAGTTGCCTGCTTACGCTGTAAGTAACAATTGGTTCTTAATCTTGGGGTTTTCAAAAAGTAGGGGTATCGTAATAAAATGTGTTTTAGAACATTAAGGGTGTCGGAACATTGGGGTGTCGGAACACAGGGGTGTCGGAACAGTAGAGGTTTCGGAACATAGGGGTTTCGGAACATAGGGGTTTCGGAACAAGCTGCCGGGACTTGGGTGTGTCAAAAATAGGGGTGTCAGAACAATAAATGGGTGTCGGAGACGGGGTGTGAGAGCGTATGAGTGTCGGAACATTAGGGTGTGCTGGAACATGGGTGTCTGAAACATAGGTGGGTTGAAACATGGGTGTCCAAACATGTGTGTCGGATGATAGGGGTGTAGGAGCATGATTGTGTCGGAACATGGAGCGTCCCGGAACACAGGGGTGTCGAAACAAAGGAGTGTATAGGAGCATATGAGTGTAGGAACATTGGGGTGTGCCGGAACAAAGGGTGTCTGAACTGGGGCTGGTCATCTCGCCACCTAGCAAGCTCGCCTCCAACAAAGTCGCCCCCTGCAAAGTCGCCCCCTAACCGGCTCGCCCCGAGTTGTTACAAAGTCGCCCCCTGACAATGTCGCCCCCAAACAATGTCGCCCCCTAGCAAAGTCGCCCCCTGACAATGTCGCCCCAAGCCAATGTCGCCTAGCAAAGTCGCCCCCAGAAAATAGTTAAGGGTTAGGGTTAGGGTTAGGGTTAGGGTTAGGGTTAGGGTTAGGGTTAGGGTTGGGGTTGGGGTTGGGGTTGGGGTTGGGGTTAGGGTTAGGGTTAGACCTTCCACAAGCACATTACTTCATACGTAATTTTTTCTGAAAATGTTTTAACTATATTTTTTTACCATAATTATTGTAGCCTTAATTATTTTCCGAACAACATCTGGGGGCGACTTTGCTAGGGGGCGACATTGTCAGGGGGCGACATTGTCAGGGGGCGATTTTGCTAGGGGGCGACATTGTTTGGGGGCGACATTGCCAGGGGGCGACTTTGTTTCAACCCGGGGCGAGCCGGGTAGGGGGCGACTTTGCATGGGGTGACTTTGTTGAGGGCGAGCTTGTCAGGTGGCGAGATGACCAGCTTTCGTCTGAAACATAGGGGTATCGAAACATAAAAATATATAGGAGGATTGAAACATGGGTATCAAAACATGGGGTGTCGAACATAGGGGGATTAGAACAGAGGTAAACTCTCTGTGTGAGAATGTATCTGTGGGGCAGAAGATGTAATCGTCTGTGCTTAAAACCACAATCTGGATACAGTGAAGGTGCCTGACACACGAAGGTATTATTAGTTGGGTTAATTATAGCCGGGCCTGGTATTAAGTCTGTTGATCCGTCTGGTCACATCTCACGCTAGTCATTATTTATTCAAAAGTATTGCTGTTCAATAGGTTTTTTCCGTTTAGTTAGCCAACCATTCACCAAAGAAGGGTTCGTAATTTCCCCCAGGCTATTTCTAACTCTCAATAGACTTTTTAAAAAGAATTACCAGTCAACACTTTTCGATGAACAAAATAATACTAAAATGACCACTGATGCAGCACCGGTGCTTGACAAAATCAATCGCACGCATTCCATCCAAAATTCTGGTTGCCGGATTAGGAACTGTTCTTTGGGGACCTTGTCAATTCAATATAGCCTGAAGGCAGTATTTGGATTTGTTGTGGTGAATAAACAACACCGTTTCTATTTACCGAGGACGAGTTGCAAGTTTTATAGAGTCAACAGAACTTCTGCTTTACTTGAGAAAAAATCGCGCGCATATCTGAAGTCTGGTTGTTGTCACTTCAAATATGTTGCCTGCGTGCTGATTAAAGGAACACGTTGCCTTGGATCGGACGAGTTGGTCTATAAAAAGCGTTTAGAACCGTTTGTTATAAAATGCATAATGGTTGGAAAGATGTTTTAAAAGTAGAATACAATGATCCACACAAATTTTCCTCGAAATTGCGTTGTTTTCATTTTACTTTGCGAACTAAGACGGTCGGCCATTTATGGGAGTCAAAAATTTGACTCCCATAAATGGCCGACCGTGTTCGTCGACGAGGTAAAAGGAAAACCGTGCAATTTCGAGGCGTGTTTGTGTGGATCATTGTATTCTATCTTTAAAACATCTTTCCAACCATATGCATTTTATAACAAACGGTTACAAACGCTTTTCAAAGACCAACTCGACCGATGCAAGGCAACGTGTTCCTTTAAACAACAGCGTTTCTATTTACTTGGGGTGAATTGCAAGTTTGGTAGAGTCAACAGAACTTCTGCTATACTTGACAAACAAAAACAATCAACGCATTCTTAAAGTCTTGTCGCCGGATTGCGGACCATTCTTACAAATTGTGACCTTGTGGTTTATTCAAATAATTACCTATTTATATAGAGGATAAGTCGCAAGTTTTGGTAGAGGATGCAGAACTTTAATTTACTTGGTGTAAGCCCCTTATTAAAATCTTACATGTGGTAAAATCGGTAGGTTTTCCCAAGAGATTATTTATTTATTTCCTTTATTTACCCAGTGAGCCAAATCAGTAAAAAAAACTGGTTTCCATTTGGGCCCTGCGAACAAAACAACATGTTAAAAGTAAACATAAAATCACATGATAAAATTACGATATAAAAATTACGTAAATATTTAAGAATGTTACGGAAAATTAAAAGCAATATAAACAAAAAAAATAAGAGTAAACAAATATATTACAAGATGTAATTATGTTAATTATTAATTACATTATGTCCCCCATAGGAAACTAACATGGACTGAAGGAGGTTAATTCAAAAGAGTGCGCTGTCAGAATAATGTGTACCCAAATCCAAGGGGGACGCATCATCACGTGAGCATTCTCGTCGTGACGTTAGTGCACCTCGGGTCAGCCCCAAGTGACCCTATCCACAAGCGGGGCACTCGGGGCTCGCCCGAGATGCACTGACGTCACCACGGGAAGGCTCACGTGCTGATGTGTCTGGGGGGTTTTCCAGGTAGGGCGTGGGTTAACATCTGCACACGTTCGTACTGGAAAACAAAATAGGCGACTTTTCCCAGGAAGAACGTTGGGTGTGCCCACGTTCGTCCTGGAAAAAAAAAATACGCCACATCGGGGTCGACCCAGGGAAGCTAATCGAATGCACCCAATATGGTAAACAAGGGCTGAAGGAAGTGGTTCAACAGAGGGCGTCATAAGACAAAATAATTATAGACACCTCGAGGGAGTGAATCTACTGCAACACGCCTGTTTGTTAAACCAAGGTAGATTTCACAAAGAGTTGCGGGGACTAGTCCAAACATAGGACGAGTAACGCGTCCTCGTCCTGAGTTACTCGTCCTAACTCGAAATAAGACTAGTCTTAACTTTTTGTGAAATTCACAAGAACATCTTTGTGTGAATATTTTGTTTCCACAGTTTGTCAATTTGATAAGCGACGTCGGCGGTCAGCTTGGACTCTGGCTGGGTCTGTCCGTTCTGACAATGTTCGAGTTTGTTGAAAGCTGCGGCTTTCTCTTCAGGGTGTGTTTCGCCAAGATGGCACGCCGGAAAAAGACGACCTGTACACCCGTCAAGAACCTCAAGATATTCCCGGTCGATAACCGAGGTGTTTCGTTGGAGCAGTTTTAAAAGTTTACTTTTCGAAATCAATCATAGTTTTATTTATTTTAAGAAAGTTGGATCCTGTCAAATCTAAGTAGCTAATAAATTGTTTAATATTATTGTCCTTGTCTTTCAAATGAAGAGTCTTTCGATGATACGCGGGCTTTGGTGTAATACATAGTCTTAAAACTGACGCCCTTCTTTATTCTTTATGTATAAACCTATTGCATTATGAAGTAGAACCGGCCAATGAGAAAAATGGTCTGAAGCATTGAGAGAAAATTATCTTGATCTTTTGAAATCTTAGGAAATGTTACGGATTCTCCAATAATATTGTGTGTAAAGTTTATGTGAAATTTATATATATATGAGTAAATGGTCAGTACACGATCGTGCCTTGATGGGGAACTGCTTGTCTGCTACCCATTTGTAAATACTTCAAGTAGATTTATCAAATTTATATATATTATAATATAGGTTTTCTTGGTCAATTTCGGCAAACGAGCAGCCAATTTAACCATTTAGCTATTCTATTTCGCGCGAAAATCGAATGCTACTGAAGAAGGGTAAATCGATTTCGTTTTATGATTAGTCAAATGTAATGGTGCGTCATTCGATTTAAAGCCATCGGACACTTTCGGTAAACAGTATTGTCCAAAGGCCCACACTTCGTGTTTCACAACTTATATATAAAATAACAAACCTGTGAAAATTTAGGCTCAATCGGTCATCGGAGTCGGGAGAAAATAACGGGAAAACCCACCCTTATTGCCGCACGTATCGCCGTGTCATGACATGTGTTTAAAATAAATCCGTAATTCTCGATAACGAGAATTGATAATTTTTATAATGTTTTCTCAAAAAGTAAAGCATTTCATGGAATAATATTTCAAGAGAAGTCTTTCACTATTACCTTCTGTAAACCCTGTAAATTATTTGTAAATCTGTGAACTTTTATTTTTTTGTCTGTCCCGAAAGTGTATAATGGCTTTAACAAAATAATAATTCAATTTAAGAAATCATCAAAGCAGCATTCAAATTCGCAGACGCTTCTTGAGGCGTGTGTGTCACGAAAAAGAATGACGATACGCTAAATTGAACAGAGTTCTAAAGAAATTTGACTCGACTCAAAACGCCATTGAATGGCCGAATTCTGAATTTGAAACGCAGTAACAACTGGAGAGGCAAAACAGCTTTAATTCGAACGCATGAAAATGAAATTGACTGCTCATTTGCCGAATTTGACCGAGAAAACCTATATTTATAAAATGTTTTATTCTCAAGGTGTCTTGAACTGTACCCCGTAAAAGCAACACTTCAAAGAGAAGTGTAGGGGTTTAAGATGTAGGAGGAAAACCCATATGGGGAAAACCAAGACAATCAGGTACGGATTGAAAACCCAACAAACATGCAAGACTCTGGTCTAATGTGGGATTCGAACCAGTCTTCACATAAGGTGAATAAACCTTCAATAAATGCATGGCACAAGGGTAACAGGGTTTGCTCATCTAATGGTTTCTATACAAAAGCTTGCCTCGATTTTATTTGACATATAGCAACTGTCTCTATAGTCTGAGGAATTCAAATGTTTTCATATGACTAAGCAAGCCACTGTACGAGACATTAATCAAATCTAACTCGCAAATGGCTATAGTTTACTGCAACAACTGGGGTGTAAACATTTACGCAATGCATTTTGTCACATATAAGATACAGAAAATGAATAAACGTTTACATCTTTACGGTTTTAAAACCACACTAATTTCTGCAGCACAAGAGACATTCTTCTATAGCTGTAACTCACTATCCCCCTAAAAAGTAGAGAATTATAATTGTAAATAAATTTCATTGTTGGAGAAAAGTGGAGCTGGTTGCCTGTAAATTGCTTTGTGTTTATAGATATGTAAGTAAACAAAAATAATACTGAGTGCTTATAGTGACGCCCTTCAGACGTGAAAATTCGTTTATAAGACTAGTCGTCACAGTTGGTGTATCTCAACATATCCATAAAATAACAAACCTGTGAAAATTTGAGCTGAATCGGTCGTCGAATTTGCGAGATAATAATGAAAGAAAAAACCCTTGTGTTGCGAAGTTGTGTGCTTTCTGATGCTTGATTAACTTGAGGTCTCGAAATCAAATTCGTGAAAAATTACTTCTTTCTCGAAAACTACGTCACTTCAGAGAGAGCTGTTTCTCACAATGTTTTATACCATCAACCTCTCCCCATTACTCGTAATCAAGTAAGGTTTTATGATGATAATTATTTTATAAAATGTACAAAGTAAACCATGTTTGCTCTTTATGCCTTTACAGTTACTATTTTAATGTAATGAATAGGTTTACTGATTGTTTGATTGTAAAAAAAATGTATGTGTATTGAGTATATTTATGCATAGGTCAAAAAGTGACAGAAGTGTAACATTAAAATTATTATTATTATAGTAGCAAGCTGAAATTCGTGTAGTGAACGTTGTCTATTTTTATGTGCGTAATGACAATGCAAGCAGGTTATCGCAAAGCCCTTTTAATTATGCACAATTTAACACACACTTCACTCAGCATCTGATCTTCCGCTCTGAAAAAGTAGACCCAAAGAGTAGCCAGCAATTCTATCAATATCGTTGCAAATTACTCTTATTTTTCCACCCAAAGGTTGTAAGTTAAATCAAATGGTAAAGTATAGCATTCTATGTAGCCTTTATCGTGTAAAAAGAGAAGGTCCTAACCTAAACATTGGGGTACAAAAATATTAGTTGCGCACGAATTTGTAGAATGGATTCCACAATATTGCTTCTTAATCGATACCAAGATTTGACTTTGAAAGGGTCTGTTTCTAAGACTCTTTATCGTAACTCCTTTATCGATTTTGAGATATCGATCATGATTGATTGTTACTTGTTCACTATGCGACGGCACATTACAGTGTTCATTGCGTACGGATGTCGTCATTCCTCATTACACATCTAGCTGAAACACTAAACAAGAGTAAGTTTATGGTTTTGTTATCTCATTTTTAAACATTCTTTGTAGGTATTGCATTGAATTAAAATCTAAGGTACAACTGGTAGTGCGGCAGATATGTGATGGGATTGGGTCTTTGGTGATACAAGAATGGTATTTGGCAAGCAGTCAGAGCGTGTCATCACCAGAAACACCTTTGTCTATTAGGCCATTGCAAATCGGTCAAATTTTGACAAAAACAAAGCTAGACTATATAACAAGCGTTGGCGGCCATTTTGTATTTTTGTTTTAATTTTTGTAATTTATGACCCGATAGCCGAATATATTTCGACATAATCGGACTGTTTGCCAAGTTCTATGCTTGTATCATCAGAGGTAAGCCTCTCCATTATAATGTATGTTTTTTCTTGTTAATTGACAAGGACCGAGGGAATGCTCATTGCACCATTTTGCCCAAAACAAAATCCAGTAAAGCAGATATTTTTGTACAGTATTCTTTAAAGGCAGTGGACACTCTTGGTAAATGTCAAAGACTACTCTTCACACTTGGTGTATCTCAACATATGCATAAAATAACAAACCTGTGAAAATTTGAGCTCAATCGGTCGTCAAAGTTGCGAGATAATAATGAAAGAAAAAACACTCATGTCACACGAAGTTGTGTGCTTTCAGATGTTTGATTTCGAGACCTCAAATTCTAAATCTGAGGTCTCGAAATCAAATTCGTGGAAAATTACTTCTTTATCGAAAACTACATTACTTCAGAGGGAGCCATTTCTCATAATGTTTTTTACTTATCAACCTCTCCCCATTACTCATAATAAAGTAAGGTTTTATGATAATAATTATGAGTAATTACCGATAGTATCCACTGCCTTTAATTGCTTGTTAATTTATGACCGATAGCCAAATATCTGTCGACATCTCTGAGCTGTTTTCCAAGTTCTATGCTTGTATCATAAGAGGTTTTATATACAATAATAATGTTGTTGTTTTTGTTTTGTTTTTGTTTTGTTTTTTATTGACAAGGATCGAGGGAATGCTCATTGCACCATTTTGCCCAAAACAAAATCCAGTGAAGCAGATATTTCTGTACAGTATTCTTTAAAGGGTTTGGGTACTTTTTGTTTGACGCTTAAAACAAATTGTCTAAAAAAAAACCTGACGACTAATAAAGCTGAAACTTCAACAGGTAAATCATGATTACATAAATGTTCATTCACAATGACTAGGGAGTCACGTCGGGGCCAAAACTTGACATACAAAAGGTATCAAAACCATTTAAAAGCAAACAAGTTTAACTTTGTTGTGGTTTGCAGAGATCATAATTTTAAACGTTTAGCAAGTTCTTGCGCTTATATTAATAACAACTCAGAAACTCTCACTCGATGATGATACCTCTTTCGTCTAATCAAGTCAAATTGCCCAAATTGCTCTTTGTTTTCCAGAGAATTCTTCACAATCAGTCGCCATGACGAAGCCAGGCAAGTTACTGAGAAAGATGATCCCCGACGGAGGGTCAGAGAAGACTCTTCCGAACATGAACCCCGACTTGGACCGCTCCTTCCAGTTCCAGGCCAAGACACGCATGAATGTCTTCGGTATGATGCTGACCCTCAGTACCTTCTTCATCGTGCCCGTTCTGACCTACGTGGGCTTCTACTTCTTACCCGTGCATGTGCCTCCTCTACTCGGCATGGCTGAGCGGATCGCGTTCGCTCTGAGATGTCAGGGCTGGGCCATCATCCCGTTTGCTCTCGGTGAGTCTTACAGCTTTAACTTTGAAAATTTGCACGGTGTGGATAAACAGAAATGTACTGGTTAACTTGCGTGTACAACCATGTGTAAATCTTCTCAGAGCCAACAATCGCATATGATTGTACCCGCAAGTTACTTTTTATTTATTCACATATAGCTTCAACCACATAGCTTCAACTTTATTTATAGTAATGCCCCTAACCCAGCCCCATCCCGAGTGCCATTTTTTGTTAAGTAATGGTCACTGTCACGATCACAAAGAACACATTAAGAGGTGCAAATAACTTCTGAATCTGAATTTGAATTATATAGTCGGCAAAGCATCCCTACGGAAACACCACACCAACTTTTTTGTAAAGAAGACAATGAAGAAAGAATAACCCCTGTTGGTTAAAACCCACCAAGCATGACCCAATTTCATAAAGCTGTTTATTAGGAAATACGCAAATTTATTTGCTAAGCAAAAAATGAATGGATACCAGTCGCAACAACGTAAACTTTATGGAATGATGATTAGCAACTTGTTTTTGATAAGCATTATTTTTTCCAGATTTGTTCAGGGCTTTATGAACCGCTTGTATATACTATTAGGGACTGAAAAAAACCAATGCACATGCAAGGCTCCATTCCGGGCATCGAACCAGGGTCCAGGAAGGTGAACGGTATGGAGATAAAAAAAAACACTGAGCTAGACTTGGTATAAGTCCCGTTCTCGTGCGAGAGGTCCCTGTAAACATAACCCGCAGTTAATATAGCTATTAGTGGAACAGTTTTCTAGCGATGGCACGGGATTGGGACTTGAGTCAAGTCTACCACTGCGCTAACCCGACTGCCCTATTGACTGTGTACAATCTTTTAACCACCCTTCTTGCACACTATACAGGTATCCTCTCGCTCATGGTCGGGCGTCTTAGAGGCAAGGAACCCAAGGATCTTGTGTCTACTGAGCACTACGTTCGACACACCATGGAGCAGTACATCATGCTCTTCATTAATACCGTTGTCATGGTAACCTTCATACCGGATGAATACCTTAAGATGGTTCCAGTGTGTGTTGGCATCTGGGTGGTTGGTCGGTAAGTCTCTTGCACATAACAACAAATGTATTTTGTTAGCAACATAGATTGCTTTTTAAAGGCAGTGGACACTATTGGTAATTACTCAAAATAATTATTAGCATAAAACCTTTCTTGGTGACGAGTAATGGGGAGAGGTTGATGGTATAAAACATTGTGAGAACCGGCACCTTCTGAAGTGCCATAGTTTTTGAGAAAGAAGTAATTTTCCACCAATTTGATTTCGAGACCTCGGATTTAGAACTTGAGGTCTCGAAATCAACCATAAAACGCACACAACTTCGTGTGACAAGGGTGTTTTTTTCTTTCATTGTTATCTCGCAAGTTCGATGACCGACTGAGCTCAAATTTTCACAGGTTTGTTATTTTATGCATATGTTGAGATACACCAACTGTGAAGGCTAGTCTTTGACAATTACCAATAGTGTCCACTGCCTTTAAAGTCACTGGAGACTATTGACAAAACTCTAAGTAATGGAGAGCTGTTGAATGTATAATACATTGTGAGAAACGGCTCCCTCTAAAATAAAGTAGTTTTTTTAGAGAGAGGTAACTTCTCACTCAAAATAATAAAAATACCTCTTGTCTGAGGCCCTTTTTATGCATCTGAAAGCACACAAATTTGTTCAACAAGGATGTTTGCTCTTTCATTTTGCTCTCGCAACTTCGATGACCAATTGAGTCCAAATGTTCGTAGCTTTATTATTATATACATTTGTTGCGATGATACACACCCATCGAAAATAATGGTCTTTGACAATATTACTAAAGGTGTCCAGTGCCTGAGAAAACACAAGATGTTTTCTACACACCTCATTTATGTTTCTGTTTCTCCTTCCAGATTCATTTACTGGGCCTCTTACTCCCTTCGACCCCAGTATCGTGGGTTTGCCTACGGTATTGCCATGTTACCCAATGTCGCGATGATGGTTTATAATCTGATAGGAATGTTCGATCCAGGCTTCACCCATGGACTACATAAGTAAAACATCAGCCAAGTATTAATTTGACGAGAGTTAAGCCCGGTTCGTACTTCCTGCGAATGCGAATACGAAGCGAATAGTTAAAGTCACCTGGAAATAGAATTTTTTTTTCTTTCAAACATAAGAGTATATGCTTACGAACAATAAAACAATTTTTTTAGTATTTGTTTGTCACGATTTATATGTTTAAAAAATATGTAAAGTTGTTTGGGGGCTGACTCCGCCTACCCCTTTTGTGACGTCAATCGAGGCAGACTTTGCCTGCAATACGTATGGTAAACACACGTGCAAAGTACATGTACGTCCAAGTAGTGAGTTGGTACATTTCAAAAAGTGTTTTTCTGCATTCATCAGCAATACACCTGGTCGGCATTGCCGGGGGAAAAAATTGAAACGTACAAACTCACGACTTGGTCCGTACATGAACTTTGCAATTGTGTTTACTCTACGCATTACAGGCAAAGTCTGCCTCGATTGACGTCACGAACAGCGCCCTCTCGGGTCGGGGTCTACTCTTAAATTTGTAAATAACATAATAACTGATTTTTTTAAAACCTTAGTTAACTGTTAATTCACATTCCACTCATCAAAACACATATATTAGTGACAAAAGCTTTATTTTGAAAAAATACCACTTCCATGTGACTTTAACGTCACACATTCGCAACGAACAATTCGCAGCAGTTGAACTCTGCTCTCATACTCCCTTGCGAATATCGCTGCGAAAGGAGGGTTGTGACGTCAAATTCACGTCAAATTCGCTTCGCATTCACTTTCGCATGAAGTATGAACTGGGCTTTAGGATATTGATGCATCTGAGGTACCAAGCTTTGTCATTGCTTAAGTTGGAGTTGATTGATAGAGGTTTCCCAGAGGGCTGCGAGTTTTGATTGCTATTCAAAAATAAGTGGGTTGTTAGATTTTATGGATTGGTAACTTTATTTTGATCGCATGCCGTAAAAAAAAACTATTGCTTACATAATTAAATTAAAATGACTTGATGAGTTTTCAATTTCGCCCGAAATAGAAAATAATGCGAAGTTTAAATTGACCGCTAATTAAATCGTTTAGCAATGTTTTCCTTGGATGTGATTGTTTCCATAGACGTCTATTGTACAAAAGAAATAGATAGATTAATAATTAATTTAGTAGACTATTGTTGCTGGTGATACCGTAAGTATAAATGGCATGTTTTCTTTAGGTGTCGCCAGTGAACAATGGTGTCATCCTTGTACATAATGTTGCCAAAGAGTTCATTATAACCACCATAAGAAAGGTACTTTAGATAAAGGAACACGTTGCCTTGGATCGGTCGAGTTGGTCTTTGAAAAGCGTTTGTAACCGTTTGTTGTAAAATGTATATGTTTAGAAAGATATTGTAAAAGTAGAATACAATGATCTACACAAATATGCCTCGAAATTGCGTGGTTTTCTGTTTACCCTGTCGACTAACACGGTCGGCCATTTATCCCATAAATGGCCGACCGTGATAGTTCGCTACGTAAAAGGAAAACCGTGCAGTTTGGAGTGATACTTGTGTGGATCATTATATTCTACTTTTAAAACATCTTTCTAACCATATGCATTTCATAACAAACGGTTTCAAACGCTTTTAATAGACCAACTCGTCCGATCCAAGGCAACGTGTTCCTTTAATGGAAAATCAGTTGCGTTGTTGTGGCCGATGGGAAAGAAGGGCACGAAAAACACCACAAAGGAAAAAAATACTGAGTAAGAATGTTAAATAACCTGGGGTTGAACAAACAAATAAGTTCTGTGACCTCTGAATTAGCGTAGGACAGTCTAAGTCCGATTACCAGTGCCCTAAAATTAAACAAAGACGTAGTTGACAGCATTTTAAAATATCAAACTTACACGAATGTAGATAAACGAGTTGTTTTGACTTTTTGGATAAAAGCTTGTGATGTTCACATAATTTTTACTTAATTAATCCACAATCGAGCAATTAATTAAACGATAATTATTATAATGGCTTTTAAAGACGCTCTAATACGTAAACTAAATCACAGCTCTTACAATAAAAGTTAAGTAGGCCTACATGAAAAAATGAAAATAAATAGACGGCTGCCCAAAAAAAACTGAACTGTAAATGCAAATCTGATCTAGTATTTGTTTAAATAACCCTTGATTGAAATAATTATAGTGATTTGACAAATAAAACGTTATTTATGCCTATAAATCATCATATTGTGCAAGTTCTTTCATTGTACGTGTGTTAGATAAATATTACAATGCTGATTTTATTTAATTTAATTACTACACCACCCTGGAAACACTTGGTTTTCTTCTTAATCGTTCCTTGTTTTCACTCGACCTCTAATAATTAAATAATTAAAGTAGGCTTATTACATGTTGGCGCTGTCTATGAAGTTCTATGCGAACAAATATTACGCCCCTCCCCCCATTTAGCAATACAGTTTGTGTGGTAATTTTGGGGTGCACTAAAATAAAAATAAAAACCGTGTGTGAAGCCTCATATGAATGTAAACACCGCCTTTACTGTAAATCAAATGTTTGAAGGTACCACTTTTTTGACAAAAAGTCCGCCGGTTGTGCCCCTGGGGTTGTTGACTTTCAATTTGGAGTGCTTTGTGATATTAGTCCCTCTAAAAATTGCCACATTTTGCAGAAGAGTAGTAAACATTTATTTTTGTTTCCAGATGGCTGGCAAGTTTTATCGTTTGGAGTTGTACATTGGATGAGATTAGCTCAAAATCCATGGCTTTCCTACCCCCCAAAAAATGAAATAAAAACAAGATTAGATAAGTTTGTTAAAAAATATTGGGAGAATGTATTGTGTGCCCTTTGCTTGACCATTAAATGAGAAATGCGCCCTCATTGTCGTTTTCCCCCGCAGACGACGTTTAAAAGCGCGCCCTCTTTTTTCCCTGCCCGGGAAATAATCTTATCTGTTTATGTTTACACTTGAGACATCTGGAGCAAGCGAGCTGCACACTCTACACACACACATGCGTGTTTGATGTTGTTTTCATGGAGCAATAATAACCAAAAACGACTGGCTGGGCTGAAAGGTCGAACTTTTTATCAAGTTTCTTTTTAATGAAACGAATTGACTTGTGGTAGTCATTGCATTCACTGGTTTGCCTGTCAAAACAGAGGTAAGTGGATTAAATGGTTGGCGTTAGTTTTTACAGTCATTTGACCAGTTCGGGATCATTGACCAGTTCGGGATCACTTCAACTTTGCAATAACCAAATAATTATATCATTTCTCATTATTACCAATTTCTGTTGATAAATGTGAAGATTAACATCCATTAAACCAACAAACCCAAAATAAGGTGCCAAACATCATCAGCAAATAAATTATGGCCGTTTTCCTGAAGGTTGTCTGCAAAATTTGTTATTTTTTTGTTGAAAAATGTTGGTTGAAAAACACTGTTAAAACTTCTTACCTTTAGAATTGGAGTGCCGGGGCAAAAAATATTTATGTAAAATGATAAGAATGTGTAAAAAACATTCCTGTAATTACTGTGCAGTCATCTTGTTTCTTTGAGGAGACAAAGTTATCAAAATCTTCTTTGAGGGGGCAACTTACCCTTGACCAGTTCGGGATCACTTAACATCTCATTGCGTCAAATGGTGCCGCACTAACTTACTAAGTCTGGTAAAATCATACTACTGCAGTAGAAAGTTTATTTAGTTGATTTTGAGAAACATTACTTCAACAAATTCTTGTAGATTTTTTATTTTGTGAGAAAATTAAGCTTGGAGGGGTCAATAATGCTTTTTAGGTTCGCTTCACTTTTTCATTTGCCTTTGCTGTTGTTTTGTGGTTTTGTCGCTGGGTTTTTGCGCTGCTATTGAAGACACTTGCATGACATTCACTAAAGAAAGGAAGTCCAAGTCCATGCCAACACACCTCTGATGTGTCGTGTCCTTGAGAGACAGTTTTATGAATGGGAGTATGGGTTTGCAATAAAGGGCACTCTACTGATTCAGAATAGATTCAACTGATCCTGAACTGGTCAAACAGGTGACGATACTTTTCTCAAAGCCTCTTCAAAAGAACTAATCTTTTTTTGTCAGTGAATACTTGGTGAGTTTTATGACATGTTTAGGTAAACTGATAAACTTTTTTGTTTAAGATATCAAAGAGATTGCAACAAAAAACCATGTGAATTCAAGAAGTGATCCAGAACTGGTCAAACGACTGTAGTCATAAATTAGGACCGTCCATGGTCGATCTTGGAATGGAGGTAAAGCCGCCGAGAACCCAGCCACAGTTTATTACTTCCTTGACTTCTTCATCCATGCGATTGATGAATTACCACCGTGCTAAGCGGCAAGGTCACCGCGAAAGACTTGCCGGCTAGAGCTACACACACGAGCACGTTGCGTTGCAACCTTCTTTCTTTTTTTTGTGAACTATCGATCTTGTAAAAATGTAGTAATGATATGCAAACCTAGCCCAGGTTTGACTCCTCCCGGCCCTTGCAGGCAACGCGACCATAGGCACTGACTGACGTCCTACCAGGGCTAATATAATGCAAACCATACAAATTGTAAAACAATGGTACATACTGTAATTCAGGATTTAATTGTCAAATTAAATTAACTTATTTATTTTTGTATCAAAATCATTATATTTGTTTAGTTTTCGCAAATGTGTAATGACGGTATACGTTATTTTATATAATATTAATAATTTGCTGCCAAATTATATCAAAACTGAAAGAGTAAACACAAACATGTGAGTTCTCTACCAACGTTAATCGTAGAACTATGAGGTTCGCTCCGCTATCGTCACCACAAGTGGAACGTCTCCATGAGGATGATGAGTGTTCGTGGAGACGATAGCAGAACGAACCTCATTATCAACATTCTAGGAGTAACGTCGATAGAAAAGTGTTTACTCTTTCAGTTTCGATATTTATTTGGCAGTGGATTATTATGCTGTGCCTGTGTCACCGATTGTAAAAAAAAAAACATTAAACAAAATTTTCAGCAATTTCTGACTTTATTACCCTATTTTTTTTATCTTGGGAGCCACAAAATAGTAGAAAAAAAAAGTATAACCATTAAATTTTTAAAAACTAAATGCCGGAAGAAGAATTTATTTATTTTGGCCTCAGTGCGAGGATTCAAATGGGTCAAAGAGGGCGCTTTTCACTCTGCACCATAGAAATAGAACCCGGAGAGCGCTGAGTGTCTCATTGTGCGTGCGGTTTCATTGTGAGACCATTTTTATGGACGCGCACATGCCATTTTTGTAACGCGTGTATGGCAAAATATTTTGCCATACAATTTTGCCATACAATGACATCATCATTGACCAATGAAAACACTAGAAATGGTCTACAAATGTATGTGCGCTGACATCTTGCCATTTTGCCATACGCGCGTGTCACACGATGATAATTTTGCCATACGTGCGTATTGCGCGGTATTGATTCGCTGCGTCCACAGACGACACAGAGGGTGGTCGAGCGATCAGCGTTTTTCCGGGTTCTATTTCTATGCTCTGCACGTGAAATGAAATTTCAAATTATTAAACATGTGTTGCTAGTTGGAGTCACTTTTTATGTTGAAATTTAACTCGTACTGTGAGATTATAAAGCAAAACTTGTGCATATTTCCTTGTATCAAATTTTTGTAAGGTTGTATGAGGACATCATTCTTGTGGCAAAATCAAGCCAGATACACTGTACTGTTCTTGTTTGCCCGCTCTTGAGTTGACTGGCAACAATTTGCAATTCCCTCATGATAAATGTATGTTGTATTGGGCCACCTGTCACCAGTCTGGGCAAAAGCAGACCAGATACTAGTCTTGGTCCAAGACGTCACTATCTCATACTCGTAAAAGCAAAGCTAGCCGGCGATACATGGTCCATGTTAGCAAGGCTGGGAAAAAAATCCATGCAAAGGTCTTTGAACCACGACTAGCCAGATATACTGTCTATTTTCATCTTGAATTGTTCCAATTGAATGGTAAACACATTTTCTCATGACAGCTGTGTATAAGGGCCATGCCACACAAGGCAATTTACAGGCAACCAGTTAAAGGCAGTGGACACTATTGGTAATTACTCAAAAAAATTATCAGCATAAAACCTTTCTTGGTGACAAGTAATGGGGAGAGGTTGATGGTATAAAACTTTGTGAGAAACGGCTCCCTCTGAAGTGCCGTAGTTTTAGAGAAAGAAGTAATTTTCCACGAATTTGATTTCGAGACCTCAGATTTAGAACTTGAGGTCTCGAAATCAACCATCTAAACGCACACAACTTTGTGTGACAAGAATGTTTTTTGCTTTCATTATTATCTCGCAAGTTTGATAACCGATTGAGCTCAAATTTGCACAGGTTTGTTATTGTATGCATATGTTGAGATACACTAACTGTGAAGGCTAGTCTTTGACAATTACCAATAGTGTCCACTAAGCTTGGGCGATATGCCGATATTATCGAATATCGCGATATTAATTTGGAAACGATTTCGATATCGGATGGATTTGGTTTTAATCGAAATATCGATATATCGCGATATATCGCGATAATCGCGATATATATCGCAATATCGATTAAATATCGCGATGTATTTGCTAGCTGAGACATCTTGCACCCCATAGGTTTGGAGTAAAACCAGAAGAATAGGTCATTAGAACACCTCTCTTATGCTATGACTGTCTCTTCTACAACTTTCACTTGGAGTTTGAAGACTGATGATGTCAAATTTCATTAATCGCGATTATATCGGATATCGCGATATATTGTCGGCGATATATCGTGAATAAAATAAATCGATATCGCCCAAGCTTAGTGTCCACTGCCTTTAAGGCAATCTCCAAGAAGAAAAGGGATTCACATTTCCATATTTTTCTTGGGGATCACTTAGACATTGTTTGCTGATGACCCAGGTGCTACCAAACAAGCAATTACCCCCAAGTTGCCTGTAAAAGTTGCCCTGTGTGACAAGGTCGGCCTAATAAGGCCCTAAGATTGTGCAACCTTGCCCCACCTGCAGTCACCCAGTCTTGGTGAAAGCAGGGCCCAATTTCATAGAGCTGCTTAAGCACAAAATTTTGCTTAAGCAAAAAATTCATTGCTTAGTAAAATCAGATTACCGGCCAAGACTCCACTCAATTGTTATACACTCAAAGTAAACAACAGCTAAATACTAGTCATAAGCAATGTATATGGCATGAAATTTTGGCCAGTAACATGTGTAAAATAAGCGAGCTATTTTCGTGCTTAAGCAAATTTTTGCGTAAGCAGCTCTATAAAATTGGCCCCAGGTCAGATGGAATTTTCATCTTTGTAAGGGCAAGGCTGTTTTCATTTTTGTTTTGGCATCGATTCAATGCAAAATTGGTAATCGGTTTTTCACTATTCTCTTGTGACCCAGATGGCCGATCATTCTCGAAGGTTTGTCAGTTCATGTTTATGGTGGATTACATAGAAATGCTTACACTGCCAGCAACACTTTTGCTAGCAAAACCAATTCTGCGATGTTACATTAACAATTTTCCTCACAATGGTGATTGGGATCACCAGTCCTGGCAAAAGCAGGCCAGCATAAAATAACCTCCCTTCTCGAAACGTTCCAGTTGACTGGCAAAAGCTTGCTATCCCCCCATGATAAGACCTATTTAATATTTAATTTCTTTACGGAGAAAAACGAACCCCATGTGACCTTATAAAAAATTAATATAGACCTAACTGAGCAATCTGGATTCTGATCGTGGCTGAGAACAAAATAAACTATTTCTGTATGACCTGATAAAAGGGCAATCAGGACAGTATGCTTCGTTTTTGAAAGGGCACGGGCACTAAGGCATAAAGGGCACCCTATAAGGAAAGTGTAAATTTCTACTGGAGCATTTCAAGGGCACCAAGGCATTTTCTCCTTGGTAAAGGGCACCCTATGAGGAAATTGTAAATTTCTACTGGAGCATTTCAAGGGCACCAAGGCATTTTCTCCTTGGTAAAGGGCACCCTATGAGGAAATTGTAATTTTTTACTGGAGCATTTCAAGGGCACCCAAGGCAATGACCAGGAGGCAATTGAAGGCAATCGCCTTTGTTACCTCCGTGAAGTAACATCCGTGGGCCTGGGCCAAGTAGGCCTACCTGTTCCATTGTTAGCACACATGTAACATTGACTTTAATTCTATTTTAAAAAACAAAAAATTATAATGTTAGTTCCCAAGTGAATGAGTGAAATATATTTTTAGGCTGAGAGTCCAGAGTTTATTGTGGGGTATGTGTAATGCGCAGTGAAAAACCACCCAAGCATCGCACATAATTCAATATATCCGTCCGTAAAACATACTGCAATTTCCATACAATTTATATACATTTCTTGGCATAGGTATAATATTTTAATTTTTTACGCACTGTGCATTTCCCACAATGTATGACGCTGGAGTTCCAGCCTATGACAAAAAATTACTATTTAAAAATTGTGTGCATGAAATGTCTTATTTGAAGAAAAGTTTACATAGAAATTAAAACAACTAAATCATGTACACCACTAAGCTTGGGCGATATCACGATATAATCGAATATCGCGATATTAATTTGGAAACAATTTCGATATCGGATTGATTTGGTTTTAATCGAAATATCGATATATCGCGATATCGATTAATTATATCGCAATATCACAATGTATTTCCTAGCTGAGACATCTTGCACCCCATAGGTTTGGAGTAAAACGAGAAGAATAGGTCATTAGAACACCTCTCTCATGCTATGACTGTCTCTTCTACAACTTTCACTTGGAGTTTGAAGACTGGTGATGTCAAATTTAATTAATCGCGATTATATCGAATATCGCGATATATTGTCGGCGATATATCTTGAATAAAATAAATCGATATCGCCAAAGCTTATACACCACGTACATTGTGCTGTCAAAGTGGAGGGGGAGGGGCTAGGTAGGGTTAAAATTGTTATTAATACTAGTAGCTGGTTACAAAACAAGTAGACTATGCCTCATCAATTAGTGAACTTGATCACTGTAGCTTGCAAGCCTGAGGAAACCTGTAAACAAGGGTGCCTGCTATGTGAACCAGAAACACCAGGGATACTAAATTAGATAGGTACACAGCTCATTTACAAATTATTTTTTTAGGGGAGGTAGTGGTTTGCACAGTGTACAATGTTTGTGGAAACGTCGATCTAAAGACAAGTAGATGGACAGTAGGCCTATGGGCTCCAACAATCCCAGAAAAAAAGGCAATAAATACATGTACATCTGTTTACTCAGACCCCCTTGGTATGATGTTAGTACATCAGTTTATCCACATGAATTGCAATCTTATCTAGTGTGTGCGTTTAATACTACATTGTATGATATTAATCCGGATTAACCTTGCAGTGTACAGTCTCCATACAATGTACACGTTTGTTCAGTTTTGTGCAGGTAGAAATAATTATCAAATCTGCTCGATGTAATTGCATTGTTACATCCAGGTCTGTCATAAAGTATCAGAATAGGCCTAGCATTGTGACAGCCAGGTACTGCCCTTATGTAGATGCAGGGTATTGTTTTTCTTCAAAATTACTAGACAAGTACATTTCATTCAGCACTATGCTAAATATTTCTACTATAAACAGATTTTGTGCACACTAAATTGAGTAGCCAAAGTCGATTTTAGTTTGCTATCAAATGTCAACATTTTGCAAAGCATTTTGCTCTGTTTGGCCTTATACAAGCGAACTTGTTCATTCACTGGAGTAGACGTATTGAAACTAACACTAAACACATACTATATAATATAAAAATGAATTTAAAGGAACGTTACAGAATTGGTGAGAAACAAAAATCGTGAAGATCACAGATTTACATAAAACTTACACGGTCTAATGATGATTGATAGTTGAAAACATCCCTTGAAATATTTCTGTCTAAAATGTCATATTTGATGAGATTCAAAAAAATCTAACTTGGCGTTTGGAGTTTATCGCTCAGTGAGTGTTTTATTTATTTTTATTTTGGCATCGATGCAATGCAAAATTTGTAATCGGTTTTTCACTATTCTCTCGTGACCCAGATGGCCGATCGATCTCAAACTTCTACAGGTTTGTCAGTTTATGTATATGGTGGATTACATAAAGTGCTTACACTGCCAGCAACTGTTTTGTTAGCAAAAACCAATTCTGTGATGTTCCTTTAAGTAAATAATAAAAAAAAACTCTAGAGATAACAATTTATTATTTGTGACATTGAATCTTACATGTCAAGTCTAACCTCTTGCTGACCTCATTTTGCTGGATGCGTTTTTTATTATTATAAATTTCTTACATGCATGATTGGTTTATTCGACCGCAGGCTTGTGGGGTGTTCGCTCAAAGATACATGTTGGCCTGGACACAGATAGTCAAATGATTTAGGAGTCCCGGTAAAAATATTGCGTGAAATGGAGTGTTTTGTGTTTGAGCATTAGTATGACATTTAATTTAAGATTGTGTGTCGTCCTATTTTTGTATAGAAATGATATTTCAGATCTTTAACTGGACTTACTTACAAAATTTGCCAACTTTGATTTTCATTATGTAGGGCCTAATTTGTCAATTTGAGCTGATTTTTATTGATGTAATATCTGGAACATATAGCCACACAGCAAAAAAGACAAAAGAAAAAATGACAAACAAAAATAGAATTGTTTTAAAAATGACCTTAACAAAAACAAAAAAACAATTAAATAAAGAAATAGTTTGATAAAAAGACAAAAATTGACATGCTTCAAAAGCAGTTAATTTAATAGTTCTTGTCGTTAATTTTGAACCTATTTAAAGCAGATTTAAATCTAAAGATGCAAAATCTAGAAAAAGAAACATCCTGTTGCATAATTAACATCAATGTTTGACTATAATATTCAAAATGATTTGTCATGAAACCTTTCAATAGATATAAATAAAAATGGTTATAAAAAATCACTGCCTAAAGCAGATACTGAGCCTTGCAAGAGGCTTTCTATTTTAACCATTGTGGCATTCATTTAAAAAAATGCTCCGCATAAATAATAAATGCCCTGGGGACTAGTCCTAACTTAGTGACTAGTCCTAGGAGATATGAAAAACGTATGACTAGTCCTAAGTTAGGATGAGTAACTTGTCCTAACTAGAGATATATAAGACTAGTCTTAACTCTTTGTGAACTCCACCCCTGGTGTTCTAAGACACAAATTTATTATTGACAAAACCTTGAAATATGCTTATTAAATGAACTCGGGGATGTTTTCTGTGGTAAAACACTAAAAGTCCCTGGAATTGGAGTCCCCCTACTCAGACACTGTGCAAAAACCTCACTGCACCCAGAATTTAAATAATTGAAAATTACATCAACTGGCAGACAAAAGAGAAAATAACGACCAAAAATCAATATTTGTCAATGGTCATAATTGGCATTGTGTTGTACACGCTCCCTCCTGTTGTATACTCTCCTACAGAGAATAACAGTGTGCGATACCAGTTTATCTATGTGTAATCCACACATACTGCATACAAAGTCCAAGCCTCAGTCATTGAGCTGTGTGATGATTTATAATACTAGCCCCGCCCAGCCACGCGACGCACCAATAATAACCATTGAGTGCTGCCACGCGCATTTGGACGAAGGGGAAAAGAAGGGATAATCTCTGATGGTGTGTATCATTGGGTTGCAGACTACACAGAGAGGTTTTTTTATATTTTTATTTTATGCATTGCCTGTAGCGATATAACACAGTCAACCTGCGGTGACTGACTGTGGTGCATTGGTGTATGTATGTGTGTGTTTGCCAATGTGTTGAACAGCCGTAGCAATATCATGGAGGCCACGTCGAGGTGATTTCCTTCTTTTGTTATGTTCTTCTCACCTCCGACGAACCGGGTTAATACCAACCATGATTAAAAATTCTCCGCTTGCAGAACAGTAGGCACTGATTTGTAGGTGGTTGTCTTGGACTGGCCGTGTGTGTGCGTACATGAGGTAGCGTTCATTGCTTTCCTTAATTGTGCTAATTTGCTTCTCGCTCTTTGTATCCCCGGCCTGTAATTATTAGGGGGTGCATGGATGGAGATGGAAATCGCCCGTAGTGTTATCGTCGGAGGATGTTCTATGTTGATGAGGACCATGACGACGTTAATGATGCCGATGACGACAGTGGTGACCCCTTCGTGCACTTCATGACCTCGTTCTCGTCGATGACAAGTAGTCTACACTGGTTACCCGAGCTACCGCTCTCCCTCTGTGTGTATGCACAGGGTTTTAACTCGCACACACACACTGTAACTTCACACTATACCCTAGATATACCTACCCGGGCGACTCCACCATCACCATGCAGAAGGCTGTACGTTACGAGGAATCCCAACTTCTGCAGCTTGCCACAAGGGCCAAGACGGACCACATGATCGCCGGTACACTGCAGAAAAAGAGCTCCGACACGGTCAAGTGGAAACAGCGTTTCTTTGCCCTGTATCAAAATCTACTTTTTTACTTTGAGAGCGACACCTCCCAGAGACCTGTTGGATGGATCTTCTTGGAGGGGTGTTACTGCGAGAGGTTGGCGTCCACCAGGAACAGCAAGGAGGAAAACAAGGTATGTGCTGGACGACTATATTTTTGTTTACGAAAATATTTGATTTGTTGTTCTTTTTCAGCAGTAATTTCTAAAAAAGGGATGCGTTATGCCTTTTTTACATCAGTTTGTTGAAGGGAAAAACTAAATTGCTGCTTGTTTGGGAAGAAATTTGTAAAATTAAAACTATGCAAAACTGCTTACTGACTAAAATGACCTATAATTTGCATGTTTTTGACCCTAACAGAGACTTTCTCTAGCTTATTATGGATGTGGAATGAATATTCATGAGTTAGTTTACAGCCAAAGTAAACAAATTAGAATTTTTAAAATTTGTCTGTATTCTAAACTACATTGAATACAGGATAGTACTTATTTTACTTTGCGTTCTGTTTAAACTCCAATAAATAAGTACAATTTTTTTTAAATCAAACTCATCTGTTTCGGAACAAGCAACCCCAGTGAGAACTAGAATGTTTCAATGGGTTTTTTTTATGAAGAAGTCATGACGTAAAAAATACCCCCCAAAAAATAGGTAACTTTATATATTGCCCTTTAATCGATCTCATTCTTGACTTTACATGCTGGTGCAATACTGACTTAATTGCATGGAGACGGAGTTCAAGTTGACATCAATACTCATCAATATGGTTATGAATAATAAAACAAAAAAGTAATCATTATGAAGGGCATGTACCCGTGATGTAGTGCAATTGAGTAGACTGGTGATTTACATAATCATGCAGATTGGAGAGGTCAAAATGTACAAGGTGAATTACAGCGACTGTATTTATGTAGTCATTCGGGCGAGTGATACAGTCAATTCGAGAGAGTTACTGGTACAATATTGCACACGTAGTTCACCAATCATAAAATATTACTCTCTGAATTCCACCGGAAATTAACGAGTTTGGGCTTACTCTTCCTTGCGGATGCCACTTTCAGGCCTGTATGCTTTGTTTTTGAAAGGGCAAGGCTTTTTTTCCCTTGGTAAAGGGCACCCTCAGTTCCGGAGATTTATTACTGGACGATATTGCACACGTAGTTCACCAATCATAAAGCGGATGCCACTTAGTTGCAGGCCTGTATGCTTCGTTTTTGAAAGGGCAAGGGCACCATGGCATTTTCTCCTTGGTAAAGGGCACCCTATGAGGAAATTGTAAATTTCTACCGGAGCATTTCAAGGGCACCAAGGCAATGACCAGGGGGCATGGAGGTATCGCCTTCGTTACCTCTCTAACTTTATGCAACTAGTGCTAGGCGAATAGTGAAATTTGGTATTCGGTTAACCGCTGGCCAACTATCAAAAATTAACGGGATATTCAAATATTTTTTCCCGCCGCTAGAGGGCGCTATTAAAAAAAAGGCGCTGTTCGTTTGTGAATGAGATCTTATGGGCGGATTGATATAAGTTATAGAAAGTTTCATAAAAATAACCGAATCAAATTTAAACTTGGCGATTTGCTTTTTCTTTTGATCGTGATTGACTGTACGTGAAGGAAAACTTTCGTAATCTTTGAACAAATTACGTCAGAAATGTCATTGTTTTAACTCTTCGTGGAGGTGAGCATTGTTAAATACTTAATTTATGCTGTTTTATGTTGCCTTAATAGAAGTTTCATGAGGGTTCAGACAAAACATTCATATCAGTTGTCGCCCCGACAATCACGGGTAATAGGAATATCCGGTTACTTGGTTGTAATTACAGGACTATCCGGTTTATTAATAGGTATCCGCGCCCCTTGCAGATACGGATAGGAAAACCTATTCGCCATTAACCGGATATTCAAATTATTCGCCCAGGCCTATATGCAACCCATATTAGTTTTGGATCGTAATTAGGAGGTTTTCTGCGTTCTAAGGCATGATGTTAAGACTGGACCGAAGGCTATTGTAGCTAGAGATTTCAGCATCGGGCCAGTCAACTTATGATGGGACAAGCCCAATGGTCATTGTGTTTTTCAATTGAATATTAATAATACCTCAATGTGTAATATCTTCAACAGCCTTCAACAGCAATAAATGATGTTCAAGTATTGACTCTGAGTTTGATATTATCTCGTTCAATATGAAAGATAAGATAAATCTTCCTATATGTATGTCAGAGAGCTTGTTCAAACAAAAACAGTCTATACGTTTTTAAAACTGTGTCATTTTAATTTTGGTCTTTCAAAACAATTCTGGCCCAGTAAACATTTTTAGCTACCAGCCCTGGGGTGGATTTCACAAAGGTAGTCCTAACTTAGGACTAGTCCTAGGCAATGCTAAGAGATAGGACTGGTCCTAAGTTAGGATGAGTTACTGGTCCTAACTTAGGACCAGTCCTATCTTCTTAGCATTGCCTAGGACTAGTCCTAAGTTAGGACTACCTTTGTGAAATCCACCCCTGCAGTCCTGTGGTTTTCCCCAAAAAATACCAGCCCTTTGTTCTTATAATATCTTTGTTTTTACCCTATTTCATGAATCAATCCATATTATATAACATTTATTTATTTACTTAGGCATCATCCTAAAAGCCGAGGCTTGTGGTGGATCTGCCCGTTACAACAATACAAAACAAAACCGGATAACAACACTAAATAGACAAATAAATAAATACTAACTGAATTGAGTACAGATTTTTTGGGGGGTGGACATCTTTTTTTAAATTTGAGTGGGAAATGCTAACTGAAAATTGTCATGACAGGCCACCAAATAAAAAAAAGGTGCACACACTTGTGTTCCCCCCCCCCCCTAAAATTTAACCTTAGTTCCTTCGCTGTTACCGGCTATAGGCAGTCTGTTAACTGTGTGCACTGTATGTGCATGGCAGCGATTGTGAAAGAGAAATGCAAACAGAAACCTGGCCAGAAAGCCCAACCCCCCCCCCCCCCAAAAAAAAAATGGTGCACTAACTTGTGCCGCCCCCCCCCCCCCCTTAAAATTCTAGTTTTGGCTCCCCTACCTGCATACCTTCCATGAAACTGTTTTGGAAGCTGGTTGACAGTGTGACAGTGCATTGCAGCGATGTTTGTAAATTGCATACAAAGTGAGCGAGGGGAAACTGTTTAATAGCTATACAGCCGTCAAACAGTGTGTGTACATGTGACAGGGATCAGTAGGGGTGCAGATCTACCACTTGACAATCACCGTGCTAGATGGGGACCACAGGGTTCAAGTCCCACTTGGGTCGTGGGGATAGATCGTGCTGTCAATGTTTGGACATGTATTGCCTGGGACAGCTATGAGGCCCCTGGATGACAAACTATGAGCAGGTACAGCAAACAAATGCAGTTGAGGATTGAACTGCAAAATTTTTAAAGCTTTTAAAGGGAAAATATACCTCGAGGTAAATTGGAAACGTTTGGTTGTTTTATTCCGGGATATAAATATACAATTAAATTAACCTCTGAAAATTTCACAACAAAGATGGACTGCATTTTTGAGGTACAAACTGTATCGCCGAATATATCCGGAGCAATGTCCACACAGGACAGAATAATTCAAAAATGGAATACACAATCTGAGAGTCGTTAATTTTTTTGATTCAAATTTTTGGGAATAGAGTTGTATTTTTCTATAACCACATAATGATTTGAATGATATCATTTGTAAATTATTTGAATGCTTTGTACTCTCGAAAAGAGCCATAGGCTTCTATTCAAGTCAGTTTTTTATTGCCATTAATTTTATGAGTGACAACCAATCATATACAATTCCCTTTAAGTATTTGGTTTGTTTGATCTAAAAAACACAGATTTGTTATGTTCTTTTTACGGTCCTGAGTCAAAGTCCTGTAATTTTATTTTGAAGGATTTAAGGTTGTTAAAGGAACACGTTGCCTTGGATCGGTCAAGTTGGTCTTTTAAAAGTGTTTTTAACAGTTTTTTTATAAAATGCATATGGGTAGAAAGAAGTTGTAAAAGTAGAATACAATGATCCACACAAACATGCCTTGAAATTGCACCTCGTCGACTAACATGGTCAGCCATTTATGGGAGTCAAATTTTCCATAAATGGCCGACCGTGTTAGTTCACACAGTAAAAGGAAAACCACGCAATTTCGAGGCAAATTTGTGTGGATCTTTTAAACCATCTTTCCAACCATTATGCATTTTATAAAAAAGCAGTTACAAATGCTTTTTATAAACCAACTCGTCCGATCCAAGGCAACGTGTTCCTTTAAAGGTCTGGGGGTTTTTCTCACTGTTTTCTTATATTGTTTAAGCTTGCATAAATTGTCCAGCCCTAATATTCTTTTCAAATAATTTTAATTGTCGTCAGGATATTTAAAAGACGGGTCAGGTGGGCCTTCATCCATCAGTATTATTTACCTAGCTGTTAAATCACACCAATGGCTTACGCAGATTCTGAAAATATACAGTGTATCAGCTTCATTAGACAGTTACGATGTCTCTGTCTGTATGCGTAGTTATGCATGCGAACAGGTTGCCACCACTTAATGAGTGCAAAGAATCACTTGTACCAACATACACACCTTCATTAATTACTGTCGCCAACTGTATGTTTCCTCCTCGTTATCCTCTTACATGGTGTGATTGCCACGAGCAAAGATATCCAGTCTCCCTCAGTCTCTTCACGCTTAAAGGCACTGGACACTTCTCAAAATAAATTGGTAATTACTCAGAATAAATTGTTAGCTAAACAAAATTACTTGGTAACGAGCAATGGAGAGCTGTTGATAGTATAAAGGATTGTGAGAGACGGCTCCCTCTGAAGTAATGTGGTTTGTTTTTGAGAATTGGATGAGGTAATTTCTCACTCAAATTATTAAATATTTAAGCACACAAATTTGTGCAACAAGGGTGTTTTTTCCTGTCATCATTCTCCTGCAACTTTAATGACCAATTGGGTCCACATTTTCACATAATTTGTTATTCTTGCATGTGTTTGGATACTGGTTGAAGACAACAAATCTGCCTCCATGGTAACACACAAAGGATTTGAGGCAAGGTAACGTGTATGCGGGGTAAATTTTGGAGTACAAAATAAAGAGGGGAAAAAAAAACCATTAGGCATATCTGAAGGCATTAAAAAAAATGCCTGTGTCACCCAAAAAATAATAACTGGAGAGGGCAAGCAAGTTGTAAATAGACAACACGTATCAACACGCAGAAATAGAAACAACATCAGCAACAACCAACAGATATTCTTTTCCAGACAATGTTTCTACTTCACCATCACTCAAAATTTATGCATTGATTCTCCCTGTTTGAATTTCACACTCGCTGAAAAAACTCTGGCGCATTGTGCAGCGAATTTCACACCTCATGTCTACCTCACTTGAGATCTACATTATGCAAATTCCAAAGCAATACGAGACCTTTTTCCCCTTTTTTTCCCCAGTATACATGTACAATATGATGCATCATGGAGGCTTAACAATTTAGTCAATATTATTGGGCTTCAATATTGATCTGTAAAATAATATCAAAATTCCAGCACAGTGTATATTGAGTTAATAAAATCGTTGTCCGTTTTAATTTACCAAACCCAGATGCTTTGTTGAGAATGCCACACTCTTCTGTTTTGGTTGAGCAAATTTAGTGGGTTTTTTTCGCCCCTGTAAAATAACTGTCTCATATTTTGCATTTATTATGAATATAATCAAGCAGTGAATATACTGTCTGTTTACAAATGAACCGGTAAACTGTATTTTTAGCATGACTGCCCGAAGGGTGTTTTGGGATAGACTATAGAGTTTAAGAGTAAAGAAAGATTTGGATCAGATAGTAAAAGTGGAGACTTCAAGGTAGGATACAGCGTTGACGTCATATGGCAATTGGCATTTACATTTGGCGTTTTCTTCCTCTGTTTCTTCTTCTTGGGGGAAAGGAAGGGGTACAAGGAACCAGAAAGGGTACAGAGATAATTTGGGGGATTTTTAATTTTGATCAGTTAAGTACAAAAACATTCATTTGCGCATTGTTATCTTAACAACTGCGTGTAGATGGCAAAATAATATGTAATTTGTATTTATTAGTTTTATCCAAATTTTATTTTATCAAAAAAAAAAATTATGTTTTGGGTTTTTTTCCCCTATTTTCTAATACCTGTTAGTGGGAGTTAACCACAGTTGGCTTCCAATAAATAAAAAAGTGTATGTGATGCAATCAAGCAAAAACAAGCAAAAGTTTTTTTTTATTTTATTTTAATTTTAATTAGGCCTAAATGCCAAAATACATCTTATTTTATAATGGCAACTTCCTTCCCGATGCTGAAACAGCAAGAATGGATTAAAGTTAGCATTTAAAGCCATTGGACACTTTCTGAACAGAACAAAAATTAAAAGTTCACAGATTTACAAATAACTTACAGGGTTTACAGAAGGTAATGGTGAAAGACTTCCCTTGAAATATTTTCCATGAAATGCTTTACTTTTTGAGAAAACATTAAAACAATTATCAATTCTCGGTATCGAGAATAACAGATTTATTTTAAACACATGTCTTGACACGGCGAAATGTGAGTAAACAAGGGTTATTTTCTCCCGACTCCGATGACCGAGTGAGCCTAAATTTTTACAGGTTTGTTATTTTATATGTAAGTTGTGATACACGAAGTGGGGGCCTTTGGACAATACTGTTTACCGATGTTGTGCGATTGCTTTAAAGAAAATGTGGTGATTTATGTTCTATAAAAAACTCAACTTTGAACCCCTTTTTTCATTCTCAGTTTCATTCTCTCGCCCCTCTTGGTTCTTCTACTTTCACAACTTTTTTTTGCATAAATTTAAATGACATGGATCGACAAACGACCCTTTTTGCTTGATTTTCTGGTTTTAATAGTTTAAAGCTATCGCAGAACGAAAGCATCATTGGAGAAGGTTTTCCCTGACTTCAGTTCAAACATGTGCTCTCTTTTTCTGTTTGTGGAAATCATTGTTTAATTTGAAAGGACATGACTGTAGTCTTCCCTGAGTAAAGAGCAGCTCCGTTTTGTTTTTCCTGAGTAAAGGGCAACTCCGTTTGTAAATAAGGAAGTCTATCAGATTCTGAAAAAGGACCACCAAGGCAAACATTACACCAGGGGTCAGAAAGGCAATGTTGGTTTAAGGCCTCTGTGAAAAAAGGTACATTTCTTTCTTGAATGTATGTGAAGGCCCTCCTTAAAGACAGTGGACACTATTGGTAATTGTCAAAAACTAGTCTTCACAGTTGGTGTATCTCAACATATGCATAGAATAATAAACCTGTGAAAATTTGAGCTCAATCGGTCATTGAGATATTAATGAAAGAAAAAACACCCTTGTCGCACCATGGTCACACGAAGTTGTGTGCTTTCAGATGCTTGATTTCGAGACTTCAAATACTAAACTTGAGGTCTCAAAATCAAATTTGTGGAAAATTACTTCTTTCTCGAAAACTATGTCACTTCAGAGGGAGCTGTTTCGCACAATGTTTTATACTATCAACCTCTCCCCATTACTCGTAATCAAGAAAGGTTTTGTGGTAATAATTATTTAGAGTTATTACCAATAGTGTCCACTGCCTTTAAATTTTAAAAAGGCAGTCACTAAACACATTTTCATTTGTTTTATTTGGCCTAAGGCTGTCCTACATTGATATGGAGAGAGCGGTAATTCAAGCTATTTATAAGCTGATTTAGAATTAAATCATTCCAGACCTAAAGAGCAGGTGGTTATCTCAAATATTAAACAAGTTCACGCAGTTTCTGGGTCACAAGTCGCTTATTTTCGTGGAGCAAATTAATTAGCGTGCAGTGTGTATGTGTGTACAGTGTGTTGAGAGGTCCTCATGTTTACATCATATCTACATGTACAATGTAACAAAACAAAAATAAATAATTTGGGGTGGAGCAAAGATGAATAGACTATTGAGTAGGACTTGACCCTGACCTCTGGGTTCATGTGCTAGTGCTCTAATAAATAAGTGATTTAACCCTTAAATGTTAGGGGTCGAGCTATGTTGTCAATATCTTTGTTCGGTGGGTGCCAGTCAGAAGCCATTTAACTTGTAGCTGTCGTACAATGTAAAGAATAGAATATAATAATGTTTTATTGTCACTTGTAAAATACAAATATTTGTACAGTGAAATTCGTTTTAGTTTTGCGTGTCTAAAATAATGTTATATAAAAATTACACTAAAAATTACCATTAATACAAAATATAGCTAGAGATCACACGTGAGTTTACAAAACAACCTGCGAAGCGACAGCAAAGGAATCACCTTTTAAAAGAAGATGCAATTTTATTATTTCAAATATCGTTATCAAGTAATAAACTGCCAGGGAAACTGAGTGGTAACCAATTTCAGTTTGAACACAGAAAAATTTACCAAAGAGCGGGACCAGAACCTGTGACCTCCGGTTTGACGTGCCTGAAAAAAAAAGTTCTTTTGTCCAGCCCCCATCCCCTCCCCAATAATTTTAATCAGTCATGCATAGTGTTTAACCACTCTGTGCTGTAAATAACCTACAATTGCACCACAAATAAGGCCAAACACACCACTCTTTAATATTATTATTATCATTTATGTAACTGTATACTCACATGTGCAATGGCACTAAAACAATTTGCAATATTTAAGTAAACAGTCAGTACGTTGTTAAGTGCTGTGAAAAATTTTGTCACAATCTGTACTTTGGACCCAGTATAATTATACCGCATGATTGATTGGTAATTATTTCGTGTGTCAATATAGGCTAATACATTGTATGTGAATTATGCTTTTTTTTAATTGAACATAGGAAATGGTTTCATACAGCAATTTCACATACATGTAGACAAACACTTGGCTTGAGCAGGTTTTTGTGCACTGAAATGCTAATATTTATTTTCATTTTGGAGTACCAAGTGAGATACATTTTGTTTAGCCATTTGCTAATAAGGAAAATCGTTAAGTGGAATAGATTATTAGCCCCACGATACAGACAACAAGTAATTATTTTGTTCACAGTTTTAGTACATGTATGGACATACAGTTACAATAGACTGTGCAAGTCTCGCGAGAAATTGAACTTCCGGGACCATTGTGGTCCCAACCTAATGGAGTTTTACGTTGGGGAGATTTTGTTCTGTCAATAATTTTAGTTTAACATAAGTTATGACTCTAAAAAGTGAATATGTTCTTGGGAATGTAAAAATAAGTGATTAAAAACAGAAAAGTAAAATCAATTCAACAAATTAACGGAAAAAAAACTAAAGAAAAAAACTTGACCTCCAGTTTCCGGTGTACTCTAAACAATTAAGAATATTACCCAATTGACGTTCCCATTATCGCTGAACCTATGTGATGATCACACCAATTGGACGTGATTCACAAACGGGGTTTATTAGAAAACCATCGAGGTCGATGTCGAACAGCGATCCTCGTCCAGATAAATGTATAATTTTTGCGTTAATTTAAACAAAACAATTATTATGTACACGAATTAAAATAATAATTATACAAAAAATACGTTAAAAATAATAATCTTTAAGAATTTTTTAACAAATAACAATTTCAATACAATTTGGTTTTGTACAAAAATATACTTCTTTCCGAATTAAGTTCTCGTTTTCGTGCGATACTTGCACAGTCTATATCTGAAAGGCTTTGTGCAATGTGTGCGAATAATTAAGAGGGAATTATTATCCAAACCATATTACTTCAAAGGGAATCCTTATAATAATTTATTCTATTCAACAGCTGTAGTGCAAAGGCTGGAATTTTTTATTTTTTTTTTAGCTGAGTATGTGTATACCCTCAAAAAGAAACCTGAATATGCCATTTTAAAGGAAGATTACAGAATTGGTTTTTGCTAAGCGCTTTATGTAATCCATTATAAACATAAACTGACAAACCTGTAGAGGTTTGAGATCGATCGGCCATCTGGGTCACGAGAGAATACTGAAAAACTGATTACAAATTTTGCATTGCACCGATGCCAAAACAAAAATGAATAAAATGCTCACTGAGCGATAAACTCCAAACGCGAAATTAGATTATTAATTTTATTTCTCAGCAAATATTAAATTTCAGACAGAAATATTTCAAGGGATGTTTTCTACTATCATCATCATTAGACCATAAGTTTTATGTAAATCTGTGATCTTCACAATTTTTTGTTTTTTACCAATTCTGTAACGCTCTTTTATAAAAGAATTATCTGCTTATTGTTCACAAAACAAAAATGTTGAATTTTTAACGTAATCTTTAATGAAGGATAAACACCAATCAGCGCCCAGCACTAAAACTGTATTTAAAAAAACTAAAGGGTATTTTTTGCCTTTAAAAAAATAACTGAAACAGCAACAGTTTTTACAAACAATCATGTATGATATTTTGTAAACTTCCCCTTCAAAGGTGGCTTTAAAGGGAAGTAACTCCATAAAAAATAAAAAACATAAAATAAAAAAAAGTTGGGGAAAAAAAGTGGGGAATTCCAATTTGAACTAGAATAGTCATTTTTTGTTCTACTGTTCCGACCAGCAGTTAAAACAATCAATTTGTAACATATATGATCTCTGTTTATTCAGCTCATTTTTTAATTGTTGGGTTTGACAGCAGTCCGGGGCCCAGTTTCATAAAGCTTTTAAATTTTTGTGCTGATAGTAGTAAAAACAGTATGTGTAAAGTATAAAGTATTTCACAATTTCTCAAGTTAGCAGAAAATTTCCAGGCATGCATCTTCACCATGTTGCTTTGTTACAAGGTACATCACTCGTGTGCTTCCCGCTGGTAAGCCCTGGGCCCAATATCATAGCGCTGCTAAGAGCAAAAAAATTTGCTTAGCATGAAATTTCTCCCTTGATAAAAACAGGATTACCAGCTCTATGAAATTGGGCCCAGTATGTACCCTTGCTTACGGTAAACAGCTTAAAATAGAAATTCTGCTAGGGGATGCTTTGTAAGCACAAAAGGGCTGCTTACATGTTTTATGAAATTGGGCCCTGCACTTACATGCTCTAAACTCATCAAACTCAGACAAAGGTAATTGACTTTGATCCCCCATCAAGTGCAATTATGTCATAATCTATTCAAACCTGATCCCAACAATATTGTCATGTTAGATTACATTCGAAGAAAGAGTTTGTTATTTCAAAGCCAAAGCTAAATATGTTTTTTTCCCTCATGTGCCACGGTTCCTGTTCAGATTGTGAGCCTTACTATCCTGTCAATGAAAAAGCTTTTTGTTGTTGTATTTTTTGTGTTTGTCTTCCTCATTTGATGTAGAGATACAATTTTTCATGACAATTAAAATTAGGTTTTGTGTAAGTTAATTGTAGTTTACATTCCATACTATCTGTACATCTGAGTGTCATGGCCAAGCGGTCAAGCACACTGGACACTGAACAAACACACTGAAGCTCCAGTGTTTCTAATCAGCAGAGAGTGCGGGTTCAAGTCCTGGGCCCAATTTCATGGCTCTGCTTACCGCCGAATTCTGCGCTTACGATCGCGATTCCCCGCTTACGTGCAAGTGCTGAATTTCTGCGCTAGCCTTGTAAGCGTAGAATGCCTAGTAACTTGGAATACGCACGCGCAGAAGCCCAAATTCGCCGCTAACCCGTGAAATAGGCTTGCCGTAAGCACAGAATTCCCTGCTTCCGTAAGCGCCGATTCTGTGCTTACGGTAAGCAGAGCCATGAAATTGGGCCCAGGTCTTGACCTTGTGTCCTTCATAATCATATCAACAAATCTTTCGGGCTTTTAAAATTAAGCAGAACAAAACTTCCTTAGTATTCAGCTGCTTTCTACCCTTGTTGGCCCAGGACACAATGTTTGCTAATATGGATGGTAATATGTGACAGGCTCTACAAAAATGAGTCGCTTGTCACACAACCCACTTTCCAGTATAGGGCTGTTGAGTGATGGGAAAGTGAATTAAAAAAGAAAACACCTTTGTTTATGATCGATAAAGGTGAGTAAAACACATGTTTTCCTAGACATGTTTTCTGTTTCCCTAGACATCAATAGTTGATGTTCTTATTAAAGGCAGTGGACACTATTGGTAATTGTCATAGACTAGCCTTCACAGTTGGTGTATCTCAACATATGCATACAATAACTAACCTGTGAAAATTTGAGCTCAATCGATCATCAAAGTTGCGAGATAATAATGAAAGAAGAAAACACCCTTGTCACACGAAGTTGTGTGCGTTTAGATGGTTGATTTCGAGACCTCAAGTTCTAAATCTGAGGTCTCGAAATCAAATTCGTGGAAAATTACTTCTTTCTCGAAAACTATGGCACTTCACAGGGAGCCGTTTCTCACAATGTTTTATACCATCAACCTCTCCCCATTACTCGTCACCAAGAAAGGTTTTATGCTAATAATTATTTTGAGTAATTACCAATAGTGTCCACTGCCTTTAAATGGGCTTGTTTCCCCAGTAAGGTTTTTCTTTCCTTCAAACTATGACATAATCTATTTTTTTAAAAGGTCATAACTTTTGAACCAAACATCAAACAAGTGTGTAAGATATGTCCAAATGAAGCTTGTTGTATGCTCTTGTCAGCTATGTATAAAACCCAATAAGTCAATATTGTCCCCCTTGTGACTCATTTTTGTAGATCACATCACATTATTTCTCAGGATTTTGTATCCAATTCAACCAAATAAGCCTGTAGCTTTAAAACAATAAATACTTTGATTTACACCCGTATACACAGACGCAACACTAAGTCTAAAGTACTCACTTGTTTTTTTTAAATACATTTATTAGATTGGTTCTTCTTTAAATCCCCTGCTTTTAATTCTTCTTCTTATAAGAACTGCATCCTGTTTTCATCCAGGGTTTGTTTTATTGACGTCATAACACAAACAACGACTGGTGTCATTAGTTTGTTCGCTTCATTTCACCAATCATCTGATCCCTAAATTTTTCTTCCTGACAAAACAATATTGTAATTTCTTCCAGGGCTGCGTGTACAGGCCTGTACTCTATTCGTTATTATTCATGGATCATACATGTACAATGAGGAATCTGGAAGACATAATTGTGTGTTGTTGTTGGGTTTTTTTCTTTGAGACAAACGATTTTTACACAGGGTAGAGCTTCAGAGATTATCCAAAATCTTTTAAAAATATTATGATTTTTTTTTAATCCATGGAATTTGTGTAAGTTGTCATTGAATCCTATTGCTATGATTGATATTTCAGTGTAATCCTGTCATCTTAGAGAAATTAAATTTGAAACTGCTTAAATTGTCTTGGTAAACAAGTTGATACAATCGCTTTATTAAAAAAAATTCAACAGTGACTTTCAGATCTGATGTTTGAAAACAGTGAAAACAGTGATTGGATCTTTACTATTGCCTTTTAAATTTCATGACTGATTGTTTCTCACAATGTTTTATACCATCAACCTCTCCCCATTACTCGTTACCAAAAAAGGTTTTATGCTAATAAATATTTTGAGTAATTACCAATAGTGTTCACTTCCTTTAAAACAAAGATCTTTAACCCAAAATTTGCGGAAAAACTGACAGTCTTCTGGGTACATGACAAGTGTACTTCTTGCTATTGACAAGGAATCAGTCTCCAATTCTCGGCTGCAGTACTTTTACTCAAAGTGTGCAAAATGGTTGAAAAATTAACCTGTGCCCTTTTTAGACACGTACACAGCACAGTAGCAAGGACATAGATGCATTAACTTATAAGAAATGGCAGCGGTACATGTACCTTATGTTTAGAATTTATGTCTGATCAGCTCATCCATTCCATTAGTTGATGAATGCTCTGTGCGTTGGAAATCCAGAGTGTTTGACTGCACGTCTTACTTTATCATCAATTTGCATTGAAGATGCTTCAGTCAGTCAATTTGACGACAAGTTGTGTTTTTTGCTACTCCATGACTATTTTAATGCAACAGAAGCGGATATTTTGACTTGTGCAGCAATCTTTTCTTTAACTGCGATGCAAAAATAACATTATTTTAACTGTTTTCTCTGCTGGTTCAGGGTTCTTTGAAATAGGCCCAAACATTTAATTCTTGTATTTTTGTGAGATGTTGTAAAAACCATACAGCCATACATGTATATATCCCAAATTTTTACTCTTTTTCAATTCCAGATTATGTAGGCCCCCCTTTATATATTCAATGTTTTGAAGAGGTTTATCCTTTTCGTCTAAATTATTAGTAATTTTTATTTTGTATGTGAATTGCCAAATAAATGACAATATTAATAATAATAGTTTTTGGGGGCGTTGTTTAGCCTTAAAGGTTGGGTCATAGAATAGTCAATAATCCACCAATTTAATCTAATTCACAAATTTTGTTTGTCACCCTCAAGAAAATCAGCAAATTTTTTTTAAAAGTTTTTAAGCCCCAACATGTAGGTCAGAAGATAAAATTGTCTCCTACTTTTTCTTTCATGCTGGATTCTGTAAACTGTTTTAAATGGTTTCTTCACCTGTAGGTAGTAACGGTCCAATAAATCTATAATGTGAAAAGGGCCTTTTTAAAACCATTATACACTTTCGGCACAAAAAAGACAAAAAACTTCACAGATTTACAAATAACTTACAGGGTTTACAGAAGGTAATGGTGAAAGACTTCTCTTGAAATATTATTCCATGAAATGCTTTAATTTTCGAGAAAACATTAAAACAACTATCAATTTTCGTTGTCGAGAATTACGGATTTTTTTACACACATGTCATGACACGGCGAAACGTGCGAAAACAAGGGTGGGTTTTCCCCGTTATTTTCTCCCAACTCCGATGACCGATTGAGCCTAAATTTTCACAGATTTGTTATTTTATATATATCAGTTGTTATACACGAAGTGTGGGCCTTTGGACACAACTGTTTACCGAAAGTGTCCAATGGCTTTAATAGAGAAAGTCAATTAACAGTTTATTTTAAATTATTTGTGTGTCAAACTGTGCTTTCATGTAAATAATACAAATACATGTAGGCTGTGTCCTGAAAATTTAGTAGAAAAGTTGTGGTTTCAAAACAGCACATAACCTTTTCCCATCGGAGTAACATATGCCTATAGATTTCACTTTGCAGGTATCGGGGGAAAGTACTGAGTGTACAGTGCTTTGCACTTAAGTCGGTGGAAGGGTTCAACCAAATAATGTTTGTCATCCCGATAAAATATATTCAACATAAAATGTGTGCAAAGATCACTTTTCCTTATCATGTAATTGCTGGTCGCAATCACCTTGTGTGGATTTGATTTAGTGAGGAAAGCGTTGTGCATTAAACACGAAGCTCTCCGTCCGTCGAGTCTGGGCCTATACATACACTCCACTATCCCTCCCCTGAGATACCTCAAGATTGACAGAACTCACAAACCTCATCAACCTGTGCCATGGCAACCACCCTAGATACACTAACCTCATCCCTTTTTTTTTTTTTGTGGGGGGAGAGGAGACTGCCGTTTCAGATGATGAGCAGTGGTTGCAGCCGCTAGGGGCGACTGCATATAAAAGAGTGATGCATTGAATTTACACACGTACTGTACTAAGACCTGGGAAAAAACCTCAGGTCATTCAAGTACAAGGTAAAATTGAGGTGAGACGAGCATGGTGCAACGAGTTTCGCAGAGTAGTTCTTGCAGTATGTGTCTGTTGGCTTTTAAGGGTTTGGATCAAGACTTTTTGTACGACACGAAACACAAATGTCCACAGATTTACATTTAACACGGTTTAAAGATAACGATGGTAGAAAACTTCCCTTAAATTATTACTTACAGAGGTGCTGTAGTTTGAAAAGAAATGAGTAAAATAAAACACAAAAATAACGTTAAGCCTCAGTGAGATTTAAAAAAGATTCAAAGAATGATTTTCATTAATACAAGTTCATCTACGCTGTTGTTAATGTCGACAATCATGGCTTATCTGAAGTCAAGTCTCAAGTAAATTTGAACTGCTCTTTCAGTTTTTAACTTCCTTTGAACCACAGTCTGGTCCACAAGTACGACATGTCTGATGTGTACATTCGTAATTTGGACTGTGAATTTGCCTGTTGGCCGTCGCAAGTGATCAGATCAGTTGGCCATGGGACGAGGGTTTGCAAGAGTCAAGGGACATTTGCAAGGGAGTGGAGGGGGGGGGGGGGGGTGATTTGAGAAATCTACTGCCCCCTTAGTGTCACAAGTAATCCTGCTGATCTGTAGGGGTTGCATACATGTACACATTGACAGTGTACTCTGTTAGGCAGCCAGTGGCTCTGGTGTGTGTGTGTGGGGGGGTGTGATTTGAGAAATCTTTTGCCCCCGTAGAGTCACATGTTATCCTTCTGATCTGTAGAGGTTGCATACATGTAACATTGACAGTGTCTACCCGCCGTTAGGCAGCCAGTGGTGCTTTTTTCCATTTCCCTACTGCCGTCACCTTTAATCGGAGTCATCATCATCTGATATTTCAGGGGTCTGAGAGATTTTCTCGTCCTGAAAGAGTTAGAGAGAATGATAAATTTGGAAAAAGGGGGATCACGTGAGCGATTGCAACATTCATAACAATGGGTATGTTCAGACAGCCTACTAAGTTAGACCCCAACTGGTTTAACTTTTACGAGCAGCAGGGGGTGATCGTAAAAATAAAAAACCCTTGCGTTCAGACAGCACTGAGTTAAACCCGATCCGGTTTATCTTTGGTTTTAAAAGGTCAAAAAAAAACGTGACCCCGTTACTCTAACATCCTGTTTATTGTCCTGTTCATTGGTCACCGTGTGTTTACGTAATGATTACGGAGGTCAATAGGTAGCCTGTTGCGAGTTAAACCGGATGTGGTATTTTTTATTCTGTCCACACACAGTGTTAAAAGATAAACCCGAAGCAGTCTAAAGATAAACCCTCTCCCTGGACGGTTTATCTTTTGTGGGTTGAACTCAATTCGGACTAACTTTAGATCCGTTCAGACACACTGGGTTGAACTCGATCGAGTTGAACCATGAGTTAAACCAACTTTAGTACCGTGTCTGAACGCACCCAATTTTGTTACACAACTGGGTGTTATTTGTTTTGAAGTTTCCTCGAATTACATTGTTTATGGAATCGCTGAGATGGTATTTTTGTCAATATGTAAAATTTTCAGAATTTTACAACACAAATGTAGTCATGAAGTTGTGATTCATGACTGAAGTCAGACTCGTACAAGATCTCTCACAATGTTTGTAATTGCGGCAGGGTGATTCATTGAAGACCAAGTCTGTGCAGTTCCTTCAGCAGCTAGTGCATTTCTGCTTCATTTCATTTCAAGACATTCATTTTCATTCCAACAGAGAATCAAAATAACAACAAAGAAACAGTAAGAGGAGAATTGGAAACGGGGGCAAAACCAGAAAAGCCAAAGCTTGTGTTTCTGAACAAAACTGTCTGTCTTCCAGTTTAAAGACGCTGGACACTATTGGTAATTGTCAAAGACTAGTCTTCACAGTTGGTGTATCTTAACAATATGCATAAAATAACAAACCTGTGAAACTTTGAGCTCAATCGGTCGTCGAAGTTGCGAGATAATGAAAGAAAAAAACACCCTTGTCGCACCATGGTCAAACGAAGTTGTGTGCTTTCAGATGCTTAATTTCAAGACATCAAATTCTAAATCTGAGATCTCGAAATCAAATTTGTGGAAAATTACTTCTCGAAAACTACGTCTCTTCAGAGGGAGCTGTTTCTCACAATGTTTTATACCATCAACCTCTCCCCATTACTCGTAATCAAGAAAGGTATTATTATAATAATTATTTTGAGTAATTACCAAGTGTCCAATGCCTTTAGAAGAATCTAACCACTTCTAGATATCCACCGTGCGAGGTTTCAAATCCTGTGTATGACTGTCACTGTCCATATCAACAATGGTTCTGAAAAGAACAGTCCCTCCTCCATTAAAAGAATCTAACCATTTTTCAGTGGATTCACCACAACCCATGTACTTGGTGTTAGGCCGAACGGTTCGAGATTTCTCTAATGCTAAGTTTCAAACCCTATGTATATGACTGTCACTATCCATATCAACAATGGTTCTGAAAAGAACTGTCCCTCCTCTAGCAAAAGAATCTAAACCATTTCTCATCGGAGTCACCCCCAACTCATAGAGGGATTATTTTCATGTACATGGTGTTAGACTGAACCATTCTAGATATCCACCGTGCAAGGTTTCAATTCCTATGTATATAACTGTCCCTATCAATATCATCAATGCAAACAGTCAGTTTGGGATGAACAGATAGATCTGTCAGTCAACAATCTGAGGCTCTTGTTAGCACTACACTTGAGTGTGGAGATTAAGCCATTAATCTCCAGCTTAATTGACACTTGTCTAGCTCAGGCTCTTCGGAGTACATTGCTGTCAGTAGACCTGGTTGTCAGTAGGGATCTATCAACGGAAGATTGGAGCAGACAGAGTCTGGACACTTGGTGGAGGAATTGACTGAAACCTGTATGATTCAGCTTGGTTTTATTTAAAAATTGTCGGCAAGTTTCCCTGTCTGACCTTTCGGTATTTTGTAATTGATTTTGGTTTTAAATGATTGATTAACCGTGCCATCCTGCCATGTGATATCGCGCTGTGAAAACACACTCAGTGCACAGTTGTGCCACAATTCACAAACTGTGCTGTTGAATAGTTTGAGTGGTTGGAGTGCTGGGCTTGCAATCACAAGGTTGTCGGTTCGATTCCCCAAAGCTAACCGTTGATTTCACAATGACTAGAATAAGTATTTTCGCCTAGTTACTGAATCACAATTCTTGGTTTTTGCAATTCATAGACGTTAAACCAATGTTTGTATTTAAGAGGTTGGCTGTTGGGGGAGTGCGACAAGGGTTTTTATTCTTCCATTATCATCTCGCAACTTCGACGACCAATTGAGTATGCATGTTGAGATCCACCTCATGAGAAAACTGGTCTTTGACAATTACCAAAGGTGTCCAGTGCCTTTAAGTCAAAAGCTTCAAAACCTGTCGTAAAGTATAATTTAGTAAGCACTGTATAAATACTGTGGAAAAAACGCAGGCAAATCACCCGGGTGGGATCCGAACCCACAACCTTTGCTATGCTAAATGCAGATGTAATAGATGTTAAATTTGCATCGGGGATAAAGAATATTAATTTTGGTTTTTACCCATACACCGATGTGTGTTAGCACTTTATACTCGGTACTTTCCCGAGTCCCGTGAAAAAACTTCACAGGCATTTTACTCAGAAGGGATTCGAACCCACGACCCTTGCAATTCTAAAGCAGTGTCTTACCAACTAGACTACCAAGATTGCCCGGTAGCTAGTGGCAGTTCGAATCCTGTTTTGGCAGCGGATACTGCATAACGATATAATGCAGATGTCTTACTCTTAGACCACCATGCTAGCCTGATGGCTAGAGACACCTCTCCTGTCCGAAAATGTTTTTCTTTGTTCAAGCACTTTGAGTTCGTTGTTGGGTAGATACAATGCTCTATATAAGACTCTAGTATTATTAATTTCATACATATAGGTATTAGATCCATTACAAATATGCTATAGTCATTACCCTACAAATGTATTAACTCATCTCACAAACCTTGGACTCTGACATGAATGGTTGAATGGTTGCCTGGCCAAGATGTTTTTGGCATTCATCAAAATTATGGATTATTATTTTTTTTTTTTTAAGCTTCAGAAGATTTTTAAGATGTTGACTTAGTGTTTTTTTGACAAGAGGAATGGATTAAACTTGCTTTTTTGTTTTTAATTTTTATTTTAATTTTAGTTTTAATTACAAGCTTCCAAAAGGAAGATCAAAAAGACATAATTTGGAATGTGCTCCTCCCCCCCCCCACCCCCACCAAGAAAGTAAACACATAGTGGGCAGCTCTCATCACCAGTGTTTTCAACTTCTTTTTAATCAGTATTTAACCCAAAAGATTAGACATCACAAGTATTTGATTTGCTATTTGTTTATTTGTTTTACTTTTTACTTAAGGCCTGAAGTTTTTTAATATTTGAGTGAGAAATTACCTCTTTCTCAAAAACTATGTTACATTGCTTGTCATTGTTTGCCTGATTTGTTGTTGTTGCTGATGTTAAACTTATTTTTATATCTTGTTGTTTTTGCTGATTGTCTATGTTTTAGATGTTTCTCTGTATTATCGCCATGGAGCATTGTTATCGATCGATATGGCGCTATATAAACTTTTACTATTATTATTATTATTATCATCAGAGGAAACCGTCTCTCACAATGTTTATACTACCAACAGCTCTCCATAAGTTGTTATGCTGACAATTATTTTGAGTTTTTAAAAATAGTGTCCAGTGCCTTTAAAAGGATTGGACCGACCACGTACTTTTTTTTTATCATTCATGGTCACCCTGTAAATTATACATGTACATGTAGGCCTACACCGTCCAAATGTCATAAGGGATTGTCAATACCACCTTGTGCATCAAGGCTTGCTCCTAGCACTTCAGGAATAAAAAAAAATTATGAGAAGAAAAAAACTGACATCACGTTTGATGGATCAGTCTGGAGGTGTCTAGTTTAATTATTCACTAGCAGCTAGTCAGTGCTCTCAACCAACTTGGGACAAAGAATTAAATTTTAATGTTTTTGTGCAGAGTTGTGCACTTTTAAAGGTATGGTCATAGATTGTTAGAATGTAATGCTGATTTAGAGGCAAAGTTATAAAGGAAGATACAATAAAATCATGTGTAAGTTTTAACTGAACACAGTGTCTACTCGCTGAAAAGAAAAACTTTCACAGTAGTTTCACCCAAACTTGGGATCATCCATGTTTAGCCAGCTGACTCTCACTGACAGCAGGGTACCAACTGCATATCTGGTAGCTATACAGTCGAGAACGAACTGAAACCTTCAGAAATCTAAGAAAAGTTTCATGCATTAAATATTTTTCAAACTCAAATTAATTTTTGGTGAACATTTATTCAAATTATAAAGAGAATCCTTTCTCAAAATAGTTTATCTCACCAAGTAAGAAGGTTGGTAGCATTTTAGTACCTTTTTTATAACAGATCGAATCTTTAAAGGCAGTGGACACAATTGGTAATTACTCAAAATTAGCATAAAACCTTACTTGTAACAAGTAATGGGGAGAGGTTGATAGTATACAACTTTGCGAGAAACGCCTCCCTCTGAAGTGACTTAGTTTTCGAGTTGGAGACCACATCAATAGATTTTGAGGTCCCAAAATCAAGCTTCTTAAAGCACCCAACTTCGTGTGACAAGATTTGTTATTTTGTGCATATGTTGAGATACACCAAGTGAGAAGACTGGTCTTTGACAATTACCATAAGTGTCCAGTGTCTTTAATCTTTGACCCTACCTCTAACTAAAACTCAATCTTTCTTTGTTCAACCTAGAGTAATGCCAACAAGTTGTAAGCATTCATACCCAAGAAGATATGACCATTTTATCAAGAAATTGCTAAAAAACCTCTCTGTTTTTGTACTGTAAGATGTTTTAATTCTGTAGTTATGGGTAAAAACCAAAATTAATATTCTTTATCCTCGATGCAAATCTAACATCTTTTATATCTTTGCGCTACCTCGGTAGTCTAGTTGGTAAGACACTGCTCTAGAATTGCAAGGGTTGTGGGTTTAAATCCCACCCGAGTAACATGCCTGTGATATTTTTTTCACAGGACTCGGGAAAGTACTGAGTATACAGTGCTAACAAACATCAGTGTATGGGTAAAAACCAAAATTAATATAGTTATCTTCTTTCCTGAACTATGAAAGCAGTTTGTAAAGGGGTTCTCAGACCCTTTGTGAAGATAAGTGAGGTATAAATGATGAACGAACGGAGTATACAAAAAAGGTTGCCATATTCTAATGAACACACACACATGTATGAAAGGCATGGTCTATGTATGCAGGGGGAGAGTTGTTGAATCTCATTGGGTGCTACTGAACTGTTGCTATGGTAATATTTTTTGATGGGGCTTAAACAGATCAATCAGTATAATAACTTGACCATTCAAATAAATAATACAATATTTGCAATCGTTTAGATTGAATGTACATTATGCATTGACGATTATAACTCTGCTGAAGTGCTCAATTATTTAAAACGGTTTGAATTTATTTTGCCATCCGCAGCGTTTTATGTATCTGCCAGTCAGTACATTCTGAGTTATGTGGGTGAGTGGGCAATAGGATTCAAACCCACAAGTTTGTGCAATAGGGTGTTTTTTTTCTTTAATTATTCTCTTGGAACTTCGATGACCAATTGAGTCCAAATTTTCACAGATTTGTTATTTTGTGCTTATGTGGCTGCCCAGTTTCATAGAGCTGCTTAAGCACAAAATTTTGCTTAAGCAAAAAAAATCATTGCTTAGTAAAATCAGATTACCGGCCAAGACTCCACTCAAATGGTATGCTAAGTAAACAACAGCTAAATACCAGTCACAAGCAGAGTATGTTGCATGAAATTTTGGCCAGTAACATGTGTAAAATAAGCGAGCTATTTTCGTGCTTAAGCAATTTTTTTGCTTAAGCAGCTCTATGAAATTGGCCCCTGGTTGGGATACACCAAGTGAAGATACTGGTCTTTGACAACTACCAAAGGTGTCCTGTGCCTTTAAGAACAATTCAGCCAAGTCAGTGTAAGGTGCTTGCCCTCTAGTCTGCAAGGTCTTGGGTCTCAGGTCTCAGTCAACCAAGGCTCCAGTCATGTGCACTCTCAGAGGGTTTTTCCCAGGTACCTTGCAGCACTGTTGACCTACAGTCTGTACTTCTAGTATTGCACAATGATATTTAGTTTCTCATCTCTTAAATACTTAATCTCCTGAAGGTGATATCCCATTGCATTTCACCCCAGAACAATATCGCATTACTAATGAGCTCTCTGGTCTGTATCCTTGCATGCCCTCAACTCTAAGATGGACGCTTGGTGTCTACTACACTAGCTTAGCCAGCAATATTCTGAGACCTACCACCACCAGCATAAAATAGACTGTCTCAGTCTCAAGTGTTTTCAAAAACAGAAAACAACTCAAATGAAGACTGTTTTTTCTATCAGATCAAATCTTTAATAGATGGAAATTTGCATCGGGGATAAAGAATATAGGCCTATATTATACATTTTGGTTTATGTGTGATATAACTCACTGTATACTCAGAACTTTCCTGAGATCTTGAACAAAAATCACATATTACTCAGGTGGGATTCAAACACACGACCTTTGCTATTCTGTCTTACCAACTAGACCACCGAAAATTCCCAATAAGCTAGAATATCAAATCTTCTGTTCTAAATTCTATTTATACAAAATTCTTGCAAACAAAATATCAGCAGTTATTTTTTTAGAAATACAATTTCAGTTGTTATAAATAATACAAATAATTTGTATTAAAGGCATTGGACGAGACTGGTTATGTTTTAGAAACCCCATTTGCTTATTATGGCAACATCTGTGGGTACATTATGTATGCGTAAAGATAAAATGAACCTCAGTTGGGCAAATCTCGTAATTGTTTAAAATTCTTAACTAAAAACTGAGGTTGAGTCTTATCATCTGGGTTTCTTTGTTGGTTTGTTCAATTAGATTTTCTTTCTTATGGACCTTTTTGTATCACTTTCTGTACCAAGAGCAAAATATGAATAGGAGAGTCTTGAATTAAAAATAGGAGATTCCTTAATCGCATTATAAAAGGTATCTTTGTTGATGTATTCCTGGCTGCATTCTTGGGACTTTCATTAAAAAATTAGGGAATTTCGGAAGAAGAGGACGAACTAACTACAATTACGCATGAAAATTGGTTGAAACATAATGCGGAACATCAGGGCTCGATTTTAGAGATACATGTAAAATCAACAAGATTGCAGGATTTGTAGCTTAAAATATTTACTGGACCAGAAAAGAGCGGAATAAAAATGAGAAAAACACTATCTCCACAGTTTCACATTTGAGATGTTTTTGAAACAAGCACTATTTTTTTTTTTTTTTTATTTATTATTTTTTTTAAATGCAAGTTGCCAGACACACAAGGCCTGAAGGCCACTTCAAGGTGTGGGCTACAATTATTTTTTTCTAGAGGCCGTTGCCACCTACTCCTAGGGCTGAAACAGGGTTACCCCTTTTACAGTCCATACGGATGTAGGCTTGGGTATCATCAGTCCGAAGCCTGGCCGGCAGAGCAGAAAGCACTACCTTCCCAATTTTACGTAGCAAGTGTCACGACCGGGATTCGAACCCACACTCTGCTGATCAAACACCAGAGCTTGAATCCGGTGCTCTTATCACTCGACCATGACACGCCACAAAGTAGAAGATTTATATCATTTGTCTTATGGGTAATTCAATATACTCAATGAATTTAAAAGATATTTGTGTCATTCGTTGAAATTTAAAATGCATTGAGGTGTTTTTATTAAAAACACAATACTAAAATTACGGCCCTGTGGTTCAGTGTTAATTCCACGGCAAGGCCCAGGGTTCAATTTCACAAAGATAGTCCTAAGCTAGAACTAGTCCTAGGAGTTATTAGAAACTTAAGGCTAGACCTAAGTTAGGACGACGAGTCACTCGTCCTAACTCGAGATAAGACTAGTCTTAACTCTTTGTGAAATCCACCCCTTGACTAATTCAACCATTCAGAAGTTAAGTTGCTATGGAATAAAAGAGAGCTACGACTTGAGTGTTTTTACAAGGTGCTCATCTAAAACGGAGCCCAGGAAGTTTAAACATTTGTTTCAGATTGTTGAAATCACTGGCAAAGATGAATTGTTCTCAATTTCCCTATTTAGATCCATACAATGTTTCAATATTGAGGGGACTTCAAACATATTTCTCAGTAGGGTTGCCTTTTAGAATCTAACATCATAACCAGGGCCCAATAGATTGATCCATTAGGCTCTGCCCACGATGTACGTGTGAGCAAGAACACGTGGGGCTCTCCAATGCCTTTCTGCACAACTCTGCCGCCCGCAAAGCATACACACACGCATGTCAAACCTTATTTGTCGGACCTTCGTTGCGTTGTGATTGGTCAATACGCAATGGGGCGAAGCTTTATGGATCGGTCTATTAGAGCTGCTTCAGCACTCAAAGCAGCTAAGCACAAAAGAGGGTTACCAGAAATATAGGTTACCAGCTAAAATACTATTTCATATGTACAAGCACCACCTGTGACTGGTACCCAGCTCATTTTGCTTAGCAGAAAATTGTTAAGCAATATTCAGTGCTTAAGCAGCTCTATGAAATTGGGCCCAGAACTTTTGTTTTTAATCTACCTTTAAACTCAACAATCACTGATTTGTAGCGTTTTATGTTTGTTTTTCCTCTTTACAGTACTGGTACATCTCAATTCACTACAGACATGACTCCCAGAGGCAGTATGAGTTACGATGCGAAACGGAAGGAGAATGCAACGCATGGATAGATGCAATTCAACATTCCAGGTAAAAAAAAAAACCAGGGACGACCGAGTACAAGGCCTGGCTTCAATGACGTCAATGCCTTGTTGTTGTTTTAAAGAGCAAAGCCTCTTCGTCATAAAGCTGAAAATATTATTGCTTAGGGATAAATAAGCGGGTGATTAATTTGACACAAGGGCTTAATTTAATAAAGCCTTCCCTATAAAAACTTGGTGAGCAGAGCTAAATGTTGCTTAGCAGAGAATTGTTAGCAGCCAATCCTTCCTAAGTTTTACATTGTCCTGATCGGTGTATTAGGGTAAAACAAAAATTAATATTCTTTATACCTGATGCAAAATTCAATCGTCATTGTGGTAGCCTCTAGCTACCGGCAAGTTGGTAAGACACTGCTCTAGAATTGCAAATGTCGTGGGTTCGAATCCCACTCAAGTAATATGTCTGTGATTTTTTGTTCACAGAGCTCTAGTTAGTACCGAGTATACAGTGCTATCACACATCGGTGTATATGGGTAAAACCAAAATTATAGACCTTATGCACATGACGTCATTTCAGTAGGGCGCCCTCACCTACAGGTCAAAAGGAGGTTATTCATTGGCCAATACTGTGCGCCGCGCGTACAAATCTGTGCGTCTCGATTGTTACGTCACCGTTTTTCCTCTAAGATGGCGGCTGGATGACGTCAATGCATAAGGTCTATTCTTTATTCCCATTGCAAATTTCCATCTGTTACAAATAGCCATAACCCCAACAGACCTTGATCAATTACCACTTCATGTCCTCATTCCGGTGTTCATCACCAAACATAAATGTAAGATGTCTTGTCATAGACACAAGTTGTTAACAGGGCTCAATTTCATAGAGCTGCTTAAGCAAAAACAAAAAAATTTGCTTAAGCAAAAAATTCATTGCTTAGTAAAATCAGATTACCAGCCAAGACTACACTCAATTGTAATGCTAAGTAAACAACAGCTTAATACTAGTCATAAGCAATGTATATGGCAGGAACTTTTGGCCAGTTACATGTGTTAAACAAGCGAGCTATTTTCGTGCTTAAGCAATTTTTTTTGCTTAAGCAGCTCTATGAAATTGGACCCTGATCATCAAAACATACCCAAATGTATTACCAAAAAAAATAAAAATAATAATAATAATATTAATAATAATAATATGAACACTTGTTCACTTGAATGTGTCGGTATCCATCACAAGGTGACACCCACCGCGCAGTGAAAAACACGCAGACAGAATGAAAAAAGATTAAAATTAACAAACATGGAGGAGACAGTGATATCATACACCTAATGAAAGAACAAGTGTGTTTCGAGCGCATTCATGTGATCGCTGACAGATGACATGTTATGGATATGTAGTGGCAGATTGGCCTGATGCGAGGACAGTTTCAACATGTGAACATTTTAACATCTATTATATATGTGAACATTTCCTAAGAGTTGTGAGTTTTGGGAACAAATGAATTAAAGCAAAACACAGTCACTTTCATAGAGCTGCTACATGTATGTAATTGCTCAGCTGGATAGACCAAAATTGCCTAGCAGAAACATTGAATTGAATTTATTGAATTTAATTGAATGGATTAAGCTTGGGCGATATCACGATATTATCGGATATCACGATATTATCGAATATCGTGATACTAATTTGGAAACGATTTCGATATCGGATCGATTTGGTTTTAATCGAAATATCGATATATCGATTAAGAATCTCAATATCGCGATGTATTTTCTAGCTGAGACATCTTGCACCCCATAGGTCTGGAGTAAAACCAGAAGAATAGGTCATTAGAACACCTCTCTTATGCTATGACTGTCTCTTCTACATTTTCACGGGGAGTTTGAAGACTGATGATGGCAAATTTAATTAATCGCGATTATATCGAATATCGCGATATATATTGTCGGCGATATATCGTGAATAAAATAAATCGATATCGCCCAAGCTTAGAATGGTTTATTCGTCAAGTATATAAAAATACATGAAATTTACAATCCTATTGTACAGCATCATATAAAATATTAAAATGTAAAATTGCACAAGTTATACCACAATACCACAGAAAACAATAACCTTATCTAAGAAAAAACATTAAAATTTATATAAAAAACAAACAAACATGTACCCGATCGTAATACAATGTGGTTCTGGTGGCTTTGAATCTTACCCTGTTAAGTTTTTTTTGCTAAGCAAGTGAAGCTTGTCAAACATTGTTTATTTATATATTTATTGATTCATTTGGACGCAGTAGCCTGTTCAGTAGAAACAGTTTCTGTGTAGAAACAGTTAAAAGTAAATTAGTAAATAACAAAGCAATAAGAAAAGGCCATGAATCAAAAAACAGAAAACAAATCTTACAAGGTTGAACGAAAAGTTACTCAAATATAGGCCCTAAACCATAGTAAAACATGAACAAAACAAACTCTTATGGACACAGACTTACACCATCGCACTGCAGTTAAGCAAATAAACATTAAAAATCTGAGATAACTTTCAAACAAGATAAAATAAATAGGTTTTTATTGAGAGGATTGTTTAACGAGAGTGCAACTGCACTGAGGATAATTTCTGGTCAAAGTTTATGAACCATCAATCATGATACTGATCATGTTGCACAATGATTGCTACACACATGTACACCTATAGGGAGTTGGATCTAGTGTTAAAAATGCCAAACTTGGCGGCAGATATCAAAACTGGATGAGGGGAATCTATCATTCTCATTTGTCATCGAGCCCCGGGTTACATTTTTAACGATGATGTATCACTGTGCATTCTGGATGACATTCAGAGCTGTTTGGCTGTGAATATTTCATGGGAACTGCCTTTCCTGTTTGTGCGTAGAAGTCAAGTTTGAAGAACTGTCATCAGGGTACCTGCCTTGCATCCCCAGAATCGAAAAAAAAAAGAAGTGTTTGTAAAGTTTGAAGTTTAAGGGACGCACAGAGAGTCTTACATTCAAAATACTGTTTTTGCGTCCTCCAATTTATAGGTAGTAGTTACAGGGATCTAAGGCAGTAATGACAGGAATCTTAAAGGCAGTGGACACTATTGGTAATTACTCAAAATAATTATTAGCATAAAACGTTACAAGGTAATGAGTAATGGGGGAGGTTTAGCGTACAAAACATTGTGAGAAACGGCTCCCTCTGAAGTAACCTAGTTTTCGAAAAAGAAGTAATTTTTCACGATTTTGATTTCGAGACCTCAGATTTAGAATTTGAGGTCTCGATATCAGGTATCTGAAAGCACACAACTTCGTGTGACGAGGGTGTTTTTTCTTTCATTATCATCTCGCAACTTTGACGAACAATTGAGCTCAAACTTTCACAGGATTGTTATTTAATGCATATGTTGAGATACACCAAGTGAGAAGACTAGTCTTTGACAATTACCAATAGTATCCAGTGTCTTTAAGAACTTGTAGAAGGCCTATAACTTGATGTTAAAGTATTTGAAGAGAGCTTGTAAACCTATCAAGTTGGCTATTTCCATTTATATTAAAAATTTGCGTCAAGATACTTAACTTTGATAGTTGATGAAAATGTTTGTCAAAATAATTTACTGTGATAGTTATAGGTTGATAACTTTTGCGAACATTTGCTCTTAACATTTTAAAGTTGATCAAGTAAAAAGAACAAAAAATTGTTTTAGGTCTTGTGGATTTTATTCCCAAATTCGAGCCATAATACACTATAGGTACCTTGTATAAAACTGATCAACCTTTTCTTTGGGCTACATGAGGGAAGTGGAAAGTTTTGGTATAGGTTTTGGTTTTTTTGGTTTCGCATTCTCAATATCTATCGGAACGGTCCTTTACAGTAGCCCTTCTCTAGTCTTCATCAGAATATTAGTTGATATTCATAAATCCAACTAAAAGCATCCATTATCTGAGTATAGCATTAAAACCCTAGAGAGAGAGAGAGCCCACTACCTTTCCAAGATTTCTCTAATTACACGCCCGCCTGCCTCGAGTGTGAATTTATCGACTCTGAGAATACACTGCAATAAATACTACCAATAAGTCAAGTGACTGTCCAGCATGCTGCAATCACTGTAGCTGTGGATACGGTTACACGCGCCGCGTCCTTGTAACCAGTAGAAAGAGGTGTTGAATCTGAAGACATATCGTAAGGAGCACTGCTCAAGAAGTCAGACTTGCCGGGTGCTCCGTTTGCCGCAACAGCCCCATAAAAACATCACTTATGATTACGTTTAAAATATGCTACGTGCTTATGTTTCATGTTGATAGTGTTATCAATAAGGGAGATAAGTTGCAGTGTCACTTACAGTTGTCCGGTTTCTTCTAGTGCCGGCTGACGTCTTGCAAGGGACAGCTAGATGTGCAAAGTGAAGGCCCTGCTTGTAGTGCGATACTGAAAGGGCTGTTAAAGAAACACTACAGTCATGATAATCATACTGAAAATTCATATAAAAATGCCGCAAGAAAAAAGTTGATGCTTTTCTTCTTGCAAGGGCAAGGGCAGTTTGGTCTTACTCTAGGGCATCTCTATGAGGGAATGTACATTACTGGAACATTTCAAGGGACACCAAGGCTCCTGGGGCCAGTTTCATAGCGCTGCTAAGCACAACAATTTGCTTAGCATGAAATTTTGTCCTTGATAAAAACAGAATTACCAACCAAATTTCCGCGTGGTTTTGAGGATAAACAAACAACAGCTGAATACAAGTAACAAGCAATATGCAACAAATGGAAATAATGGTTGGTAATCCTGTTTTTATCAAGGAAGAAATTCTGTGCTAAGCAAATTTGTGTGCTTAGTAACGCTATGAAATTGGGCCCAGGAGCATGGAGGCGAGTGCCTCCAGGAAGTATACACTTATTGAATACACTTATTGAAGCTCAATAAATATGTAAATTAAAGGATGTGCTCAACTTTGGTTGGGTCGGAAATGTGATTTTTTACAGACTAACACATAGTGGACATCTTCCTTTGAAATATTTTTGCTGTAAATGCTAGAGTATTTTGAGAAGTTTTGGAGCACACTAGTCAAAAAATTGAGATGAGAATAACCAAAGGACTCTTTTCGAAACCGATTACATAAGAGAAGAAACAGGTAAAATTCTAAAAACTTGCAAAAATAAGTCATAAATTTACTGTACAATAAACAAATCCTGCATTTATATTTAATGTTTATTTATAATTATTGCTATTTTTGTTACACTTTTTATCAATTTACTTTTTATGTTTTTTTTTTGTTTTTTTTCTTTCCTTCCAGTTTTTCTTCTTCTGTATTTATTTGTTTGTTTATTTTTGTATTATACATATTTTGTTTGATTTTTTGTTTTATTGTTATGATATATATATTTTTTGAGGTCACTGAGGTGAGGCGCAAGCGTTTGTGCCACGCAAAGCTCTCGGCCAGTAATACATGTAGATCTTCCTTTGACCTCATTGAGGGCGCTATTTGTGCAAGTGACATCTTACGTAAGCGGTCTGTTCCCTGAGGGTAGCTTATAATGATATCCTGCAAGACTAAGAAGGTAGTGAGTCTGCTAATTACTCATCAATGTGAGGGTTTAATGTCTGTCGCTTGATAGCGTTCCAACTCTGTTCCGAATCTCCCTGCGACTCCCACAGTATTCTCACGAGACTGCTGGACCTGCGAGACTACTGCTCTCACGACTACGGTCCCATTTTATGGGGAGTAGAAGTCGGCAACCAGCAGTTTGCGTGAGAGCAGTGGTCTCACGAGAGCACCGCCACAACTCGACTATCTCACAGCGGCAAACCATTAACGACGTGTCCACAAATCTAACGTGAGGGTAAAAACAAACTATCTTCATCCCTAGTGATGCAATTATTTAAGGGTTTGATTACTTTTTGTGCGACACAAAACACAATCATTAAACTACCACGGTTTGAAGATTGTCATGGTAGAAAGCTTCCCTTATAATATTACTTGCTGAGGTGCTGTAGTTTTTCAGAAATGAGTAAAACAATTTCTCTGTAATTTGATTATGGGAGACAAAAACTATTTAAGCATGTCTACGTATTTACCAGTACTGGTATGTACTGGTATGTACTCTTCTGAAAATATCACTCTGTGTTTTCCACATTTTTTTAATCTCAAAAACTTGACTACGAATGCAGTTGGTCCTTCTACAGGTAAATTATATTACATATATCTTCATTCACAGTGAGTTGGGGTTTATGTTATGGCCAAACAACCTGATCTACAAAAGGTACCAAAACCCTTTAAAGCCATTGGACACTTTCGGTACAGAAAACAAATTTAAATGTCACAGATTTACAAATAACTTACAGGGTTTACAGAAGGTAATGGTGAAAGACTTCTCTTGAAATATTACTCCATGAAATGCTTTACTTTTTGAGAAAACATTAAAACACCATCAATTCTTGATATCGAGAATTACAGATTTATTTTAAACACATGTCATGACACGGCGAAACGTGCAGAAACAAGGGTGGGTTTTCCCGTTATTTTCTCCCGACTCCGATGCCCGCCTAGATTTTCACAGGTTTTTTAGTTTACATAGAAGTTGTGATACACGAAGTGTGGGCCTTGGACAATACTGTTTACCGAAAGTGTCCAATGGCTTTAAACCTTGTTTTATGTTCTGCTTTTTGTTTTGTTTTCCAGTTTCAATACACTCCTACTGCAGAAGGAAGAACTGGAGCAGAAATACCTACATCTTCTCCAGATCTTTGACAGTGAGAAGACTGCCAAGTTGAGTCTCCGTCAACAATGTGAGGAACTCACTAAGGAAGTCATAAGACTCAAAGCTGAGGTAAGTAGAGTGAGGAACTCGGTAAAAGAGGAAACGAATTAGCCAAGAGCTATCTTAGTATTTCATAACCAGTTTGTAGGCGAATAACTGAGTTGAGTATTAGAAATTCATTTATAAATTCGTAAGACTCAAAGCTTTGGTGAGTGTGAGTGAACAACTCGCTATAAGAGGAATTGATTCAAACCAAAGCTTATGAGCTTTCTGAGTAGCAGAAGTTATTGGTTCAAAAACTGAGTTGAGTTTTAGAAACTCATTTGAAAAGTCATAAGACTCTACAGCTTTGTTTTTGAACATCGCTACGCTACCGTACTGGACAGAAATGCTTCAGATGAAATAATAATTGTGCCTCATGATTTAATTTTCCCCATAATCTGTATGTATTGCTGTGCCCTGTAGAAATCTAAATTCAGTCGAGACATGTTTCCCTCGGCTCATAAAGCAGTTAGCATACTTGTCTCGAGTAATGTAACCATACTTGACATATTTATCCATATGTGCATAGGCAGCACTGAGAAGGAGGGCATTTGTTCCCCCCCCCCCCCCCCCCCGATACTTTCTTTGCTTCTTTGCCCCCCAGTTTGCTCCCCCAATTCCCACCTCGGCCTTTTCCCTGATGGGCGAAATTAAATTAATTCCCAAACATTTTACACCCAAATCAGTGTAATTATCTTAACCCCAGTTCAAGAGTGATGCTGGTGTAATTAAGTCTATCATTGTAGTACGTTTGCCCACCCCCGTAAATTTAACCCTGCCCCCCCCCCTCCCCCAGGTTTACAGGTATGGCGCCATCGCTGTCTATGCGATGCTGGTTAACAATCCATTTATACTTGAGTCATAGTTTATGTTTGGAATAATTCTTGGAAGTTTTCCCACTTATGTTCTTTTTTTTTTTGCATTTCAGTTGAATATACTTCAGAAGAAGGAGAGAAAGCTTTCAAACTCGATCCATGAACACTTTTCAGAAGAACCAGAGAATATCAAGAAAATCAAGAGGGTAGGCGTTGAATATCAGACATTTTATTTATTTGTTTATTTGTTTCTGTTAATGTTGCATATGTGTAGGGTTCTCCACAGGATTTTTCAAAACTTTTGGGCATCTGGACCCAAATTATGGAAGTTTTGCCAAAGCACGCTGACTTGAAAGGAGGTCCTCGGAATATTTTATGCTTGGTATTTATGTTGGGCTTAAAAGGCCCTACTTTGCAATCTGGAGCAATCTAAAAGGCTTTATCATTCAAAAAGTGTTCCACTATGCGAATGGACATGTAGGCTTCTGCCGGAAAAAATTTGAGTTTATTTATTTCATTGTTTTTTTTATAACCCTCAATTTTCATATACAGAATGAAGTCATTTTATCTTTCAATTTTAGAAGAAGGTGATTTTTTTTTTTTTTTTTCTACTTTTTGAAAAAAAAAAAAAAAAACTATTATTTTCAGTAAAGCCTGCATCTCCGTCCACATGTTTGCAGACTTTTTGAGTGGTTTCAGGAACTAAAATTGACTCCATGATGGATGCAAACTGGTCTCCTTTTTTGTGTTTGTCTTCAGGAATTTAATTGAAATATACAAGTTAGCTGGTTTAAGAAGAGACGTTAAATCGCGTCACAAAACCCTTCCAAGGAGAATCAAGGGTAACTTGGCAAATCTCCAAAATTGTCTTCCCCCTCCCGAGCATTTTAATAGTGTCTGCACACGGTTACATATCACATCAGACAACTTAATTATTCCGCTGTAACTAGGCAACACATTTCTGGTGTCTGTAGTTGGATAGTTGGATGGGGGGGGGGGGGGAGGGAGGAGACGGGGACACAGAGCAGAATTGCCTCCAGCACAGGTTAGATTTGAACCTGTGACCTTCCTTTAAGAGTGCCTACTCTATCGGTTTGCCTTAAGGTGGGGGGAAGAGTAGTGGTAAAGAGAATAAAATGTGATTTTCTTTCTTCAGATAGAGAGAGGGAGAGAGAGCGCAAATTAGATTATTGGATTGTGGGGGAGCAAAATGATAAAGATGTCGTTTGGGGTTGGGTCTGAAGTTCAGTGCACTTCATGTGTTACTTCTCCTCGTCCCTTCAACTTTACCATGCAAGTAGATCATCATTCACACATTAAAGTTCAGCTTGAACGAAATTAACTTTATTCTTTTGGTATAGGAAGGTTAACGAGTCCGTAATGTTTACATATATTTGAGTTAAACTCAATAAAGATTGTTTCATAATGTAAAGAAAGCCCAATTCTAATAGTGTCATGCACGGCCAAATTGCTGAGTTTCATTAAAAGCCCCTTAATAAGTGCTAAGGGATCAAGCAGCGCTGTGATGTCACAATAATGACTTGATCCAAACAAGACAATAAAAAATGCATAGTGAAGATAAACAACCGTCATCCAGTCCAGTTCAACCAGGGCCCAATTTCATAGAGCTGCTAAGCACAAAAATTTGCTTAGCATGAAATTTCTTGGATGCCTTGCCTTGATAAAAACAGGATTACCAACCAAATTTCCAGGTGGTTTTCAGGATAAGCAAACAACAGCTGAATACTAGTAACAAGCAATATGTAACAAATGGAAATTTGGTTGGTAAACCTGTTTTTATCGAGGAAGAAATTTCATGCTCAGCAAATTCTTGTGCTTAGCAGCTCTATGAAGTTGGGCCCAGTTATTTAGCACTACATGTAGCTAGCAAATTACTCACACAAGGCAGTAACTCATAAGTAGTTTTCTTCTAATTAGTGTCATCAATCAAACAAAGCCGTAAATAATTTTTGTTTTGATACTGTGAGGAAATGAAAGTTTGATGCCAAATATGTTAAAAATAAAATGGTGAACATTGTCAAAGCCATTGAATTGTAAAACGATATAAATAAGACAATTGAGGAACAAGAAAGCCTAAGTTCAACAAAACCGATTACACATTTTGCATGACATCTTTAAAAAACAAAAATGAGTAAAAACGCTCACTGAGCGATAAACAGGAAATTAGTTCAATTTATTCCTCATCAAATATGACATTCCAGACAAAATTATTTCAAGGGATGTTCCTTTCTACTATCATCATCATTAGACCGTGTAATTTTAATGTAAATCTGTGATCTTCCTGATTTTGGTTTCTTACCTATTCTGTAACATTCAAAAGGGCAAATATGGAAGGAATTGATGGGTAAAAAAAACATAGTGAGTGCATTGTGCATGGAATCATCAGGAGGCATGGCAGAATGGCAAATGGATTCTGCCCTCGTTTGATTTGATTTGATTTGACAAGTAGACCTTTTTAGCATATGACGATTCCCCACGGCAGAGCTAAAAGATAAAAAAAAAGGGGGAAAAAATCACAAATTATTTAGGTTCACCCAATCTTGTGTGTTGAGATTTGAATAAATGAAAGAAACAAAGTGTATCGAAACGGCTGTTGGAGTTTTACAAGAAAAAATGTACCTTTTTCTGAAGGGGTTATATTCATTCAATTATAACAAATGCAAAATTATACTTAGGATGGTTTCCCTCGGCAAAAGTGAAATGATCATGGCAAACTTCTGGTTGTTTTTGTTTTTATTATGTTTTGTTGAGGGCTTTTTCTGTGAAAGGGGGAATGGGGGTGATCGATTTGAAAAAGTTTTTTTTTCTTTCTAAGGAGGTGTATCAAAGCCAAAGTACAATTTTTGTCTACTTCAAATAGACACATAAATTTATTCTGCTTAGCAGAAATAGGTTACCCTCCAAGCTCTGCGAATGTGCACTTGGCCCAAGACCATAAAGCTTGTAAGCGTTGAGAGTATGCTAAGTGTAAAAAAGCCATTTGTTAGCAAAATAGGTAAACTGGCAAGTCAACTTAGGCCTTGATAGCTCTGATTTATTAAAACACTGCAACACAGCGGCTAACAGCCGAAATGTACTGTTTACAAAAGTAGTAGATCAGGAGGTAGTTGGTTCAAATCCCCTTCTAGTAAATTTGTCTTTGTTCTTCCCCAAATTATTTTAAAGAAAATTCACCCAGTGGTCTTCCATTTTGGTTTATTACTTAACAACAGAAACATCTTTAAACTATGATCATCCTGCCATGAAGCCCGGTTCATACTTCCTGCGAATGCAAATGCGAAGTGAATGTTGACGTCACAAATTCACAACGAATAATTCGCACCAGTTGAACTCTGCTCGACTCACTTGCGAATATCGCTGCGAAAGTAGGGTTGTGACATCCTATTCACGTCAAATTCGCTTTGCATTCGCATTCCATGAAGGATGACCGGGCTTTAAGCCGATGTAAGTCAGCTTCCCAAGTCTCTACAGTAACAATGCAATGTTGATTCCCATTACATGGATAAGGAATCAGACTAATATGCCCTTTTACACTTTGGTCAGGTTGACTTAAATATAGGAGGCAAACAAGATGGCCCTGAATCGCTCAATAAAATAATATGCACTGACTGGATGCTGGTTAAGCTTACTTCCCTCCTGCCCCCATCTCAACCAACCATTTGATAAAATCAATAATTTCCCCTTAGAGCAAAGCATTGATGCGTGCTCTGAAAATATTATTGCACCCAAGCATTTGTACCCTGTTAGGATATGCCCTGGGTAGGAGGACGAGAGAAGGTTGAGGGTGGGTGAATGAGGAATGCTTGGGTTGTACTAGTGACATATTTATTCAAACAGGCTCTTTAAAGGTTCTGGACACTATTGGTAATTACTCAAAATAATTGATAGCATAAAAACTTGGTTATGAGCAATGGGGGGCTGTTGATAGTATAAAACAATGTGAGAAACGGCTTCCTCTGAAGTAAGGTAGTTTTTGAGAAAGAGGTTATTTGTCACTCAAATATTAAAAGACTTCAGGCCTGAAAACTTTTTAGGCATCTGAACACACAAATTTGTGGTTCAATGGTGTTTCAGATTAGCAGAGTGTGGGTTCGAGTCCCAGTTTTGACAAATGTGTCTTTGAGCAAGAAACTCAAACTATTATTGCTTCGTAGGATGTAAAGTTGTACATGTCCTGCTGTAATTTCTTCTTTTTTTGAGAGTAATAAAGTTGCTTATTTCTCATGGTACAAGAAAATACAGTAAAAATACAGGTAAAAAAGTGTGCAAGTTTGTACGTGGAACAAAGCAATGTATGTCGGACCAAAGTGGTTTCAAAACAGGGTTTCGCAACCCACCCTTCCATCAGAAATGTTCTGCTAAGCAAAAAGAAGCAGAATTCCATGTGACATAGTACATGTAGTTTGGCTGGTAACCTTAATCTGGTAAGCATAGTTTTGTTTTGCTTAGCTAGTTTTTTTGGCTTAGCAGCTCTATGAAAATGGGCCCTGGGCCCTTACGGCTCTGCTTTTCTTAAGCAAAGATATGGTGCTTACAGAAGCAGCCTATTTCATTGGTTAGCAGTGAATTTTGGCTTTTGACCATGCGCACACCACGTTAACAGGTGTTCTACGTTTAGTGCAGAAATTCGCCTCTTGCTGTTCAAGCGGAGAATGGTGATCGTAAGCGCATAATTTGGCGGTTAGCAGAGCCATGAAATTACAGGCCCTGGTCTATAATTCCCATCACTCATTGTTTAAGTGCTTTTGACTGCCAGTCCTCTTTACGGCTAATTGCCTTGAATGAATATTGGCTGAGTTTGACCTGACCTTGATGTAAGACCTATTAACACGCACTGTCAAGTGGAAGGTGATTCTTCGACCATCATTGCTGTTACTGACAGCTCTAGAAAGTGACTTGAATAGCAATTAGAGCTCTTGTTCACAGCGTTGATGAAGAGTACATCCAGGTAACAACTAAAGAAATAACACTTAAAGTTTGGGGTTCCCTTTTGACTTTTAATAAAGTTTGACCCCTAGGCCTTTGAAAGTAAATAGTAATGACGATCTTTAACAGTACCCTCTTGTCACAAGTTTTAAAATGTACTAATTATATTTGAGGTCATTTTTTTTTACAAATGCATACCTTGAGAACCACCGCTGTTATGCTTTGACTCTTTGTATTTTCTGTGAATAGTTGATGAATGAAAATTTGTATAATTGTTAAAGACCTGTTTTGACCTGGTTTCAGGTCCAAACCGAAAGTTAAAGTTGATGTTCATACTTATTTCATAATTTCCAATATTAACCTTCTATTCACTCCATCAAAACACCTAGCGTTTATAAGTCTACAAACACTACAGTAATAGTTTTATTGATGTAAAGCACGGACCACAACAACGTTAACACTGCCAGATCGTGGAGGAAGCAAAATACAGTCCATACCATATAAATTGTAATTTGTAATTGTAACCGACATAGCAATAAATATATTAAGAATGTTTCTGGTTATTCATCAGTTCCTCTTATTCCCTTGCCCATTAGGCTTCAATAATAGCCCATCCCAAACAACTGATAAAGATCCTGTATAGACTTCCCCCTATAGTCATACCCTCACAACCTCGTATCCGCTCATCTTGTGTTTCCTTACTCCCTGATGGCCCTACCCTGGCAGGGTAGAAAAAGCTTGCTAGAGGAGAGGGGGGGGGGACAGTCGCTGAGGCACTTGCAATCCTTTTTGTCCATGACAGCCAGATTGAGTCGGGGGGGGGAGGGGGGGGTGAAGACTACAAAGATTGTTTCATCAGAGATAGGTTCTTGCTTGTCAATGATGTGCATCAAGGGACCTACATCTTTCTGTTACTCTGATTGTTTCCGTCTTTTTTGCATACAGCAGCATTAATAGCTTCTGAGGTTGATGGCCCCCGTGCAGTATCTGCGGGCGAGCATCGGGGAAAGAGACAGAAAAAAAAACACAAAAATTGAGTGAAATCACAATATTGCTGGGAATGCATGTACACGACAGCTTTCTTAGGGTCTTGCATGTCTGTTTATTGAATATACAGAGTGGAACCATTACTGACTTGGCCAGGGATGCGTAATTTGGATGAGTACATCTCTGTACATGTTCTTACTCAATATATGCACAGACACACATGGTTTAGGTGCATGGTATCCTGTTGCTCTCGGTTACGGTCCTCGCAAATCTAAGTGATTGTGTTCAATGTCCATCATTATTCCTTTTTGGGGGGGTTCTCCTCCTCCACCCCTTTTTTTGAAGTGAGGGTGATAATATTTCTCTATAAATAAATACACAAGGCCTACAAGAAAATAGGCACTACAGTAATGGTAAGGATGATGGGAAAATTGTTAATAAAAATTATTTGCACAAATTGGGCTCAGAATTATTTAACACCCCACAGTTTTGAGAAATCTTGGGAAGAACCTTAAAGGAACGTTACAGAATTGGTAAGAAACCAAAATCTTGAAGATCACAGATTTACATAAAACTTACACGGTCTATTGATGATGGCAGTAGAAAACATCCCTTGAAATATTTCTGTCTGAAATTTCATATTTGGTGAGAAATTAATAATCGTATTTGGCGTTTAGAGTTTATCGCCCAGTGAGCGTTTTATTCATTTTTGTTTTGGCATCGATGCAATGCAAAATTTGTAATCCTTTTTTCACTATTCTCTCGGGACCCAGATGGCCGATCGATCTCAAACTTCTACAGGTTTGTCAGTTTATGTATAATGGCGGATTACATAAAGTGCTTACACTGCCATCAACTTTTTGGCTAGCAAAACCAATTCTGTAATGTTCCTTTAATTACGATATCATTTTTTAGGACGAATTGGTTTACTGTGCCCCCATGAATGAGGGCTCCTCCTCTAATTCCCATTATGTGGGTATTCCAAGCATGTAGCCCGACAAAATAGTACAGCCCAGTTCATATTTCATCTGCATATCATTCCATTGTTTTTACAGAACGTGAATGCAAAGAGAAATTGGGGAATAACAAATGAGATTGCTATATGAATTTAAAGGGATGCTCCCCTGATTTTGTTGTATATATACTTTTTTTTTTCAGACATTCATTCACTGTAATGCATTTGTTTGCAATAAGTATGAACAAATATTAAAGGCAGTGGACACTATTGGTAATTACTCAAAATAATTATTGGCATAAAACCTTTCTTGGTGACGAGTAATGGGGAGAGGCTGATGGTATAAAACATTGTGAGAACCGGCTCCCTCTGAAGTGCCATAGTTTTCGAGAAAGAAGTAATTTTCCACGAATTTGATTTCGAGCCCTCAGATTTAGAACTTGAGGTCTCGAAATCAACCATCTAAATGCACACAACTTCATGTGACAAGTGTTATTTTTCTTTCATTATTATCTCGCAACTTCGATGCGATTGAGCTCAAATTTTCACAGGTTTGTTATTTTATGCATATGTTGAGATACATCAACTGAGAAGGCTAGTCTTTGACAATTACGGATAGTGTCCACTGCCTTTAATGAGGGAAATATTTGGAGCTGTGTGACAGTTTCATGTTTTGTTGATGTCTTTGAAGATATGATAATTTGCTTAATAAAATTGCAAGGCCAAGCAACTAGTGGAAGTTTTTTAGATCAATCTTTCCTTCATAAGCATTTTTAGTCTCTATCTAAAGGGTTTATACACCATTGATCATGTTGAAACAATCATTGTTCACAGGCATGGATTGCCAAGTTGTTTTGCCAATGGACAGTTTCCACTAGATGTCAAACAATTGTCGGCCATCTTTACGAGCAATGATACATCATTTGTTAGTGCACAACTATGCGTTATATGGGAATACCACGTGCGGCATGCGGGGGTCGGTGAACCACTTGGCTGTGTTGAAAAAAGGAAGTGCTTGACACAGCTCGAGGCCAAGTTGTTCATAAAGATTGCATATATCTAACTATGCATCTACACCTGCAGAAATATTTAGAAAAGTTCTCAAAATTTTGTTCTGCTTGCCATTTTTTATTTTTATTTTTCTATTTTTTTATTATAAATGCAAGTTGCCAGACACACAAGGCCTGAAGGCCACTTCATTGTGTGGCTACAAACTAACTATTCTTCAAGGGGCTGTTGCCACCTACTCATGGGGCTGAAACAGGGTTACAGAAAGCACTACCTCCTAAACATTATGAAGCATGTCATGGTTAAGTTTCTTGCTAGGGACACAAGTCACGACCAGGATTTGAACCCACACTATGCTGATCAGAAACACCAGAGCTTGAATCCGATGCTCTTAACCACTAGGCCATGACATGCCACAAAAGCTAATCTTTCTTCCTTTCATCCCCCTCCTCACACACTACAGGTACAGAGTTTCATCAGAGGCTGGCTCTGCCGTCGTCGCTGGAAGGCTATCGTTCAAGACTACATCCGCTCCCCGCACGCAGAGAGCATGCGCAAACGCAACAGCATCGTGTTTGGTATGGTGGAATGCGAGCGGGAGTATGTGGAGCAGCTATCCACGCTGGTGTCTTGCTTCTTGCGTCCTCTCAAGATGGCCGCCAGCTCCAAGAAGCCGTTGATCTCTCATGAGGATGTCAACTCCGTGTTTCTCAACAGGTAGGTGATACTTAATTTTATTTCAGTTGGTTTTGATTGTCTTGTTTTATTCCACAAAAGAAACATTCGCCTATCACCTTTGGGCAGGGTTTCAGCAATATTTACTAGACCTGCTGCCGATTTTTTACAAAATGCTAGGAATTCTATCTCAAGTTTGGACGAGTTTTTGTCCTAACTTAGCATTAATCAAGAGCACATGGCAAGAAAACAGGCACATTTTTCAATCTGTCTCATGGCAAAATCAAGGTTGGCAAGAGTATTACAAGGTTGCTCGTTGACACAAAGATTTGTTGTGTATAATTACCATTGATGCACCGGGGTGCAATCTCACAGCTCTGCTTATCGCTGGATTCTATGCTTACGGCACCTTGTAAACACATAATTCAACGCTTACGGCGCCTTGTTAAAGGCAGCGGACACTTTTGGTAATTATCAGCATAAAACCTCTCTTGGTAACAAGTAATGGGGAGAGGTTGATAGTATAAAACATTGTGAGAAACGGCTCCCTCTGAAGTGACGTAGTTTTTGAGAAAGAAGTAATTTTGCACGAATTTGATTTCAAAGTTTAAAATTTGAGGTCTCGAAATCAAGCGTATGAAAGCACACAACTTCGTGTGACAAGGGTGTTTTTTTTATTTCATTCATATCTTGCAACTTTGACGACCAATTGAGCTCAAATTTTCACAGGTTTGTTATTTTATGCATATGTTTAGATACACCAAGTGAGAAGACTGGTCTTTGACAATAACCAATGGTGTCCACTGTCTTTAACACATAATTCCATGGGCACTCAGCGTGGAATTATGCAGTAAGCAGAGCCGTGAGATTTTCAGAGACCTGTATGAAGATCTTGCAGCCCCTTTGGTTAAAAACTCAGTCTGCCTCCATGATGGGTTCACTCCATCGAGGCGTGCAGCTGAACATAATTTGTAAGGCCAAATAAAAATAAAGACTTGCTGAGCGTCAGCTGCCTGCTTCCTTTTAAGAGGCTGCCTCGTTTTTGTTTTTTTCTTTCTTCACAATCAAAAAAGGATACATTTTAACAATCTCAGACGAAAACAAATACATTTTGAAAAATGTCCTAGCCAGTTATCCTAAAAAAAAGTGTCAAGCGGCCATTTTGAAGAAAAAAATCCTTCCTTTTTTCAAAAAGGCAGGCCACATGTTGTTTTTTTAAGTTGGCCTAATTGCTCTCCCCTCTCTCCGCTCATCAACGACTGCGATGAAAAATCAAGTATCGTACTAATTTCTTGCATCAGTGGGTTTGATTTATTAAATTGAGCTATTAGGGGTTGACACACTGAGTTCTGATGTGCATTCCACAAACCCACTGCATTTCATAGACACCAATATCAGCCAACATGTAGTCACCATATGGTATTCGATTTCTTATCATGGAGTCATGGGTTAGTTGGTTTTCATTAAAGTCACCTGGAAATAGAATTTTTTTTCTTTCAAACATAAGAGTATATGCTTACGAACAATAACACAATTTTTTTAGTAATTGTTTGTCACGATTTATATGTTTAAAAAATATATAAAGTTGTTTGGGGGGCTGACTCTGCCTACCCCTTTTGTGACGTCAATCGAGGCAGACTTTGCCTGCAATGCGTATAGTAAACACACGTGCAAAGTACATGTACGTCCAAGTCGTGAGTTGGTACGTTTCAAAAAGTGTTTTTCTGCATTCAGCAGCAATACACCTGGTCGGCATTGCCGGAAAAAAACCAAAAAAATCTTTTTTTTAAACGTACAAACTCACGACTTGGTCCGTACATGTACTTTGCAATTGGGTTTACTCTACGCATTACAGGCAAAGTCTGCCTCGATTGACGTCACGAACAGCACCCTCTCGGGTCGGGGTCTACTCTTAAATTTGTAAATAACATAAGAACTGATTTTTTAAAACCTTAGTTAACTGGTTATTCACATTCCACTCATCAAAACACATATATTAGTGACAAAAGCTTTATTTTGAAAAAATACCACTTCCAGGTGACTTTAAAACAAGTCAGTTCTCTCGTATGAAGCTTGGTTAGTTTATAAGCAGTCCTGTATGCTTCGATTTTGAAAGGGAAAGGGCACCAAGGCATTTTCTCCTTGGCAAAGGGCACCCTACACACACCATGTATGAGGAGGGCACCAAGGCAATTACCAGGGGGCATGGATGCAATCCCCTTCATTGCCTTTGTTACTTATCAGGCCTGTATTAGGCTTAACGTTTCGCATGTTACCATCAAAATTGATTGATTATGTATCTATTGCTTTTGACGTGGGTAAAACAGTAGCTTATTTTGGGGGTTTTGCTCAGGGAGATGTAGCACTATGGTACTGTTTTGGTTATCCTTGATTGCAAACTACACATTCAAGAGCCAACATGAGGTTGGAATTCTCATCATGTTGGTCCAACCTCAATAAGCTGCTTCAAAAGAAAGGTCTCCTTATTTTGTCAATACATTTGTTTGAGGGGCCAGTCAGAAGCATCAAACCTGTAACTGCTGTATAGCCAGGGATCACACCCAATCATTAGGCGAGATGGCTCAGTTGGTCAATCGCCAGCACAGTATTCAGGAGGTTGCAGGTTCAAATCCTGCTCAAGTCGATATTTTATGTTCAACCCCAAGTTAACTCAAATTTACCCAGTCAGGTTCTCTTGTTGTTTATTACTTGATAGACATGTCACAAGATCAGAGAAGTATGAGAGGGGACCAGTTGCTCATGTGTATATGACTTGATGCCTCTTAAAGACACTGGACACTATTGGTAATTGTCAAAGACCAGTCTTCACACTTGCTGCGTCTCAAAATATGCATATAATAACAAGCCTGTGAAAATTTGAGCTCAATCGGTCATCGAAGTTGCGAGATAATAATGAAAGAAAGAATACCCTTGTCGCACAAAGTTGTGTGCTTTCAGATGCTTGATTTCGAGACGTCAAACTCTAAATCTGAGGTCTCGAAATCAAATTTGTGGAAAATTACTTCTTTCTCGAAAACTACGTTACTTCAGAGGGAGCCTTTTCTCACAATGTTTTATACTATCAACAGCTCCCCATTACTCGTTACCAAGTAAGTTTTTATGCTAATAATTATTTTGAGTTATTACCAATAGTGTCCACTGCCTTTAATGGGCCACCATACTTGAGCGCTTGTGTGTAATGGATCGGCCACTCAGACCTAATTAAAAATTGCCATACATACTGGCATATTTTAGTTATCCACACATTGAGCTAAAAAATGTCAAGAACAATCACCCCTTGAAGGTACAAAGTTGAGGTTCTACATGTATATGTACTAGAATGGGAAGATAATACACATGAACCATGGCCCAATTCCCCCCCAAAAAGCTTAAGAATAGATCAATCTTGAGATGGGTATCAGTCTTAATTGCTAAGAAAAGTGGGATGTCAGAATACAAATCGTCCTGGCAGCAATAAGATGAATCTCAACGTTTTGTGAAACGATTCCCTGTGGGACACTTGTCATTAACCCCAAGGTTTCTAGTTCATGGCAAACACCCTTGTAGACACTCAGACAGGCCTCCTCCGAGCTTCTTAGCTTCTACAGGGATCAAAGTCTGCTGCTTGGGACATCCTTGGCTTCATTTCCTTGTAGCTAGTTTAAAGGCACTAGACACTATTGGTAATTACTCAAAATAACTGCTTGCATAACAACTTACATGGTAATAAGCAACAGAGAGCTGTTGATGGTATAAAACATCGTGAGAAACGGCTCCCTCTGAAGTAATGTAGTTTTGAGACAGAATTTATTTCTCACTAAAATATTTGAGTTTAATAAGAGACCTCAGCTGGAGGTCCCGAATTCAAGGCATCTGTGAAAGCACACAACTTGTGCGATAAGGGGTCTTTTTTTCTTCCATTATTCTCTCGCAACTTGGACGACCAATTAAGTCCAAATTTTCACAGGTTTGTTATTTTATGCATGTTAAGATACACCATGAGTGAGAAGACTGGTCTTTGACAATTACCAAAGGTGTCCAGTGCCTTTAAAAATGTTGCCAAGAAGTGTGTCCAGCTGTGGCTGACACATGGTATCTAGTGTTTCTAGTATAGACTCGATAAGAAGAAGATTTCCAAAAAATAGAACATTCAAAGTATAATAAACGTCTACTGCACTGTGTGGAATGTCAACTTTGCCCTTCATTGAAACGTCCCCCTTCTCTGTAGGGTCGTTAGCATGTCTAGAAGATTGAGTCATCTGTACTTTTTATTCTCCTTAATTAGGAGTTAACTCCCAGAGTGAAATTTACACCTCATTAACTGTGTAACTCTTGACAGACAGTAACCAGCGGGCTTGTCTCGCCAATTGTATTACCTTCTGTCCAGGAGATAGATGATGGAAACAAATGGGATATCTCTCTTTTTCTTTCCATAACAATGAGGAAAATTCCTCTTAATAAGCTACGGAAACCGTTAAAGGGAATCAGTCAATGTCAAAGTAAAAGTCATCATGTTTTTCCAAGCGGAGCGCAGGCGTGAGTTGTTTTCTCAAGATTTTTCCCAATTTCAGGTTTTTCTCAAACTCCCCAATTCACCTTCAGATTTTCTTGACAGAAATAAAGCAACCACACCAAAGGGAGAAAGATTTAGTCCACATTTTGTCCGACCCTGCAGTTTTGTCTTTCTGCATGGTAATGCACAGAATCTGTTAACCTCCTGAGTTGTAACATCTGGAAGGTTCCGGGTCTAACAGGGCACCGAGGCCCGCTAGACATTTTCAGGACTTTTCACATTTTATCAAATCTCCCCCCTGAAAATAAGATCATTACAAGCCAAAGTGGTTGAGTTTTGTATTGTTCAGCATTAGTTTCTCTAAGACAATAGCTAAGGAGTGATGTATGTTAGAAGTATTTTTATCCAAATAGGGTAAAGATCGACTCGATGCAAGAGAGAATTTTTAGAAATATTGAGCCTTAGCAATAATAATAATAATAGTGGCTTCTTACATTGTATATAGTGAGCATATCGGTCACGCAGTGATGCTGAAGGTGCTTTAACATACAGTATTTTCCTGCAAGGTATAGTTGGGACCATGTTTGAATTATGAGACCTACTCCTTTGGCATCACAAAACAGCTTCATTTCGTTCCATGGTCTGCCATTTTGGGAGTCAAGTTACATGTAAAAATATGATTGGGATCTAACCACGCCCGTTGCCTCAAATGCGTGCTGATATACATGAAATCTGATTCCCAAAATCAGGCCTGATACTTCACAGAGGCAAACGAAGGCGATTGCCTCCATGCCAGCTGGTCATTGCCTTGGTGCCCTTGAAATGCACCAGTAGAATTTTATAATTTCCTCATAGTGTGTTCTTCGAGGAGAAAATGCCTTGCAAAATGGAAGCCTACATGCCTTCAAAACGGCACAGGATTTTACATTGATGATTATGAAAGGTGAATCGGATCAATAGGTGTGTTTTTGGTTATGATGATGTGCAGATAAAATTCAGGATTTTGAACTCATTGAGGCAATGCAGTTGGGGACTGACTGTATTTTTTATTATTATTATTTTGATTTATTCTGCCATTTCACAAAGTACAGTAACGATACTTGCAAACAAAAGTTAAACAACAGGGGAAAACAAATAATAAACATATTGTACAGAACTACATGTAGACTAAAGGTTAAACAGCCAATAAAGGATGATCTCAAATATATAGATATTACAGTTTTCTAATAGCTGCAGTCCCTAGGAAACATAACAAAAAATATAACAAGTCTCTTACCTCACGTTAAAACATGGTAAAAATGGGGTTTTTCTCCAGAATGCTCCCAGCCAAGTTTCTGAAAAAGGCAGAGGGGCAAACAAACCCGCGCGCTAAAGGAATCGTGACGTCAGTGGCGGCTATTTGATGTGGAAAATAGCGCCCTCAGTTTGCCAAAGCTGGAGAACTGTGTTCAAGCCCAATTAGGGAAAAATCGTCACTGGCGTCAAGGGGTCATTATAATAGATAAGCCGTTTTTGACTCTCGGCTGAAAAAGCCGCGCGGCCGGGTGCATTTTTGACTCGAGTTATTCATTACTAAATGCAAATTTTGAGAGTAAAATGGTTATTAACCGGTATCTACGATGTCTATTTGGCCATAAAAAGGTAATAGTTGAAATATTGAGATCATCCTTTGTTGGCTGTTTAAATAGCAACTGAAGCACTGGTCCTGAATGAAGATGACTTACAGAAGGTTTGGAAACAACAAGGAACATGTGGAGAATAGATGAGAGATGAGAGTAGATTGGGTGGGGTGGTAGAGGAAACAGCAGGGAATTAGGAACAGAGACAACCCAGTTCATGCTGGCCAGGATTTAGTACACTTTTCAATTTGTCTGTAGTTTCAGTTTTGGGGCAAGGGTTTTGTGGATGGGTGGGACGGGGATCAGATGACGTTAAGAAAATCTGTAGTGAATAGTTCTACTTTGAACCCTTATTGTTTGATGTCGGAAACCAGCAAAATGTCAATATATGCTAGCATTCAGGTGGCTGTACTTGTAAATGGGGTTTTCATATTCCAAATATAGCCGTATACGTAGTTGATGGCATTTGGATTCATGTATAATAGTATCCGTGACATCCTCACCATCCCTCACCATCCCATGAATGATCTTTTTGTAAAGGTTTGCCGGTCCCGCTTTCCTGGAAAGATGCTTGTTACGTTAAATGTCGAGAAATTGGGGGGAAAGACCGGGCAATTAAGTTGATCTTTTTGTGATTAAGCACCCACATTTTTGATTCAAAGGAGATTGATGTGTAGTGTGTGTATTAAAGGGGTAAATGCATTGTGGTACACCAAAGTGAACTTGTTTTTCAAGCCATCATACAATAGTTTAACCAAAGCACCATTAATTTATGTTAATTTGCATTGTGGTTAGAGAATATTAAGTGTTTGTCGATTGAGGAAAGTACTGAGAACACACAGTGCTAAATCAGCCTTTTGTGAGGTATGGCGGACACTCAATTCAATAAGACATTTTTTTTATATTCTGGTGTTTGAAAATAGTACAAGATGAGAATTGATCAGCACATAGAAAGGTAACAACAACAAAAGCGCATATAAGTATACACAATTGATATAATGTTAAAGGGAAGGCACACGTTTGGTAATTGTCAAAGACCAGTGTTCTCACTTGGTGTATCCCATCATAAGCATAAAATAACAAGCCTGTGAAAAATTGGGTTTAATTGGTCGTCAAAGTTGCGAGAAAATGATGACAGAAAAAACACCCTTGTTGGACGAATTCGTGTGCTTTCAAATAGGAATAAAAGACTTCTGGCTTGAAGTCTTTAAAATTTTAGTGAGAAATTACCTCTTTCTCAAAAACTACGTTACTTCAGAGGGAGCGATTCCCACAATGTTTTATATAATCAACAGCTCTCCAATGCTCGTTACCAAGTCAGTTTTTAAGTTAATATTTGTTTTGAGTAATTACCAAACATGTACCTTCCCTTTAAAGCAAATGTAGTATAAAACACTATAGGAGTGCACTGTGTGGTTTGGGTATACTGACAGATTTACCCAAACCATATAGTGTTCTATTAATGTGTCCATCATATCTCAAAATGGCTTATACAGATCGGTGTAAGGGTTAAAATCAAATAGTATTCCTTATCACCGATGCAAAAATTAACATTCATTTAGTTATCAATAATTCTCAAATGAACTTTTTTTTTTTCAAGCACTTTTTAAAAATTTCCTTCAATATATGCACTCACAAACAAACAACGAAAAAACAAGAGGACAAATCATAGAAAACATATTAAGCAACATTTAAACATTTACATCTCATTCAAATAGCTTTAATTTTAAAATGTATTTGGACACCCGGCGGTATTACAATATGACTTGATTATTTCCATCATTTCTAGATATGAGCGGAAACGGCTTCGGAGTCGTAATTCGATCTTTTGAGAATAAAAAAAAAAAAGGTCCCTACTGGTCAAGAGAATCGGTGCAGGCATTGAAGACTCTTTATTAAGAGGAAATTGTATATTACACGTACCCGCAAATCAGCATGTGTAGGGGGGGTCTAAAAATAACACTTGTCGCAAAGTGAATTGCTAAGTGCATGCCTTCGTACATCATGACGGCAGACAGTACATGCTCTCTTGGGCATATTTTAAAGATAGGTTACTTTTCTGCTTTCTCTTGTCTAATGAAATTTAAAGGCACTTTACACGTTTGGTAATATTGTCCAAGACTAGTGTTTTCACTTGGTGTATCCCATCATAAGCATTAAATAACAAGCCTGTGAACATTTGGGCTCAATTGGTCATCGAAGTTGATGAAAGAAAAAACACCCTTGTTGGACGAATCTGTGTGCTTTCTTTTAATGTTTTAGTGGGAAATTACCTCTTTCTCAAAAACTACATTACTTCAGAGGGAGATGTTTCCCACAATGTTTTATACTATCAACAGCTCTCCAATGCTTGTTACCAAGGAAGTTTTTAAGTTAATATTTGTTTTGAGTAATTACCAAACATGTACCTTCCCTTTAAAGATATCTTATATACTGGGAAATTAATTTTATTTTAGATACTAAAGTAAGGAATGGTGCGAGAAGCAAGTCTCTATTAACAAACATTCAATTCATTTTGTGGTATATTTTTTAGTCTGTAAAATTTATCACAAAATGAAGTGAATTTTGTGGACACCAGCACAAGCACATCTTTGTATCTACACCTTTTTGGCACGTCCATTGTTTTGGATTGGCACCTTGAGTTCTTGCTGCACAGGCTGATAGGTCATTGGGCACCAACCTCCTACTTTAGCCTTCAAGGCTGTAAGAAGGAGCAACCCACTGAAGACTGAAGACATGTTTGAGGGTAATACTCACAATTACGTGAGACCTTAAACATCTTTTGCACACAGAAACAACAAATGAAGAAAAACTAAATTGTGGTGTTTTTTAGTATTGCTTTGCAAGGTTTCTTATATACAAAACTTCAATGCTCCACCCCACCCCCCCCCCCCCCAAACAAATAACAATAAATAAATAAATCTCAAAGAGTGACAGAACCCAGCCCAAAGTTTAAAAAGCAGTTACACTAATTACGTTTTTTTAATTTTTGTCTCAGGTTGGTTTCAAGTTTTTTTTTTTTTTTTTTTTTTTTTTTTTTTAGTTGTTAGTTGTTATCAGTGGTCACTTATACAAATATAAATTAACTTCATGTTGATGTGCCCACAATCTTTTTTAATTATTTATTTATTGACTTATTTATTTTGTGTTTTCTTGCTTTGTTTTCTTTGATTAATCGTTTTGCTCTTGTCTAGGTTTGTCTGTTTTTTGTCATTTTTGGTGTTTTTGCCGTAATGGAACTAAGCCTAACAAATTGGCTTTTGGGGGTTATCATTGGATTATTTTGTGTAGTATTTCTGTCTTGAGTTATAGTTTGGTTTATCTTATTTCATTGTCTTTTCTCCTATTGTTATGTATGTTTTCTTGCTGTATTTGTATCCGAATAAATCAATCAATCAATCAATCAATCAATCAATCAATCAACATACATAATGATAACAGATGTGATGATTACGCATGTATGTCCTTATTCTACTCTAGCACTAGGATAGGCTTTCACACTTGTTAATTACACTAATTAATTACTTAATTAGGAGAAGTCTTACACTATCCAGCCACAAACAACTAATCATGTTGAAACCTAGATCTTGTTAGTAAGCCATACAAATCGTTTACTACATGTATAGGCCAGGAAATCTTTTGATGTATGCACTTTTCGTTTGCAAAAATCTTCTACTGAAGCCAAGAAAAATCTTTTGTACGTCCTGATTTTGTCCCCCTTTTTTTTTCACCGAGCCATATAAATCCCACTATGAATTTGAATGGCCTTAATTTGTCAGGGAGCCCTTCCATTTTGTGTGCAGTGTATTAGGAGATTGACTGCCTTCCCCTAAAGTGAGGCGATCGGATGTCAATCTAAATGGGTACGGCCGAGTTTCAATACCTGGCTCGAATGTTAGGTGATAAAAATCACTTCTTTGACTTTAGTCTATGCTTCGTTTGAGAATATTTTTGTGGTAAAATAAAGGTGCACTGTGGATTTCTCAAAAGAGCCAAAGATCTGTGACTTCAGCGTGGGGGCCGTAAACTCCAGACTTGACAACTCTTGCGGTCTCTGTTGAGTCTGTTGAGTCTTTAACCTTTGTTTAATCTTTCTTTTGTATTATACCATAATATTTTTCTTTACACAGTCTAATGATGATGAGAGTAGAAAACATCCCTTGAAATATTTCTGTCTGAAATTTCATATTTGATGAAAAATAAATAATCTAATTTTGCGTTTCGAGTTTATCGCTCAGGGAGCGTTTTATTATTTTTGGTTTTAGCGTGGATGCACTGCAAAATTGTTATCGGGTTTTCACTATTCTCTCGTGACCCAGACGGGCGGTCGATCTTGAACTTCTACAAGTTAGTCAGTTTATGTATTGACCCATTTCACCTGATGTCTTCATCAGAAAAATCTTGAATGCGCCATACTGGTGGGCAATTTCACTGTGCGTTTTCATATATAACTCTATGCATTGAGTATGCTGTGCGTTATGCAGTGAAGTGCGCGTTTTAGGCGACGCGGCGTTAATACACGTAAACCTAACTGCCCACCAACATGGTGAGCGTGGCATCAGTCTCCGCGTGTGACACGCGTGCAAGGGGTCAATTTGGGGGATTACATAAAGTGCTTACACTGCCAGCAACTTGTTTTGCTAGCAAAACCAATTCTGTAATGTTCCTTTAAAATAAAAATATAATCTTTTTTTTATAGCTTTGATCCTTTGAATGATTTCCCCTTTTGAATTCTAATGAGGTAATGATATATCTCCCCAACAATGATGAATGGACAATGGTGTATGAACAATGGAAATATGGACAAATTGAAACACAAATAATCCATCAAGTATTGTATACCGTGCTTCAGAACACAATGTTCATTAACTCAAAAGAGAAACTCATGAAAAAAAACATTCATAACGAAATTGCCGATTGTCAAATTTATTTCAAAAGAACTGGATTTCTAATAGAACCGGAAACATAAATGATTCACGACTCTTCTGTGTCAATGAGAAACCTGCGGCTCCCTGAGGCACCGCAAGGTTTTGTCATCTGTATTTTTTTTTCTTCTTCTTTTCCCCCCCGCTGTATGTGACATTTTGGATTAGTAGGCCTACAGCCATCAATTGATGCAGTTTCTGTGGGTGGGACCTCCTTTTCTCAGAATGTCATGCTTCGTAAGGGTCTTTTATCTTTTGGGTTTTTCCCCCGCAAAACTCCCAAAAATACCAACCATTTACAAAAAAAAATTATTTGAGAATTACCATTAATTGTTTTAATTATCCTCCCACGAGGTATCGTGTACTTTCTTCTCTCCCCTTAAAATCGAAACCATAAGCAATTTCAAAAAAATAATAGTACAGGTTGTTGTCTTTATGGGGGATGTTTCCTTTGTTTTTTTAGTAGGTATTTTGTTGTGGTTTTTAATGCAACACATTCGGGATTACCCTGAAACATATTCTATAAGTCCTTCTAGCAAGAAGATGTTCCTCGTCCAAACAAAAGAAAATATTAAAATTATCTGAAAAAAAAACAAAATCTAAAATTTTGGTCGAAAAAAAATGCATTTCTGTAGTTTTTCATTGAGACGTAGGAAATATTCTCAAATTTGGCATTCATCTTCCATGGCATTCCAAATGACTATTCCTTTCAACAACCCATCTCCAGCCTGTAGACACTTTCCCAGTTTCTTCATACAAAAACAAATAAGGGAAAAAAATCCATTAATGCTTAATAATTTACGAACGATCCCAAAGATTAAATTTGCCTTCCAGTCTAGTGTGCATTTAAATATTAAATGAACCTTGAATATTTCCATGAACAATTTTCCTCTCGGAAGACATTTTGCTCATTTCCACCTTTTAGCTCATTATGTTTCACCCTTCTCTTCAAGCGAAATACACCCCTAACGGATAAATGAAATCTCCCGCAGGCTGTCAATCGCTTTTTATCATCGAAAAAATAACTGACATTTTGTTTTACGACCCAAAACAATTTGACTTCCCTCATTTATTAGATAATCCAAGGCCATTGTCAACGCTTTATTTATGCAGTTTCTGTTAATTGTTAATTTAGTTAAAGGGCTTAGGTACTTTTTGTTTGACACAAAACACAAAAATCCACAGATTTACATTAAACTTACATGGTCAAAAGATAACGATGATGAAAGCTTCCCCTTAAAATAGATCAGTTGCTGGGGTGCTGTAGTTTCAAGAAATGAGTAAAAAAAAAATACGAAAATAATTTTCTTCTGACAGTGAGGCGTATATTATTTCAGCATTCTACAATGGATTTACGCGACTCTCCAGAGAAACTTGCTCTGTGATATTCACTCATTTTCTCAAAAACGTGTCGACTAATAAAGCTGAAATTACTACTGGAAAATTATGCATCTCCATGACATCAGAATGCCAATTTCAGGGGGGTAGAGTGGTTGTAATGTAATATATGTTCAGCCCTATAGTGTGTCTGATGTGCCTGTTCGGAGTTTCCCTTTTGCACCAATGTGTTTTTTTATGTATTTGTGCAATGAAGGTAATAACATATAAAATAAAAACAAAAAACAAAATAATCATTACTTCAAATTAAAGTAAAAAATTGGTTAAAGGAACATGCTGCCTTGGATCGGACGAGTTGGTCTATCCAAAGCAATTTCGAGGCAAATTTGTGTAGATCATTGTCTTCTACTTTACAACATCTTTCTAACCTTATACATTTTATAACAAACGGTTACAAACGCTTTTCAAAGACCAACTCGTCCGATCCAAGGCAATGTGTTCCTTTAATAGCTTTACGTTTAGACCCTAGCAGAGTCTTTCTCAAAGGCTAAAAGGCAGTCATAACCAAACAAGTGCAGTCATTATGACAACAATTGCTTAGACATACCGCCTGAATTTTACTTAACAGGTTGATTTTGAAGCACTACTGGAATTAAGATGGATCACAGTGTTCTTTCCATCATGTTAAGGAAGTTTTTTTTTGTCATCGAATGAAAATAAAAATGTCAAGAACCTGCATTGAATTTAGCGGTGATCCTAAATTCTGAAGACTACAGAGAGTTATTAGAACTGCAGTTGGAGTTGAAACTTTACATGGTGGAAGTTTAGCTAAGAGAGGTTTCGCAGTGACACCATGTGGAGACCATGTGAATATTTATTTTTTGGAACCACGATGTCAATAAAATCTTCATTTTTTCCTGTAACAGAGATTTTGTGCCAATCTTAAAATTAAATTAAAAAGGTTTTGCTGAAACACCATGTGAATATCTCTTTTTTGGAACCACAGTGTCAATGAAATCTTAATTTTTGTTCATGTATTTTATGTTTTTTATGCCGATCTTAATATTTGTATCAAAAGCATTACCTGAAATAGATTTAATGAATCTACTAATTACTGTACCATAGAAAACTCTAATGCAGTAACAAAAACAAATGCAGTCAGTCTAAATTCTGATAAATGAAAGAGTTTTTTGGCATCGGGGTAAAATAAAAGACAGAAAATAGTACTCCTTCTTTCAGAATGGGCGGAGATAATGTACATGAACTTCTTCAGCAATCAAACGCTTATCCGACTGTATCTAATATTACTAACACTTATGAATGCACTGATGGAGCGTACATCTCTACAGCATTATAAAACCATTGTGATCGACTCAATCTCTCTCTCAGACTAAGGCAGGTGATCTACTCTCCAACGCCGCCGTGGAAAGTAATTTATGATTATTTCCACAGCGAGTCGATCTGGCATTATTTCTTTTTCTTCTTCTTCACCTCGCGTTAACCTAAATCTGAATAAGGGGGGAACTCATGCATTTGATGACATGTGTAATATAAATGTAGATGAGGTTGTCGGACAAGATGAAGTCGCCTCTTTAGTTCTTGAAGATCGTCGTTGAATTATTTGCTTCTGGCCTGAATCACATTTTTGTAATGCATATGTTTTTCTTTTTTTGACTGTTGCTGTGCTCAGTTGTTATTTATTTATTTGTTTGTAGTGGTGCAGTATTTATTCTTTGTAATTTTATAGTTTTAGCTTATTTTTTTAGCTCATTTGGGAATTTTTGTTAAGAGTAATGTAGTGGAAAACAGTTATCTTTCGCTGATGTACACGTAGAAGTATTTTGCTGGCCTAATATTCTAAGAAAAATCCAATAGGCCTAAGAAAGTAACTGCGATTGTTTTTAATATTCTATAAAAGCAATCCATTTTGGAGTCAGTTTAATATGTCCTGTTCCAGTGTTTTCCCACTAATGGGAGACTTTGAAGGAACACGTTGCCTTGGATCGGTCGAGTTGGTCTTTGAAAAGCGTTTGTAACCGTTTGTTATAAAATGCATTGATTAGAAAGATATTTTAAAAGTAGAATATAGAGATCCACACAAGTATCACTCGAAATTGTGTGGTTTTCCTTTTACCTCGTCGACAAACACGGTCGGCCATTTATGGGAGTCAAATTTTTGACTCCCATAAATGGCCGACCGTGTTAGTTCGCAAAGTAAAAGGAAAACCACGCAATTTCGAGGCAAATGTGTGTGGATCATTGTATTCTACTTTTAAAACATCTTTCTAACCATATGCATTTTATAACAAACGGTTACAAACGCTTTTCAAAGACCAACTCGACCGATCCAAGGCAACGTGTTCCTTTACCAGCTTCACACTCGAGTACGCGTTAGGCACACGCTTTAACTCGCCTCATGCTTTAACTCGCCTCATGCTGCGTTTTTGATGGTCGTTTGTGCCATGAAATGATTAATACTGGTCGCTCCTAATCTTTTTGGTTCGGCACGACTCTGCCGCGCTTGTCTGAAACAGGTGTTAGTCTTTAAGAGTCATTACCTTGATGGCTTCTTGGTGTTTCATCACCTTGACCACGAATCATTTACTACTCAAATCTGAAATATAAAACATACCTCATCTTAAGAAGCATCGGCAAGAAACACTCGTCTTAGAACCAAGTGTTCTCCCGAAGATTCTCCTGAAGCACTCTGAATTGAAATGCGGTCTTCTGAATGTCTTGGTGTTTATCTTCGGTTTTAAAAGCCCTATCTGTGCAATCTGGTGCATTGTAAATGGTTGTATCTTGATGATTTTTGTTACTCTGACCTTAAGTCAATCTTTATTTTTTGTGATCTTTTTTCTCTGTTGTGCCACACTTGGATCAGAACACTAGGTTGTGCATAGGGAGATCCCAGGAAACCCCACCCTTTCCCCATTCTGGAAAACGAAAAGAAAAGAAAAATATAGCATATAGCAAACAATCTGTAACACTATCCTATAGCCTTTATGTGCAACCACTCTCCCCCCCCCTTCCCTCCCCAACAAAAAAAAGAAAAGAAACGTACATCTTATATCAAAAGTGCCGTTTTTTGTAGGACTTCCTACCGATGGCCTTTATGTGCCACCTCCCTACCCCCACCCCCCTAAAAAAAAAAAAAGAAAAAAAAAGCATACAGCATATAGCAAAAATGCCATTTGTAAGACTTCCTCCCGATAGCATTTGTGTGCCACCATCCTCCCCCCCCCCACAGTCTGTTCCCCTTTTACCTTCTTCAGCTTCCTCCTGATATTTTGCAAACAATGAAATGGCATTTGGATGAACCCATGTTGACCAGCGGTTCATGCTCTGGTCGTTCTGCAAATCGTCTCGCTGTTACAGCGATGACTGCTGACCTTTCCAAGGTAGTGTGGGTATCTCATTTGGGGGGGGGGGGGGGGGGAGATATATATGCCTGAGCCCCCTGGCTCCTTAAAGGAGTAATGAAGAGTTCTTGCTCTTTTTGGGGTGGGTAGGGGTGGGGAAGGGTAAAGGCGCAGAGGGGAAAGTGGGGGTTGGGGATAAAGTAGACACACTCTCACTGACAAGTTACAGCGTTTTCAAGGGTTCTTATTAAGGGGAGGGAGATATGTACATGCACATGTATGCCTGAGCCTCCTGGCTGGCTCCTTAAAAGGTTAATGAATAGTTCTCTCTCTGTCTTTCTTTTGGATGGGGGTAGGGGTGGGTAGGGTGCGGGTGGGGAGATAAAGTAGACACACTCTCACTGACAAGTTACAGCGTTTTCAAGGGTTCTTATTAAGGGGAGGGAGATATGTACATGCACATGTATGCCTGAGCCTCCTGGCTGGCTCCTTAAAAGGTTAATGAATGGTTCTCTCTCTCTGTCTTTCTTTTGGATGGGGGTAGGGGTGGGTAGGGGTGGGTAGGGAGATAAAGTAGACACACTCTCATGTACAACTTTTCAGTCAATACAACATAATTACCAAGCTGTGAACTCTCAAATTCTGAAACTGTTTTAAAAAAAAAAAAATTAACGTGCAAATTTTAGTCTTTTTAACTACTGTTGTGTGTTTTTATTATTATTAATTTTTTTTAATAAACCTTATCGATTTGAATTGAACTGAAACAAGTAGAGTCAAAAAAATAGAACAATGATTTGTGTTTTGCTGGTTTTGCAGGCTTATATTTTTAATTTGATATCCAACAGCGGATAACCACTAGTTAAGAAACAAAAGATGTTAAGCAAAAATATTTGTGAAGCAAAAACAATTCTTGCTTAGCAGAACTGGGTTATCAGGCAAAAGGTCATGTGTTTATACATTGCTGGAAACTGGTTTATAAATAATGAGGATTTATGGCTTTAGCAGTGGCTGCGGATAAATACCGGAAGGTCCTATTCTTCAATGCTGTTGTAGCAGCCAAAGCCATAGCCATAGCCGCTCTATTCGGCTGTGGCTTTCATCTGGTAAAGCAATCGGTCATCGAAGTCGGGAGAAAATAATGGGAAAACCCACCCTTGTTTTTGCACGTTTCGCCATGTCATGACATATGTTTAAAATAAATCCGTAATTCTCGCTATTGTGAATTGATAATTGTTTTAATGTTTACTCAAAAAGTAAAGCATTTCATGGAATAATATTTCAAGAGAAGTCTTTCACCACTACCTTCTGTAAACCCTGTAAGTTATTTGTAAATCTGTGAACTTTTTTCTTTTTTCTCTGTTCCGAAAGTGTATAATGGCTTTAAGCATCATTCTCTGTTGAATAGCGCTTTGAAATTGGACCCGCCTTGAATGTGCCACAGTGTTATTAAAACTCTGGCCTGCCTGTCAGTTTGTTGGGCCCAACACCAAAACGATTATGATAGGGTAGACATGATCTGTTTACATGACTGGAGGGGGTTTGTTTGGGGGGCAGAGGTTTCCGGGGACAGGGTCGCTGGAGACAGACAACTGAAGAAGGGAAAATAAGAGAACAGACATCTGGGGTGATGGATCGAACAGGGTCTACGTCTAAGTCTACGTTTACAGATAAATATGAAAAAAATACAATTATTGCTTTCTTCTTCTACAAAGCTGAAAGAAATGATCAGAAATGATATTCTTCCTAAGTAGATACTTTATAGTCTGTTTTTTAATTTTATTTTTGCCCTTGGCAAAAATCTGGAAAATGCTGATTAAATAGTCTGAAATGTCTATTAAAGCGCACACCATGTACATGTAGGTCAGTCCTCATGGTCCTTGTACTTGCTAAAAATATTGCTACTTTTTTCCAAGGAGCAAATATGCCTGAATTATATGTATCGGTAAATAATAAAACGACTGATTGGGCAACTTTTGATCATTATGAACCAATACTTTTTACCTTTACAACATCAATGACTGTGTAGACGCTTGAAAAGGAGCGCAAACAAATAAATATTGACAGTTAGTACTGGTACCAAATATTCTGATAAATGTTTCCATGTGATGTTCACAGCCTGTTGAAGAGTGTGTTCTTCATGGTGCCGCTTTACCACAGACTATTGTTCTTAACGACCAGTAATGCACACGATTATAAGGGGTTGCAAGCTCAGACTTCCCTGGGAAACAGCACCATAAAATTGGACCTTGCTGATCTTTTTAGCCGTTGTGGTGTTTAACGATGTATCACGTTTAGCGTGGCCAGAATGATTGGAGTATCAAAATGGGTTTAATTTATTACCATTTAATGGCATCATAAATTTGTCGCTTTGAAAGTGCTGTGTAATTTACAGGGCTGGTACACCAGTTGTTTTTTAAAGAGTTCATTTCTGTTTTGGTATTTCATCTTTGAAGGGACATGGCCAGATGCATTTTGCAAAGCGCATGTCCATTGGATACTCCTATGGAAGGGGCATCGTGGCCAAGACCAGGGCAACCAGGCCAGGACATGGGCAACCGAGTCCAGGAACAGGCCAACCGAGGCCCCGAGGCCAGGAACAGGCCAACCGAGTCCAGGAACAGGCCAACCGGGGCCAAGACCAGGGCAACTGAGTCCAGGAACAGGCCAACCGGGGCCAAGACCAGGGCAACCGAGTCCAGGAACAGGCCAACCGGGGCCAAGACCAGGGCAACTGAGTCCAGGAACAGGGCAGCTAAAGTCATGCCCTGTGTGTGATTCCAGTCCCACTGAGTCCTCTACTGTGTTAAGATCTAATATTGTCTTTCTTTATCTTTTTTTTCTCCTGTAGTGAAACTGTGTTTTTCCTTCACCAAATTTTCTACAAAGGACTGAGTGCAAGAATGGAACACTGGCCCAAACTAGTGCTAGGTAGGTCAAATTTGCATCTCAAAAATAGTCCCATTTTGTCTTCTGAGTACACCTCATAGAAATAGAACCCAGAGAACTCTGAGCTCGGCTGCCCTCTGTGTGCGTCTATGGACGCGGCGTATCGACAACACGCAATACGCGTGTATGGCAAACGATCATCGGGTGACACGCGTGTATGGCAAAATGAGCATCACGTGACACGTGTGTATGGCAAAATGGCAAGATGTCAGTGCACATAGACCGTTTCTAGTGTGTTCATTGGTCAAAGTTTATTACGTCACTGTATGGCAGATTATACTGCCATACACACATGAAAAAATGGCGTACGCGCGTCCATAAAAAAGGTCTCACAAAAAAATTGCATGCACAATGGCGCACTCAGCGTTCTCCTGGTTCTATTTCTATGGTACACCTGTATACTTCAATACTCCACATAATCGAAACAAACATATTTATAAGAAAAAAATTCAAAGATTTAAATGAATCATTTTGTAGAAAAAATTGAATGCAGGTTCACAGTCATGCTGCTGTACATTTCAATCTCTACACAGGTTTCTTCTTGGACCTATTGGTACAAGTTCTGAGGGTTGCTTGGATTCATAAAAAAAAAAGATTACGAGAAGATTGAGTTAGCTGTTCTTGAAATGACATATGAAATGAATCCACAAAAACATAGTTTTTGCCTGACGTTTCGACCCTAGTAGGGTCTTTCTCAAAGGCTTAATGACAGTAAAAGGGAAACAAGTGTTCTGTACTTGTTCATGTGTGTTGTGTTGTCATTTAGCCTTCGAGAAAGACTCTGCTAGGGTAAAAACGTCAAGCCATTTTAGCCATTTTTGGCAATTCAATTTTTTTCTATAACTGATGCCCTGTATCTATCCTCCTCAGGTGATCTCTTCGACATGCTGCTGCCAATGTTGTGTATATACAATGAGTACGTTAGGAATCACCATTACAGTCTACAGGTGCTGGCCGAGTGTAAACAGAAGAATCCCATGTTTAATCAGCTACTGAAATGCTACGAGGCCAAGCCGGTGTGCGAAGGCAGATCCCTCGAGACATTCCTCACCTACCCCATGCACCAAGTAAGTTGTTTTTTTCCCTCGCTAAAACACCATTGAAGGGCCCGTGTCAATTGAGGCACTGAACGGGAACACCAGTCCCAGACAATCTGAACAAGACAAATTTGCAGTTCATTTTTTTTTTCCCAACATGTCTGAACTTTGTATCTCCTAAAATAACACTTTTGTTTGTAGGTACAAGTTTAAATTTGTCAAAGCGTTCAATCTCGCTTTAAAAGTATTATGCTCTGATTTATACACTTTTTGCAAAATCTCGTTTTTTTTACTTACCGATTGTGAGATTTATTGTTTGAAAACATGTTTATTATACTACCAAAGTGTTTCTTAAGTGCATGCTGTGCATGCACATCGCCTGTAGCAATTGACCTGTTTGGCTAAGGCCCAAGATATTTGATATTTTTACTGTAAGGCGCCTTTTGATTTGTACAGAAAATGCCCTGTATAAATGTCATTACTATTATTATTGTTATGAAACCAGTTTGGCCTCTAGTTTGAGCTACCGGCTTGGGCTCCTGCTTTGGCTTTGGCTTGAACTCCAGTTTGGGCTCCTCCTTGGACTCCAGTTTGGGCTCCCTCTTGGACTCCAGTTTGGGCTACCCATTGGACTCCAGTTTGGGCTCCCCCTTTGGACTCCAGTTTGGGCTTTGATTGGGCTCCGGCTTGGGCTCTGGCTTTGGCTTGAACTTCAGTTTGGGCCTTCCCTTGGACTCCAGTTTGGGCTTCCCTTGGACGCCAGTTTGGGCTTTGATTGGGCTCTGGCTTGGGCTCTCGGCTTTTGCTCCAGCTTGGGCTCTATAGCTTGGGCTTGAACTCCAGTTTGGGCTCCCCCTGTGGACTCCAGTTAAGGATCCGGCTTGGATTCCAGTTTGGGCTCTGGATTGGGATTTACATGTACCTTGGGCTCCGGCTTGGGCTCTGGCTTGGACTTTATTTGGGCTCCCCTATTGGACTCCATTTTGGGCTCTTTATAGATTGAGTTTGGATTGGCATCTGGCTTGGGCTCCCGGCTTAGGCTCTTGTTCGGGCTTTGGCTTGGGCGACCAGGTTGGGCGCCAGTTTGGGCTACTGTTTGGGCCTCTCTGCAGCTTTGGTTCCAACTTGGCAATGTTTTTTTTTTTCTGGACAGTAACCTTGTAAACCCAGTTGTTTGAGGAATGGTCCGAGCCTGCCTGATGAATAGGGATTTACGTTGTAAGCGCCTCTATCTACATGTACATGTAGCTACTATATGTGCGCTAATTAAGACCCAATTATTTTTAATCTTGTAGGTGCCACGATACATCATCACCTTACATGAGCTGCTTGCCCACACACCCCATGACCACGTTGAGCGTAAGAGTCTGGAATATGCTAAGAACAAATTGGAGGAACTTTCACGGGTAAGAGTCATAATCAGGGATTGGTCAAAGTTGTCAACATTTTAAAGTTTGTGCAGAGAGCTCTATTTTTTTAATGAGACCCACCCTCTTCCAAACCCTGAATCCAGTACTTATTAACACTAAGGGCTCATTCAGAACAATCAGTCTTAAAACATCTATCTACTTCTATCCTCTTCTTTGTTTTTAATTGTGGGTGAGTGGGTCAAAAGAACGATAGAGAAAAACATTTAAACTTATTAGTCACAGGAATTGCAACGCTTGTATTATTGTTGCTTCTGGTTTATTGGGTGGTTATTGATGGCATATCAAAAAAATAAGACGAGAGTTTCAATCCAGAAGTGACCTAATTTACATATTTAAAACAGGTGGTGATTTTCAATGATCTCAAAACTATTCACTTTAAAGTTTTTATTGGCATTAATTTTAAGAGTGATTACGAAATGTAAACCCTCCCTTTAAAAAGTTCAACAGCTGAATGACAATCTTTAAGAAACAATTGATGATGACATTGGGAAAACTTGCACGTGGGAAGACAAGACGCTCCATCAATTATGGATCCATAAAAACACATTACAAATGTCATTATTACTATTGTGGAATCGTGGCATCTTGCAATAACTGTTGGTTCCATGACCTGAACTGATTCTCATTGCATATGATTAAGACATCCGGCCTTGCATTTCAAATCCCTCCATCAAAACCCACCGGAAATACGGTGCCGAATATAGCCTCAGCCACGGTCTATTTGGTTTTACAAATGCTGTGTGGTTTTTAGACATGACAAGCAAATAGGACATGCATTTATCCATGTATAATCCTGCACGCTGTGCAGTATAACAAATGTATTTTTGTTTCCAGGTTTTGGGCTGGCCAAAATTTCAATGAATACATAATTAGTTTGCGCTTTGCATCAACATTTACAACCTAATCCCGGTCTAAATATGTATGCGTCGACTACAGTCTCGCTTCGGAGCCTTCTTTGAATGTAATCAATCCACTGTGATGTGAAGGTCTCCACATGATATCGCTAAAATGTGACCTACTTCATTTGTTTGTTCGTTCGTTCGTTCATTCATTCATTAAAGGTTTATTTTAAAAATCATATGGCAACCAACGACTGAATTAAAGGGACTGGACACTAGTGTTAATTACTCAAAATAATTGTTAGCAAAAAACTTACTTGGTAACGAGTAATGGGGAGCTGTTGATAGTATAAAACATTGTGAGAAACGGCTCCCTCTGAATCAATGCAGTTGTCGAGAAAGAAGTAAATTTCCACTAAAATATTTGAATTTGAGTTGGAGACCTAGCTGAAAATAGTTATGCTTCGGCATTCATAAATTTTCCATAAAAAAGGAATGAGGCTGCTGAGGTATCAGTGCTTTCCTATCTACAGGCTATAACTCAGTTTCAAATCAAATTCATTGGTAAAACCAAAATAATATTCGTCAATCCCCAATACATTTGTAATAAGTGCATCATGTGACTCAATTACTACCCCAAATGAATGAATGTACTCTTTACGAATCCAACAAAGTGTGCGCTATTAATGTTCATGACGTCAATCAATATGAGATATTAAATTCAGCTCGTCACATGAAACCTTTTCATTTCTTGGACTTTATGTAAAACCAGTGTTACGTAGGCAAGCTTTAAAAAAAAAATCTGATCATTTCCTCTTTTCCGACAATCTCGCCGAGGGGGTTCCTTTTCTTAGACAAGAAAGGGACGCCAATATAACCCGAATTCCTCTGCGAATGCCAGACGTACCTGGATTGTCAACGGGGCGATTTCCGTCCAACCATAATATTTTGAGATGCCTGCAGGTGGTCAGCGTCTTGGGAGGATGCGGGTTGATGGATGATGAAGGGGGAAAGATGATAAGAGGAGGCAGTGGGGTGGAGAGGGATGTGATGAAATCACAGGATTGGTGATTCCACAAGTCTTTGCCCAAGAAACGGATCATTTCTTGCAAGATGGAACTGGGAAGGGAGGGTCGAGATTGAGTTACATTCTTGAAGAAATCTAATCCCCGGCCCTGTCTGAAGTTTTTTTATTTATTTTTATTGCACATTCCATGCAGAGATTAAAAAAATTCTTAATATTGAATGATATACCAACAAGTACTGAAACATTCTATATTACTTGGATTGATGACAAATACCAAGTTTCTATATTAACCCCCCCCCCCCAAAAAAAAAGAGAAGGATTTGACATTGGTGTGTGACTAGCAGGGTTTGTTTTATGGAACTACTATCCATGCAAAAGCATATAAGCATCATGATTAGTAATTTTTATTAAAATAAGTGAACAGTCATAATTATAGTAGGCCTACTTATTATGAAAATTCATTTGGAGTTGACAAAAAAAAAGAAATTGGCTAGAGCGGGGTTTAAATTTGAGACAAAATCCTAAAGCAGCAGAGGACCTGCTTTCGTGGCCCTTAAAGGTAGGGTCACTCCACAATTTAATTACCATACAAACTTACTTAGTGAGAAGCACTGCAGCTGCGAAAGGATTCCTTTCAATATGAGAAATGCATAAACCTTTTCTCAATTTGACCTCTGAACCTCTATGTAAAGTTGGCCCCTGAATACTTATTGGTGATGATATAAACTATATTTTCAATCTGAATGATAAAAGCTTTGGTTATTTTTGCGGTGTGGTTTACCTAGAAGCTAGACCTTTCAGGATAGTAGCACCGTGGACACATTTAAAGACAGATTGAAATTTCATTTGTTTCAAACAGCTTTTCAGATAGTCTTTCCTTTCGTTTCTTGCCCTTAACCCTACTGTTCCCTGGTCTGTTTCTCCTTTCTAAATTGATGCTATTTTTTCTTTACATGTGCTCTGATGATTACCTTACTAGGTGGACATTGCGCTATATAATTAGTCATTATTATTATTATTATTATTATTATTATTATTATTATTATTATTATTATTATTATTATTATTATTACTATTACTATTACTATTACTGTTACTGTTACTGTTACTGTTACTGTTACTGTTACTGTTACTGTTACTGTTACTGTTACTGTTACTGTTACTGTTACTGTTACTGTTACTGTTACTGTTACTGTTACTGTTACTGTTACTGTTACTGTTACTGTTACTGTTACTGTTACTGTTACTGTTACTGTTACTGTTACTGTTACTGTTACTGTTACTGTTACTGTTACTGTTACTGTTACTGTTACTGTTACTGTTACTGTTACTGTTACTGTTACTGTTACTGTTACTGTTACTGTTACTGTTACTGTTACTGTTACTGTTACTGTTACTATTGTTACTGTTACTGTTACTGTTACTGTTACTGTTACTGTTACTGTTACTGTTACTGTTACTGTTACTGTTACTGTTACTGTTACTGTTACTGTTACTGTTACTGTTATTAATATTAATATTAATATTAATATTAATATTAATATTAATATTAATATTAATATTAATATTAATATTAATATTAATATTAATATTAATATTAATATTATTACTATTACTATTATTATTATTATTTAGATTATGCACGATGAGGTGTCGGAGACGGAGAGCATCCGTAAGAACCTGTCTATTGAGCGGATGATCGTAGAAGGATGTGAAATACTGCTGGATGTACAGCAGACGTTTGTCAGGCAAGGTAAGAGCAAAGTTCCATCTGCCTTCCCCTTTCACATTGGACAAATTTCCCTGGAAATTCCCAGACAAATTTGGTTGACCTTTTCACACTTGAATTGCTAAACCCTGGCACTCTCCTGGGGCATAGCCATTTCCCGAGAATTAGCAATCACTGCTGGCATTATCGTGAGGATGGTCATGGGCTTGCAAGCGCATGGGGGGACCAGTGCTCAATGACTACCTACCTACTAATCGTTTGTTTCCATTGTTTGACATTTTGAGTGGCTTGGTAAAGCTGATTCAAGCCACTACCAACCATTCTCAAGTAATCAGAAAGTTGCTAATGGTAGGCTCTCCCTACCTCTACAGTCTGGTTCTGTAGGTTGGTTGTTTTGTCCCCGAGAGTGGAATTTGCATGCCTAGTCTCGTGTCCAATCAGTTGTAGGCGCTACTTATCAAGTGTTGCTGATGCTGGTGGGACATTGTTCGGCAAGGAAGTCCAGTATTGGTGATGCAGTTAGAAGCCTTTAAATAATAAACAAACACATTATAAACAAGTTTAAATACCGTTCCTGTTAAAAATTGTTTCACTCAAATACCTGTTCAAAGGCAGTGGACACTATTGGTAATAACTCAAAATAATTATCAGCATAAAACCTTACTTGGTGAGAAGTAATGGGGAGAGGTTGATAGTATAAATCATTGGTAGAAACTGCTCCCTCTGGTATGACATAGTTTTAATTACCACGATTTTGATTTCGAGACCTCACATTTAGAATTTGAGGTCTCGAAATCAAGCATCTGAAAGCACACAACTTCATGTTACAAGGGTCTTTTTTCTTTCATAGTTTTCTCGCAACTCCAACGACCAATCGAGCTCAAATTTTCACAGGTTTGTTATTTTATGCATATGTTGAGATGTGAGAAGACTGGTCTTTGACAATTACCAATAGTGTCCAGTGTCTTAAAGGTAGTATGGAGTGTTAGAAGACTGAAGATTTCAGTGACCATTTTGAATTCTTTAAAACCTCCTGCCTTCCTTCCCCCCTCCTACTGTTCCTCAACCTCCAGGAACACTAATCCAGGTGATGCAAGAGAGGACCAGGGTGAGTCGTACCAGACTAGGGTCTTTAGGTGCCAAGGTAGACACTCGCAAGGAGGGGGTTCGGCAATGTTTCCTCTTCACAAAACACCTACTGATCACCAGCAGAACGTCTGGTGGGAAACTTCACTTGGCCAAGGTATGTGTGGATAGATATAGGCCCATTTTAAATCCACTGCTTCGGCTCCAGATTCGGCCCAGGCTAGCTTGTTCCCGCTTCGTGTGCTTTGCTTTTGTGCTCAGGGCTTCAGATGAGAGAACGGAGCCTGAAGCCGTATCCAAAACCGAAGACGTGGTTTTGAAAGGGGCCATAGACTCTATACAGGGCTAGATATTACCACTGGACCAGAGGCAAGTGATTTTAGGGTCGAGCCAATAAACTTCTGACTGGATAAACCCTGGGGTCAGGGCCCAATTTTATGGCTAGATCCCAATTTTATGGCTAGAGCCATAAAATTGGGCCCTGACCCCAGGGCAGAGCTGCTAAGCGTAGACAAAGAATCGGCATATGCAGAAGCAGGGAATTCTGTGCTTACGTCTAGCGTATTTCACGGGTTAGCAGGGAATTTTGGCTTGTGCGCGAGTGTACTCCACGTCAATAGGCATTCTACGCGGTAAGCAGAGCCATGAAATTGGGCCCTGGTGTTTTGCATTTGGAGAATGATACTTCACTGTGTAATGCCTTTGTGAAAAAGTTGGATACTTGTATTTCTCTTGGGTATTTAAGTACACTTAATAAACATACATGTAAGACAATTTAGGTTAAAACAAAGACAAACTGACTGGAGCGGGACTTGGACCAACGACTGAGAGACCTCAAGTATTTTTTGTAGGGTTTTTTCCAAAAGTTGTATAGGTTTTTTTCTGATGAAAGCTTAATGTATTGGCTGAATATGTTTTGATACCTGCTCCAACTTTCTGTTTAAAACGTTGACAAATTGTGCTTTGCCATCTCGCAGATTTTCATCAAATCATCTTTCTGATTGATTCTGTAGGTTGGAGGGAAGATTCCTTTGATAGACACAGCAATTGTGGAGGATTTTGACCCATTTGATGATGAAAGTGAGTTTCTGGTTTTACAAGTTGGTATTTATATTTTGTGTATTTTTTTTTTCAATAATCAACAATTACATACACATTTTTTTATTTATTTTTGTGTGTACATAGAAAACACATTCGACGTTAAATTGCTCCTCTGTTCACACACGCAGGCCCCAATTTCATGGAGCTGCTTAAAGTGAAAGTTCATTTGAGATACTGCCGACAATTCAGAGCGATTAAAAAAAATAAACTGTAATTGGAATACACAATCTGAGAGACACTGCTGTCAGTAACGCTTCTCAGATTCAAAGAATAAATCTTTCCATGACCGTATTAATTCGAAGTGAATTCATTCTCAAAATGCTTTATACTATTGAAAGCTGCTGTACTTTAAACCAAGGAAGTTTTTATTGCCACTAATTTGAAGAGTGATTACCAAACGTAGACCTTCCCTTTAAGCACAAAAAAAGTAGCTTAGCACAACAAAATTATGCTTACAAGAATAAGGGTACCACCAAAAAGCCATGTTTTGATACCTGTGCCACATCACGTGATACGCGTGACGCACACAGCAATCTCCTTATGAGGAGTTGTTTACCAGAGGGCCTTACCATTTCACAGCTGGAGGGGTGTTCTGTTGAAAGAAACCATTGGAAAATTTTAATTTTTGCGTTTATTTTACTTTTTGACCAAAAAGTGTTGATGTTTTTTGACCGAAGGGGTATTTATGAATGGGAATCAAAGTGTGTTGAATCGGTATTCAACTAGTGGTTTAAACCCGCCAAGGCCTGGTTCTTGATAATTTACCTCGACTTTGACTCTACGGGTTTAAACCACTAGTTGAAAACCTCTTCACCACACATTGATTCCCTTATTTAATAGTCTTATTTGTTGACTGGACATGTTTGTCTTTGTTGTGTTGTCTATCAGCCGCTCAGCCTCCTACGGCCGATTATGATGGTCTAGATTTCAAGCTGATTGTAGATTCCAAGAGTGGACCTCCAATGATCATCACCCTGGTAGCACCAAGCCATCAAGACAAAGCTGCATGGACTAGTGACATCAGTCAGGTATTCAGATAGTACCTTTAAACTTTTTATAAAACTGAAGTCTGCAAAAAAATAAACTGGACCGATTAGATCTTTAGCCACTACACTTTGGATGAAATTTATTCGTGCAAAATACTTCAGGGTAGAATATTAACAATAGTGAGATTATATTTATGCCGTCCTTGATGTACATTTCTAAGCCTTACGGAGCTGACGTCCTAGAAACTATAGTAAAACCAGGGCAACCGCACCAAGATACAAATTAACCAATTGCATCCCCTTAAGGTGTTCCCTGAACGGAGAGTGCTGTGATACATATAGGTCAAGGTGGAGCTCAGTGGACCAGTTCATTTCGGATGCCATTTCTTTTTAGTGAGATTTGGGGAAAACATTTTTTCTTTTATTTTTTTATTTTTTTTGGGTCTTATCTCACATGAGTTTATTTTCTTCTATTATTTCAGTGTATTGACAACCTGCATTACAACGGTTTGTTAGATCCAAGTTTAGAGGAGAGCAGTTCATCTATCCATCTCCCCCAGTGTATCAAGTAAGTGTAGTCACGATTTCTTCTTCTCTTATCTTTTTCAAATTTTAGTGAACAGTTTCGTGTCCCAAAAAGCGTCCTTAAAGAGTTTCAGTAATAAAATTCCTTAATGGGTACATCTTTATTTGATTTAAAGAGGGGAGCTAAGGTCAAAGGCATTTTTGTGATGAATTTATTTTCAGATAGAGTCCTTACAAAAGTATCATAATCTTTGGCAAATGTTGATTTCGGTCGTAAGAAAAACTTCTGTGGCTTAAATGTCGGGCGGCTTATTTGCCAATGTATTATAAACAAAAAACAAAAACAAGCAGACCCTTTTTTTTTAAGAAAGATCTTTTGTAAAATATTTCTATGTGAAAAAACATTCTTGTTCTTAAACAAACAAAAACCTGCAAAACATGGCCTGTGTCTGTTTGATGGTTTTGACAAAATGTTGTTTAAAATCCCAGCATATCCTTCAAGCCGCGGAGTCGTGAAACTTTCACCTAATACAAAGATCATTTTTATTATGACTTTCAATGGTGACTGCTAAATGAGTTTAATAAAAATAAAGATTGGTTCAGATTTTTATTTTTTTATTTTTTATATTTTTTTTAACACTTAAGTCAAGACATGTTTTTTTTTAAACTCCATTAACAACGTGCTCTCAATTTATTTCCATGCAAAAAAGAAATAGTAGAAGCCGTCACAATTCGCAAAGCAGCCCATGCAACTGTAACAGGTATAAACACAAATTTTGTAATTTGGGTCTTTGGCTCTTGGCGGCTGTTTTTTTTTTCTAGCTGGTTGTGCATGGTGAGCTAGGAAAGCCTGGTGATGGAGGGGTTCAAACATGCTGAATGTAAAACTCATCATTGGTGGAGGGAGGTGTAGAATGGGGCGGGGCTAGAGTGGGGAGTTACATTTCAATGGACTTGAGAGGATGTGGACCGCATTGGTAATTGTCGTAGGACAAAATCCTCACTTTGTGTGACCAATTTTGTGCATGAAATCAAAAACCTGTGAAATCACTGGCCCCTGCATTTTTGAAAATCAGTTTTACTTACCAAATGTTTGCTTAATATTAATAAGTATGAAGATTTTATTTCTTGTGAGGTGATGCAGGCAAATATTTGTTCATTCAGCATGTTTTATTCTGGCTGTCATGGTTGCTAAGGGCGTAATGGTTATCATGGTGTTTACTGCTCAATCTCTGATGGCTATTATAGGCTTTGTCCACATTGACCGCTATGGCTATATGGCTGAACTTTACTGACGGTCACAGCTGCAGCCAAATGAGATCAATAATAAACTTGAATAAAATCTGGTACAAAACATTGATTGGTAAAAAGGGAACGTTAAACTGACACCTCAGACTAAGTGCCAACCTTTAGTCAAATCCCAATTTAATTCTCGAGTGTGTAGTATAGCGTTTCACTCGAACTTGTCTTTATCCAATTGACTCAGATTGACATCATGACATCTAGTTAGCTAAGGCGTACCCTTTTGCTAAACATAATCATCAGAAATTTGTTTACTGCTCAATCTCTGATTGTACAGGCTTTGTCAACTGCGGCTGTGGCTATAGCTTACCTTCACATCGGCTGATAGCCACAGCTGCAGCCAAATATGGTCAAGAATAAATGCTGTTCATTGTCTCTTCAGTGTAGCTTTGCAAGATTTTGGCGCAAACCAAGTGACATAACAACCCTGCCTTCATAGTCTAAGGAAGTCAAAGGAAGTCAAACTTGAGCGTTCACCTAAGACAGGAAAAGTCATTCTACCACACTTTATTCAAATTTAATTTGCGAATGACTTATTTGGACATAACCTTGTCAAGTCTTCATAGCTCCAAGTTAGCCATTAAGCATTCATTTCCTAGGATTAAGTTCAGTTAAATTTCACTTTCCATGTAAAGATCTTTTTACTTTTTGTTCATATTTCTTGGTGGTACCATGTGGCGGATAAGGAACATTTCAAGGAGGTTCACATGTAAGGAGTCCATGTGTTGGTAAAGAGCAACCGTAAATTTGGATGGAGCAAATTCCTACACATTTTGTCATTTATTTTAGTTTATTTTTTTTATCTGCTCAATGAACGTTTGAAATGTTTTGAATTAGTTGCTCTTGTACATAAGATAGCTGCTCATTTTTGTTTCATTTTTTGCCCTTTTTTATGCTGGTGAAATTTGAAATACATTTGACATTCCTTTCTCATAAACAATGTCCTTTCCTGTGGAAACATACCTCATGTAGTTTTTTAGCTAATAATTTCAAAAGCTCAAAATACTGCTATCATGGGTAGAAAGTTGGCAAATTACCAGCGATCCATTATTTTCTCTTCCTCTTTTTTATCTCATTTTACTTTTCTTTGCTTGCTCTTCATATTAAAGTTGCTCCCTTGTTGCCTTTTTCCCCCTGAGCAATTAATTAACTGCATCATCAACTGTGACCTGCTGGTTTTGAAGGTACCGACAATTTTAAAATGAAGTACGTGGCCACGGAACTTTGCGCTCTCCTGTTTTTCCACCACAGGATTTGACTATCCAACTTTGTGCTGTTGATTTCTGTTCTTTTAATGAACTAGTGTCTACTTGGTTTACCCACTTATGTTTTTACCAGTTATATCATGAGGCATTTTGTGCCTATGAGCTTTCTGAACTTAGGCAAAATGTACACTGCTCATAAATGGACTGGACGAGCCACAGCCAGTGCTCAAGCTAGAGACGGGGCCTAAAAAGCCAAAGTTCATACTTCCTGGATTTGAAACTTTGCATGGTGGAGATAAGATATAGAAGAGTTTGCGGTAACACCATGTAATAACAATCTCTAAATGAGTTGGGGTGGTTCTGAAAAGAACCGTAGGGTTAACTCGACGTTTCGATCAGTATGCTCTGATCGTCTTCTGGAGAATGCATTCTCCAGAAGACGATCAGAGCATACTGATCGAAACGTCGAGTTAACCCTACGGTTCTTTTCAGAACCACCCCAACTCATTTAGAGATTGTTATTACATGGTGTTACCGCAAACTCTTCTATATTTCATACTTCCTGTGAATGCTATACAAATTTTGGTTTCACAAATTTGCAATGAATAATTTGCAACAGTTGAAATGTGTTAAACTCCTGCGCAACATTCACTGCGGAATCATCCCTGTGACGTAAAAATTTGTAGTGCATTCACACTTGCAGGAAGTATGAACCGGGCTTAAGACAGAGCGGAAACCCAAGACCTGGGCCCAATTTCAAAGCGCTGCTTAATGGTGAGCAAGTTTGCGTGCTTACTGTAGCAGAAAAATTTGCTTAAGCCTTAGCGTATTTCACAGGTTAGCGGACAAATTTGGGGGCCATATTGCGTGTTTACCATGGATTTGCATTGTGACGTCATTTATTTTTGTGCCGTATGCACCGGAAAGTTAGCATGCCTTTTCGTGTGCTTACGGTTAGCAGCGCTATGAAATAGAAATCGCACAGTAAGCACAAAATCGGCCGCTAAGCAGCTCTATGAAATTGGGCCCAGGTTTGGCAAAGGACCCAACATTGCTAAGGTTACTTTTACCAGAAGTGACGGTGAAACAAGTATTCTCAATTTTGAGGCAAGGTAACTTCTATATTCACATTACATTCGATCATTCTTGGTGTCGTCATGCTTCTCATCTTGCCTTTCAGGTCTGATTCTCGCCTCTTTAAAGACGACCACGACATCCGGTTCAGTAAGATCCTCAACTCCTGCAAGGTGCCGCAGATCCGTTACGCCACCCTGGAGCGTCTCTTAGAGAGGCTGACCGACCTGAGGTTCCTCAGTATCGATTTCCTCAACACCTTCTTGTTGACGTACGGGACGTTCACCTCCTGGCAAGAGATCTTGGACACCTTGAAGCGAGTCTACCGTAATCCTGATACTGTGGAAGGACTTCTCAAGTATGTTTTGTTTAAAGTCCTCCCGCAAAAGATATGTTATGTTACTTTATGAAATAATTTTGAGTAGAAAAGAAAAAATTCTTAGAGGTGGACTTAAACCTACAAACTTTGGGTTAAAGAGCCAGGGGTCGATTTCACAAAGAGTTAGGACTAGTCCTAACTTAGGACTAGTCCTAAGAGATATCAAAAACGTACAGCTAGTCCTAAGTTAGGACGAGTAACTCGTCCTAACTCAAGATAAGACTAGTTCTAACTCTTTGTGAAATCCACCCCAGCACTCTTATTAAGCTATCTAACCCATTCTTTCATCAGTCAGAAGCCATTCAAACTGCTGTATAATCAGGAATCACACCCAAGTTTACAATACATTTTCTTTAAGCTGACAATTAAAACGAACCGTAAACAATAACCCACTGAAAAAGAAATTAAACACTTCAACAATTATCGTCACACTTAAAATGTACCAATATAACAAAACTGGTATTTTTATGTTCAATTGGAACTAAATGAAATTGCTTCACACTGATACCTCAAACACACCTCATCTACACCATTATTACACAACTGGTGTACTTTAGTGTTCAGATTGAACTTAAGGAAATAGCTTCACAATAATACGTCAAATCTTACCTTATCTAAACCAATATTACTTTACTGATATACATTTGATGTTCAGTTGGAAAACTGTTCTCACCTACACCAACATTACACCACTGGTGTACTTTTGACAGTTGGAACTTCCCGAAGCTATAACACAGAGGGAGTGTTATGAGTACTAGGAGTGTTATTAATATCAACAAATTACTGAAATCATTTATTTTGTTCTCTTTCTGTTGTTAGTGTGCATCCACCCTCTAGTCCCAAGCTGAACGAGGCTAACCAGCCAGTTAACAGTCCCCCACCAGCCAGCCCGAGCATTGCCCGATCAGCCAGACATAGCATCACCGTCACATCCCCAGTGTCCGTAGAATGCTCAAGTGGTAACCGTGAGTTCATTGATACAAACACTAATGCCAGGATGCACCCGTTCAGGAGAAGTTTTAAGAAAGGTTGGTTCTTCTGATATTAAGTCTGTCTTCAGTTTAGGTTTATCCCCAGCTCCGGCCTACACGCTAAGCTCGAGCTAAGCCCAGCTTATTCAGTTCCTGTTCCTGCCTTCGGGCACTGCAGAGCCAAGCCCAACAACTAGTTAGTTTCCAAACAAGGCAGTACATAAGCAGCATCCAGCAACAGAGTCCAGCAGTCTCCTGAAGATGATCAGCCGTCGATATCATCAAACTCGTCCTAACTTAGGATTAATCTAAGGACTTCGGACGAGTTAAGTTCCCTATCTGAAGATGTAGGACGCATGGACCCATCATAAGTTAGGACGGGTTACTCGTCCTAACTCGAGATAGGATTAATCCTAGCGTTTCGTGAAATCGGCAGCAGAGCATACTTATCGAACCATCTTTTCAGAACTTAACACAATTTGTCCTTAGCAAAACAAATCAGTATTTTCTGCTACAGTTTTATGAAATTGGGCTCAGGTGCTTGAGGAAGACACTTGACCATAATTGTTTCATTCTTGGGATAGATGGGAAGTAAAGCCATAGCATGGGAGTTTATGTTCCTAAGGTCAACCTTTTCAAGCTGGGTCACCCAAATTCTTTTCAAAATATGAAATTTCCCAAGCCCCAACATTTTTGAGGAAGCTTTTCACAAATGCATCAATTGTAACTTGAGGAAGCTTCAATATACTGAATTGATATTTTTTGTAAAAGTTTTGTTGTCATTGATGAGCTTTTCCTTTATGTCACTCAACAGCATCCGAGAAGTCCAGCCAGGAGAATGAAGTGCCGTCAACAGATCTGACTACGCCCCCTGCCTCGCCCCCTTTCAATAATAATGTGCTGACCCCTCCTCAGAGCCCTCGTATCATGGAGCACATTCCAGTGGGGCTCTCCCCGAAGAGGATTTTGTCAACGAGTCACTCCGCACCCAACATTGCCGCCCTGGCTAAGGGCATTAAGACAGGTGGGTGTTTAAGAGCTCTTGCCCAAACAGAGAGCTGCAAAACTTTCAATTGAAATATTTATTTCATCAGAGATTATTAATGTTATTTTTGTTTTCCTTGTACAAAACATGAAAATTTGTCCGATTAGTTTTCCCAGTGGTTAATTACTACTTGATACAGGCATGCAACTCTTCCGCGCTTTTTGTTTTTTTTAAACGTGAAAAAAAAAAAAAAAAACGTAAAAAAAAAAAAAAAAAACGAAACAAAAAAAGTTTTATTTTTTTGTTTTTCTCATTTTTTTTTTTTTTTTTAGCCTAATATATGCCTGACATTAACAGTGTACAACTACACTCATGTAAAATAAGCCTAGACCACGCTAAAAATACACCTAATATAGCATAATAAACCTCAACATTTTCTAGGGTACCATTGTGGGTATCATGTCCCGTGGCGTTTCGGCTGCCTCGCTCCGCACTTGCCTTGTGCCTTTGAAAATGTTCCTCTTTTTTTTTCAACGGGCAGTTGCATGCCTGTTGATATTTGAAATAAAAAGTTGCATCCTCTTAAGGTGATCCCTCTGCTGCGCCATAACAGGGTTGTATTGTTAATTTAGTTTCAGACCTTTTTGTCACCAACAACTTTTACTCCTGAAAGTGTTACCTTTTTTCCCTAATTTCCGCTTATTCTTTCTAACTATCTACTACAGCTGAAATCCCAATCCCAACCTCCCCAAGAAGCTCAGTGGGTTCCCATTTCCAGTTCGGCGGCTCACCACCAAACACTACGGTGTCGGCCGGTGTCGTAGTTACATCTTCTCGACAGTCCACTCGCCGGTCAAGCTCCTCTTCGGCCAGTGCGGCCTTTGCAGCAGCCACTGCTGGATGCAGCAACCCAAAGGATGTCATACCTGAGGCTAGGCCAAGGGGACGGAGTAGAGCCTTCGGAAGTTAGTGTCTCTCTACGTATTATCATTTTATTCACATAAAACCTACGCAATATTTAGTAGTTTTTCAGTAACCAAGCTAAGATGAAAGTTGCCGAGGAACTTTGCTGCTGTCAAAGGCATGATTCAGCAACGACCCTTGCTGTACACAGCGGGCAGGGTTATAACAATTCAACGGTTCCATAAGCCAAGGGTTTACTTTGCCTCTAAGATTGGCTCATTGATTGGCAGAAATTGGGCGCTGGAGACTTTCACTGTGTGAATGTTTTAGTATTGGTTGTGGTTCTGGTTCACATCAAGCACTATAGGTTTCTTAAGGCTTGCGAGCTACAGTGATTAATTTCACTCATGAGCCATCCTTTGTTTCATTACCAACCCATGGACAACCCATAGACAACTATAGAACAGAATGACTAGATCGGCCGCGCGTCACCACACGCGCCATTGCCTGTGTAGAAAAAGTTTTGGTTCGCCATGGACACGGTAAAAGTTTCACGTTCCAAAGGCGATGCGCAGAAAATGAACACGAGAGATAGGCTTTGGACGCACTAAATGTCACGTGCTGACGGCAACAAGTCACATGCTGACGGCAACGCACAGAAAATGAACACGGGAGATAGGCCAATGGCAGCCCTATGCCAGAACCCGCGTATGTACGCGCGGCCAATTTAGTTATTTTAATTTTATATCTATGTAGACAACATGATCAATAACCCATGGTTTTCTTTCCTAGGAGGAAAGCTCCAAAGTTGTCTGAGTAAAGAGGTAATAAGTTCAGCTGCTACAGTGAGAGTTATCAACGTCATACGTCACTGGGTCTCCAAGTTCAGTCAGGTAAGTTTAAAGACACTGGACACTATTGGTAAATGTCAAAGACCAGTCTTGTCACTTGGTGTATCTCAACGTATGCATAAAATAACAAACCTGTAAAAATTTAAAACTCAATTGGTCGTCGAAGTTGCAAGATAATAATGAAAGAAAAAACACCCTTGTAACACAAAGTTGTGTGCTTTCAGATGCTTGATTTTGAGACCTAAAAATCTAATTCTGAGGTCTCAAAATCAAATTCTTGGAAAATTACCTCTTTCTCAAAACTACGTTACTTTAGAGGGAGCCGTATCTCACAATGTTTTATACTATCAACCTCTCCCCATTGCTCGTCATCAAGAAAGGTTTTATGCTTATAATTATTTTGAGTAATTACCAATAGTGTCCACTACCTTTAATCTCATAGTTTGTAAAGTTGCACTACATGAATCAGTCATCAGTTAGCAGTGTTAAAGACATATTTAATTGAATGAGGAAACTGTTTATATTACTTTTTGGTCAGAATTATACAAAATTTTACTAAGCATAATCTTGTTTGTGTTGAGAAAAAAGTTTTTGCTTTTGCAAACTGCTTACCAACCAAAAAGACCTATGGTACAAATGCAAAAAAAATAATCAATTACCTGACGTTTAGTCTCTCTTAAAGTCTTTAGACTCTTGAAGGCTGATAGGCTTGTTTCAATTTGTCTAACATTTTATGACTTATCTCTTCTTAAATCATTAGGATTTTGAGTCAAACGGTGAACTCAGGAACGCAGTGGTGGAATTCCTGGAGGAAATAGTCTCCAACCAGAATCTCCTCCCTTCAGAGCACAAAGGAGCAGCGAATATTCTTAGGTAACTATTTTGCAAGCGTTTCCCCTTTGTCATGCTTAGTGTCATGGCACTTCTTACCCCATAATTCCCTTGCTTAAGCTGCACTGTTAAAGGAACACGTTGCCTTGGATCGGACGAGTTGGCCAAAACAAATGCGTTTGTAACCATTTTTTATAAAATGCATATGTTGGAAAGATGTTATAAAAGTAGAATACAATGATCCACACAAGTTTGCCTCGAAATTGCGTGGTTTTCCTTCTACTGTGCGAACTAACATGGTCGGCCATTTATGGGAGTCAAAATTTTGACCCCCATAAATGGCCGACGTGTTAGTCGACGAGGTAAAAGGAAAACCACGCAATTTCGAGGCATGTTTGTGTGGATCATTGTATTCTACTTATACAACATCTTTCTACCCATATGCATTTTATAAAAAACGGTTACAAACGCTTTTCAAAGACCAACTCGACCGATCCAAGGCAACGTGTTCCTTTAAGCTGTTATTCTATGGGCTGCAAGCTTAGCAATATTCTTCTGCTTAGCAATATTCTTCTGCTTAGCAATATTAAATAACATCATACATGTGTGTGTGTAAATATAGGCAGCTGATGCAAGAGGAATCTACCATCTCCCCTACAGTAGAAGACATCATTGGTTTCACTCCTAGCCACTATACCAGTGAGGTATCCTTCGAAGACTTCTCTGTATTGGAGCTTGCTGAGCAGCTGACGTTCATCGAGCACAAAATCCTCAAATCTATTCCCCCGTGGTAAGTACAAACTACTTCATTCCTCTTGAGCTTGTTTCAAGTTTGCTTTTCATTCACGAAAAAAATTTAATATCGAAAATACCCATTCAGTTTCCCTTGTAGTTTAAAAAGTTAAATACCTTGGCGTGAGAGCAAATTCAAAGCGATTTATGTGATGCAAAAAAATCAATAATAAATATATGTTTTTGATATTTGAAACTGTGGTTAAACAAGGGGTAACCTTTATCTCAAAATTTGCTGCTATTTTTAGATTTGATTTTTCTTTTTTTTATCTGCAGGGAGTTTCTGAACCAAGCTTGGATGAAGCAGAGTAGTAAAGCAACGAGAGCGCCTCATATCCTAGCTGTAACCAAGAGATTTAATGAGGTAGGTTATTTTGCTATTTGCGACAATTCTTATTATTATTCATCTAATTTTAGTCTGACTTCAGATTCTTTTGCAAGTAACTAACTAGCAAACAAATTATTGAGAAAATACAATCAGCTTTTGCAGCTGTTGCCGACCAAAAGGACCTGTGGTATAAATGCACAAAAAATAGTGGCCTATCGATGTTTGGACCCTAGCAGAGTCTTTCTTAAAAGACTACACAACACACATCATTAAGTATATTGGGGTAGCAGAAGCAGTAAATTTGAAAAAAAGGCAGAATTTTGTTTTTCAGATATTTCTTTGAGACCCACCCACCCACAATATTGCTTAACAACTAAGCAGGATACCAGTTACATTTCATACAGCTTGTAACCTTATTCTGGTAAGCATAATTTTGTTGTGCTTAGCAACTTGTTATACTTAAGCAGCTCAATCAAATTGGGCCCTGGAGTGTTATTAATGACAAGACCATAGAGATAATTAATGAGGACTATTTTTAATCTACCTGTCATCAGGTCAGTAAGCTAGTAGCCTCGGAGATCCTACGTCAGTCCACCGTCATCGGCCGGGCATCAGCCATTGAGAAGTGGGCGGCAGTAGCTGATATCTGCCGCTGTGTGCATAACTATAACAGTGTCTTAGAGATCACATCAGCGCTGATGAACAGCTCTGTGTACAGACTCAAGAAGGTCTGGGACAAGGTCCCAAAACAGGTTAGCTGTTTAAAGACATCTCTCTTAACCCTGACCCCTCAAAAAATATCTTATAGTTTTCAATCACTCACTCACTCACTCTACCTCATAGACAGCTGGGGTTCGTCGTGCTGTTATCCTAGATGTATGTACCTGATTCATAGCTAGGTTCCAGAGTCTGTCAACCTTGCTTGATGGACCCAGTTGCTCGATCCAAGATGTCCTCGAGCGGCCTCTAGATCTTTACCAACCAGGTGCAGGGAGGATTCTGTCTCTGCACTTTACGGCCATATTTAGTGCCTTCTTTGTCGGGGTGTTGTCGTCAATCAACCTATGGAATTTCATGTTATAGCACTCCGCACGAATGACTTCACTTTTTCTTGAAATACCCAGATGTCAGACGAAGACTCCAACACTTAAGCACATGCAAACCATGGAAAAAATGAACAGGCATAAATAATAACCAATTCTTATATAGCGCATTTCACAATAACCGTATCAATGCGCTTTACATTAGTGCCCTTGTCATAGGGCCAATAACATCCCTTTTTAATGTTTCTCAGCTCCCTTTGGAGTGTACAACCTGGGCAACAGTTTATATCGCTCCAAAGGCTTTTTCATTCACAATATCAACCTCTACCCTCGCAGGTGCCCATTTATTCCCCTGGGTGAAGAGAAGCAATTATAGTAAAGTATCTTGCTCAAGGACACAAGTGTCACGACCGGGATTCGAACCCACACTCCATTGAATTCGCACCAGAACTTGAATTCGATGCTCTTAACCACTCGGCCATGACACTCTACCGCGTAATCCTGTAGCAGGCGCAGCAAAAGCAGCATTTTCTGGGCAAAGAGTTGAAGGCTTTCAGTAGTGTGATTTGCCAGTATTGCTATAGGTTTAAACAATTTTTTAAATTTTATTTATATTATTATTTTTATTCCTTGTACCGTACCTGTAAACCAACCACTTCTTTCCTACCGACAGACTAAAAGTATGCTTGAAAAGCTGCAAGGGTTGGTGTCTTCAGATGGACGCTTCAAAAACATGCGAGAAGCCTTACACAGGTAAGAACTACAGACTTTCATGCTTAGCTATAAATACATGCTAATCAAACTTTAGCCGCATAAACTTTATGCTTAGCAATATGGAGTATGTAGAAGCAACAAGTTCTTACTCACCTAGTTAAATTGCTTACATGAAGTGCAGATTGTTTTGCTTCCATAATTGAAGATTTTTCAGATCCGGAAGAGCTACAATGTATGAAATTGGGTTTGGGTCACCAATAAACATAAAATTAGATTTTGGGCGGTAACCTTTTTCATTTTAGCAACAATTTGTTGTGCTTAGCAAGTTTGTCTGTCCTCTGGTTTTGCTTAGGAAATAACGCATTTCTGTTCAGCAAGATTTGAATGTGGTCAGCTAATACTCAAACCCTACAGCTCTATGCATTTAGAACCTAATGACCTGGTGCCAATTTCATGGCTTTTCTTCCTGCCGAATTATGCACTTGCGACCATTCTCCCCTTACAGGGCAAATGCTGATATTCTGCACTTGCTGTGTAAGCGAAGAATTATGCCTAGTAACGTGCAGTACATAAGCGGAAAAATCTCCGCTAACCCAAGAAGAACGCTTGACGATAAGCGAAGAATTCCAAGCTTACCATTGAAGCGTAGATTCTTTGCTTACTGTAAACAGAGCCCTGCAGGTTCTAACCTGCAATATATGGACTCTTGATCCTAATTGAAGAACTTTGAATTCCAGAAAATTAACTTTCAGACAAAGTCATTTTGATGATCTGTTTTCTCTTTTGAACAGAATTGACCCGCCTGCTGTGCCGTACCTTGGCTTCTATTTAACAGACTTGGCCTTTATTGAAGATGGTACGCCCAATGTCACAGATGATGGTCTGATCAACTTCTCAAAGATGAGGATGGTTAGTGGACAAATATTTGTGCCTTTTTTGTTGGTTAAAGTTGGGGAGTTATTGCTTTCTGCTGTACTAGCCAGGCTTCTGATGGATGATACCCAAGCCTTACATCCGTATGGACTATAAAGGGGGTAACCCTGTGTCAGTCCCAGGAGTAACGTCCCCTGGAAAAAATAAATTGTAGCCCACGCCTTGAAGTGGCCTTCAGGCCTTGTGTATCTGGCGACTTGCATAAACAAAATCATAAAAATTTAACAAAATATGCTGTATTCTTGGCTCAAGTCTGTGTGTGATTCTCGGCATGTTGACTTTCAGGCTGTGTCTTGCAGGGAAACTCGTCATAGATTTCTTTTCTTTTTTGGGGGGACCAAAAACTCAAACTTACAAAAATCTAAATAAATCTCAAACTTTTGCTTATTTACCCATTCCACACAGATAAAATGTCTTTAGTAGTCCGTTCTGTATCATTTGAAAACATAAAACCACCGAACATTTTTTTTACCCGAAATCTGAAAATTGTGTGATCCCGGCATCACAGATTTTTTTATTATTTTTGAACCAAAAAATCCAACTTACCAAATTTTTATTAAATCTCAAACTTTGCTTATTTACCCATTCCACACATCAATAAAATGTCTTTAGTAGTCTGTTATGTATCATTAGAAAACTTTAAAATCACCGGCATCACATTTAAAATTTGTGTTTGGACCAAAAACTCAAACTTAAAAAATTCTCATTAAATCCCGGTGCTCTTAACGGCTCGGCCAGGACACCCCACATGATGGGCATGTGTGCATCTCCATCTCTCAGTCACCGAGCCAGATCACTGCTGCACCACGCGCAAAATTCACAATCACGCCATCTTAATGGAGGCAGCTTGTCTACATTATGGTGAACATTTTAGGGGAAGCTGTGCCCATATTACTTGCAGGCCAATTTGTGATACTTTCTATTGAACAATTTTTTCCATTTAAAATATTTATATTTTTGCATCTGGGATATAGAACATAATTTTTTGTTTACTCTTACATCAAAGTGTATTAAGCACTGTTTATTCAGGAAAAATAAAACTAATTTGTCTCCACTTTTTTTTCTTCAACAGATTGCTCATGTGATTCGAGAAATTCGCCATTTCCAGAAAACGTGCTTCACCATTGAGCTGGACAAAAGGGTAAGTTTATCATTCACTTTAAAATATGCAGCCAACATTGGGGGACTTTTGTGACGCATGTTGGCAACAGACTTACCAGGTAAATCAGCTCAATTGGTCATTGGAGTCACAAGATAATAATGAAAATACATTATGTGTTTTCACTTTTTGGTCTTATGATATCAGAACTAGTTTTACTCGCTTCTCAAAAACTCAAGCATTTCAGGCAAAAATATTTCAAGGGGGTTAGTTTTCCTCCTTGACCATCTTTATATCATGTATAAATTATGTGCAAATCTGTTACCATTCATTTGTTCAACCTTACCAATGTTGGGCACACCCTGTAAATTGTACACAACAAACAATCTGAGCTACACCCCCCAAAAAGATCAAGGATTTCAGTGATCAGGGATTATTTGGCTGACTGTTGTAAACATTGTTGTTATAGGTTGCAAACTACTTGCTGGACACCAATCTAGTCATGGACGACGATGAACTCTATGCCTTGTCTCTTGAGATTGAACCTCGCCAATCACAGAGAGTGTCTTCAAGCATCTGAAGAGATTAAATGGATTACCGCGACATCTGCCAAGAAGGAGGGTTTAGGATTAAGAGATCTACCAAAGAGGAGGAGATTAGTGAGAGAAGCAATCAGTGAAATGTGTGCTCAGGGTCAGTGTTGAGGTATATCTGCCCAATTGGCAAAGGTCTTCAATCCGATATGGATCAAGTGGATTATGAGATCAGTGAAAGAAGGGATTAGCTGAGGAAGATATGGCTGGAAACTGTATGGTTTATATGTGCAATATATCTTGCATTTGAAAATGAAAATGAAAATTTGAAAATGATATTTGTGCATGTTGATTATGAATGTTCAGTTCACTGGAACCTTGTTCTGTCTCCAATGCTGTTTTCAGTTCCAGTCCAGTTCTTATTTAAGTTAAGATGATGCTGGTACATTATCTGATTTGAGGAAGGGTTCTTGAGAGGAGTCCAGCTCCGGTTCTGGTTTGGTTCAAGTTCTGATGATGTTTACACCAGGAAGACTCGGGAGAGTGCTTTGCTCTCTAGAACCTAGTTCTAGTTGTAGTTCTGGTAAGATCCTTTGGAACCTGTTTGGTTTTGTTTGTAGATCAGGTAAGATTCTCTGGAACTTGGTTCTTTTGTAGTTCAGGTAAGATTCTTTTGAACCTAGTTCTGTTTTTAGTTCAGGTAAGATTCTTTGGAACCTCGTTCTATTTGTAGTTCAGGTAAGATTCTTTGGAATCCGTTTGTAGTTCAGGTAAGATTCTTTGGAATCCGTTTGTAGTTCAGGTAAGATTCTTTGGAATCTGTTGGTAGTTCGGGTAAGATTCTTTGGAACCTGTTTCTATTTGTAGATCAGGTAAGCTTCCTTGGAACCTTGTTCTATTTGTAGATCAGGGAAGGGTTCTTGAGAGTCTGGTTCTGATTGTAGTTCAGGTAAGATTCTTTGGAACCTCGTTCTATTTGTAGTTCAGGTAAGATTCTTTGAAATCTGTTTGTAGTTCAGGTCAGATTCTTTGAAATCTGTTTGTAGTTCGGGTAAGATTCTTTGGAACCTGTTTCTATTTGTAGATCAGGTAAGCTTCCTTGGAACCTTGTTCTATTTGTAGTTCAGAGAAGGGTTCTTTTGAGCCTGGTTCTGATTGTAGGTCAGATAAGATTCTTTTGAACCTGATTGTTTTTGTAGTTCAGGTAAGGTTCGTTGGAACCTGATTCTATTTGTAGTTCAGGTAAGAATCTTTGGAACCTCGTTCTATTTGTAGTTCAATTAAGGTTCTTTAGAGCCTGGTTATTTTTGTAGTTCAGGTAAAATTCTTTGGAACCTGGTTCTATTTGTTGTTCGATTAAGGTTCTTTAGAGCCTGGTTCTGATTGTAGTTCAGGTAAGATTCTTTAGAGCCTGGTTCTATTTGTAGTTCAGGTAAAATTCTTTGGAACCTGGTTCTATTTGTAGTTCGATTAAGGTTCTTTAGAGCCTGGTTCTGATTGTAGTTCAGGAAACATTCTTTATAACCTGGTTCTATTTATAGTTCAGGTAATATTCTTGAGAACCTGGTTCTATTTGTAGTTCAGGTAAGATTCTTTGTACAACTCTGATGGTGCTGGTAGAGTTAAGAACCAATTCTGCTTCACCCCCATTCCAATCTTAATATCAAAAGTCAGCTGAAATTTAACAAACAGTAGGCCAAATGAATTTAGGCAAGTTGATGATAATGAGTAAGATAATCTACTGATCAATAAGCAGATTATGCGGAGGATTTATTGAACAAAATGGATTAGTCACTGGGCAGGGGCTTAAGGAACTACACAAGAGTTTGTCCGGATTGGGATATTGACCCAATTCACCTGACGTCATCATCAGAATAAACTTGGATGCGCCGTTTTGGTGGCCAATTTTTGTGTGTTATTCAGAGAAGTGCGCATTTTAGGTGGCGCAGCGTTTACACATGCTAACCTATTGACCACCCACATGGTGAGCGAGGCAACAGTCGCCGCTTGTGACGCGCGTGCAAGGGGTCAATAGGTGAATTAAGACAAATATAATGGATATGAGATGACAGTAAGACACAAGGGATGGAGATTAGTGGATATCAGCTGATGAGTGGATAATCTCAAGTTCTGCTCCAGCCTAACATTTAGTCTGTTGGTACTTTCCATGCCAAGTATAGTGTCAAGTGTCTAGTTTGGTCACACTCTCGTCTGAACCATCTAAGGATTAGTCTGAGCTATTGGGATTAATCAGCAGATTAGTGAACTTGTCAGATACAGATCAGCGGAGCTGGATTAATCAACCAGGAGAGCCAATCAAAGAGTTTCCCTGTCCGTAATGTTTGTCGTTTAGAATGTTTGATTGTTGAAATTGCTGTATATTTTACTGATATTTAAAACAATGTGAACAGGATTTTTGCAAGTGCCAATGTATGTTGTTTTTGTAAAAAACAAACGTTGCCAACAAATAAGATGAAAGTTGTAATATTGTTATGAATGGTTGGCAATTTGTTTTCGCCGTCAACTCTTCTCTTTTGAAGAAACGTATAATGAGTCAAGAAAGTTTTAGTTATTGTTAGTTTTTTGTTCCAAAAATGGTGTCATTCAATTTAGGAAAGATGCTATTTTTCCCAATTATGCCCAAATTACCTTGTTGCAAATTATACATGATAGAAATTGTTGTGAGGTTTGAAGAAAAGAGGTGTTCCAGTTACCAACCCTTTAATTATTTCATTTGAAAGGCCTTCAAGTAACCCATTTCACAAAGAAATACTTTCACAAAGGGTAACTAAAACTAAAGTGAGTCTTCGCTCAACAGGGCGTGATCATCTGTTTGGTTACTGTTTCCATGGTAACTATGGATACAAACTATAAATTACAGCACCCAGTTTATACCGTTTGTCAATGTGTTGTTTTTGTGTGTGGAATGGTCTTAGCATATATACATGTAGATGCTGACGTATTTTTCATCTTTCTTTCTTTTTTTTCAGACGGTAAATTTATAACTAAGATAAATTATCTTTTCTATCTTTCCATTTGGATGTAAATATGCTGCACAATCAACCATTGTGTGTGAATGTACGTACGGAAAAATTCAAAGATTTCTATTTGAAGATGTATTAACCACTCGTGATGTGTGGTTTCTTAAGTATTAAAAAAAAAATGATTGTAAATTAGTACCGTAGTGTGAAGGGCAATTTAATGTATCATGTATTGATCCTTGCCCAGCTGAAACAACAAAAACGTTCAGGTGCTTTGCTAACCAAAATTTGTCGCGCATTTTTGTGTGGAGTTCAGTACGAAAAATTAGTACGATCTTTTGTGCCAGCCCCAAACCTGAGGTTGATAACCGAAGGTAGGCTTTGATTGTGTTTGTAAAAATGCAGCTGTCGTACAAAGATTTTGCCTTCTCCTGAGGGCGCTGTTTGGAGCCTGTGACGTATGCAAGGGTCTATTACTCAATTGGGTATTAAGTCACGCATGGGTTTACAATAAGGATCAGTTGTAAACAGACCTTTGCCCATGTGGAAATTCTTGCCAGTTGATGTGAATAACAAAAATTTATGATGTTTTATGTTACATTTAACTCAATCCAAGTCTATGGTTAAATAATACAGAAAGCATACAGTATACAGTGAAATTTGATTTCATTACAAAACAATGTTCAGTTAATCCAGGATTGCTTTCACACGGGTTTAATGCTAGAAAGTTTGTCTTGAGATAACTAAGGAGGTGTGCTATTCATCCTGTGTGTGAATGGCTCAGAGGATCAGCTTTTTGCCGTGCAATTTTACAGGAGTTCAGAGCCTGAAAACAACCAACCCTTAGCCACATAAATCCCTATTGTTTGCACACAAATACATTACATGCTGCTCTTGAATACATAATGTACAATCATGAAGTTTAATTGCCTTAAACAGGATTGAGTTACATTTTAAAAATCTATGTTAAAAAAAAGCTAAACAAGACACACATCTGTTTATGTCGTCATTGTACTAATCTTTAAAGAAATAACTTGACCTTCATAAAAACCTTGCACAGAGATCTCTTATAGTGAATTTTTAATTGAATACGGCAGCTTTAAAACTTTCACGGGTCAGTTTTTATGCAATGTTTATTTTCCTCGGTAAGTTTTAAAATGAGACCCTCTATTACCAACTAGCTTTAAAACCAACTAGTGTCACTAAATATTGAAACACCATTGAAAGAACAAACCTTTGCCAAACTTAAAATAAAAATCTCAAAATGAAAAAAAAGTTCTTATTATGTAGTGGGAGCCCAACAAAGTTTGTCTTTTCTTAAAAGTGCAAAATTAATAATTAAATGGAAAACTTAATCCTTTTGAATGCTTACAAAAAATTAAAACCAGAACAGCTAACTATTTTGGGGTAAATTGAGGGGTTCCACTTCAAAGTTTGGGCTCTGCAAAAATGAGTCACAATGGGGGAAAATTAACTTATTGAGTTTTATACATAGCTGAAAAGAGCCAACATCAAGCTTCAGTTTGACATATCTTACACACTTGTGTGGTGTTTGGTTCAAAAGTTATGACCTTTTAAAAAATACATTATGTCACAATCTGAAAGTGACCCATACTGGGGAAACAGCCGTTTAATAAAAACATCACCTATTGATGTTTAGGGGATGAACAAAAAGTACATTTTTTAATCACCTTCATTGATCAAAAACAATAGGTTTTCCGTTCACAAACTGTGAAAATGTAGACCCTAAAGAATCATAAAACCACATTTAAAAAAAAAATTGATTGTTCATCCTCCCATCACTCAACAGCCCTATGCTGAATAGTGGGTTGTTCGACTCATTTTTGTAGAGCCTGTCACATATATGGATGTGAATAGAACATGTCATATCTCAGCCTCATTTCACACTTTCATCTCGATCTCTATACATGCTTTTCTCAAAACAGCATTTTTCGAGTAGGGTGTTTTCCATCGAATGGCCGACCTGTCTTACACAACAAATCATGACCGAACAGATTTTGGTATCTTATGGTTGGTAAATTCATCATTTACTACCGCCAGAGAAACAAGGCAATTTTCTGTAATGTAAAATTCGGTTCTGTAATGTAAATAGTTATAAACAGTTCTCAAACTATTGTATTATTTGAAAGAAAGAAATTAAGAAAGAACTTTTTAAATTACATGATATCTTTTATTCAAAATATATTTAGCACCTTCGTATTTACATGGACTTTCTGCCTTGAGACATGGTTGTGCACTTAGCAATGTACATATAGATTCTTGTTGTTTTAAAAGATAGAACAGTTATCCATAACTTGGGTAAGATCTGATTTTAGACACAAGATATATGTTGATATTTATATTATATGCATTTATTGAATTGTTCCTAACTCGTTTGATTTGTCATTTCTCTTGTGGTTCTGTTGGATATTATTTTTTAATTTTAATTGCAACCTTTTTTTATTGTGTTTTGTTGCCCGCTGACAAATTCACCACATATGTTATTTTTTGTTCACAGTATTGACAGGTGTATCACATTTATGTATCCCCAAAACAATTAAGTGCATCGAATTCTTAACTGACAAGGGACTTTATAGAGCCACGGGTGGATTTAACACAGTGTTAGGACTTGTCTTATCTCCAGTTAAGACGAGTTACTCATCCTACCTTAAGACTAGCTATGCGTTTTGGATATCTCTTAGAACTAGTCTAAGGACTAGTCCTAAGTTAGGACTAGTCCTAACTCTTTGTGAAATCGACCCCTGCATACATAATAGGCTGATAAGGGTTGGCTTAGTGGTTTCTTTCCCTGCCTTTCCACCCTGTGGACCCTCTGGTTCGAATCCCGCTTCAAACCGGAGCCTCGCATGTGGACTGGGTTTTTTTAGTCCCTGAGGCCTGATTTCTCAGAGTTTTTCTCCCGCATCTGACTTTCTGGACATTTCTTCACTATCTTCTCTTTGAATGATTTTAGACTCATGGGTAACAAGAGCAACACACTTATTAATGATTCCTTGCTTTCAGCAGCAAAAATATTGAAAACATTACTAAATATTGTACAAAACTATTGTCCACTATATGTCCACTTAAAGGGAAGGTACACGTTTGGTAATTACTCAAAACAAATATTAACTTAAAAACTGACTTGGTAACAAGCATTGGAGAGCTGTTGATAGTATAAAACATTTTGAGAAACGGCTCCCTCTGAAGTAGCATAGATTTTGAAATAGAGGTAATTGCTCACTAAAATAATAAAAGACTTCTAGCTAGAAGTCTTTTATTCCTACCTGAAAGCACACAAGTTCGTCCAACAAGGGTGTTAAATTTTCTTTCATCATTTTCTCACAACTCCAGTGACCAATTGAGCTCAAATTCTCACAGGTTTGTTATTTTATGCATATGTTGAGATACACCAAGTGAGAACACTGGTCTTTGACAATTACCAATAGTGTACCTTCCCTTTAAGAGACCTAAAGGTAGGTCAAAGGTGAATAAAGGTAAGAATGAGATGCTCTTTTTGTTTAGTGGAAATGTGAAGGGCTTACACCTGCAACTTTACACCCCAAAAGGATTGTTCCTTCGTTCAAATGTGCAATTACTGATGAGAAGATCTACTTTATTTATTGTAACTTTTCCCGAAAACAGAGATTGTTCAATTTCTCTATTTTCCCCAAAATTGATTGTTATCCACGTACTTCATATTTATTGCCCTTACATTAACAGCACGCTTATTACATTAACATTAACAGCAAGTATTTATTTTAGAAATTATTTTTGTTATAATTAACTAAAGTGAAAATTTTATATTGAAGTTAAAAGGAATTGATTTTTCTATAATTTATTGATAAATAAAATGTACGAGACATCTCTCTGCGCGTTGTATATATAATTCTCCTTGCAATTCATTGGCTGTGTACATATTAAAGATAAGCAAGTAACTTGTAAAATTTTCGGATGCCTATTAATTATTATACTTATGGTAATTTCTTTACAATTTTCAGCACAATTTTAAATACAGAACTGTCAGTGTTATAAAGTATTTATTTTACAATGATTATAAAAGAGGTATGTGAAGCGTATGATGTGTGCAACGGCGTGTAAAAACATCGAACAGTTCAACGCAGGGTATACTTTTGGTAATAGTCAAAAACAACTTGGTGAATTGGTAGAACTGTGTGCTTTCAGTTGCCTGAGAAAAGCTTCATGCCTTAAGCCCTTCTCGGATTCAAATTTTGTGGTGAAAAATTACCTCTTTCTCTAACACTACTCTCTAAATGTAAAAGAGTGAAAAACACCACTCGTTACATTTCGAGCTGTCCCTCATATGGCTCTTCAAAAAGAGTGGTGGTTATTTCACTCTTTTAGAGGGGTTTCACTCCAGGACAGAGTGAAAAATCACTCAAAAAGATGCAAACTTCAATCTAAAAGAGTGGAAGAGTTGTCCCTCATATGGCTCTTCAAATAGTTGGTTTTCACTCCTTTACTTTTAGAGAGTATATTACTTCAAAGAAGGTCATTTCTAACATTGTTTTATAATATCAATAACTCTAGTGCCCTTTAAGTAAGTTGTAATGCTCTTTAATTTTTGGAGTTGTTAACAAAAGTATACCCTGCCTTTAAAGTATATAAAGTGCTGCAACATTAAACTCATTGTGGGGTTTACACATCATTAATGGAAGATGCCATGGGGCATAATCTATTGTTTTCAAACTGTGTAGGTCTACTAGCCCAGAATAGTATAAACAGTATTATTGTTTACCTGGGCGCAATCTAATAAAGCTGTTTATAAAGTAACTAACAAAAATGAGCAGGATACCATTCACAGGGTGTGTGTGGTGGTTGTTTTTTTTCCAGGACGAACGTGTGCAGATAATTACCCACATTCGTCCTGGGAAAAAAGCACCTCCACACACAGGGGTCAACCCAGGGAAGCTAAACGAACGCATCCACAGATGCTACATGTGACATGGTATTTTGGCTGGTAACTTTATTCTGGTAAGTAAACTGTGTTGTGCTATTAAAGATTGTTTTTGTCTGAGCAGCTGTGTAGAAATCATGCTTGCCACAGGTCACATGGTCTACATGGCACTGATGTGGCATGCTGCCACCAAGTGTCACATATGGTTTTAAAACTATTGTTTTGGGTTGCTGGCTATAGGGATCTGACTTTGCTGTTTTCTTAGAATAAAGACAATGGTATTGGTGATTTTGGCGTAACTGTTAACTTTGTTGTCCTCTCTTTCAAGTTTGGGTACAGCTTTAGTAATGTCCACAAAACGAGACCCTAGCTTTTGCTGCGGGCATGTTTATAATATCAGCTTATCACTTTTGAATAAAGATTGTTAACAGTCTGATTATTAAAAAAGCCTTTAAAAGTTCACTTGATTCAAAGTTGATCCAATCACCTTGAAAAATGTTTAAACAGCATGCAAAATATGGGATGTAAACTTTTTGTTCTTCTAAATTACATCACCATGTTTAAATTAAGTCACCATGTTTGATCAAACTGTACTCTTCCGAAATCCACCCCTATAGATTGTTATATAGTATGACCAGTTTCCAAATGCATGGAGCAGATTATGCACACAAAAAGTATATTATAAGCTCAAAACAATTTTACTTACTACTAAAGAGAAAGCTACCAGCCAAAATACCATGTCACCTACCATCTGTGATTGGTTTTCTGCTTATTTGTTTGCTGGGCATAAACACATTAGGCAGATCTATAAGATTTGACCCAACAAAAGTCTGTCTGTTATCAGGGCCCACCTGCATAGAGCTGCTTAAGCACACAAACTGGCTATGCACAATTATGCTAACCAGAAAAAGGTGACCGGTGTCGCATGCAATTATGTCCTCTATGCAATACTATCCGGAGGACATTATTGCATATGCAATAATGTCTGCAGGACGGTTTTGCATGTGCAATCTTGTCCGCCCAGACAGAGCTGCATAATGCATATGTGTCCACCCGGACACAACTGCATATGCAGTTGTGTCCGCCCCCGTGCAAAACCATCCCGTGCAGTAAATTAAACGCCCTTGGTCGACGGAACATGTTCGTAATTTTTTTTACAAGCTAAGCGCATGTCATGAATGACATGGGAAATGTTCGCCCGTTGGTTATTCGCTGCAATCATAAAATACGTGAATATTCATGCTGCATATACGTAGGTTCAGTGCATGCATGCTCGCCTACGCGCGCACATACATGTACAGTCATGTATGTCCGTTGGACGGTTTTTGCACAGCCCCGGTCAACACGATTGCATATGCAAAAGTGTCCGGAGCGGACAGTAATGCATGGCGGACACAATTGCATACCGGCCCAAACAACCATGTCACATCTACAACTTGTGAATGGTATCCTGCTCATTTCTGCTTAGCAGGAAATTGTTGAGCATCATTTCCTGCTAAAGCACCTCTCTGACATTGGTCCCAAATTGTTCTAGAGTTATAACATCCATCAGTCTTTTTATTCACTGGCCCAAATCACTCTTCGTTTGTTTTGTTGTTTTTCTGTTGTTTTAAGGGTTTTTTTAGAATGCAGCTGACATTCGGAAGGGTTGTTGGTAACATTTTTATTTAACTCATTAAAACATTTATGACCAGAAATGTCTGCATTGTGATGATTGCCATTTGGTACCTTATTACCGCTGAATGAATAATTGTATCGAGAGATTGATTGAATTAGGCGTAAAGTTATGGTTATACTATTTAAAGATATTTATACATATTTCATTCTTGCATTAAAGTGAAACAAAACAAAGTTTTGAAATCTTAATGAAAGTATGTGTTCTTGTGTTACTGTTATTTAATGAATCATAAGGGTTCTAGGTTTCAAAACACATGCAAAATTCAAACCATTTCAGACCTGCCATTGTATTTCCGTTTGTTTTAAAGGCAGGGTGTAATTTTGGTAATTACTACACAAGATTTCGTTTCATTAAAGGAACACGTTGCCTTGGATCGGACGAGTTGGTCTATAAAAAGCGTTTGAAACCGTTTGTTATGAAATATATATGGTTAGAAAGATGTTTTAAAAGTAGAATATAATGATCCACACAAGTATCTCTCAAAATTGCACGGTTTTCTTTTTACGTCGCGAACTATCACGGTCGGCCATTTATGGGGGTCAAAATTTTGACCCCCATAAATGGCCGACGTGTTATTGGACGAGGTAAAAAGAAAACCACGCAATTTCGAGGCATATTTGTGTAGATCATTGTATTCTACTTTTACATCATCTTTCTAACCATATGCATTTTATAATAAACGGTCAAAAACGCTTTTCAAAGACCAACTCGACCGATCCAAGGCAACGTGTTCCTTTAAAGGAACACGTTGCCTTGGATCGGACGAGTTGGTCAAAACGAAAGCGTTTGTAACCGTTTTTTATATAATGCATATGGTTGGAAAGATGTTTTAAAAGTAGAATACAATGATCCACACAAGTTTGCCTCAAATTTGCGTGGTTTTCCTTCTACTGTGCGAACTAACCCGGTCGGCCATTTATGGGAGTCAAAATTTTGACCCCCATAAATGGCCGACGTGTTAGTCGACGAGGTAAAAGGAAAACCACGCAATTTTGAGGCACGTTTGTGTGGATCATTGTATTCTACTTTTACAACATCTTTCTACCCATATGCATTTTATAAAAAACGGTTACAAAGACCAACTCGACCGATCCAAGGCAATGTGTTCCTTTAAACATCTTTTCAAATCTGTACATTTGAAAAAAATATCAGCTGCAAAAGGTTGTTCTTTATGATTAACAAAAAAATGGGGTCGGGGGTTTTTGAACGGTCGGGCGGGGACGATCAATAATTTTTGTATGTGGCCTAACCTTGGTAACGGGCACTATCATAGGAAGCCGTTTTGGGTTTTTAAAGACACCCTTTGAAGGAATGTAGTTTTGAAGACAAGGTGGTTACTTTCCACCCCAAAATTTGAATGGCATCTGAAGGCATGTGCAAAGGGTGTTTTTTGTTTCATAATTTTCTTTCAACTTGGTGACCCGCAGTTGATTTCAAAATGTTTCAAGTTTGTGATTATGAATGCGGCAAACGTCGTTCGGGGTACACCCGAGTAAGGAAACAAATCCATTTCTTACTAGCGATATTTTTCTGCATACTATAATTAAACAAAAGCGTCTTTGCGCGGTAAAAATTGTTTGACCGACCCTCTTTGCCAGTGTAAATTAACATAAGCTCAAGGAAGTTCGTTCAAAAGAGGGCGCTATCGGTATAACACCGCGGGCTGCCAAAGACAATGAACTCCCATGTATTTCAACCAAAAATTCATTTGAATGCTTAAATCAAAACTAAACAAATATTAAAAGTCTCAAAGCCTCTTGAAAACCTACCTCAAATATGTTTTCAGAACACTTCACTTTAGATTTGTTTTTTGGCAGGTCAGCCGTTCGGAAATTTTGATATTACCCCATAAAAAGAAGGGAAAAAACCGAAATGGTGCTTTTTCAATTTCAGAACCGACTTGCTGCATGTTTTCATCAGGCACCCCTCCAATTCCGACGGAGGGAACCAACAAACTTAAAAGCCAAAGTTTTTCAAACTCAAAAGTTGAAACACAGAACCCCAAGTTGTGATGACAGTTCTTCATAACAAAATAACTGCACAATGACCCCAAAAATGTAGTATTCAAAAAGGAACTGTGTGTTTACAAAAAAAAGGATTATAACTAGCTTGCATTTTAGTGAGGTGCACACGCCCGGCAGACAAATCCGAATAAAATCCTTCACTTTAAATTCCCTATGAAAGAGCCAATGTAAAACAATAGTCTGTATTTTTCTGTTCATTCAATTTGTTATGTTGGCCCATAAATTTCTGCCTCCCACGAAAAGGTGTTCTTGTATCTTTTACGTGCATCTATGCCATCCTTTATGAGGAACCTACGGTTCAATGTCCCATCTCGCGCACGACCAGGACTCGAACCTCCACCCTGCGAGCTGATCGGAAAAACCAGGGCGAAATTTCATAGAGCTGCTTATGAGCAGATAATATCACTTGAAACTGTAGCTTCTTTGAAAAAAAACCTGAATAAACAAGAATCTGAGGTTTAAAGGAACATTACAGAATCGGTTTTGCTAGCAAAAAAGTTGTTGGCATTATACCAAAATAGTCTTGTTCAACGTGGCGTTATGTTTTGGATAATTTGAGTTACTCAATTAAATCTTCAATCACTCTTCCTGCACTCACAAGAAAAAAAAGAAAAAAACTTCTTGATGCTTATTCGTAGGTTTGAAGTATTATTGTTAACTTACTCACCATCATATTAGCCTCTGTCGTGTAATCTGTTTGTCTAGTCTGTCTTGTGTTTTCTTTCTTCTGTCTAGTATTTTATGTTGTTTGTCTGTCCCTAGGTTAAGGCACAAAAGCCTCTGCTTCACCCTAACCTAATTATTGTCCTACTTTAAAAGCTTCCTAATATATATCTATCTAAATCATTGTAAACTTTCAAATCCTAAGATACTAAGTAATACTTTCAACCACTCATAATTTTAATATATTTATAAAACTTTGTAAAATGTGTAAGTTTAAATGTAGGGCAGCAATGAAATAAATGTGTGCAAATGCAAAAAAGCACATTATGTAATCCACCATATACATAAAATTGACAAACCTGTAGAAGTTTGAGATCGATCGGCCATCTGGCTGGTTCACGAGAGAATAGTGAAAACCAATTACAAATTTTGCATTGCATCGATGCCAAAACTAAAATATACATGAACTGACAATCCTGTAGAAGTGCTGCGAGATCAATTGACTATCTGGGTTACGAGAGAATAGTGAAAAAACATTTACAAATTTGGCATTGCATTGATGCTGAGCGATAAACTCCAAACGCGAAATTAGATTATTTATTTATCATCAAATATGACATTTCAGGACAAAAATATTTCAAGGGATGTTTTCTACTATCATCATCATTAGACACGGTAAGTTTTATGTAAATCTGTGATCTTGACTTTTGTTTCTTACCAATCTGTAACGTTCCTTTAATACCCGTCACAAACGTTATTTTTTGGGGCCGGTATCCTTCTTTTGGTAAGCACAAGTTCTCGGCCACGGTATTAATTTCTTTTCAGTCTTTAGTCCACTTCTTGCTACGTCACTGCGGCCCATTTCCGCGGTGAAAAGCTCCTCCGGACGTCCCCGTCCCGTAACTTAATACGGAGCGCACGTACCCTCCTTATTCGCACACCCCGCCCACGCAGAAACTATTTTTGCTGTTGGTACCCGGCGCGAGAGAAATCATTGTATGGGAGTGCTATGGTTGTTAACCGGTTGCCAGCTATTATACTTGCTTTCAAAACCCATGCGGTAAAAGGAAACATAAATTATTTATTTCAGGTTAGTTTTCCTTGCTCTTTTATGGTTTGTTTAAAAACTCACAGCCCCTTATTATTCAAGGATCGGCAAAATTGTATGTTTCACCTTGCAGTTGAAGCTAAAGCGAAATACATGTTAGGACATGGTCATTGAATAATGCACAACTCATATATGAATGTGTTTTCTTTTTCAAATTCAGCTAGATTTTTTTTTTACCCACAGTGGTCACGCCCACTCATGCACATGACCTTCCGGGTTGGTTCTGGTTTTTTTTCCCCGTTTGTTTTCCTTTTTTTCGGGGGGGGGGGGTCCTACTTATATCCATTGGTCGCTCATCAGTTAGGCCCACGTGCACAAACGGAAAACCGTGTTTTGAAAGAGTAGGCCACCAACCTCAACACAACTCCCCTCTACGTACGTTCGTGAGCTCATTATGCAAACAGCACCTTGTAATGCATTGCATGTAGCAATCAACCTTCATTTTACGAAAGGCCACCGCAAAGTAAAGTCGAGTCGCGGCGGATCACGAACACTTAGAAAAACAAGTCAACACGCAAAACTCAAAGGCACAATAAAGTGGTGGCTTTTCGACATTGACACCAAGTTTCATCTGAGTGTATAATTTCAAGACCAACTTCCAACCAGACTTCATTTTGAGAGCACTGAAGTAAGTATGTTGTTTCAGAAAGTGACCGTGAATTTTGGGTTGCCGTATATGGCCGTGGAAGTTCCCGTACGGGGGACCCGCGGTGTCGTCATGACTGCGGGGGGAGGCCGTACAGTACACGGTCAGACGGTGTCATGTTATACCCACCACCGGCCGTTTGCCACTGTGCGGACCTTCATTTCCGGTTGTGGTTTTCTCCCGTATAGACAGCTTCTGGAATTGGTGTTGAGAACTTTCCAAATACCTGTTTGTTTGGCATTACATTACCCGTGTTTTTGAAACGAACATTTATTATTGTTCCGGATTTCGTTAAAAGCTCCGGTTTTCATTCATGCCCACACAAGAACATGTTCTGTTGTTGAGATTTCATACATTGTATTTGTATTTACCGGTACTATTTTTAGTTATCACACACGTGATGATGTAGCTATCTCTTTTACTTTTTAGTCGATTTTATTGCTGAATAAAGACACTAAGGAATACAAGCTGAATGTTACAACAACATTATTGACAATGACATTGATTCGTGCAGACATTTTGAATGGATCTTTTGCTATGATGAAACTTTCTACTCCACAACATTGTGAATTAAATTAACAACATTTCGTTAGGTTTCCTTGGAAGGTCTAACTCTAGTTTTTAGTTATTTAAAACCATTTTCCAGTAAACTTAATCCACAAGGTACATGTAATTACTTTTAATTTTGAAATTGTTTCCTAACTAACCACTAGTAAATAGTAAGTGAAATACAAAAATGGAGAATGCAATCATAAAACTACAGTACATAAAAGTAGTACAATGAAACATTTTCTGTTTTGCCAAATATATTTTATTATAAGAACTCTTCAGTTATCCCCGATGCAAATTTAACATCTATTATACTCTTCAGTTGTTGACTTAAATTTTTAGAAGATTGAGGTACCTTTAAAAAAAAAGAGCCTTGAATCAGTATTTTGGGGAAAGAAATTCAACTTGTCGAGCAAATAATTGCCATAAAAATTGAGGAAAAAAAAACAGATTTCAAAATTTATTTATTGTAAAATGTCACCATCCTGTATTTCATAATCATAGTCATGACACAGTGTCATAAAAATTAAAAACCTGCCGGTTCATTTAAAAAAAAAAGTTATGAGAATGTAATCAGAATGTTTTATCCTGTAATGTGTATTATCCTCATTATAAAATTACCAAATTGCTGCTTCAAAATAACTAAATCTTTTGTGACGTTTTTCTCCAACAGTCGACGAGTGTAACTTTCGAGGACATACATCAAATCAGGAGAGAGCTGAGCTGCGTATTTCAAGCTCTGTAAGCCATGGCTTACGTAATCAGAACGTTGCCCGTTGGGGTCCTGTATGTACTCTTATGCCAAATTGTTTGCCTGAGATCCTCTCCGGACGAGCTGGTTCCCGGTGTAAGCTCGGAAAAAGACATTTTTACAAACACCTATGCAGTTCACATAACCGGTGGGATAGAAGAAGCCAACCATGTTGCAGAAAAACACGGATTTATTAATTTAGGAGAGGTAAGACTGCGAAACCTTTAATTTGTAAGAAATTTGCCCGATTCAGTACATCTTGTGTTCCTTCCGGTTTCAACAACGCGGAGAATTATTTTAGGTTGGAGCCCATAATGTACAAACTCTATTAACCCTTTCACCCTATACTTTTTAGCACCGGGTACCGCAATGGTTTAAGAGATGTTAAATTTGCAAATTTAACATCTCTTCAATCTTAATAGGTCTACAAGCAAAGTGTGATGTCACAATACAAATCATGATAGTAATACTGACAACTCATCTTAAGATGAATTGAACACTTTGTAAATCGAACTCGTCCCTTTAGTTTATGAGCGAATTCATTCAATAGAGCCCTGGGCTGGGCTCCATAAAGAGCCAAGATTGATCTCAATTTCTGTAGGCAAAAATCAAATTTCTTAGGGCTCAAGCGTGACATCACAATACAACAGGCCTCAAAATAATCCACGGCACCCACCCACAGCAATTGTTGTGCCCTGTGCTTTTTGCTGTGGTGCCCTCTGCGAGGTTCCCCATAGAAGTGCCTGTTATTACTATAGTTAAATTGCTGTGCCCCTTCAAGAGCGAAGTTTAATACTGAAACTAATTGCAATCGTGAATACTGACAACTTGTCTTGAAAGATAAATCTTTGAATTGTGCTTTGTGAAGTTGAGCCTGGGTCTAGCTTGAAAACGTTTGTGCTCGGAGTTTGTCTTTTTATTTATTTGTGTCATTTTTTTCCTTTTACAGGTCGTAGCAAATCATTATCACTTTTTGGATCATCACTCCAGAGAGCAAAGGTCTCTAACGGCAAATACAGAAAGACATCTTCATTTAAAAGACGAACCCAAAGTAGGTGTTGAGTTTCTTTGAATCGGTTTAGATTAAGACACTTGATTTGTAGTAGTTTTGTGTAGTTTATTTTTTTTTGTAATACAAAGTAGGATTGGAAATGGTGGAGATACATCCTTCAGGTTTGTGGTAACACCATGTAAAATGTGTGCAATTGAGTAGGATTTGAAACTTTGCATGGAAGAGATACATCTAGTAAGGTTTATGGCAACACCATGTTCATGAGTAGGACTTGAAATTTTAAATGGAGGTGATACTTGCAATGTAGTAAGGTTTGTGGTAACACCTTGTACATTGTACACGTCCAATGGTAGGATTTGAAACTTTACATGGAAGAGATACAATCTAGTAAGGTTTATGTCAACACCATGTTCATGAGTAGGACTTGAAATTTTAAATGGAAGTGATACTTGCGATCTCCATTACGTAGTGAGGTTTGTGGTAACACCATGTACATGGTATTACAAGAGTAGGATTTGAAACTTTGCATGGTGGAGATACAATCTATTTAAGGTTTGTGGTAACACCATGTACTTGTGTACCATAGACGTTTTCGCAAATACCCATTGCGCAAGTGCTTATTGTTGAATGAGGTGCAAATTGATTGCTAGCTAGAAGCTCTGTCCTTACTCTATGCTAGAAGCTAAGACTAGCATGCACCTCCTTCAACCCCTAAATGCGCTTCCTGAGTATTTGTGAAAAGGTCTATAATTAGCATTCAAGTCACCTGGAAGTGGTATTTTTTCAAAATAAAGCTTTTGTCACTAATATATGTGTTTTGATGAGTGGAATGTGAATAAACAGTTAACTAAGGTTTTACAAAATCAGTTCTTATGTTATTTACAAATTTAAGAGTAGACCCCGACCCGAGAGGGCGCTGAGTTTTTTTTTTTTTTCGTGCAATGCCGACCAGGTGTATTGCTGCTGAATGCAGAAAAACACTTTTTGAAATGTACCAACTCACGACTTGGACGTACATGTACTTTGCACGTGTGTTTACTATACGCATTGCAGGCAAAGTCTGCCTCGATTGACGTCACAAAAGGGGTAGGCGGAGTCAGCCCCCCAAACAACTTTATATATATTTTAAACATATAAATCGTGACAAACAATTACTAAACAAATTGTTTTATTGTTCGTAAACATATAGTCTTATGTTTGAAAGAAAAAAATTTCCAGGTGACTTTAAACTAGAGCTTGTAATACATACGTACAAGAATAGAATTTGAAACTTTAATGTAAGCATGGTTTTAGATTTAAGGAAAGAAGGTTGGCGTCTCACGCCAAAGCTAGACAGAGTCTCTAGACAGGGTCTGTTCCCGTTCGTGTAGATGTGTGTAGGTAACAGTCCAAGAAAAATAAGTTTTATTGGAATACTCAGTTTGGGTGATTATTTTTTAAAATAAGGAAATAAAATGTGTGATTTCAAACAATTTCCTTATTATCGGGCTAATATCAGTCAGTCCTGCTTTTACGACCCAGTTTTGCAATTGTTATGGCCCCAATTAGTTAGGTTATTTAAGCAACCTACCAGGAAGTTTCATCGTTCTAGAAAACAAATACCGCAAATTCCATCTTTTATGACAAACATACAACTTTGTTGCTGTGACAGAAAGTTCGTGACATTTCATCATTTTAGAAAACTAACAAGAATTCCATACACGTCACGTTTTATGACAAATATTAAAATGTTGTGACAGAAAGTTTGGGGGAGGAAATTTAAAATTTGCATAGTGTGCACCCAAGGTAAACATCGATTGTGTAAGTTTGCAAGGGGTGTCTACTGTCTACTCGTAGAAACCGAGTGTTTGGACATGTTGGACCGAGTAAGGACAACCTTGCTTCATTTTCATGTACTTGTACAAGACCAGTTTTGAACCTTGCTAAAAGGAAAAACGTCTGAACAAAAAGAAGTCCATTGGTTTACAGGTTAACAAACTTGGGAACACCTTGGTGAGATTCAAGGCCAGTGCATTATAAAGAAAATGCTTTATGTGTGATCATACATTAAATGCAAATTGTCAACATTGAACATTATGACTAACTCCCTTAAGATGGGAAGTGACATAATTCACTTCGAATGGAGACATTACACAAAGACCTAGCATCAAGCTTACGGCACACACATGCATACTTGCAAGTTGAGGTGAGTGTTGTTACCACTGTACATTGTAGTTGAATTTTTGAGTATTGAACACATTGGTACAATATGACAATCTGACGAATGTGATGTCTCAATGAAAAGGAAGCTTGCACTTGTTGAAATTCCTTATAGTATAAATTTATTGTTTAAATGCACATTGTGCACAAAGATGTCACTGTAGACACACAATGTGCTGTCATACATTGTACATTGATCATGTTGCAAGCAGACAATGTTGTTTTTCTATCGTTCGAAAATGATTAAAGAGGGAGAGGAATTTTTTTTAGCTTGTCTCCTTGAATACTTCAAGTTGAAACAGATGGAAACAGCTCCAAAAGGTTACAGTATTCATTTTATGTTTTATAGCAATAAACCAGTCTAGCCTACATGTACATGTAGGTGCAATATGGTCACAGAAAGTCGCAGAAAAACATTAAAAAAGACATTTGCATATATCCATTTATATTGTATGCTCTGAACTTCCCCTGACAAAAAGTAAATAAAAATAAGGCCCCATAGAATTTCACATTCCTGCATTTTTTGTGTGTGATAAGAAATGGCATTTAGAGGGAAATTAAAAATAGTTGATAAATGCGATATTTTTAATCGCGGCTGTTGCTCCCAGCCTGAGGAAATTGCACTCATTTCCTGAGTTTGAAATGTGTGCCATGACCGTACACTGTACGCTGTAGTAGATTTAGTCACCAATGTATTAACGTTGTCGCTTACGTGTACGTACATAAAGGTTGGGCCATTAAGGACATTACGGAATTGGTTTTGCTAGCAAAAGAGTTGCTGGCAGTGTAAGCACTTTATGTAATCCACCATATACATGAACTGACAAACCCGTAGAAGTGCGAGATCAATTGGCTATCTGGGTTACGAGAGAATAGTGAAAAAAACGATTACAAAATTGGCATTGCATTGATGCCAAAACAAAAATGAATAAAACGCTCACTGAGTGATAAACTCCAAACGCGACATGAGATTATTTATTTCTCATCAAATATGACATTTCATACAGAAATATGTCTAGGGATGTTTTCTACTATCATCATCATTAGACCGTGTAAGTTTTATGTAAATCTGTGATCTTCACGATTTGTGTTTCTTACCAATGTTGTAACATTCCTTTAAGAAAGAGTCAACAAAAGTCACATAAGAAAGTTTCAGCTGAATACAGTGTCTGCTTGCTAAAAGAAAACAGTAAATACTCAAAACTGTCACAATATTTTCACTTGAACGTCAAATCCATCCACGTGTAGCGAGGTGACAGCATTTTGTGCTACCGCTTCTCTGGTTGCAGTGATCTCAAAAGGACAGCAACCCTCAGAAACCTGAAAAAAAAATTAATGCTTGGATTGCTCTCCGATTCAAATTTTGTTTGTGTGAAATTTCCTCCAAGGGAATCTTTTTTCTTAGGTAATACTGATGACAGCTGAATAGACTGATCCATTAAGCTCCATTGCGTATTGACCAATCACAACCCAATGCATAAAAGTCAACCAAAAGTCTATTACAATTGTTAAAGTTTGTAGTTACAACTATTCTTTTGCATATGAAAAGTTGTTTGCATTTGATGTAGTTTCCCCTGAGTATTAAATAATCTGAAAATTACTTGTAAAATCATCTTTTGACATACAGAATGTGGGCGGGCATTTTTACCCCGAGATTCGGGTAAAAACGCCCCCCAAACTTTCTTCCCAAAAGGGTGGAAAATTTCCCCATATCAGCATAATGACAATAATTATATTTACACACATTTTAGAGGAGATATGTAGTGGATAAAACAACACATTTTTTTTTCTAGTATCTCCTAGCAATGCTGAGTTATTTTGCAAAAACTAGAAAAACAGGCGTTTTTATTCCAGTTTACCCTAAATACATTTATCACCTCAAATCCCATACTCTGTTGCACTGTGCTGCATTTTAAAGCAGGGCTCTACATGGCATCCCCCCCCCCCAAAAAAAAAAAAAAAAAAATAAAAAAAAATGATAATACTATACCATGTATGTATGGTACTATACCCTGACATAATCGACCCTTTCAGAGTCTTTCTCAAAGACTGTCAATAATAAAACCTTTTCCTACTTGCTGTCTGTAGCGATAGTCTGTACCGCGTCTCTCTTTCAAACTGAACATTGTACATTATGCATACATTTTTAAACTGTATTATGTCTGGCTTGCATACCTGTTTGGCATCATTGTCGCATTGAAAAAAAATCACACCATGACAGATTTTTTCTGAGAACTGGCTGTTTTGTTTATTGACTTTATTCAACGTGGTTGATATGTTTTGATGTTTCAAAGGCACCTCACAGGGTTTGCCAAGTGTCATTTGGCCCTGTGGGTTTATAATAGATCTCATAAACCACATCAACACATTGGACCATGTTCGAGGGATTTGTAGTATGAATTTCTACTTCCTGTCTATTTGCTGGCATTGAATTTTTGTTTTCTTTTATATCATGGTCTTTTGGTCTATTTCATGGTTAAAAAGGCACTTGCAGAATATTGAAAATTATGGTCCATAATGTACAAAAGGTAGTTTTAGATGAAAAAAACCAGAATTGTATAGTGCATAATATGTCTGTCACCTGTGGTGGGTTTCACAAAGAGTTAGGACTAGTCTTATCTCGAGTTAGGACCAGTTACTCATCCTAACTTAAGACTATCCATGCAATTTGTATATCTCCTAGGACTAGTCCTAAGTTAGGACTAGTCCTAACTCTTTGTGAAATCGACCCCTGGTCTGTGATTTGGCAGGAATTTTGCTGAATACTAAACTAAAAACAAATAATAATTACAAACAAAATAGTTGTTACAATGTAGTGCTTTTCTATGATCATAAGCGCATATTTATATCAAATACAATTATTTAAAAATAAAACAAAACCAAAACTGTAAAATTAACAATGATTACACGCTATCAATTATAAACTACTAGTACTTGTTTAAACAGAAAGTATTCATTTTTGAACAATCAAACAATTTTTTTATTTATTTTTTTTTTTTTTATGATAGTAGCCAGACAAACTAGGCCTGAAGGCCACCTCAAGGTGTGGGCTACAATCATTCAACTTTTTTTCCAGGGGCCGTTTTCACCTTACTCATGGGGCTGAAACAGGGTTACCCCCTTTACAGTCCATACCGATGTAGGCTTGGGTAGCACCTGTTAGAAGCCTGGCTGGTTTGTCGAGCAGAAAGCAGATTAGCTCCCCAACTTTACAAGCAATCATTGTTAAGTTAAGTGTCACAATCGGGACTCGAACACACACTCTGCTGAGCAAACACCAGAGCTTGAATCCGGTACTCTTAAAATGATGTTTATTGGTGCTTTGTGCATGCCATATTACATTTACTTAACAAACCCAGTTGTTGTTTTATCTCATTCACCTTTTGTTTTGGATTTGTCTTGTTTGTTTAGGTTCATTGGGTGGAGCAGCAAGTCGCAAAGAGTAGGAGGAAAAGAGACAATGAGGAACCACAAGAGTCGCCCCTTAACGATCCAAAATGGCCGCTCTGGTATCTGGTACGTGTTTTAAAACAATCTTTTACAATCAGTGACAAGCCTGATACTTACAAAGTCTTTTCCTTAATTCCCTTGAACATTGCCTTAGGCCTCTTCCGAATTGGCTTCTACAGCTACGGCTTTGGCTGTTGCTTAGGGTGTTGCTAAGGACGTCCTATATGCCTCAACGCATAATGACGCGGAAATTAAGCTGTAGCCCTAGCTGTAGCCGACTGGCCCTTAGTGCCCTTTCAAATGATCCGGTAATGTAGGAAGTTAAACTTCCCTCATACTGCACAAATGCCTTTTACTAAAAATATACTGCCTTGCCTTTACAAGAATGAGTATCAGGCCTGTTTTGGTGTAACTCTTATGATGTTGTCATTTAAAGGAACATTACAGAATTGGTTTTACTAACAAAACAGTTGCTGAAAGTATTTAAGCACTTTATGTAATCCACCATATACATAAACTGACAAACCTGTAGAAGTTTGAGATCGATGGGCCATCTGGGTCACAAGAAAATAGTAAAAAACTTATTACACATTTTGGATGACAGCGATGCAAAAACAAAAATGAATAAAACGCTCCCTCTGATCGATAAACTTCGAATGCGAAATTAGAAAATTTGTTTCACATCAAATATGCCATTTCAAGCAGAAATATTTCAAGGGATATTTTCTACTATCATCATCATTAGACCATGTAAGTTTTATGTAAATCTGTGATCTTTACGATTTTTTTTCTTACCAATTCTGTATTGTCCTCTAACCTTTGAGTCTTGTACTCTTTGAGTTCTAGGCCCAATTCCATGGCTCTGCTCTCCTGTTTACTCTGTATTTCTTACTTTAGACATCTAGTGCAGAAAATTGGCGCTTGCACAGTAAGCGAAGAATAGTGATCGTTAGCGCGGAATTTGGTGGTAAGCAGAGCCATGAAATAGGGCCCTGCACTTGGTAAAGTTTTGGGTTTGATTCCATTCTAACCCAAGGTGGTCTCAAGAAATCACCATGTTCAGTTAGTCTATGTTTAACAATTCCTTAAGAAAATACCAAGGGCAGGAACATACATTGTACAGTATACCGCTCTTTTGCAATTAAATAAATACACTGCCTCGAGCTACAAAACATTCAGTTCTGCAAAGGGGGATTGCAATTACATCAGAAGGGTGAATTGTACTTTGTTTGTGTTAGCCATCTGTCAACAGTTCCAACTCATTGCTGACTTAGAGGGACCTCCCCCCCCCCCCCAACTTTCAAGAAATGTACAGTCTACAGTGTTCTTTGAACCTGAATTAAACAAACACCTTCCCGCTAGCCAGGGGAATTTCGACTATAAAGTAGCATGGTCTCTGTATAGGTTCTTTTTTATTCCCTTGAAATTTTGTTCCATTCAAATTGTTTATTTTTGTTTGCGAAAGGGAATACTTTGCGACGGGGTATTTAAAGTTGAAATTGTATCCACTACATTCCCTGTAGTGTAAGGGAGCAGTATGGCTGATTCCAGTTACTAGAAAAGAAAAACCTCAAACCACATCTCACTTTAGAAATTTTGTTGAAATCCTGAACGACTCTTCAGATCTGAAATTTCATTCCTTTAAGAGGCAAGGCCACTTTTCTTGAGTAAAGAGCACTTCTATCACGGGTTTTTCAGTATGGTCTCATAGGAATAAATTATAAACTGGAAAAGGGCAACAACAAGGGCTGAAGGGGGAATGGCCTCAATGGCAGCAAGATTGACTCAAAGCAGTTCAGTTTAGGGCTGAATTTTATGGCCCTGCTTACTGTTGAATTCTGCGGTTGCGATCACCATTCAATTGCTTACAGGACAAGCGCTGAATTTCTGTACTAGCTGTGTAAGAATACATTGACTACACACGCACACAAGCAAAAACTTTCTGCTAACCTGTGAAAATGGGCTTGACGTAAATGTGGAATTCCACGCACCTTTCATATGTTTGCTTCTTTGCTTCTTGGAAGCAGCCATGAAGTTGGGCCCCGTTCAGTTCTGTTTATTTCTAATCAATCAGTTTGCTTTTAGACAATTTATACACATCTGGTACTTGAAGTGAATAAACAATTTTAAGTGGTAGGAATTGCCCAAAAGCAAGCTTGTTTTTATTTGACAAGTTAAAGAATTTGGAAAGGAACTTGGATGTAATTCAAAGTATAATTTGACATTATGAAGCTCCTGGAACTCCATTAATGTTTGTCCTCTGGCCAAAATGTCAAGTAAAACACCCGGAGAACACTAAACAAATATGGGATGTGTTTGAGTGCATTGTGGCAGAATATAATCACAAGGGGATAGACTATTCCATTTGATGAGGGGAAGTAATTTATACAAACTTAAAGACACTACTTGGTGTATCTCAACATTATGCATAAAATAACAAACCTGTGAAAATTTGAACTCACTTCGTTGTCTAAGTTGTGAGATAACTATGAAAGAAAAAACACCTTGTCACACTAAGTTGTGTGCTTTCAGATGCTTGATTTCAAGACCTCAAAACCTAATTCTGACGTCTCAAAATCAAATTCATTGAAAAATTACTTCTTTCACGAAAACTACGTCACTTCATAGGGAGCCGTTTCTCACAATGTTTTATACTATCAACCTCTCCCCATGGCTCGTTACCAAATAATTTTTTATGCTAATAATTATTTTGAGTAATTACCAATAGTGTCCACTGGCTTTAAGATTTGATATTTAGTAAGATTGAATCAATTGTAAAGCTGAAAGTAGTCCCATTGAGTAGACTTTGAATTTAAGAGGAGGGTTCGACCCTTGTAACCTGCTAGTTGCATAAGGTTCAAATTTGTGGGGAAAATTTGTGGGGAAAATACGCAAGACTGCAGGAATGTCATTCTTGTAGCTGAACATAGCTTTGTTTTAAAAATTATACCAGAATAAAGATGAGAAAAATCTTTCAACACAGTCTAACATATATGTATAAACTGTTTCCATCTGACCAAGCACTACGACATCTGTCTTAATGATTGGTATCAGGCACAAAGCCAACATTTAACCATAATTTGTTGTTGTTCAAGAAATTACATAGTGAGGAATTATTATTATTCAATTGAAAATCACAAGAACATCCGACTTGGCCGGCCATGAGTGTTCTGGCCTTACTGTAAATTCACTTGCCTCAGGCCTACGGTCCAGTGTTATATTTCAAGCTCCGGGCTACACGTCTACTGTCTACCCACGGTCTGCCATTGTGGGAGTCAAATTGCATGTCTAACACTGAAGATGCGTCGCCTAAAATGTGCACTGCACAAAAACATGGGGAAACTGATTCCAAAAATGGTGCAACCAAGATTTATCTTGGGTGATGTAAAATGAAGAATTGGGCCAATTGATCTAGTAATAGAAGACAATGTTCCAGTTATTTTTATCCCATGTTCAGCTGATCCAGTACTTTCTGGTATCAGCATCGGCACTCGGGCCCAATTTCATAGAGTTGCTGTTAAGCACAAAAAGCAGCTAAAGCAGCTAAGCCACAACCAAATTTTGCTTACCAGAATAAGGTTACCAGTCAAACTACCATGTATGTAGTAACCTGCTCATTTCTGCTTAGCAGAAAACATTTCTAAGCAATATTATTTGCTTTTTAAAGCAGCTCTATGAAATTGGGCCAAACTTGAAGAAGTAATTGTCGGACTAAAAGTTACCCATTTTCTTATCTCCCTTTTTAGAAACGCCAGCCTGGCCTTGATATGAATGTAATCCCCGCCTGGGAAAAAGGCTACACAGGGAAAGGCGTAGTGGTATCCATTCTAGATGATGGTATTGAGAAAAATCATCCAGATCTTAACGCTAACTATGTAAGTATACATTTCACCCCGATAGTAAAACTTTTGAATTTTGTTATGGTGTAAAATGAAATCGATGTAGCATGACTGGGTGGTTAGTTTCTGAGCGTGGAAAGGAAACCAGTTGCAACCAAAATTTGTTGAAGATTTTGATATACATGGATTACATTGCTTTCAAATGTGTGGTTGGGTTGGCATAGTGGTACCTTTCCACGCCTTCCACCTCTTGAACCCCCGTTTAAATCCTGCCGGGGCACCATGTAGATTTGTGTGGGTTTTCCCTGGAATAATTCTCTTGGGTTTTCTTACCATGGATATATCTTAAACTGACACTCTTCCTTGTCTACTAAATGGGGTTCTTGGCTAGTATTGTGATTTAGTTCACTTTTCTTAGAGAGTCCTTGGCTTCACAACCAGAATTAAAAGATGACAAGAAATAAAATGAAAAGAAAAATGTCTGGTGGGGAAGGGGGGGGGGAGAAGTGCAGACATGTTGACTGGTGCTCCACTAAAGATGAATCTATGCAAACATTTTATGGCAACTGTTTAATTGAATAAAAGTGGTATTTCCACATGTGGAGATTTCTCTCCGTGGTCGCCCAGTGACCCAGGTGGATTCCTAAATGGTTTTTAATCTAATCATTTCTGGACTGTAATTTTATGCCAATCGACCTTCATGAGTCATTTTTGGGGGAAAATATCAATTGTTCGGATGATTATTATTATTAAAGAGAATGCCTTGGCAGTTACATTGGTTGGACCCAGTAGGGGCTTTATCATGCCATGTACGTATGTGTTTGTCAGGTTCCCTGCATGCCTACGTTATAATAGCAATGTAATTCTCATTTTATATAAAGGGGCCAGACTAAGTTCCCTTGTAGCTCCAAGATGATTTTATTTTGAGGTAAATGGATAAATAGTCTGCACCATCTAGAGACCATCCTCAATTTCAAAATTTTGCTTTTAAATGCAGAAAATACTGCTTAATTAAAAATCCCTGCTTAGCAATAATTAGCAGGATCACAAAGTGTACATGAAATGTATTGTATGAATGCACTGGTAGTTATGCAGTCGGGGAACTTGACAAAAGGGAAGGTATCTCTTCCAACTAGCTCTGTTCAGAATATGTCTTTCCTATAGGAAAGGTTTTTGTCTTTAATGCTCTGCATTCAATGTCATTTGCATGTTTTTGTCTTTCTTTGCAATTAGTATAAATGTGTGCATTGTGCAATGTTCTCTTTCTTTGGGCATTCAAGTGTGTACAGTGTCTGTTCTTTGTAATGTTGAAACAAAGAATGCAGTCCATCATTGCATCAAGTCAGCAGTGGCTAAAGTTCCTGCTAAAAATTCTCTCTATGGCCTTCTGAATTGTTGATGCAGACCCAAACCAAGGGTGTCTGAGTGTTTTCTTAAAAGACGACCACAAAGAAAACACTTGTAATCTTTTCAATTGAAATTCAAAACCAATGTGTGTATCGTTCCTTAATGTCAGCAAAGCTTTTCTTTAAAACTTATAAATTCTCTGCGTACTATCACAGTACTGATGCTTCATGAAAGCAGAAGAGGCAATAACCCCTTGAAATGTTCCAAAAAGCAACTTAAAAAATGTTCTCACAGAGGTGACCTTTACCAAGACGAAAATGCCTTGGTGCCCTTTACCAAGACGAAAATGCCTCGGTGCCCTTTACTCAAGAAAAATCACCTCGGTGCCTCTTTCATTCCCAAAAGTGAAGCATCAGGCCTGCTATCATTGTTTTGTTTTGGACTATCTGTTCCTTTTGTATTGCATGCTGTACACGGTTTTGTGCTTTTGTGAATGTCTCAGGACCCCGAAGCCAGCTATGACGTCAACGGTGGAGACGATGACCCCCAGCCAAGATACGACTACTCCAATGAAAACAGGTGTTGTGAATGATCCCCTAAAATGGCGTCCTCACACCCCCTCCCTTGTGCCTGACTTGACTCTGAGTTGTGTATTTCTTGGCCGTTAGGAATTTCGTACTCCTCAAACACCCTAAAAAAAACCAAAAGTTATACAAGAGTTGGTATCAAAACCTAGTGGTACTGGCTATACAGACTTGCTTGCTGTTAAATTTGAGTTCTAACGGCTTTGGCAATGGCAGCCAACAGCCATAGCCCTATCCCAAGTCGTTTGATTTGGATGCAGTCTTAATAGTGTCTACATGGCACCCTAGAATTGTCCACTCTCGTCACTAAATTCAGCGTACAGAGCAAGCTTTAAAGATAAAGTTATTCACAGATAATGCCTGCTCTCCAAAAGCACAGTGTTTGGCATCTGTTTCATCGCACATACCCAGCTGAAAGATGTTGATCCCTGTGTGACCAAATGTCGCGTTCCTTCGCGAAGAGTCAAATCAGCCCCAAAACAGCTGCAGCGAACGGAGTCAAGCCAGGTTAAGATGGGAGAGGGTTTGGGGGTCTTGCATGAACTGACAGTGCTATGTGCTTAAACTAAACACGCCTGCATTTGCATGTCATGCTGTCTTGCACAGCCTGTTTGCTTTCATCACGAAGCAGGTCATTTCTTTGGTGTTTGTACAGTCGTATTTACAGAGAGAATGCAATTACAGACAAACAAATTGTAGTGGGCTTAGAATTTCTTGGAGGCAATGGTTGCCATTGCCCGTAGTCTTTCTCCCTTGCTGCCCCACTAAATTGTTCTAGACTTTTCGATTTGTCAAACTGAAGTTTCCTTTTAAAAAAAAAAATGGTACAAGATAAGTAAAAGCTAGTATGAAATCTAAAGTGTCACGCTTACTAGAACACAACTGTGTACACCCATGAATTCTTGCACGCATACTCTGCAACAATTAAGCTGTATATCTATCGAGTCGTATGTTGCAAAATAAGACATCTCAAATAAATATTGCAAAGTTCCCAATTAATTTTGCCGTCTCTCTCATGATCTCATGACTAACAGTACACCAACAAAATGATCTGCTTCACAATTTCTCAACATTAACTGTTTTTGTATCAAGCTGCTAACTCTTCCTTTCATGTTTTTCTTTCTAACAATTGTCACTCTTGTTCAAAGAACCTAGGTTAACGTAGGTGGAACCATTTCCCCCGTTCTGCACGCACTTACAACATCGTTGGTAGTGGAACTGGTTCAATGTACTTTCAGTTGTGTGGTTTTGTAGTTTCAATTACTTTCAATCAGGAAAGGTTTTTGTCTTTTTAAAGGCAGCTGTGGTTCTCGCATTGAAACTATTACTTCAAGTTTCTTTTTCATGTTGAAGAGAAAAATTTGAAGTTGGTAAATTGTTTGACAAAGTGATAGCATGGCTCAATACTAAATCTTCCATCATGCCCATCTTTGTTCATTTTTCTTTTAAAAAAACAAAAAAACACATTGATAATGGTTTTGCCAACAAGATGCAGATTTATTTGCAAAAAGCAGATGTACTGTGTAAACAGTTCATAAATACTTGCATCAAAACTAGCCTTAGACATGTGAAAATGTCAATATAGTCACATACTGCAATGAAGAAAACAAAATTCATGTACTGTTTTGTTTTGAAAACAGATTTAAGTACATTGAAACCAAAAAAAATCCTTAAAAAAAAAAAAAAAAAAAAAAGATTTTCTGGCTGGTTGGAGGATTTGTAACTTGAGCATGCTATCTTCTAAAATGAGATTTTCAGGTGTCACAGATAATAATCACATCCTTCTAATCCAGTCACCCATTCATTCATCTGTTTCTTCTCACTCATTCATTCCTAACCATCGCTAACCCTAAACACTAAACACAAAGGACGCACCAGGGAGTTTTGATTTGAACGATAACGATGCGGACCCTCAACCTCGGTATTCACCCGGAAACATCAACAGGTTGGAACTTTTCAGTCTTTATTTTCCCTCCTACATGTAGGTGCAAGGCTCTCAATGTTCTTTAATGTGTTGTCATGTTCGGGAGCTGGGTAAATGTATTCCCGTACTTCTTGCTTTATTTATAACTTCTCTAACTTGGATGTTCAATGTTTTAGAATTGCCATCTTGTCTCACTTTCCTGAAACTTTTTGATGCAGTCAATTCTAAGATACAAGTTGATCTACATACGTTCACAGTTTCAGTCATTTAATGCATGCATCAAGTGAAAAGTTCAGGCTTTATATTTCATAGAGGAAACAGAAATATCGCCTCAATGCCCCTGATCGTTGCCTTGCTGCCCCTCGAAGTGTTCCAAAAGAAATACTTGATGCAGGGCTCAAGTGTGTGGCTAGATTTATGACCTGTTAAGGGAGGGGGAAGCCATACTGCATAAACTTAGGGAATGGACCTTCCATCAGAAAATCTTGATTTTTAAGTACATGTGTATGGGAAGGAGACACATGGCCAAGGCCTGGTCCCAATTTCACAGAGCTGCTTAAGCAGTAAATATTGCTAAATTTTCTTCTAAGCAAAAATGAGCAGAATACCAGTCAAAAATTGTACAAGTGACATTGTATTTTGGCTGGTAACCTTATTCTAGTAAGCACAATTTTGTTGCGCTTAGCTACTTTTTGTGCTTAAGCAGCGCTATGAAATTGGGCCCTGGGCTATGTTGAGCATTGTTGAATTTGGGCCTTGCAATTGGCAATTTTCTCTTCTTGTTTTCAAAGTAAACAAAGACCTTTAGTCACCTTCGGAAAGAAATTGATCAAGTGAAAAAACAGCGCAACGAACGTTTCTGTAAAATACACAATTAGTAATTGGAAGCTTCTTTGCCAATCAACGAGGTCCTTGGCATTTTAATATCGGGTATGTAATTGAAAAATCCTTTACAGCCAAATTGCATGCGCATATGTTCACATTATAAAATACAGTTTCGTATCTTAGCGTGTCCAAAATGGTTTTTCCAACATTGCAAGAAGATTATGTCACCATCGAAATGTCCTATGGACAGGAAACAGTTGTTTTGTTGGAGGCGGTATATTTTGTTGGAGGCGTGAAAAATGAAATCATGTTCACGTAGGTACCTTTCCCAGAATCACGAGATCAGAATTTACAGAAGGCAAGGTTTCTGTTTACATTATGCTGTACTTTTGTATCGTTGTGGGATATTATCGTAACATGAAGGGACTTTTGTATCGTTGCGGGATATCGTGACATGAAGGGACTTTTTCTCACGTCAGTGGATGTTTGCCTCGTGTAGCAATTATGGAAATACCATGGTTTTACACTGTTTTGTAGATGTAATATTTTATATTACATAGGTAGTACAACAGAGATAGTCAAAATTTTGAAAAAAGGAGTACAGCGCCCCAGTAACTAAGGTTGCTCTGAGATGTAGCCAGGGATTTTATTTTGATATCCCTTATAGTTTTGTTTAAATTACTGTGTGGATAAAAATTGCACAACAGCTGCCTGGCTTTGTCATTTAGATTAACACATTTGTAATGGATATCATAGTTTACCCTATGTATCCATTTGTGTTTTTAACCATTCTTCTCCTTACTTTCCACATGTACTCTGAAAACAAATTGACAATTTTAAATGCCCCTAGGCTAGGCTAGCTCTTTGGGTCTAGTGGTAGGACATCTGGTTTAGAATGGCAACAGTTGTGTGTTTGAATTCCACCCGAGTAATACAATTTCCCAATTTGGGAAAGTTTGTTGAGACTTTAAAGCCATTGGACACTTTCGGTACAAATTTTTTTTTTTAAGTTCACAGATTGACAAATAACTTACAGGGTTTACAGAAGGTAATGGTGAAAGACTTTTCTTGAAATATTATTCCATGAAATGCTTTACTTTTTGAGAAAACATTAAAACAATATAAATTCTCGATATCGAGAATTACGGATTTATTTTTAACACATGTCATGACACGGCGAAACGTTCAGAAACAAGGGTGGGTTTTCCCGTTATTTTCACCCGACTCCGATGACCGATTGAGCCTAAATTTTCACAGGTTTGTTATTTTATATAGAAGTTGTAATACACAAAGTGTTGGCCTTGGACATTACTGTTTACCGAAAGTGTCCAATGGCTTTAAAAACATATCAGTGAATGGGTTAAACACATTTTATATTCTCTAGATATATGGCTTTTTTTTTTCAAAGTTGAGGCAAGCGTATGTTGAACACGTTCATTACACTAGAAAGGAAGTACGTGTACGTGTATGTAGTCTGAAACTCCAAGGTTTGTAACACTGTCAACTTGTATCAATTTCAATTCACTTTATTATCCCCGAAGGGACATTGATTTTGGCCTTTTATCATCTTTAAGTCTGTTTTTGTGATTATGAACTCCTGGTCTGGAATACCTCAACCATTCTGCAAACATCTCTACTCTCTCGGGGACCATGCACCCATGATCACTTAGCGAACCCTATGTGGTTGATCGTTCACACTACTCATCCTTTGCAATATCCTAATGCTATAACTGTCATCAATGTGACTGGATGTGTAGTGGTGAATATAAATTTCACCATTAAATAGCTTGCTTCACAGCTGCATTATCACATTTAAAGGTAGGGTCATAGATTGGTTTTTGTCAACGTAATGCTGACTTATAGGCAAAGTTATCAAGAAAAACACAATAAAAGTGTGAAAGTTTCAGCTGAACACAGTGTCTACTTGTTGAGAAAAGAAACATAAAATGTCACGTGTTTTTTTACAACCAGATCATCAAATCCATCTGTAGTGACTTTTGTGAAGGGTTGAGTAGGGTAGTAGCAGCATCTCTGACCGCAGCATTCTCAAATGGACACCAACCCTCAGAAGTCCAAGAAAAGATTCAGGCATAAATCCTTTCACGGATTCAAATTTTGTTTTCGGTGAAAAATTCATCAAAACCATAATTTTTTTCAGGGAGTCCTTTCTTAAATTAGTTTAAACTATCACCAGTTGCAGCGCTTCTCACCAAGTAATTTTTTATGGTCGTACATTTTTGGAGTAATTACCAATAGTGTCCAGTACCTTTAACAGACAACCAAAGCCAAGTGAAACAGACTTTTTGGCTGAGAACATTTTTCCAGGACATAGCGGTTTCCGGTTTCGGCAGCTGCCTGTTCAACTTTTGAGATCTCAATCGTCATGAATACACGGAAATGTTACTCAGTAGTGCATTCACACTATTCAGGAAGATGGATTATCCACCCCTGGGAAAAAGCTGTGCCATTACCTTAATAAGGGTCTTCAGTCTGGGTTCCTATTCTTCAAGGGTACTTTAAGGAAGTTTTGGGTTTTCCCCCTTTTCGAAAAATGAAAAAATATTGATCCAAAAAATTATGTATCTGTAATAGGATTTCCCACACAAGGTTTCTGCCTGGACGGATTTAAGAAATCTCCTGTTTGCAGATTGAGTTGATAAGTTGGGGAACTTGATTACTTGGTAGTCTAGTTCTTAGCAGATTGAAAAGTTGACGTGGGATATTGAGCCTTGTGGTCTAGTTGCAAAAATTTGTATGCTCTGGAAAAGTAGGTCGGGTCAATAACACTGTTTTGAGGGCGAAATTTACACATACTTTGTTAAATCTTTGAAGAACAACATCAGCAATGACAATTTTCTAGGTAACTGTGTTTTTCCAGTGAATTATTAGAAAAAGGTCCACAAGTTTCTGGTCCTCACACTGTGCCTGCCACATGACCTCTACTGTTCAAGTTGGTTGTGGTTTTAAGGTAGCAAGGTCGTATTTATTAATGTTTTCTGGCATTTGATGGCATAAGATTTTGTGAGGCTTGTGAATGTTGGAAATTAACCTCCCTGAGGTAAATTATAGAGGCCATTCTGTTTTGTGAATCATTGGTTTTGTACAAGATTAGGTTCTGAAAAAAAACAAAAACAAGTTTGATTCTTTCTTCTTGTCAGGGCAGGGCAGTTTTTTTCTTCACAATCGTTTTATGTTTGGAAAACCATTTTGTGTTAGGAAAACTGTTAGACTGTAGAACTTGTTTGGTTGGGGTTAATAGCCAAGGGCTACAATTACTTGACTGTGGCCAATGATCCAGTGGTTAGTTCCAACCCTGTCCACTATGTACAGGTTTTCTCTTGCTTCTATTCTGTGTCTTGCTAATCGTTGCCCTGATGGAGGGATTAATGAAATAGAACAGGCAGGTGGTTTCTCAGGATTTGTCCTTATTTCAAGCTTTTTCTCAAAGCCTGTCTGAGCCTTTACCATTTCTGGAAAGAAGTAAAACAGTCACCAAAGGGCGAAAGAAATAGACACAATTGTGTCCAAACATTTTGGAATTGTATTTCTGAATTGTAACATTTGGGAGGTTCCGGGTCTAAAAAGGAGAAGCCAGACACGGAAGCCGTGTTCCGGAATTCCGACATTCATCAAATGTCATTTATAAAAGTAATGTATTGTTCTTGATCCCCAGATGTTAAGACGTCAAGAGGGAATTCCCCCGGATTTGGTTTAGCGGTTTTTACAAGTTCATTAAGGTGACACTCAAGGACAAATTTGGAAGTGACTAGACATTTTTAAGGCTGACTTTTTCTGTCAGTTTTCTTTACTGCTGTGCTAGAATTTTTTTGTCTAGTTCTGTTATGTGTGTAAACAGATCCCGTGTTGACACGAACAACCCAAATTTCGGAATGCCGCAATCCTTAATAAAATTGTTTGGCTGTTACCCATTAGTGCTTATAAACGTGTCCCATAGAAAAACACTCAAATGGACGTTGCGCATCCATCCCAAATATTTATACACTTGGAGACTTCTTAGTTAGTATTGGCTTAGACCTGAAACCGAACATCTTTTACGTCTTAGGATGATTTCCTAGAGTTAGCATTATAAGGCAATCTTATGCCGTACACTGAGGAAGGGTGTTCATGCAGCCCCAAATAAAGCCTTCCTAAATATAAACAATCTGACCTGAAAACCTAAATTCTCCCCTTAAAAGGTCAATGTTTGAACATAAGATGCCTTGTAAAATATCAAGACACAATTTTTAGGGGGATCTCAGTGAATGATTTCTTTTGTATAAGATTGTAAAATTACTCTGACAAGAAAATAAATCTATGTGCTTATCAAAGCTTACATTAAACCTTATTTGGAAAAACAAATGTGCTTATCAAAGCTTACATTAAAGGGAAGGTACACGATTGGTAATTACTCAAAACAAATATTAACTTAAAAACTGACTTGGTAACGAGCATTGGAGAGCTGTTGGTAGTATAAAACATTGTGGGAAATAACTCTCTCTGAAGTAACGTAGTTTTTGAGAAGGAGGTAATTTCTCACTAAAATAATAAAAGACTTCTAGCTAGAAGCCTTTTATTCCTATCTGAAAGCACACAAATTCATCCAACAAGGGTGTGTTTTCTTTCATCATTTCTCGCAACCTCTCCATATTACTCGTTACCAAGTAAGGTTTTAAGCTAATAACTATTTTGAGTTACCAATAGTGTCCACTGCCTTTAAGCCATAACAAAATACAATTGAAGTTAATGCGTTGTTTTTTCCCTTAAAAGAAGATAAACAACCCCTAGTCCCTTTTTCATGAGTGTTACTGACGACATTCTCTTCTTTTCATGGTAGCGATACAAATTTACCAGAAGTTGTATCATTTTTTTTTTTTTTTTATGCTTATACCGTAACAAAGTACACTTGAAGTTTTCCCCCTTAAAGAAGATAAACAATCCCTAGTCCCCTTTTATTCCTGAGTGTTACTGACGGCATTCTCTAAAAACCTTGCAGGTTCTTTTCACAGTAGCGCTACAAATTTACCAGTAAGTTGTGTCAAGTTTTTTTTGAGAAGTCAAGTCCCACTGACTGCCAAATTTCTTCCACTATCTGCACATGAGTTGCTTCTAGCACAATGTACGAGATTACACCAAATGGAGAAAAGGAATTATTTTCTCTCCTTCTAAACGGAAAGTTCTCCTGTCCCTTTTGGCTACACATTACATTTACAAAAACAACATCTGAGATAGGATTTCATCCCAAACCTAAGGGACTTAATTTCTTTCGGAAATCTATACCATTTCATGGCCTCCTAGTTGAAGTCGTTTCAAAACCTGGATTGATCAGCCTTCTTCGTTCACGGTAGTTTGCAAATGCCCCCCCCCCCCCCCACATAATCTTTTGAGTTAATGGTTAGGGACTTGAGTCAGAGTTGTACAGTAAAATTTAAAGAGTATTGGCAAACCAGTGAAGTTTAATCTGACAGTTAAATGGAGTTGGCAACTGTGCACTAGTCAAACTGCACTGACCGTAGTGTCCTTCTCAAACAGTATTGTCTGAAAAATAAATGTGTTTTCATTTGCCATTGTTTTTGTTTGGGCTGGGACTTGCCAGACGAGGAAGGTCGTATCATGGTTTAAATATATCATGTATGTTCTCCTTCAAAATCAAGTTTTAAAAGTAAGACAGTCTCCTGACGAAGACTAGAGCAAGCTAGTCGAAACATTGAGACCAATTCAGAACTGACTCCGCGGTAGTACAGTTGAATTACGATCCTATAAGCTAAAGTAGTAGTCTAGTCTATTTTCTATACCATCCGCCTTGGTAATAGTTAAAAGCAGGACAGTTCTTTTCAGAACTATGAAGTCTCCTGAACCTCCGATTATCTACTCCGCGGCAGTAGAATAAAGCAAGACGGTTCTCTAAGAACAAACTCTACGTGGCAAGTAGATACACACATGGTGTTACCGCAAACCAAATATACAAAAGTAATATAGTTTTGCACAAATGCGCTCTTCCGAAAATCCATCATCCTTGCACCACCCCTTTAAGAGGAACGTGATCGATCATTCGGAGGATCTTGAATTATTCGTCTTGTGCTCTGATAAACCTCATTATACCGATGCACCGTGACTCTAGGGCTTTTCAATTCTGATGATGAAATCCACTGACAATTCGGAGCGTTTGGGTGCATGTTGTGATCGATTACCTAGCAAGAAGATCTGTAATCCACCATTGCATGAAATCTATACCGATCTAGAAGTTTTTCCCCTCCTAGACTCTTTCTGTACTCTGATCAACTTCACTGTGTGGGACAGCTTGTTAGTATTGATTCTCAGGTCCTGTCTGGTCTAAAATCGACATCGACATTCGGCAGTAACTTTTGGAATCGGAATTTCAGATGAAGCGTATGCAAACGACAAGCCAATTGTTGATCTTCTTGCAAGAAGTGCAAGTCTGTAAAACACTTGCTTCTCAAACTCAAGTTATACATAACTCGTACATGTGTATAGTCCATTTTCTTTCGGGGTGACTTACGTACAAGCATTTATAACTTTCAGATGAGATGACCATGTATGCAGCAGTGAGCGACTTTGATGGTTTAGCTGGAAAAACTGACTTTTCAGTCTTCCCCAGAAACCTGTGAAGTAGAAAGTTTGTAAAAAAAGTCAACTTCTGAAATACTTGATTCTTAACTACCCAACTTTTTAATACTCAATCACTCTTTCAACTACTCAACACTCAACCAATCAATACTCGACCTGCTCAGTCATTAAATTTGAACTATGCATCATTAACTACTTAATTTTCAATTTTGGCTTTAGACTGTACATGTATAATCTCAAATAAAACTTCATTTGCAGCTTTCTTGTGGTTAACTTCCCACGTTTCCTCTACCCTCTATTGTGAGTTGGTCTGGCTTTGTCTCACCAGTAACCACCAGGAAGGAAATCAGTTCTGGAATTGTCTGGCTCAATTGATTTTCCATCTTTAAGAAAACGCAAACCTTTGTTATTTTTATTACCGCGTAGCATCGTGGCTCTTTCCTCACTACAAGGTGTTAAGCCAGGATTTTGTAAAAGGGTGTCCAAATTTGCTGGAAAATTAAAAACTGATTGTCCAAATTGTTACATTTACATATTAATGGCAAAAACAAAAAATGATAAAACAGGGTGTTCAAAAGACACCCTTCTGGCTAACACTATGTTCCTCAACCATATGGATGGGCAATTCATACTTCAGCATGCTGCCATAAAAAAAAGCAATAGGCTAGTCCTGATACTTCATGAAGGCTATTGCCTCAATGCCCCCTAGTCATTGCCTGTGTGCCCTTGAAATGCTCCAGTAGAAATGTACAATTTCCTCATAGTGTGCCCTTAAGGAGAAAATGCCTTGGTGCCCCTGTCTTTTCAAAAACAAAGCATACATGGCGGTTTAGGCATTTTGGTTACAAAAAACAAACAAAAACGCAGCAGCACGCAGACATGAATTACCAGGAAGACAGTAACCTTCCTGAATTCTAACACAGGACCCTTAAAGCCATTATACACTTTCGGTACAGAAAGTTCACAGATTTACAAATAACTTACAGGGTTTACAGAAGGTAATGGTGAAAGACTTCTCTTGAAATATTAGTCCATGAAATGCTTTACTGTTTGAGAAAACAATAAAATCAATTCTCGATAGCGAGAATTACGGATTTATTTTTAACACATGTCATGACACGGCGAAACGTGCGGAAACAAGGGTGGGTTTTCCCATTATTTTCTCCCGACTCCGATGACCGATTGAACCTAAATTTTCACAGGTTTGTTATTTTAAATAAGTTGTGATACACGAAGTGTGGGCCTTGGATAATACTGTTTTCCGAAAGTGTCCAATGGCTTTAACTTCATGTGGTCTCATGTTACAAGCCATCACCTGAATCCAACCACAACATCATGCAAACTGCTACCCAGCTGTTACTCTATACCCTTGGCTCCCACCACTCAACAGAGCCATGGCTTCTAAGATATGGTAAAAGTCAAGACTTTAATGATCCAATCCTTAAAGGAACACTACCCCAAAATAAAAATTTTAAAAAATCAGAATTGGTTTTTGCTAACAAAACATGTGCTGGCAGTGTAAGTACTTTATGTAATCCACCATATACATAAACTGACAAACCTGTAGAAGTTTGAGATCGATCTGCCAGTCTGGGTCTCGAGAAAATAGTGAAAAACCAATTACACATTTTTGCATGACTTTAAAAAAAAGAATAAAATTCTCACTGAGTACCGGAAATTATTTCTCATCAAATATGAAATTTCATACAGAAATATTTCAAGGGATGTTTCTTACTACATGTACATGTATCATCATCATTAGACAGCAAAAGTTTTATGTAAATCTATGATCTTAGACAAGTTTTTTCTTACCAATTCAGTAATGTTTCTTTAAATTTAAAAGTCTCTTTGGATTGTGTTGCTGACAACGTTTTCTAATTTTCCCACTCTAAAGAGCGTTGAATTATTCATGGTTTTCGTCGCGCTTATAAGGGTGGAAAAAATACACTTTTCCGTTAATCAGCCAGTTTGCCTTGTTAATTTTTAATAGTAACGTCTATTAAAAATGAATTGCTCAGTCACGAGAGAGCGCATTTACAACAGAGTTGCTATGCTACATTGTTTTAGGCAACTAGTGATAGTTGATTGTAGCACACATCTTGAAGTGGCCTTCAGTCCTCATATGTCTGGCGACTTGCATAAAAAAAATAAAAAAAAAAAATAAAAAATGAACACCCATACCCAATTTGAAGGGTTTCTCGTCTTGGTATCAGGGGGCGGACTACCCATCGTAAGATGAATCGTAGTGCTTTGTGAAATCCAGCCCTAGCTTAGCTCGACTGGAGATGTCCACTTGCATGGACAAGTCAGTTAGAATGCAAACTTGCTGAAGTTTAATTAAATATTACACATATTGTTCATACATTTTTTCAATCAATTTAATTAGAACCATGTTGAAAACCAAAGTTATCCATCCTTTAAAAAAAAATGTTGTCTTACTGAAAATTATTCATATCGTTTGTGTCCAGGTCTGGTACTTTACGGAGGCAACAAACGCGATTGCCTCCATGCCCCCTGGTCGTAGCCTTGGTGCCCTTGAAATGCTCCAGAAGAAATTTACAATTTCCTCATATGGTGCCCTTTACCAAGGAGCAAATGCCTTGGTGCCCTTTTCCTTTCAAAAAAGAAGCTTACATATGCCTGTATGTCTGTAGATTTATAAAATCAGATCCAGCCCACATTGCATTTAATTGCAGCATGAAACATCTTCATCTTCAGTAAAAATGCCTGTGATTTTTTTCACAGGACTCGGGAAAGTACTGAGTATACAGTGCTACACACATAAGTGTATATTCTTAATTATATTCTTAATCCCCGATGCAAATTTAACGTCTATTAAATCTTCATTTAGACTCCCTAGGGGTGAATGAATGAGATCTCTATCTCAGGCGTCCTACTGTCACCCACGCTTTTATTTCCTCCCGGTCTGAAACACAAAAAGCTATCATCATACCTTTGTCCCGACTCTCCTTATCTCCACACTTCAAACAAAAACCAAAAATAATGAAATAAAAATTAATTAAATTTCTCGTCCGGTTGTTGTGGAATCCTGGAATGTTTACCGCCACAATACGGTCTGGCCTCGTGTTGTAATTAGAAGAAAAATATCTAATTAAGTACGGTTAATTAAGTGTTTTGAGTTGCGGATAAATCTTGCGAATGATTGCTGGTTTGTTTTGATGAGGGGGTGTGTGTGTTGATGAGAAACGATGCACACTCTGTTTTCATAATGTGAATTGATGGAGCATTTCCTTGGTACTTGAAATAATTACACCTTCTTCTGTATATATAACACATTATTATAATATCAAATGAAAGCCGACACACTGTGGACGGTGTTTTGTTTCCGATAAGAATTCTCAAGTGTGCTGCAGCTTCGGCAATTAACCAAGCTTAATGACCAAAATGCCAGCATGCAATATTTATTAAGTTTTAATTTGAACTACCTAAGGATAATTTTTCAGTCTCTATCAGATGTTTTATTTTTCTCGATCTATTCTGTTTTTATTCAATACTTATGCTGAGTGGGGAATTTTATTTCCATATGAACCCTTGTACTTGTAGAAGCCTGTTATCATAACTTGTCACCGGCCAATGTGTGTTTGAATGGACTCCTTAATTTCCCTTGACATGGCAGGCAAGAGATTGAAGATAAATCGAGGATAAGAAATGTCAGACTTTTTTATCTGACTTCAGAGCTTTTTTATGTCTGTCGGGCAAAAAAAAGACTGCTTTTATTTTCTTGAGATGTAAAGAAATCATGCTCTTTGATCTCAATTCTGGCTTTGAGGATATTGCTCCCACAGGCTACGTACTTAGAATCTAGACTTCCAGAGGTTACCAAAAGGTGGAAATGCAATAATTTTTTAACAGGCCTACTCAAATTTGGATGCTGGCTTGAGAGCTTTTTCTGTCAGCAATGACAGGCAATCATTTGATTTGCTTTTTTTTTTTAAAACATGAAGGCTATTTAGAGGTAATAGTGTTGTTGAGGTTTGCCTTCCTGTGTCGTTTTCGGTTGATGATGTGTTTTATTACTCTTATTGAGCACCAGACTCCAGCTCGAGTGTAGGTGCGAATCCTTATCTTGGCAGTTGTGTCCTTGAGCAAGATTTTACCAAAATTGCTTTGCTCTTCATATCGATTGGTACATTAAGCCATACATGTAGGTTCAATATGAAAACCAGATTGCCAAAATTTTTGGTGAGTAGTTATGGAATAGTCAACTTGTTTCAAACTAGATGGTTTTGAGCATAAGTACACATACCCAAGTGTCAATCTTATAAAAATCATACAAATACCAGACTACTGAAATTTCGACTTGGATTTGGTGAATGAAAAATCAATACTTAAACCAGAGTGCTGAAAGTTTGACTCATTTTGGTGAGTTACCATTGAATCGGAAGTATATTTCAAACTAGATGGTTCGTACATGTAGGCCCTACTAGTATCAATGTCATACCAACATTCCTTTATGGTTGAGAGATGTGTGGAACCCAATTACCTGAGCCCCCAGGTACTACACTGCCTCCAAACACTCCCTAGTGATGGGTGGTCCAAGGCTCTTCTCTACCCCAATCTGTACTTCTCTACCCCAATCTGTACTTCTCTACCCCAATCTGTACTTTACCTACCCCTCCACCCTAGAGTGACCTAGCTTCAAATCCAATTCACGCAGGGGCACGCTGGGCTAGATTTACTGGGCTTGTCTTGTTTTTCAATGGCTGTTCCCAGGTAGCGCAAGTGTTGAGCCCCATTTCTGAATTGTTATGTTTCTTAGAACTGCTTTTCTTGAAACATTGCTTCTTAGTTGTGTCAAAGCTGAAGTAAGGAACAACCATGAAGTTTTGTTAACAAGCTTGTGGTATTTTTAGGCTAATACAAAATTTAAATAATAATAATAATAATAATAATAAGACTTGTAATGCGCACATATCCACCCTGCTGGGTGTTCAAGGCGCAGTAAAACCAAAAACAAAACAAAAACAAAACACAACACAAAGAAAAACAGACACAACAAAATTAGTCATTGAAAACCTGTGACATAAGATAAGTTTTGAGAAGAGACTTGAATTTTGCAGTACAAAGACAAGATCAAAGATTAAGTGGTAGAGAGTTCCAGATGCGTGGCGCGGCTGAAGAAAAAGACCTGTCACCCCATGAGTGTCGAGACTTGGGTTCAATGAGGAGAAGCAAAATTTAGGTTAACTTAAAGTAAGTTCCATAGATGTTGTGACTCTACAAATCAGAACAGATAAAGCCTCACTCTTTAATTTGCCAGGCAAAAAAAAGAACAAAAAGTGGAGGGTTGGGGTTGGGGAAATTGTAAATTTATATAAATATCAGTTATGTGCTTGTGCAGCCATGTTTTTTATTTTTTCAAAATAGTTTTGGTTTGAGCCAAGAAAAGTTGAGTAGAGCTTGAACCTCAGACTTCAAGATTAACTTGCTGTGTCCACTAACTGAGCAGTGAGCTATCTAGCCATAATGTTTGCGGTCTCCCTATTTTGTTAATGTTTTGTTCAGTGGTGCAAGTCTGATTTATATTTCTCCATTAAAATCCTTCTAAACAAACCAAGGATGAGTTTTAAAAAAATTCTTACTCCCTTGTAGTTTAGTGAAAAACTGTTTTACATTTTATGTTATTGAAGGCAAGGAACATGACATAGATAGTTGCAGCCTGATGAAGTGTCACATGCACACAGTCGGTAAGCCAGAAATAGACGATAATTACACACTCAATGAGTAGAGCGCGCGGATGACTGCGTCTCCCACACTTCAATATTACACCGCTGTCCGTGTCCTGAATGTGGCAACATTCTCTGTTGTACTGAGAATGTTGTTTCTGCTTTGCCTGATCACATTTGTTGAAATCAATCAAATGTGGCTTTGATTTTTATTTCATACGAACCCTTCCGGGAAGCTGTAGATATGCTAATTCTAATGCTGCATAAATTTACACATATGTAAGGAAGAGTGCCCTGTTGAAAATTCTTTGATATTTAGACAAATGTTGGAGGCATGTTAGTGACCTTTGCCCAAATTGAATGTTGCAACGCTCCCTGATGTATTAAGATTTGTATTGACTGATCACCTTTATTGAAATCCATCCAATGTGGCTTTGATTTCTTTCATCTAAACCCTACCCCGGAAGCTGTGGGTATGCTAATTCTAATGCTGCAAAAATGTACACATGAAGGAAGACAATGTGGTTTTGAAACCTCTTTGCTATTATACAAATATTGGAGGCATGTTAGTGACCGCTGCCCAAATTGAATGTTGCAATGCTTCCTGATGTATTAAGGTTTGTATTGACTGATCATATTTATTGAAATCAATCCAATGTGGCTTTGACTTTATTCCATACACTGTTCCTATATTCCAAATATATGCTAATTCTAACGCTGCATAAATTTACACAAGTAATTTACACCAATGTGGTATTGAAACCTCTGTGATGTTATACAAACATTGAATGCATGTTGTGAGTGCATTATGGAAGAATGTAATGACGAGGTGAAATCTGGGTTATACCAAAGGAAAAAGCCAAAAACTGTCTTTTTAAACTAAGACTAAATCTTGAGCAGCTTCTGTCTGTAGTCCGACTGCTCTCGAAGTTCCCTCAACTCGCCAGCGTTTTCAAATATTACATCGTTTTGACAGGAAGTGCGCGCTTGAGGTGGGAGGGTCATTCTTGGCGAGATCTCCTTGCCTTTAACTTCTAGGCATTTATACTGGTGCCTGGATACAGTCTTTTATATTTTCCTTTTTTACACGATTAACTCAAACAAGAAATTTGAGTTCCCCTATGCCTGTGGGGAGCTAGAAACGGAATTACTCTTTGAATAACTGGCAGACTTTTATTTGATGGTCAGTCTAAGAAGTAATTTGCATATTCAATATGCATACACCCTGACAGTGTGCTGTTGTCTGTCTTGTTTGGGCCTAAGTACACATTTTGTGACGGTAAATTGAGAGTTTAAACATGGCTTTGTTTAGCTTCTCTGTAGTAACAGTTTTGATCACAGAGATATTGAAATTTTCTGTCAATGATTATAAATATTGTGCCCATATGTACATATAGGAGTATGTTTCTTGTACACTAAATCATCCATAGTAGCAGAGTGTTTTTTTGTAGTCGTCAGATAGTGACGGTATTGTGCCTTTGATGATACAAGATTGACACACAGTCAAAGTATGTCACGTATCGTGTATAGCCAAATGTTGTTTCTCGTTACACAAAAAACAATATTTGGCTAGAATATTTGATTAATTACACGTCCAACAGCACAATTTAGTGCCAATAACAGGACAAATAGGAAATGAGAAAAAAATTCTCAATTGTATTTTGTAGAGGTGAGAGGAAAAATCTCCACATGGGGAAAACCCAAACGCAACCAGGAAGGGACTGGGAACCCAATCCACATGCACGTCTCTGGTCTGAGGTGGGATTCGAAGCAGTGTCCACAGAGGTGAAAGGCAGGAAATACACCACTGATCCCAATGTGCTATAATTTGAAACTGGTAAAAAAAAAAAATTCACCACAGTACAGTGTATGTGACCTACATACATATATTTTATATTATTTGTAAAACAAATTGAAATCTTGCAGCTGCCTGCAGCTGCTATAGTGGTGTACAAAAGGGAAATATTTCATGATACAGGCATGGAATGTGGCACAATGACAGAGTTATCCTTGAGAAAGATATTTGGGTTATGAGGCCATCGCAGATTAGTCTTGTGAAAAAGTATAGGAAGTTTAACAAGCATTGGCAGCCATTTGGAATTCTTTTTTTTATTGAACCTCAATTTTGTCATTTTTAATTTGTCCGGTTATTGACACTAGATTGTTCTGTTTGATGTGTAATAAATGAAATGAATAAAAAAGGCGTTATTGTCAGCTTCTTTCTATGGTAAGAACCATACAAAAACAATATATTCACCCAATCATTCTGTAGATCTTAAGAGTAGTAATTCTACTTTAATTACTTCTTTAGAATTTTAAGTTTTTTTTTAAAGTTGTTCTTTTGTTCACCCCCCCTTTGTTTGTTTTCAACTAAGCTTACTAAACCTGCCTCAGATAACTAATATTAACACATTTTTGTTTGTTTTTCTAATTCTTTAGTTTAACCATGACTCTTAACTAGTGTTGTCAGAAGGTATTCCAAATTTTATGCGTCAAAACAATGTTCTCCTTTTAACAGTGGTCCGCTGGCTAAATGCTTTAGTAGAATACATTAGGACCAGTCAAAGTTCACTCCAAGTGGTCCAGCTGGCTAGTTCACTTTTTGTAAAGCATACTATTTAAAGAAGCTATGTCAGATTTTTGGCCGATTTGACCCAAGAATTTTGATTTAAAATTCAATAGGTATTTGGGTGGGGGTCGAGAAAGTTACAAGCTTTTGTTTGAGCCATTGCTCGTAAAAGTCCGCCAATTATTAGTAGCAGTGAAATAAAGTGCTCAAAATTTTTGTCGGGATCCCAACAATATATCACGTGACCAATTCTTATGTGTTTTATAAGAAACGTTTTAAATGTTTGTCATGGTTCCTGACCATTAAAAGTAAAAGTTAAACTTTTTTTCGTTAGAGCAGGTGATACTCTTTGAAATACCATTCACTCAAAAAAATCTATTATTTAATGTTTGGGGCCAAAAATCTGACATAGCATCTTTAATATGAAATATGGTCTTGTGAAAAGGATGGCAGACTCTTGAAGTGACAACCTAAGTGGACCTGATGGCTAATCACTGAAAAAATTAAGGGCAACTCTGCAAAAATATAAGTAAAATTGATATTGAAATAAGCTCATACTTTTATTTAAAATAATAAAAGGCAAATAACCAAGCTGTTCAAATAAGCATCGTATTTTCTTTAAAGCTGTTTTGAAAAGATAATTTGGAGTTATTACCAGAATGACAATGAATTGTGGCTTGTTTACGCGGGTAGTAATTTGTGTCTAACTGTTCCCTGTGGGTGTCTTAATTTGCAGGCATGGTACCCGGTGTGCTGGGGAGGTGGCAGCCCTTGCCAATAACAGTATATGCAGCGTTGGGATTGCCTACAATGCCAGGATCGGAGGTAAGTTCAGTGTTCTTGTTTTTGTGTGGCACGTCCTGGCTGAGCCCATAGGACTCAAGTTCTGATGGCATTGGCAGGCAGGCCTGATTCTTTTCGGAGGCAATGAAGACAATTGCCTCCATGCCCCCTGGTTTTGCCTTGGTGCCCTTGAAATGCTCGACAGTAGAATTTTACAATTTCCTCATAGGGTGCCCTTTTTAGCCTATACATCAAATTGGTTTGAAAGACTGCAGATAGAAACGTGTGTACTCTTCCTGGAGACTGTAGTTTTTCAAAAAGTGGATTAAAGTTCATATTTGAAAGACATTTTTCAACTGGGTTGCTTGGAGGACCTGTAGGCATGGTCTAATTGCTCCATAACCCTCATGCTGTCTGCAAGACATTGAAGTGGATTCAAGGTCGTGGGGGTCAAGTTGAATCAAAACATTCCTGAGAAGTAGAAAAAAATGCTGGGCCTCCAGCTTTGCTACTTGTCTGGTAGCACATTAGTTGGGACAGCAAGTGCTGCTTGGGGAGCTCATACATGTAAATGGGTTTTGCAGAGTTCTTGTTGTGACAGTCCTTGACTCATGGGGTGGGTGGTTGGAACTTTGTTTAACACAGTCACACTGAAGTTCCCTGTATACACACTGACACGAATATTCTTAATTCTCAATTTATACAAAGGGGGCCAGACTATTTTTGGTTACCTTCCAGCCTCAGTTTGGTTTCCCTTGGTTTGAATGGAAGAAAATCCAAAATGGCTGCTTTATGATGAAATTCTACTTTTCTTCTCATGGGTTTTCACTCCCAGCTGTCCCACAAAACTTTTTTTTTTTTTTCCTCTGTAAATTTTGGTTCAAATTCTAATTTTTTTTTAGTTTGATGAAATAAACGTTTCTCAAGGGTTTTTCCCTGATTTCTGGATTTTCTAAAAAAATTGCCTTTGAGCATTAACATTTAGTCTGTTAAGCTTTAGTCTTGGTATACACTACAAGACGTTGTTATTCACTATCACTCAACTAACGTGATCATGATCACCCACTCCACTTCTCCTTTCGCGCCGCGCACATTACTATTGAAAGATAGCTGGCGCTGTTGGGAATTTTCCAGATCACCCAACCACAGCACTAATGCAGAAACGCCCTCTATTGGTGGAAAAGTCACAACGCGTGTAGTGTAGAGTGTATGGTATTACCGTAAAGGTTTTACCTTGCACCAAGACTTAGTAAACCTTCTGAATTGTAACATCTGGAATCTGAGTCTAGATAGGAGGCCAGCAGTCCATTTTCAGGAATGTTCACATACGTCATATTTCATCCTTGAACTATACGTCTGATGTGATGTAGTTGTGGAGATTGTGGTCTTTCAGAATGATGAGCTGAAATATTGTGGTCTACGCTTGGTCCTTGGTAGTGCTGATTTTCCTGCCAAAAACATACTTTCAGTTTCAAATCCTGTCATGCTGTAGAAAGTTTGTTTTTCTTCTAAAAAGTCGTATGGTTTACAAATTAGAAGGGGGCGAGTCTACATAGGAGACGGACTTCCCACCCAGCGGAATTCTAAACCATCAGTTCCGTTGAATTACACGTAACTTCCTTAATTTGTAAACTTTTTCTGTGAATCCATTTCCAATTCCATCACCTATTTATGGTCGGGTCAAGAATGAAAGTGTGACGTGTTTCTGTAACACCTTTGAAGTTAATTGCTTTAGCTGCTGTATGTACATTTTGGGAAAATACTCGCTTCATGCACAACATTGGAAAGATTGAAGTGAAAAATGTTGACAGATTTGCATGTAACTTTACATTGGTATAAAGAGAGTCACTGTGGAAAACTTTCCCTAAAATTATGTGTGCCATTTTTGAGAAATGAGTGAACATGTGATCAAGAATTAGTTTGGATCTCATGACTTAAAAAAAACCCAAAACTTATATTTGTCGTTATTTGGAAGTACTTTTCTTTCAAGTCTGAATTTGGTGCTCTCTACTTTTGAGGCATCATTTGTTTTGGTCACTAGAAGTATGTACATGTACTTCACAGAGGCAGCAGAGGCACTAGCCTCCATGCCCCCTGGTCATTACAGGGTTCCCCTTTGAATTTGGTCTTGTAGAAGTTCCCTCATTAATGAGGTCCCCTTCACTAAGAGAAAAACTGATGGCAATTTCATGGCTCTGCTTATCTTAAGCAAAACATCTACACTTACAGAAGCAGGGAATTCCGCGCTTACATGTCTGTCATGCGTATTTCACGTTTGCTTGTGTGCATGCACACTCGGCTACTTAACTAGGCATTCTTTCCCCTTACACCGCTAGCTCAGAAAATTGCCGCTTGCACATAACGTGGTGGATGGTGATCGTAAGCGCAGAATCCGGCAGTAAGGAGAGCCATGAAATTAGGCCCTGGTAGTCCCCTGAAAAAAAAAGATGAAAAAAAGAAGAAAAAAGATCCTAATAGTTGCCCCGAGACTCTCATTGTGAGAGTTGGTCACATACGCCATCATAGTGTAGATTCGTACAAGGGTTTCTACTCGTGATTTGCAATAATGATGAGTGACTGTTGTGGGATGCCATCATTGAGGTTTAGATGTTGTTAGATGAACTCGTAGTCACGGGCAGATTCATCAAGTTACTGGACTCCAATAACTGCTTCACATCTAAAGGAATCGTACAGTGTTATTGGGTTTGAGGAAAGTACATGCATTCATTCAAAGTGTAACTCTGTGGTTCCTTATAAATGTTTCAGTCGTTTTCAGGGAGTCAGGGGCCTATTTTCATGGCACTGCTTTTAAAAGCAGAAAATATTGCTTACAATGTTCAGCTAAGCAATAAAGAACAGCATACCAGCCACATACGATACATGTGACATGGTATTTTGATTGATAACTTTAATATACTTGTAAGCAAAATTGTTTTTTGCTAAGCAAATGTTTATACTGAACATGTCGAAGCTTGATGAAAATGTGACCTGGTGAAAGTCGTTGAGAAAATGAGTAGAAAACTGTAGTTCAAAACCCAACGGTAGAAAACGGTAAAAATATTTAGTTTAAACGCCACATGGTTGTTAATTCATTGATTGAGTCTCATTAGCTGTGAATACTGGCCATTGACAAATGAATGTCAATGGCGTGCTTTAAAAACAATTTGTCTTATATCCCAGTGCTGTATAACAAACTTTTCAATGGAAATGTTTTTCAAGATAATTTATAGCATTTAAAACTTTATAATAGCAAGTACATTGCAGGTTAGAAATCCTTGGTTTATCTTCCATCCATACTTTAAAAAATTCCTTCAATATAAGTCTGTCTTTGTTTGAACTACAGGGCAACGATTCCGTCATTTACTTTGTAAAAAAACAATTTCATGACAAAGTTACTTGTACTTCCCTTCCACAAGGTAAACAGAAATGAATGAATTACAAAACAAATTTGTGGAGGAAAATACCAATTATACAGTGAGACATGCCCCCCAGTCTTACCTTTTAACCTTTCAAATGTCTAATTTGCATTCATTATCCCGCAGAAAAATGGAATAAATATGTTTGGCTCATACAACACCGGCTTGTCGGTTTTCAAAATTCTTACAAAAGCTTGTCGGTTTAGTGACATTAAACCTTTTTTTTTCACTCACAAAATGGCCGGCCGACACATTTTTGAAGACAACCGGCTGGGGTGTTTTAAAAAAAAAAAACATTTTCATCTCAGATCGTTTAAAAAACAAACAACAGAGGCGACTTTTAAAATGGAAGCGGGTTGCTACAAATACACATGTTTTTTCCCCTGCCTTATCACCCCTCCTCCATTCCTGTAATTACAAACTTATACATGGCAAATGGACAAGGTTCATGGGTGTAGTATTGCCACACACCCTTTAAACCAGTCTAATAACGTGTTTTTATTGGGAGGGGTGTGATGACTATACAGGTTATTACATTTCAGATTTATCTTCTGGCATAAACGGTGTTGTGTTTTTCATCTCTCCTTTATATGCTGTGTATTTTTTCATTTGCCAAATTGATTTTAGGAAAGGAATTTAATGAAGCATGAAATGCTGCTCTATAATGAAAATTTTAATTCACATTTTTCTGGTTTGTTCTTGGAGTGTTTACTGTACATGAACCTGCAACGCTTGGGCAAATATTAATAAAACGTTTGAGCCGAAAGGTTTTTTATATAACATGCATTGACAGTGCTTGTTCAAGCTATGCCAAAGAGTGGTTATTTTTCCCCTTGGCCACAAATAATGCATTGGATGAGGGATTTCCATATGAATGGTTTTACCCCCTTAACAGACTAGGCCTGTTTGCTTAATACACATACCAAAATCCTTCAGAAGTAGTCATGTACATTAGAAAGTTAAAAGCTCAAAGGCCCAAATGATGTGTATTGGCCCAATACGCTAGCTGGTGCATGGGGGGAACACTGACAACGTTAAGCCAAATATGAATAAAAAACATGTTTAGCGTGCCAAACAAGGGATATTGACCCTATTCACCTGACGTCATCATTAGAATAATCTTGGATGCGCCGTTTTGGTGGTCAATGTCAATGTGCGTTTTTCAGTGAAGTGCGCATTTTAGGTGACGCGGCGTTTACATGTAGCCCTATTGCCCACCAAAAATGGTTAGCGTGGCACAGTCTCCGCGTGTGATGTGCGTGCAAGGGGTCAATAGGCCTATTTTAACGATCTCAGTAAAGAAAAATAATTTTGATACTTTCTATCTTATTATGACAAATAAAAAGCTTACATTTGATGTTTCAATGGTTGTTCATCGACTGAATGTAAAGTTTGAAAGTAAGAACTTAGTCCCAAGTTACAACAAATGCACATTGCATCCCAAATACTTTTGGAATTGTTGTCTTGATGACACCAATGTATGATATAAGTTAAGCCCCCAAGTCAAATTTTCAGCTGTTGGCTCGTCATCAAGGGGGAAACCATCAGCAAGAATTTGAATTGATGACAACAATTAGCGCGTCTGCCAAAGTAAAAAAAAAAAAAGGTACTGACATTTGCAGTAAAGATGCCTCATGTCTTTGAAGGATGCCAGTTCAGGACCTTATTGCTGCAATGTTCCTATAATATGGAAACTATATATCAGTTTTGGTCCTACAAGATTTTTGTGGTCAAGGCAGGTATGCTATGACATTTTTTATTCATGAGACGGTTGTTATAGCACCTTTTAAGGGTTTAGGCAAAATGCTCCCAACTATGCCAGAATCAACGGGGCGAAAACCCTTCTCTTAGCAATAAGTGTAACTGCGTTCTTTTACAATCGTTAACACACGGGACCTTTGATTTGAATGGTAGAAAGACTTTAGGCCGTGTCCGAAACGGCGACTTTGGCTACAGCTCTGGCTGGAGCTATGGCTAGATCGCACGCATCTGCCTATTCTTCAATAATTACAGAAGCGCTGATCTAGCCGTAGTTGTAGCCGAAGTCGTCGTTTCGGACACGACTTAAGATTGATGAGAGTTAAGTTAAAGGCAGGTTCATAGATTGGTAAATACTGCAAAAATTAATTATCATAAAAACTTAAGCCTATTTGAGAACATGTTTTGAGAAAAGGATTCCCCTTCAAAGGAATAAAGTTACATGGTTGGGGTAATTTTTTTCTCCGAAACATTTGCATGCATGAATTGCTTCTCAGATTTCCTAGGGTCGGTATCCGTTCCCGGATACTGCAGCCAGAGGTGCGGTTTGTACTCGCTGTCAACTCGCTAAACGAGGATGGATTTGGTGTCCTTGTGCAAAATACTGTGACAGTTTTTTGCAGTTTTCCCTCTGCAAGTAGATACTAGTCAGCTGAAACTTTCACATAGTGCATTTATTTTGGGATTTGATGCATTGCATGGTGAGGTATGGTTTGCGTTGTGTTTTTCTACTTGCCAGGTAGATTTTGTTCTTTAGAGAACTGTCCTGCTATATGTTCTACTATCGGGGAGTAGATTTCTCGATTTCTTGGAGACTTCTCAGGTCTGAAAAGAACTGTCCTGCTTTTTAACTACCACTTGGGCGGAAGGTAGCAAATCCACTGAGACTACTACTCTAGCTTACTGTAAAGTATTCTTTATAATTCGGCTTAAAAATCCGCATTAAAATGACAAACACCAATCTATTACCCCTACCTTTAAGCTAGAACATGGAGAGAGAGAAAGGGGGAGGTACACACATCAAGACTGCGTGTAGATTACATGAATCTATCACCATTTGCTGTAAGAACCTCTCGGGAATCAACCCTACAAATAGCCTACCTCCTAAGACACTTGGGGGGATTTAAATATTAAATACATGTCGAGAATTAGTTATTGCATACTTACTATGGTACCAACATTCCCTGCATGCAGTGGGTACTCGTGTATTTATTAATTTTTATTGGCCCATTTATCTGTCTATAAGTCGTAAAGAGTGCAGTAAAAAGCTGGGATCAAGTACATGTGCTTACTGTTAAAGCTAAACCTTTAGGATAATCAGAAATGGAAGAAAGATCTGAAGGTTCTAGAATATGCATTTATTGTCAGTAAACCATTTATAATACGAATTTGAGATTAATAGCCTACTTGTTTTGTTTCATTCTACTGTTAACTGTTTTGAGGAATCGGTAATTCATATTCCACTATAAAATGCCTGTTTTATTTTTTATTTTAATCTGGTTTTGTTTGATTACTGTTTTTTGTTTTTCTGCTTTACTTTACACTTTATTACGCATTGTGTAAAGAGTGAAAAAAATCTTACTTGAAATGGTTTAAAATAGTTGCAATATTGTTGCCTGAAATGCTACAGCTTTTGAGAAACTAGTAGTAAAACAATTAGTTTTCATCTCGCGGGACCAGAACGTCAACAGTGACACAAGTTTTTCTTATTTATTGCGGTCCTTATGACCAATTGAGTTTAATTTTCACAGGTGTATTGCATGTGTATACCGTCGTGGGTTAAAAAGTGTGGATACTGGTCTTTGAAACGTAACGATGCATGCTGTTGGTGTGCTTTTTAACGCAAAAACTGTTGTCTGAAAAATTATGAATCTCAATTCACTTTTCCATTTGAAAGGTCTTTTTTGGTAGCGGCTTTATTGTTTGACTCAGAACACCCAGGGTGTTCCTGACAAAACGTGATGCTGTATTATCCCTTTGAATAAACACTCATGTGGAAAAACATTAGTTCTGACAATGCTCGCTGGTTTCGCAATGTTAGGAAATGGGGGGGGGGGGGTCGGAAAAACAAACTCCCTCACACTCCTGACGATTCATATGTAATGACGGGTTTCAAAAGAAAAGGATCTTTAAATAATTTTAAACAAATATTAGGTGTCCTATTATTCTTTTAGGGGGGATATAGAAGGCACCCCCTGTGGGCCACCTGTTTATCAGTTAAGCTCTTAGAGCAGCGTTTACCTGTGCAATTACCCGGCTGGGGATAGCTGACTTTTTGAGACCCCAGTGTGCCCCTCTTTGATTCCTGATTATTGGATTTTAAAACGTTAAGAATTCTTTCCCGCTCTGACTGGAAAAGAAAACACAAAACGTCAAGCTGTTTAAAACATCACATCCTGCGGAATCAATTGGGTTGCATAATTGCCGGCGAGGTGTAAATTAGATTGCAATTAGGCGGAGGTTTCTAGAGTTAATTGAGTCATGGGGATTATGCTGAGAGGCCTCCTTGGTTTACCGCGCACCTTGCCTCTTATGGACAATGCTGAGTGCCAGCATGGCTTGATCAACAGCGGTACGGGTCATTATTTGGTGAAGTTTGTGGAACCACCATCAGGCCTGTGTTTTCATAATTTTTGAAAGGGGCTAGGCAACATGGCATCTTCTCTTTGGTAATAAAGCGCTATGAGAAATTGTTACTTTCTACTGGAGCATTTCTAGGGCACCAAGGCAATGCCAGGGGGGCATTGTCTTGAGTTGCCTTTGTAAAATATCAGGCCTGCACCATGTGTGTAGGTCTGTGGACTGTATTTAAAATTTGAGATATATGGTATTTATAATTATCTTTATAATAATGCATAGCGCTTTTCACACTCAAAAGGCATCTCAAAGCGCTTGTTATTTATGGTTTAAATTATAAGACCCATTTGACATGTATGTTACAATTTATTAGGGGAAAAAGTATTGAGTATACCGTGCTTACTTTACACCGTCGGTGTTAGGGTAAACCAAATATGATTGGTAATAAATGAAGAACATGATAGATCCCTAGCATGTGACGTCACAAGCTCAAAAATCACCCTCATACGGTACGGGTCAAAAAGCGCCCTCACTGGGGTCAAAGGAGGCAAATCATGAGACGATAGCTGTTCTTTGTGCATATAAAAAAACGTGCACGTGAGCTCAGCGTCCCTGTAGCGTTTTGTATTATGCAAGGTGTCTATCGCACATTGGAATTTTTATCAACTTGATACCATCACTCCTGTCATGAGATTTAGTTCTAAATTGTTGTTCAATAAATGTGTTTTGTTTGTGATCCTAGGGGTACGTATGCTGGATGGAGACGTAACAGACGCAGTAGAGGCTAGATCGTTAAGCCACAAGCCGCAGCATGTAGACATTTACAGTGCAAGCTGGGGACCTGATGATGATGGCAAGACGGTGGACGGCCCTGGAAAACTGGCTAAGAAGGCGTTCTGTGAAGGCGTTACAAAGGTATTTAATGTTGAGATAGATGGGATTTGGGTTGAAGAGACAAAATGTTGGTTATAAGTGAATATTCTGTGCTGGCAAAGAAAGCATTCTGTGTTGGGAAAGAAAGTATTCTGCGCTGGAAAAAATCTACTTTGCCAGCTGGGGACCTGATGATGATGGCAAGACTGTGGACGGCCCGGGTAAACTGGCTAAGAAGGCGTTCTGTGAAGGCGTTACAAAGGTATTAATGTTGAGATAAGGGGATTGGGGAATACAGAATGATGGTTATTAGAGAACGAAAGTGCAAAATATTCTGCGCTGGCAAAGATGGCATTCTATGCTGGCTAAGAAGGCATTCTGTATTGGAAAAGAAGGCATTCTGTATTGAAAAAGAAGGCATTCTGTATCGGAAAAGATGGCAAACGGAAATAATGGAACAGTTTCTTGCCGTTTGTAAACTTCAGCTGAAACTTTCACAGGTAATTTGTTATGTATCTTTATCAAAAAGTTTGCCTATAAATCAGTATTACATTGACAAAAAAACAAATCTATGACTACCTTTTTAATGCTCATTTTGTCCAGGCAGTCTTCAAACAATCAGGTCCCAAAATGTCAACATCTGACATCTGGTTGTTGGCTTTTTTTGTTTTTTCGAAAAACAAATCATACAATGGAGAAATTGAGCACAACAGGTGAACCTGAGTCTCCTAAGCCCCTCATCACTCCAATATACATACCCTCAAAATGAAAAGGGGCGAGAAAAAAACAAACAGAAGGGGGGAAAAAAAGCAACTTACTTTGGAATGAAATCTTGTGCAAATAGTATTTGCTGATGGGCATACGGTGGGTAGAATCCGATATTAATGCCTAAATCTGCGACCAGGATGCGGGGGGATTAGGGAGTTATTGGCACTTTGTAGTGTGCCCTCCTTGTTCGTTCCTGTTTGCTGCTCTTCAGTTTGAGTGCTGGATTTTGTGTTTATGGGTTGCTTGTCGCTGCGGGCTGCTGGGGTTTTTACTCTCACTGTCGATGAAATCAAATTCCCCTCCCCAAGAAAGAGATATAATATATTTTCAGGGTTTACCTTTTTTTCAGGGACTACTCAGTAGGATAAGTTAGCTTTTCATTTCAATGGTCCGCTGGCTTTTGCACATATGTCTGTTATTCATATTAAAGGTAGTGGACACTATTGGTTATTGTCAAAGACTAGCCTTCACAGTTGGTGTATCTCAACATAAGCATAAAATAACAAACCTGTGAAAATTTGAGCTCAATCGGTCATTGAACTTGCGAGATAATAATGAAAGAAAAAAACACCCTTGTCACACAAAGTTGTGTGCGTTTAGATGGTTGATTTCGAGACCTCACATGTCAAGTTCTAAATGTGAGGTCTCGAAATCAAATTCGTAGAAAATTACGTATTTCTCTAAAACTATGGCACTTCAGAGGGAGCCGTTTCTCACAATGTTTTATACCATCAACCTCTCCTCATTACTCGTCACCAAGTAAGGTTTTATGCCAATAATTATTTTGAGTAATTACCAATAGTGTCCACTGCCTTTAAAAAGGTATGGGCTTTAATACTGAACTATCCAGCCGGAGCGCTTGGAGAGAATTTCAACTGGTCTTCGGGTGTTTAAACTGACATTTTAAACCACTGGACTGGGGAAAACGCTGATTTGTGAAATATACAGAAGACAAAAGAAATAATCACAGAATATAGGGAGTGAGAAATTTCAGTCTTTCATTCGAATGCAGACATTTTGGTAAAGAAAAAAAATCATTTTATTTTCATCGGGTGAGAATACTTTATACTCTTTGATTTACTTCTTAAGCACCAAGGATTAAAGTGCCTGAAAGCTATCTATAACAGTACAACATTTGGATCCTTGAGACAGACTTTTTGACAGCAATGACTCTCATCTGTGAGAATAGTCAAAATAGGATGACAACTCTCAAAATAATTTCAGGGCAAAGTGAAGTTGGGGTAAGATTAAGTGAAAACAATTTTTTTTTATAGAATTTGTTCAGTGACTGGCCCCCCTAGAACAACAGACAATCCACGGCGGCACGTGTGAGCAAGAACATGCGCAAAGCATATGCATGTCGGACTTTATATTGTCAGACTTCTGGTTGCGCATTGGGTTGTTATGTGTCAACACGCAATGGGGCGGAGCTTAGTGGATCAGTCTATTGACATCCAATGTGATAAGTTTTAGCTCTAAGATACTTAGTTGCCTTGGTAGCCCATGAAATGTTGCAGTAGAAATTTACTTAATTTTCCTCATAGGGGTTCGCCTTGGTGCCCCTTGCTCTTTCAACAATGAAGCATTAGGTCTGCATGTACTAAATTTTGACGTACATTTAACATTACACCCTCCCTTAAAGGCCCCAGGCAACGCTGTCAATGCGAGCAGCTGATAATGCCCCCATTTTATGAAGACGTCGTGCGGGTAAAAGATACCCACATTCAAGGGGAGCTGCAAAGCCTGCATCGCTTTATCAATCAGTGGCAGTAAGCCTGTGCCAAAACGTCAAAAGCGAACAGCATAAGGTTCAACCTGATGGTGCTGAGCGTCAACCCCCTTGGGTGGGGGTGGTGGTGGTGGGGGGGGGGGGGGGGGGGGGGTAAACTATGAGTAGTTCCAAGTAATACCATGGACTAAAACACTTTCCAGATACAAAATAGTAATCTGTGCTGTTTTTAAAAATAGCGCATTAAACGTCTCAAGCAGAAACTTCTATCAGTTTCATTCTTATGCTGGAGTTATTTTGTGACAGTAGTCTGTAATAGATGGTGAAATATTGATTGTTTTTTATGGATTCATTCATACCCTTCAGTTTCTAGAAAATGTGTTAAAGCTTTTATTTTGAAAGTGCTCCATTTTTGAAATATTTTCCACAGTTTGGTCTGCAATAGTTACTTCAAAATCAGCTCAAAGGCCACTGTTTTATTATTCCTTTTAATTTGACTCTTAATTTTAAGCCTGAGGCCAACAGTAAATTGTCAAAGACTGGTATCTGCACTTTTGGTAACCCAACATGTGAATTTAAACAATCCTGTGAAAGTGTAAGCTCAATCAGTCATCAGAGTCACTAGTGGAAAAAAAACCTTTTATAGATTTCCCTGATCAAACATCAGGTTTTATGTGTCGGAAATTCAAAAGTAATTATTTTACTTATTTTTAGCTTCATTAGTTGTCAAGTTTTTGAAAAAAAGTGAAAATCATAGAGCAATGTTTTCAGGAAAGTCAAGTAAAATCTGTTTTTCATCATGTTCATGCTAAATTAAACTTTGTTTCAATGGGAAAAGTTATTTTCGTGAAACTGTTTCACTAATTTCTCAAAAACTAAACCACCTCAGCAAGTAATATTTTAAGGGGAGGCTTTCTACCATCATTATCTTTAAACCATGTAATTTAGTGTAAATCTGTGGACATTTGTGTTTTGTGTCGTACCAAAAATACCCAAACCCTTCTAGCAACTTCATGACATTTTTCTTCATTTCCGTTTGTCCTCATTTTTTTTCCTCGGCTACCTAGGGTCGTCATGGACTTGGCTCGATCTTCGTCTGGGCTTCTGGTAATGGCGGCCGGGCCAAAGACAGCTGCAACTGCGACGGTTACACTAACTCCATCTACACCATATCAGTCAGCAGTGTGTCAGAGGGAGGCAAGATTCCCTGGTACTCGGAACCATGTGCATCAACGTTAGCAACCACGTACAGCAGTGGGGGTCCTAATGAAAAAGAAGTTGTAAGTGCCCCCTTACCTTCAAATACATGGAATTCAGAATCATTAGTGATTTTAATTTTTTATATATATTTTTTTTAGATTTTTTACCAACCCATCCACCCCATTTTTTATTTATTTTGAAAATAATATTGATAGCCTGTTATGCCTCAAATAACAGGGTTGTACGACCAGGCCTGATACTTCACGGAGGCAACGGAGGCGATTGCCTCCGTTGCCCCTTGCCATTGCCTTGGTGCCCTTGAAATGCTCCAGTAGAATTTTACAATTTCCTCATAGGGTGCCCTTTGCCAAAGAGAAAATGCCTTGGTGCCCTTACCCTTTCAAAAACGAAGCATACAGCCCTGTACGACAAATAGAAATGCCATTTATTCTGAGAGGCTCGATTGCTGTTAAATTCCAATTTTCACCTTTAGAGGCGGGTGGATAATATCGCATCTGTCTGAATTAGATGCGTCTAAGCTGCTTCCTTAATGGGGTACAATTCAATTATAGTTTCCCTCTCGAAAGTGATTATAGCTCAGACAATGTTAAAGAGACTGGACACTATTGGTAATTGTCAAAGACCAGTATTCTCTCTTGGTGTATCTCAACATATGCATAAAATAACAAACCTCTGAAAATTTTGGCTCAATTGGTTATTGGAGTTGCAAGAAAATGATTGAAGAAAAAAACACCATTGTTGTACAAATTAGTGTGCTTTCAGGTAGAAGTAAAAGGCTTCTGGCTAGAAGTTATTAATTATTTTAGTGATGATTTACCTCTTTCTCAAAAACAAGGTTACTTCGAGGGATTCGTTTTTCACAATGTTTTATACTATCAACAACTATTGGTTGCTTGTTACCAAGTAAGGTTTTATGCTAATATATATATTTTGAGTAGTTGCCAAATGTGTCCAGTCCAGTTTAAGTTATACTCTTTATAACAGACTCTGGAAGGCAGGCATTTAGTCAGTCGGCGTGTTAATCTCGGCCTTTAAATCAAGAGTTGATTTGATTTGTGAACCCCCTTGCAATAGATTGAGTTATTGGGTTTTGCCACATTTGCATTGGCTGATCATTCAAACTGACTTTAACGTTTTCAAATCAAACAAAATGTAAAGAAGCTTCCCCCATTTTGATCTTTTAATAATAATAATGACAATATTAGAATCTTATGAAGTACACGTATCCCTACCAAAGCAGCTTGATCAAAGAGAAATATTTGTAAAACAGTTTTTTTTCTTCAAAGTTATTACTGTTTCAAGTAGCAGCTTATAAAAGTTAGTATAAAGTTGCTGCTCTGCACTCAGCAGCCAGTGCCAGAAACACCAGCGCAAAACCCTGTTTTTTAGCGATAATTGTAGCTGGTTCTTTAACGCGCATTACAAAGCGCATGAGCCTACAATGTAATACGGTCACTGTGTCAGTGGGTTTTCCCCCGATGAATGTGCTAAGCACAGAGTGTATAAACATGTTTCGGTGAAGTGTAACAATATAATTTTTGTTGGTTTTGTTTTTCAGATAACAACAGACCTTAATCTAGGATGTACAGATCGCCACAGTGGAACTTCGGCATCGGCACCGCTTGCTGCTGGGATGTGCGCCCTCGCACTGCAAGCAAAGTAAGTCAACTCTCGCACCGTTTAAAAGATTTGCATCAATTTACATGGGATGGATTGTTGGGGTCTTTGTGTTTGGAAAATGTGGCGATGTATTGGATGGTAATAATCAAATGATATATTAATACTTAGTTCTTGTATTCAGTGAGTTAGATTTGCGGTGACACCATGTAAGAAATCTCTTCTGTGAGTAGTGGTGGCTCTGAGAAGAGCAGGGCCCAATTTCATAGCGCTGCTAAAGCACAAAAATTTGCTTAGCATGAAATTTCTTCCTTGATAAAAACAGGATTACCAAGCAAATTTCTACGTGATTTTCAGGATAAGCGAACAACAGCTAAGTACTAGTAGGAATCATCATTGAACAAATGAAAATTTGGTTGGTAATCCTGTATTTATCAAGGAAGAAATTTCATGCTAAGCGAATTTTTGTGCTTAGCAGCTCTATGAAATTGGGCCCTGGTTTGTTCTGCTCAACGTTTTAAATCAGTATGCTCTGATCGTCTTCTGGGGAATGGTGCTCAGAGCATACTGATAGAGAGAAGACAGTCGGAGCTCACAGATTGAAATGTCGAGCAGAAACGCCCCATCTCAAGGATAAAGCAACAACGGTTTGCTTAAGGACACAAGTGTCACAACCAGGACTCGAACCCATACTCTGCTGAACAGAAACACCAGAGTTTGAGTTTGGTGCGCTTGTCCATTTAACCACCGCACACAACTAAACTATTCTTTTGTGTCTTTATGTAGCCCTCATCTGACATGGAGAGATTTGCAGCACATTATTGTCATGACGTCTAGATCAGATCATCTAGACGCAACAGACTGGCTCACCAACGGCGCAGGCTACAAAGGTAAACTTTAACTACCAATGGCATGTTTTTTGTTGACTTGTTGTTCTCTGCAAGACAATTTACAGTTGCGACTTTTGAGATGCTCCCTAATCTTTGAAATGAAAAGAAAAAATGAATGATGTACAATACTGTATTTTATACTTTATTTTTCAAACCAAACCCTGCCTTCATTTTCCCGGCCTGTTTGTTTGTTTCTCCTTGCAGTGAGCCATTCTTATGGATTTGGTTTAATGGATGCTGACGCTATGGTGACCATGGCCAGGACTTGGAATCGAGTGCCAGAGCAGCATATATGTTCAGAGAATGCCTTAGCTCAACCAAAGTAAGTGTTATTACTAAAAAAGATAGTTCAAGAAATAAACTGCAAGGGAAACCGCAACATTGAGGACTGACCACTGGACCAAGGTGACCCCAGTGACCCCATGATACTTCTGTCAAAGAGGCTTAAGGTGGATAAGGAGTGTTTTCTTGTCCTAACAGGGCCCAATTTCATGGCTCTGCTTACCGTTAGCAAAGAATCGGCAACTACGGAAGCAGGAAATTCTGCGCTTACGGCAAGATATTTCTCGGGGAATTTTTGCTTGTGCGTACTCCACAGTACAAGGCATTCTTCACTTACACAGCTTGCGCAGAAATTTGGCACTTGCAAAAGCGGAGAATTGGGATCGTAAGCGCAGAATTCGGCATTAAGCAGAGACATGAAGTGGGGCCCTGATTAATAACTTGCTGCTGATTTCTATCAAGCAAGGACAAGTGATTAATTATGGACTCATAGCTTGACGTTTATTCTCTCTCTCATCTTGTCAATTTCTCCAGGGCAATTCCAGCAAGAGGTAACCTAGTGATAAGATTCAACACCTCTGGATGTAGCAATACTCCCCAGTACGTCCAGCATGTCGAGGTGGTGCATGCCCGCATCACCCTCAACTTCAACCACCGCGGTGACCTCAACATCAAGCTGACGTCCCCGTCGGGCACCACGGCCACGCTGCTGCCCACCAGGCCAAGGGACAGCTCCCCCGAGGGTTTCTCCAACTGGGAGTTTATGAGCACCCACTCGTGGGGGGAGAACCCAGCGGGGGTTTGGACGCTGGTGATTCAGAACCACGGCAGCGCCTCAAATCATGGTAAGGGCTGGAGTGCTTAGTGCAATATTAAGCGCAGACTTTACAGAATAAACCCAACGCAAAACGTGCAGCGCATAAACACGCGCGTATCCTGTTCGCCATTTTGGGGGTCAAGGCCTGCCCAAAAGGATGGTACATGTGTTTACAAGGGCATTGGTGTGTAAACATGTGTACCATTTTTTATTGCACATTTTGGACCCCAACATGGCAGGCAGGAGACGCACGTATATGTGCAATAAATTCCTTAGCGAAATTAGCTCCCAAAGTTAGGCGTACTACTCTAGGATTTGGTCCTCCATCTTGTAGACTGTGTTTCTGGCTTAGCATGCATGGCAATCACATCTTTTAGTCACACCTCGTGTTTATGCGTGAAAAAAATTCTGTCTATATTTTCATTTGAAGTCATCATCTTTTTTAATTAATCATCTTTTCTAAAACAATATTTTACAGTTCCTGCATGAAGATGTGGTTTAGAATGTGAAATTGCCTGCTTGCTTGAAGGCCGAGCAATAGTCGGTCGTGTGATGGTCGGATGCTGGAAATCTTGATGCACGATCATAAAAAGACACAGTTTTTAGGCCTCGGCGATGACTATAAACTGTGTTTTTTAGGATAGTACGTCAGGTTTTTCATTGCGCGACCGACTATAAACCAGCCTTTGCTCTAATATTGTTTTGCAAGTAACTGTTTATCATTGTGACGTCATAGATGCTTGACCAATCACAGAGCATTACTCCCAATGCCAGTATCTTTCTTTGAACTTGGTTTGCCTACATACATGCATGGCAGGCGACTTTTGATTTGTCAATTGTATTTATTTTTTTTTTTTTTGGGGGGGGTTGCCTTGTTTTTTTTCCACAATTTTGCCTGATTACTTTTTGGCATGAGTTACATTTTGCCTGAAGTACAAGTCTGCCGTGTTTGCATGAAACTCTATTTTGAAAGAAAGAGTCCTCGGAAGAATTAGGTATGAATTGGAATTTTGGGCCTTTTCCAAACCTCGGCTCTGGCTCCAGCTCCATACTCAATTTGATGTTGAAGCGCATGCAAAATGTGCACTTGACCCCAAATTAATGGCGGAGCTGAAGCCTTAAGCCTAGGTTTGGAAAAGGCCCCTGGGTTAAGTCACTCCTCTGAATCGCAGAACCTGCTGACAATGTTTATTTAGTGTGCATGCTCTTTATCTGGTGACCCAAAACATGCAGCCAAAAAAAAAACCTGCTGAGAACACAATCCTGCCATTTGCACCTCTTTGGCCCCCTGATTTGTTTCAAAACCCATCATTACAGTGTAAGCATTACCCTTGCTGTGAGTTGATTTCTTGGTTGGCCTGTTCCAGTTTTACCCCTGAACAAGCCATTTCTTCTGCAACATACATTTCCTCAGCCAATTATTTTCTAGCTTCATCCACACTGAATTAATTTTTTGATTGCACTGTCACAGCTTAATCCCTACAAATGTTTCACATGGAGACAAGACACAAAGCTATCACAAAACCCTGTAACTTGTCTCTTTTACTGATTTTACACTACGCAAGCTTTGAGTGACATTTTCCCTGCACCGTTTCATTTTTACCCCCCCCCCCCCCCAAAAAAAAAAAAATTAGTTCACTGTTTGATCGCAGTACCCGCACACCATCACCCCTGCCGTGCCGCAATATTTATTTCACACTATGTCATCATGTCATTCGCATTTCTGTTTTTGATCATGATAACTTTAAGTTTCCCATTTGATGCTGCATGTCCAAATTTCTTTTTGAGTGTGATTGAAAAGTTGCCATACCACTTTCCAAGTAGTGTTCTTTTTTTTTTTCATTTACCAATCTGTCCTATTTCCACCAATCTTTACTCAGTTTAATTTTGTTCAGTGACGACCCTTTAATCCTGGGGTGCGTTTTCGCGATCGTAACCATTAATTGTTTTGGTCAATGGACACTGGTTAATCCATGGCAAGTTAAACCAAAACAGGTATTGGTTACAACCGCGACAAAAAGCAGGTATTGGTTACAACCGCGACAAAAAGCACCTCTGGTCTTTCAAAGTATGCAAACTCAAATTGGTCAGCAGCCGATTTCTCCAAAACTGAACACAACTATGTAAGTCCACTTGCGCAATGTTTATGGAGCAAGTAATGCCATAAACATTTTTCGCAAGTGGACTAATGCAGTTCCATAAAAAGTTTTATGAAAGGGGCTGCAGGTCAGGTTGGCTCAGTGGTTTCTGTCCCTGCCTTTCACCTCTTTGGACCCTGGTCCGATACCCAAATTCAAAGCCTGGCATGGGGATTGGGTTTGCAGACCCTACCTGACTGCATGGGTTTTCCCTCTTTGGGGTTTTCCTCCCACGTCTAAAGCCCAAATTTCTTCATTGTCTTCTTTACAAAAGTTTACAGATCAGATTTAGAAATAGTTTCCAACTTTCTTCACTCCCACCGTGGTCCCTGGTTTTTTCAAATCATTCCCTACTCGCGTATTTTACGTCTGGCATTTTGTACTCTCTCCCCATGCTTTTGATTTTAGCAGTTTTCTTTGTGAGGTTGTAAGTGCAAAATATACTTATAAAAATATGAGCAGCGTTCATAGTCAGGCTGCATATTTGGAAATGTTTTATTAACATTGTATTTTAGTTCAAGAATTCAATCAAAATGTATGTAAATTAAGCTGGATGGAAAATTTAAGTAATTGGTTTTGTTTGTTTTATCTGCTAAAGTCTTCCAAAATTTAAATCAGTTGATACTTCTGCTCAACTTTTCCAAAATTGAAAAGATGATTCGATACTTTATATTTTGCACTTCAGCCTGTTTTTTATTTTACCTATAACCTTATGCATTGACGTTACCACAAGGCCAGATTGCAATTTGAACATTAAACAGGGGTGTGTGTTTGTTTGTAAAGAAGATCATGAAAAATACTAAATCTGCAAAACGGAACCCTTTTGAGAGCGTCTGCATAAGGTTTAAAGCATGCCTGCTCCATATATGCTTGCACATCTATGTAATTTCCTTCTTACCTAGGTACTGTCGAAAACTACTTTCTTGTTCTTTACGGGACTGAGTTTGACCCACTGGCCCCCCGCGGTGGTCCCCAATACTGCTCCGACCACCACCACCTGTCTGTAGATGCCACTCCACAACTAGGGCTGTACGGTACTTGCGTGCACACAGAGTGCGTGCCCAGTGCGTGTGAAACATGCCCCACGGTGATGGACAATCTCTCCTCCTCTGCTGTGCGCCAAGGCTTGTACAGCCCCGTGGGTTATGTAGTCGGCATTCTGCTATTCCACACTGGCCTGTTGCTTACTCCAGATCTTCTTTGCGCCTAGGTACCCTCAAGCTTTGGACATTGGTGATGTACGGCACGGAGGTGCACCCCTTGGAGGACCACATTGGGCCCAACAACTGCCCCGAGGGCCAGTACCTCTCCACAGACGTCCGCAACGGGAACAGTACAGGTATCTTCAACGAAACACAAATAGTCCACACCTGTCGGCCGTGCTACCAAACCTGCAAGACGTGCTTCGGTCCAAATGACAACCAGTGTCTGGCGTGCCACAACAGCTACATTAAACGTGACGTGTACTGCATTACACCACACCCGTACACCGGACACGTCTTACTGACCGTGCTGTTGATGTGTGTAAGCTTGTCGGCGCTATTCTTCCTGCTGTTTCTCACGCTGCAAGCGTACAGCCAGGGTCTGTGCTGCTGGTCGATGGGCCCCACACCCACTGAATGCGGGTCTGACTATGAGTATCAAAAACTAACCAAGGAGTTTGATTCGGATGGTGAGGATGATGCGCGAGTCATATACACCGGGAAGACGATGTCGCCAATTTGAACCACTCACAGCCTGACTACTTTAAAGATAATTTCTTAGATTTGTTTGTTTTAAGGTATTTTTTTTTTGTTTTATTTTTTTGTAAAAGTAGAATTTGAGGAAGTCGAAATATATATATTTATTGTGTAAATTAATCAGAGTCTTTTGTTCGATTGTTAGAAGTAATTTTGTTGGGGTTGCCCAATTTCAGAGAGCTGCTGAATAAAGCACCTAAGCACAACCAACTTCTGCTTACCACAATAAGGCTACCAACCAAAATACTATGTCACATATACCATCATGGTTATTGTTTTGCTTAGCAGAAAGTCTGTAAGTAGTATATTTCTGCTTGAAAGCAGCTCTATGAAATTGGGTCTGTATTTTGTTCACCCTTCCCATCTGTAACAACTTACAACTTATAATCAGGTTTGTGTGAAGGTGATGCACTTTCCAATCATCTTTGTGTTCCACTATTTCTACACAACATTCACACTCCAAAACTGTCATATCTTAAAACATTAATATATTTATCAATTACAGAGTCTAAATATTTTGTAACATATCATTAAAACTAGTTCATAAAAAGTCACCATAAATTTTTTGTTGTCAATTCTAGTTTTTGAAAGTACTGGAAGGCAAAATTCTTGTTAGGAGTGGGATTTTTTCTGAACACATGTATTGTAATCGGGCATTATTATATTCCTCTTTTTTTTTATATCATTTATTTTTCCTATGTAAAATCTTTAAATCTGTTAACCGTTGTAGGTTGGCCCTTGTACTAAAAAAAATGAAGTGAAACTGCCAAAAAGATTACAAAGCTTTAGTGAAAAAAGTTGTTACCCGAGGAAAACTTAAAATAATTTCTTTTCATGTTGAATGCTGGCTGCCTCTAGAGGGGTTGGCAAATATCTCAAATCTCAACTTCAGAATCGCAACTTCCTCTTGACTCATCTTTTCCGCCCCTTGATAGTCTCCGCTATGTGTGTTAAATTACATCTGCTCTTTTCCATTCACACTGGCATAAAAAAAAACTACCATTGTTTTGTAGTAACATTCTTTAGATCAGCATTTCCACAGTTGCTCATTTTCCAATTTTAAAACGGAAATCTGATTTGGTTTCCATGACTTTGTAGTCGAGACTTGTACATGTAGTTGACGTTGAACAAATTTAAATTTACACAGCCAAGAATATTATTCAGAGAACCATATGTTTTTACTCTGGTGGCCAGTTCACACTTTTTCTAAAATAGCACAATATTAAGAATTGTAGTTAGCCATTATAAATAAGTTTGACTATGACGCTTGTAGTTGATTTTGAACAAATTTCAACGCACATTGTCAAGAAAAACCATTTGAAGAGCCATTTTTTTTTTTATTCCTGTGGCCAGTTCACACTTTCTCAAAAATGGAGTTGTAGATATTCATAAATAAAGTCTTGCAAAAGTATAATATTCATGGCTCTGCTTACTGTTAAGTAACAATTCTCCGCTTACTGTGCAAGCGCCAAATTTCTGCGCAAGCTGCGTTAGTGAAGAGTGCTTAGTTACGTGGTGTAAGTACACTGGCACAGCAGACCAAATTCTCTGCTAGGCTGTGAAATACGCTTTAAGAAAGCCTGGAATTCCCTGCTTCCATAAACGCTGACTCTTTGCTTACGGTAAGCAGAGCCATGAAGTTGGTCCAAGCTAAGACTATCTGTTCTTTTAATGCTTGGAAAGGCCGTTAACCTTTGACGTGACATTTAACATAATACCGTTATGCATTACTCCAATCAAATGACAAAGGTCCGAGTAATACATTCAATCCATTAAACAAATAATTATTCACATTTTATTCCATAAAAAAAATCTATATATTTAGGAAATTAAGCATTTGTATATAAGAGATAATACCTACACCATAGTGTGCCTTTTATATATCTCTGAGCCATACAGTATTTTGACTTTGGCAAGACATGGTGCATCACACAGTTCATGTAGTTGGCCTATTTTCATGTCGGGAAATATAATGTACATGTTTCATGTAGGCCTTTTTCGAATCCACGGCTTCAGCTTTGGATTCGGCTTCAGGCTCCATTCTCTCGTCTGAAGCCCTGAGCGCATATGCAAAGGACGCGCAATTGTCAAGAGAACCGTGGGGCCAAGCTAGCCTGAGCCGAATCCAAGGTTTCGAAGAGGGCCAAAATGTCATGCTCTAGGCATTGTATTAGGTATGTTTATACATACATGTACAGGTGTTATTAGAACTCTAAATAACTATTACTGATATTTATTTGACAAAAGCTTTTTAAAGAGTTTGCTGGGGACTGTCTGGGGAATGATAACGTCAGGCGATGTTTTGTGCACACTGAATGCTATTTTCTTCACAGAGTTGCCCCTTACCTGAAGAAAAATTATTCTCATGCCCCTTCAAGAGCCAGTTTCAAGTCCTGTACAACTGCCAACTAATTGATTTCTTTAAATTTAATGCACACCTCACTTTGTTACCTCACAGGCTTCACAGTCTGACATTGGGATTGGTGATTTTGAATCAACACCCCCCGCCCCCACCTGTCGCACCCACTATGAGCAAGTTCGAGTGCCCACATTTAGTCGACCCGTGATTATAACCCTTGACCAGCAATGTATGTACCTTCACGGTGACACACTCACTGGAACGACTCGTGTGGAAGTCTAGTCATACATCAATACGGTGTTCAACACTTCCATCGCCTTCCGCCTTTTCGCTATAGTGTCACTGGATAGCATGGAACAGGCTATCAGGAACAGTAACGAAAACCATGGTCCTGATGCTGGCCCCAAATGGTGGACCACAGTAGTCAACCAATGGTCGACCAGTCTTGGTTCGAGTCAAAATGGTCAACCGTTGGGTGCGCACTCAAACTTGCTCCAAGTGGTGGGAAAAACTAAGCCTGAGTTTGTCAAATGCAGTATATCCTATTTCAGTTATTATAACTCCTTGAAGATGTCTAAATATTTTTGTATTATTACGTGTATTAGCTCGGATTAATTATTCAAATTAGGAACTTCCATATAAGGTGTACAAATTATGTTGATGTTGTTTCAAGGGATTTACAATTCACTGTCTAATGTTATAGTTAGTTCAAACTTGTTTATTTTGTTTTCATCAAACGTCAAAGGAAAAGGGACCTTCTGGTGTTTAGTTGGAGGGAACATCGACCATTTTGGAAACCATAACTTTTAATTGGGTAAACAAATGATGTCATCCTCTATAAATAAATAATTAGACTAGCTGCTTGTAAAGCTGTCTCATGGGGGACTTCAACTTTGCTCCTTTTTGAAACGATTAGAAAGGCTTTCTGTTAAATTGTCGATTCTAAACATTGCACCTAAACTTAAAATTTAAGTCTTTTTTTTCCAGAGGTTTAAAAAAAAATATTTTTCTGGTGACAGCAGTTGAATATTATAGAACTTCCATTGTAATCTTCTGGGGAATGTTTGGAGAAACGCTATGTATGAATTAAATATATTGTGTAAAGAAATGCTGATTGAAATGACATAAATACTCGCCTACAATGCATTCAAGCACTGTGTTTTATTTCTTCCACAAAACTGCAATGTTTACCCCCTTTATCAAATTTTAGCAAAATTGTGATTTTATTGAATTTCAGCCTTTTTTTAAACAAAAGTACAAGGTTTACCCCATGTGATTTTATCCAATTTCCAACAAAACTGTAAAGCTTACCCCTTGTGATTTTATCAAATTTCAGCCTATTTCCAACAAAAATGCAAAGCTTACCCCTTGTGATTTTATCAAATTTCAGCATTTTTCAACAAATATGCAAGGCTTACCCCTTGTGATTTTATCAAATTTCAGCATTTTTCAACAAATATGCAAGGTTTACTGTGATTTTATTGAATTTCAGCTAATTTTCAACAAAAATGGAAGGCTTACCCCTTGTGATTTTATTGATTTTCAGCCTTTTTTCAACAAAAATGCAAGGCTTACCCCTTGTGATTTTATCAAATTTCAACCTATTTTCAACAAAAATGCAAAGCTTACCCCTTGTGATTTTACTTCATTTCAGCCTATTTTCGACAAAAATGCAAGGCATTACGTCTTTTGATTTTATTTAATTTCAGCCTATTTTCAACAAAAATGCAAAGCTTACCCCTTGTGATTTTATCAAATTTCAGTATTTTGTCAACAAATATGCAAGGTTTACCACTTGTGATTTTATTGAATTTCAACCTATTTTCAACAAAAATGGAAGGCTTACCCCTTGTGATTTTATCAAATTTCAGCCTATTTTCAACAAAAATGCAAGGCTTACCCCTTGTGATTTTATGCAATTTCAGCCCATTTTCAACAAAAATGCAAGGCTTACTACCCCTTGTGATTTTATCAAATTTCAGCCTATTTTCAACAAAAGTACAAGGTTTACCCCATGTGATTTTATCCAATTTCAGCCTATATTCGACAAAAATGCAAAGCTTACCCTTTGTGATTTTATTACAAATATGCAAGGCTTACCCCTTGTGATTTTATTGAATTTCAGCCCCTTTTAAAAAAAAATGGAAGGCTTACCCCTTGTGATTTTATTACAAATATGCAAGGCTTACCCCTTGTGATTTTATTACAAATAAGCAAGGCTTACCCCTTGTGATTTTATCATATTCGAGCCTATTTTCAACAAAAATGCAAGGCTTACCCCTTGTGATTTTACTTCATTTCTGCCTATTTTCAACAAAAATGCAAAGCTTACCCCTTGTGATTTTATCAAATTTAAGCATTTTTCCAACAAATATGCAAGGCTTACCCCTTGTGATTTTATCAAATTTCAGCCCATTTTCAACAAAAATGCAAGGCTTACCCCTTGTGATTTTATCAAATTTCAGCCTATTTTCAACACAAATGCAAGGCTTACCCCTTGTGATTTTATTACAAATATGCAAGGCTTACCCCTTGTGATTTTATTGAATTTCAGCCTCTTTTCAAAAAAAATGGAAGGCTTACCCCTTGTGGTTTTATTACAAATATGCAAGGCTTACCCCTTGTGATTTTATTACAAATATGCAAGGCTTACCCCTTGTGATTTTATTGAATTTCAGCCTCTTTTCAAAAAAAATGCAAGGCTTACCCCTTGTGATTTTACTTCATTTCTGCCTATTTTCAACAAAAATGGAAAGCTTACCCCTTGTGATTTTATCAAATTTCAGCCCATTTTCAACAAAAATGCAAGGCTTACCCCTTGTGATTTTATCAAATTTCAGCCTATTTTCAACACAAATGCAAGGCTTACCCCTTGTGATTTTATTGAATTTCAACCTATTTTCAACAAAAATGCAAGGCTTACCCCTTGTGATTTTATCAAATTTCAGCCTATTTTCAACACAAATGCAAGGCTTACCCCTTGTGATTTTATCAAATTTCAGCCTATTTTCAACAAAAATGCAAGGCTTACCCCTTGTGATTTTATTGAATTTCAACCTATTTTCGACAAAAATGCAAAGCTTACCCCCATTTGATTTGATGAAATTTCAGCCCATTTTCAACAAATATGCAAGGCTTACCCCTTGTGATTTTATCAAATTCCAGCCAATTTTCAACAAAAATGCAAGGAGTACCCCTTGTGATTTTGTTGAATTTCAGCCTATTTTCAACTCAAATGAAAAGCTTACTACCCCTTGTGATTTTGTTGAATTTCAGCCCATTTTCAACAAAATGCAAGGCTTACCTCTTGTGATTTTATCATATTCCAGCCTATTTTCAACAAAAATTCAAGGCTTACGCCTTGTGATTTTATTTAATTTCTGCCTATTTTCAACACAAAATGCAAAGCTTACCCCTTGTGATTTTTGTCAAATTTCAGCATTTTTCCAAAAAATGTGCAAGGTTTACCCCCTGTGATTTATTGAATTTCAGCATTTTTTCGACAAAAATCCAACTCCAGTATTAAATTCAGTTTCAAAAGTTTAGCAATCTCTGGTCAAACAAGATCATTTAAAGTCGTTTGTTCGCATAGATCATTCAAAAGCCAACCGCAAAAGGCTTTGTCAACCATTTAATGTCATTGTAAATAGTAGGTAGTAGAAATTCAACTGAAAAAATTGTTAAATTGTAGTCTTTTATGCCTCTTTAATGGACTAAAATCAAAAGTGAATGAGCAAAAAACAAACAATTTATGCACAGAAAATAAAGTTGAATGCAATAGCTGTTCAGTTGTTTGAATTTAAATGAGTGTGAATGAAACTGAAGTTAATTTTGGGACCAGGGAAAACCCATACTACATACGCTATTCTACATCCATAGCCTCTTCAGTTTCTAGTTCCTTTTGATCAATTGAAATAATTGTTCCCTTCTCCGCTTCATCTGTGGTACATCCTGCAGCATCATTCCCTCCAACATCATCAACGTTCTGAATACTCGGAACCGTAGCATTTTGATCCACAGTAACTCCTGTGCTCTCAGAATCTTCTCCGCAATTCCTATCGTTCCCATCAAGTTCGACAGCATCCCCCCTGACATCCAAGACATCTGGAACAATTTCTGAGTCTTTTTGTTCGCTTGGATTCTCGCAGGGTTCTTGGACGATCATACTTTCATCTGCAGATTCCGAATCCCATTTCAGATTCAAATCAGAAGGAGCACTCTCATCAGCATCCTCGGCAGCGACTTGATGAACTTCCACTGCGTCATCCTCGGAATCAACATCGATGACGTCAGACGCTTCTTTAGGTTTGTCGCTGATCAACTTCACCTCTGTCGCAGAATCTACTGTCAGATCCGTATATTCCGATTGTCCATTCTCCACAACCACAGTTTCTCCAAAGGTCTGCGACTTCTCTGGAAGTTTAGGAACAGCCTTCGAGTTATTAGCAACCTTTTCTAGAGGATCAGGAACAGCGTCCAAGTTCTTGGCGACCTTTTCTGGCGACTTCTTCCAGATGTTCCTCTGAGAGACCTCGAACATGGCGATGTCATTCCACAGCTGATCTTCAACCTCTGCCTCGTCAACATGTCCACCTTCCATCTCTAGCATTTCTTCAGCTGTGATTCCGCTTGAGTTGACCTGGGAGCTTGGGGTGGGTCCTTTGGATTTACGCCGCTCCATGGCGAGGCGTTTGTTGCGCTCTATTCGATCCTTCTGTTCCTCAGAAAGTAAGGCCTGAAAAATTGGTTTAAAAAAATAATAATAATAATAAACAAAACTTGGGTTAAAATTTATAACAAGTAATACGAACTAAAAATTTGAAATTACAAAATATAATGCAATTTAGTAGTTTATAGCTGTTTTTAAACTACTGGCAACATAAATTTTATAGTTCAATGGTGAAACCCACGGATGCAATACTTTTACAGAGGTAAAAGAGGTAATGTTAGTTGGGGTAGGGGGCGCATCAGATATATATATACGTTAGTGCAGCATGCTCCAGCAGGTATGTTGTGCAAGAATCTCAGTCCGCATGCACAGGCTAAAACAATTGAATTTGCTTGGCAAACGACTAACGTCATGTTTTTCTCTTGACTTCAGCGAGGGCGCTGTTTTGTGCTAGTGACATCAAAGACCTTATCACAAATACTCGATAGGCGCGCATTTGGCTAGGACTAGCATGCACCTCATTCATTAGTTCGCGCCTGCGCAATGGGTTTTTGCCAAAAGGTCTACATGTACATGTACAGGTCTATGTGCAAAGGGTCTGTAAAACATTTACTCACAGTGGTTGTGGAATTGTTTGCCGTGGTCTGCGAAGCTGGTCCAGCGAGCTGTGAGAAGGAATCCATCTCCTGGTTATCATCGTCATCACCAGCGACGTTCGTATCTCCAGCGCCTTCTATAAAGTAAACCAAAAATGAACAACTTCAATAAAAATTTATAACCTATGTAGAATGAATCTGAAAAAGCACAATAAACAGAGTTTGTTATCAAAAAAAAAGCTTCAAGATATTATGAATGTTAAACTTGCATCGGGGAAGAAGAATATTGTTTGGTTTGACCCATACACCGATGTGTGGAAAGCTCCGGAGAGCATCAAACAATTCTTACAGGCCTGATGCTTCCGGAAGGTAATGGAAGCAACTACCTCTGTTGCCTCTACATGTTTCTATAGAAGTTTACAATTTCCTCGTAGATGAGCCCTTTACCAAAAAGAAGATGCTCTGGTGCCCTTGCCCTTTCATAATGCAGCATCACTCCTGTTCTTACCTTCATCTCCCTCAAAGTCTTCATCCATGAGAGGCATGTCCATACGAATCTTCTTAATACAGGTCTGTCATAGGAGATAAAGTCATACCACCAGATTAGATACAAAGTAAAGCGGTACCCGCTGCCAAAACATAGGATTCGAACTGCCTCTAGCTAACGGGCAACCTCAGTAGTCTATTTGGTAAGACACTGCTCTAGAATTGCAAGGGTGGTGGGTTTGAATATTTGTTCACAGGATTCGGGAAAGTACTGAGTATACAGTGCTAACACACATTGGTGGTATGGATAAAAACCAAAATTAACAAAGTAAAGCTCGGTTCATACTTCCTGCGAGTATGATTCAAATTTTGACATCACAAATTTGCAAACGAATAATTCGGAAGAGTTGACTTGTGCTCAACTTCTGTGAGATATTTGCAGTGAAAATGGAGCTGTGACATCAAAAATGTGTATCCCATACCGCTTCCAATGTTGTAGCAGTAACATGTTTAATGGCTTCAGACTTGCACCCCCCGAACAAAGATATTGAAAAAAATAGGGAGACCGCTAATGTAGGACTACCAAGGTAGATAGCTCAGTTGGTAGAGCGCAGGCACTTTAATTTGGAGGTCACATGCTCAAATACTGTGTCTAGTAAATTTGTCTTTGTTAACCCAGAAATCAAATTTCTAAAAATTATAAAGTTCAAACAGCACATGAGACGTAACCCAACAAAGGGTTTTGAAGCAATATACCTGCACTGGTTTCTTCCGCCCCAATTTCTCGATTCTCTCAATGACCTCATCAAATGGCATCTTAGGAAACAGTCGATGAGCCCAGTGCTCCATGGTGGACATCAAGCGGTTCAGGTCACCGACCTCATGACCTTTGCCCTTGAACTTGACCTGCTCAAAGTGTTTACTCAGGGTCGGTAGGCCTCTATCCGAGCAGAGCCTGTAAGTAATAAAGTGATCTTAGTCAGTGTTTTTTTATTTAACATTTATCAAAGTTTACAGGAATATTATAGCTAAAAGTGGGACCTTTCCAGACTCAGGAGTCCACTGAAAATATTCCGCAAAAAGCGAGATTCATGAGCCTTTTCTTTATTGTACTGTGCCCTGTCCACTTTTCCAGAAACATAATTATATTTTTGCTCATTCCAACTGTCCCACATACCTTGTAGGAAAATACTGTACGTTAAAGCACCTTTAGTGTCACTGAACGACGGATATGCACGCTATGTAAGACGCCACTATAATATTATTATTTTATTAAAAATAATGTGGTTAACATACCTTGTGGCATCAAGCTTAGGCTGTGGCTTCCTCATAACCAACTTACGAGGGCGCTTTCCATCGCCTTGATTCTCCTTATCTCCATCACTTCCTGGTAAATCTGTTAGTGAGATATAATTAGTCAAGCATAATATTTTATCCTTGAAGTAGGAATATTTGTACCAAGGACAAGGGCAGACCTACATTTTCACATTGTGTAGGCTTTTGGACTTTCAATCACAATAAAAAATAAAATAGAAATAAGACTACCGTAAATTAGGAAGAATAGCATGCCTGTCATTGGTGCCGGAGAAACAAATCCTTTGAATTTTTATGAGAAAGTTAGCTATCCTTTAGAGGTGTAGTTTTTCATGAACACACCAGCAAGTGGGGAAAGATAGCAGCCATCACTGATAGCAGCAGACTGGAAATGCAACCCTTAATACTAGAAACAATATTCTGCATTCTGACATCTCAAAAAATTATATGATTTCCATTTCTTTTAAGACACGGCATGGGCTGTTTAAAAACAGCCATTATGAAAATTTTCACTCCACATCATGTAGTGGACTCTCATCTATTTTATGCAAGAAGGAACCTTTTTATTATATAATAAAACAAATGTCACAAATTCCTGCGTACCTCCTCCACTGCCGAAAGGGTTGTCTTCACCGAAGGGATCCTCGATGTTTCTATTTGGTGAGAGAGGGGGTAAAGATCCGCCTACTGTAGGGAACTCTTCTCCACTCATGTAGCCATCCCCGGCTCTGTGGATATCGTCCATGTCTAGTGATATTGACTGCATCTTGGGGCATTAACCTACAATTTGGACAAAATAGAGGGTCAGTAAAATCAGTCTGATCGGGTAACATCCATCAATGTCAGTTTTTTTTAATAACAGTTATATCGAAAATTCAATATCGAGTATACTCGATTTATAATTATTAAGTGCCACTGACTGACACTGAAAAACTGAGTGACAGGTCCGCTGGTGCTGCCGCTGGGATAGATTTAGTTCCGAATACCGACACGACAGTACTGACGCTGACCAGCTGACTCTATTTTGTCTAGACTTAGTTACATATTAAACCGGAAAAAGTTTCCGTTTCACGCCATCACTTTGCCTTTGGCTTTTTCATTCGATACAAAATAATGTAGATAGTAGTATCTAATTCACCTCGATATAATATCCCTTTTTGTAAAAATGAGTGAAAAAGTGGTAACAGGATATCCGTTAAAGTATTATTAAACCCTTCAGAAAACATGAAACATGTACCGTGCATGTGAGTGCCCATATTTCGTTATTTCGTTGTTTGTTTGTGTTTGCCTACCATTTACGTAGTCGTACTCGTAGTAGTTTGTACACAAATCTGGTCGAAGTGTCAGGAGACGACACACACACACAAATCTGCATTCCGCAGTTGGTAAATTTCACAAACGAACAACAAAACAATGTACTGAGCATTAACACACCTTTCATCTATCATCTAACAACAAAAAAATCTTAAAACTGTCTGAAAAAGTCAATAAAAATGCTAACTTACGACTTGTGCAAAACGCAAAAAACTCTATTCGGGTTTCGCGGGAACTCAGCCTAAAGTATTAGGGCGCCCTCTGTTGGTGTAAAATAACCTTACATGGTGAGTTTACACCAACAGAGGGCGCCCTATTATATGTTAAGAATACCGTCTATGGCCTTTTTCGAAACCACGGTTTCGGCTTTGGATTCGGCTTCAGGCTCCGTCCTCTCGTCTGAAACCCTAAGCGCGTATACGCAAAGCACGCGTAATTGTCAAAACAACCGCGGGGCTAAGCTAGCCTGAGCTGAATCCAAAGTCAAATCCAGTCGTTTCGAAAAGGGCCTAACTGCTTTCCTACTTATTTTTGCTAAGCAGAAAATTGCTAAGCAATGTTTTCTGCTTGAGCAGCTCGATGAAAATTGAAATCGTGTCTAGTATTACTTACAATCTACATGTATATGTTTCTACAAATCAACTCACTATATGAACTATGGTGCATTCAACAAGTTTGTAAGAAAATGCATTACTCGGGCCAAACAAGTGGACAATATATACACTTGAAATGTTTACCTTTATTCACTCAAAATACCTTGACATTGAACTATATTGCACACGGAAATATAGAAACAAAAAATTACTAGGGCCTATAGTATTCTAGATTTACATACACATGTACACTGTACACAAAATAGATCTCACTATTAAAACACTTGGACAAAACCACAAGGATACTCTTGGCACAAATAAATTCTTTCTGTACAAATTGTTGTACTTTCCTCTACAGAAACACACCATCTTGTAGACATTAACATCTTTGACGGACGTTCATGAATATTCAAATATTCAAATGAAGAAAATCATTCTGGGTTTCATACAGCAACCTTAGCTCATGACATTTTGAACTTATTCAAGTTTTAAAGTACTTTGAGGCGACTGAATAAAATGGTATGCAGATTTGAAATTGATTTGAAATTGCTTTTGAATATTTTAGAGATCCTGGTAAATGAGTTCATGGTTCAAAGTATTGTTGGGCCAAAAGAAACATTTGGTATCTACGAAAATAATTTGAATGTGAATTTTGTCTAACTTTTTTCAACTTCACAATTTTCACATGACAACATTTTGATTCTAATGAGTATGAAATTTCAATTAATGACTTTAGGCCTATGAACCAACAACATTTTTTGAAATTAAACAAGGGAAGTTGTTTGTTGCAGCCACTTTACAACTCTTCCCATTGTATGTTGTAATTTACTAACAATTTATTTCAACAATAGCTGGACGAAACAAACATTAAAGAACATACTATATTACAACAAAAATATACACATTGTGTTCATACATTATTAACATAATACTGAAAAATCTAAGTTTTTCTTTAAACTTTATTACAGCTTCTAAAACACAATAAATACTAACCATTCAATCCTCCAAGTTCAACAAGCATTATATACTTATTTCATGAGACATTAATGTCCATTAACGGAAGTTTAACCCTTTTTCATGAAACGTTCTGGCAGTAGCACTGGATTAGTTGTAGAATTGACGCAAATTGTCCATCTTACAGTAATGTGTGCTGGTTAACTTGTACTGCACTTAAATATACTGGACACTACTGGTAATTGTCAAAGACCAGTCTTCTCACTTGGTGTATCTCAACATATGCACAAAATAACAAACCTGTGAAAATTTCAGCTCAATTGGTCGAAGTTGCGAGATAATAATGAAAGAAAAACACCATTATCACACGAAGTTGTGTGCTTTCAGATGCTTGATTTCAAAACCTCAAAATCTAATTCTGAGGTCTTGAAATCAAATTCGTGGAAAATTACTTCTTTCTCGAAAACTACGTCACTTCAGAGGGAGCCGTTTCTAACAATGTTTGATACTATCAACAGCTCTCCATTACTTGTTACCAAGTAAGGTTTTATGCTAATAATTTTTTGGAGTAATTACCAATGGTGTCTGATGCCTTACTAATTACATAAAAAACTACATTTTGCTTGACCGCATCACAATTTATCAAATAACATAACCTTTCCCTCAAACCAACTCCCCAGGTTCCAGATTATACTTGATCTTCAGCAGCTGCACCGGCTTCTTCTCTGCCTCCTCCAAGAAGGCGCCCTCCTGCATGTCATGACGATGCGACAGCAAGTTACGGAACCCCACCTCGCTCATGCCCAACTCGCACTGCAGTAGTTTGGGCCAGTTGTAGGGAAACTCAGCGATGGTTGTCTGGTCGAACGGGGACCCGTTGAGGGAGTTGAAGGCCTTCAGGGGTTGGAAATGTAGCCAGTTGGCGAGCTGAGATGTGGGGGTGTGGAGGTCCAGCGAGAAGATAGGACTCTCAGAAGACTCCGATGTTGATGAGGAATCTCTGGATGGGAACACCGGAGGGATTTCCAGATGGCGCTTAAACCAATCCTGCAAATCAAATTAAATGATGGATAGAAAAGAAAAAAACATTGGGAATAAGAAAATCTTGACTATATGAAAGCATTCCCTGGTAGACCCAAGGAGTATAGACCATTTGTTTTTATGTTAGTTTCAGATGTCTTGTACTAGTATCTTCAGCGACGACTGGGATGCTTTCACATTCGCGTACATGTTAGTACACTGGCAGCTTTTGTGAATATGAAGAGGCAAGTTGTACCATAACGGACGTGTGCAATGAAGCAAAAAGGCTCTTTGACCATAGAACAAAGTGGAAAAAGTAGTTTGAGTCACTAGGCATTCTGAGATTAGGGGTTACGAAAATAAACGCTGTACGTATTTGTAGCCAAAAGCTTATGACCATAAAACGTAATCCCTTCTTGTCCAGTAGGAAAAGCCACAAGCCAGGCTTAAAACCCAAAATAATTTGTTAGTGAACATTCCTCTTTCACTAGTTTGAGTTACTTTACCGTTGCTTCTTACCAGGTTATTTTTCAGCATGTTGTACACCTGGAGTAAGCATTTCTCACCTGGATAAAAAGAAAACAAGATTTTACACATCGGCATAATTGAAAAAAATAACAATAATAAATAGGAAGAACAATAGCGGCTGCTCATGCAATGTTATATAGCGCTCATATCCGTCAAAAGTGCTACAAATTTGTCACTTTAACCTCCAGTTTAGGTTTTGGACCTCCAGGCCTGGGTCTCATACTTCTCATAGTACAAAACTGTTTGGAAAAGTTTAAAGTGCTGTGGGTTTGTCACTTTACCTTCAGGTGCCTGGAGGATGAGGTTTGCCTGCATGTGTCTGTAATGCTCTAAGAACTCTGAGGGTGCTTCATCCAATGGGTAGCCTGAACAATGGGTGAATAGCCTGCATGGAATAGATAATAAACAAGATGGTAAATAATGGCCTGTTTTTAGGAAGAGCCTTTCAAATACAAGCTGTTAACAAAGAAGAACCCTTGGCTTAAAGGTCTCTGTTTTAATGTCTCAATATCTCATTATTTTCTTTTGTGATTGTCAACTGGTGGCCAACTCAATAGTTAAATCAGTATGGTCTGATCGATGAGTTATCAACCACCGATTCTTATCAGAACCAACACTCGCCTCAATAGAGATTTACACATGGTGCTGCCGTACCGCAAACCTCACCTAATTATACTTCCCCTATGCAATGTTTAAAATCCTACTTGACATTAACGATCAAATTCCAACTTCATGCTTGGTTTGCTTCTGAGGACTGCACTGGAAAACTGACTATGCTTTACATTGGATCAGGCACAGCACCATAATCAGCGCACAGTTTTAGTTACTATATAGTGTTGGACTGAGGACTGCGCTAGTAAACAAAGTGAGAACTGATTATATGTGTAGAATACAATACAAGCATAGCAATCTAATCTAGTCTATCCAATCTAATTCAACAGAGTCATTGGTTTTCAAAGGCCATTTTCTCAGCATTAAAAACTTCAAGACTAAAATCTAAAACACTGGAGTGATCTGAGTGCTTTGTGAAATCAAGCCCAGGTGTAGGCGATTAAAATGGTCGTTATAGACTGTATTGAATAACCTTTTTTTTTGCTATGAAAGAGGCCATCGAGTAGGGCAAACCGTATGCACGTCCAAACGCGTACATCAATGAAGCACGCAGCAAGCAACATTTCCGGTTTGATTTCTACGGCACATGCACGCACACACGCACGCACACCTCCACAGATGCCATGTTGTAGATTAGATATTTGAACGGTGACGTCATATTCAATACGGTCTATACAGCTGTATAGGATCTACAGGGAAACAGTGACAGTGAAACTTACTCATTATCCATGTGACTAATGATGGTGTCTATTTTACTGTGTAGCCAGTCAGTGTGGCGGCCCATGAAGGCATAAACAGGTTGTGGTAGGCTCTCTCTACAGCCTGAATGAAACATTCAAACAAAAAGCAAATTCATTAAAACTGAAAATATTTATGAAAACTCTCTTTTGGATTCTCGAAAACAGAAGACTGTATTCAGTAAAATCACAAATGGTTAACAACAATCTTCATATTAGGCCATAGTTCAATAACAACTGGTTGTTTGAATAATCTTATGTTTGTGATATAACCTAGGAAGCGACACCAAGGTGGCACCCTTGGGTGTGATCCCTGGCTATAGACGATATGACCTATGTTTACATTCAAACCGCCCTCTGTTGACAAAACACTGTATACGTCATGTTTCGCCGGACAAAAACACGCATAGTCATGGTAAGATTGCATACACTTTCTAGCTCCCTACCAAAACACACTGGTTTTGTTCGGCGGTATGCGCGCGAATCATATTATGGTTTTCGAGTGACGTCAGAGGTCACATCGTCTATAGGTTCAGGTTTGAGTTCAGAAAAATAACACCGCACAGAGGCCAGGTAAAGATTTTTTAATACAGACATGATGTGGTTACAGGAACGTTACAGAATTGGTAAGAAACAAAAATCATGAAGATCACAGATTTACATAAAACTTACACGGTATAATGATGATGATAGTAGAAAACATCACTTGAAATATTTCTGTCTGAAATTTCATATTTGATGAGAAATAAATAATCTAATTTCGCGTTTGGAGTTTATCGCTCAGTAAGCGTTTTATTCATTTTTGTTTTGGCATCGATGCAATGCAAAATTTGTGATCGGTTTTTCACTATTCTCTCGCAACCCAGATGGCCGATCGATCTCAAACTTCTACAGGTTTGTTAGTGTATGTGTATGGTGGATTACTTAAAGTGCTTACACTGCCAGCAACTTTTTTGCTAGCAAAACCAATTCTGTACGTAATGTTCCTTTAAATAATCTTCTAATAGTTTTGGGTTCAGAAATTACACTTGATAAAGCAGCTACAACTTGGTATCAGACTACACTTACTTGCCGTTGAGGCCGTCAATGCCTTATGACAGTAGTGTCCTAACTGACTCAATTCTTCATACTTCTGAGGGCTAATGGGCACACCAGCCACCTCTACTAAGAACTCATTGTCATGGAGTTTAGAGTACAAGCAGCAAGCAATCACCTTGAGTAAGAAAACACATACAGGTAAAAGAAATTAAAAATATTAATTACAGTTTACCCATATACACCAGTGTGTGTTAGCACTGTATACTCAGTACTTTCCCGAGCTCTGTGGAAAAAAAAATCACAGGTATATTACTCTGGTGGGATTCGAACCCACAACCTTTATCTCCAATGCAAGTTTCCATCTATTAAATGACAAAGTGCCAAAACGGAGCAGTGGGAAATGTACTTCAAGTCCACCCCGAAAACCACGGAATGATCTCCCCTATCAACTTTGCACCAAGCTTTTAGTCAGCAAGCCGTGCACCCATGATTGGCATGGCCAAATGAAAGAAATCATGACCTATTTTCAAGGCCACAGCTTCCACTATATTTTGTTTCATTAATGATTACGTCACAGAGGCCCTATCCGGGCGGTGCCTCAAAAATAAAAAGTTCTTGAGCAGCATCTAGTAACAGAGTCCAGCATTCTCCTGAAGAAAATCAGAGCAGACTGATCGAAACGTTGAGTTGTCAACCACCAGGGCCCAATTTCATGGCTCTGCTTACCGCCAAATTCTGGGCTTACGATCACGATTCCCCGCTTACGTGCAAGCGCCGATTTTCTGCGCTAGACTTAAGCGTAGAATGCCTAGTAACGTGGAGTACGCACGCGCAGAAGCCAAAACTCGCCGCTTACTCGTGAAATAGGCTTGCCGTAAGCACAGAATTCCCTGCTTCCGTACGCGCCGATTCTGTGCTTACGGTAAGCAGAGCCATGAAATTGGGCCCAGTTCTCCTCAGAACCAACATTACTCAAAAGAGACTTACACATGGTGCTACCACGAACCTAAACCTAATTAGTCTCCCACCATGACAAGATTCAAATCAAACTTTTAAGAACAATCCCAAATGCTCACCTGTAGACCAATGCAGTCGTGAGTGCAGTGGATTTCCTTCTCGTTCAGACGTTGCTGTAGACTGTTGAAGAAGATGCAGAGTGGAGTCGGCAATGCGCTGACGTTATCAGCTAGAGTTGTTATCAATGTTAGCATCGCTGAGAACATGTCTTCCTGAGGACCTACAGAGAGCCATAAGAAGAAATACATAACAAGTCAATAACAGTAAAGGTGTTAAGAATACCGAACAAGTCCTCATGAAAACCTACAAGGACTCTCAGAAAAAGAGAACTTAATCACTATACTAGCCAAGAACCCAATGGAGAGAGAAAAACAAGAGGGAAAGTTCAGTTTAAGTTGTGGGAGGAAGACCCAAGAGAAATATTCCAGAGACAAACCCACGCATGGGTGTGATTTGGCGGTCGTAACAATAATATCTGTTCCGGTTGAATTGGCCATTGGTTAACCACAGTCCATGACCGAAACAGTTCTTGGTTTTCGACCGCCTCGTACCCCAGTAAGGTAGGGACTAAAAACCAAATCCAGGTAGTGCAACCAGCGGGATTCGTACCAGGGTCCCAAGAGGTCTTCTCACCTGTTTCCTTGAGTATCTTTGTCTTCTGTTTCAGTCGACAGCCACATGGGAGTTCCTTTAAGGAGTCGATGAAGCCGCACTGACTCTTAGGGTCGATGTCCTCCTTCAGCAGGATGGACATGGCTGGTTTGATTGCTCTACAGTAACAAAATTAAAGGGAAGGTTTATGTTTGGTTATCACTCTTACAAATAATGACAATAAAAACGTTTGCTCAGAAGACGACAGCAGCTTTTGATAGTAAAAAGGATTTTGAGAAACATCTCACCTCGAAGTAATGTGGTTACATAAAAGTATATCAGTTTTTATGCCCCAAAATTTGAAACTGAGAAATGTTACTGTCAGTAGCATTTCTCAGATTGTGTGTTCGTTCCTATAGGGATTTTTCTTCTTCATGAATATATTTGCTTTGAACTTAAGCGATTTTTCTCAAAAAGAGGACCAGCTTTCGCCAAATTTGTTTTATTGTATACATCTACACTTATAAAAGGATTGAAACAATTGATCTGTTCCAAAAACCATATACCGCATACTTTGCCTGTCAATAACAATTAAAGAACTTACAAATGATAAAATTGTGCCCATGTTTTTTTCTGTTTTACCTGTCAATATAAGATGAGATGAGTTTGTAGACGCTGCCCAACCATAGAGAGACTGATGTGATTCTATCTGGTATACAATTGGCCTCGCTGAACGACTCCCAGTTATCCTCCCTGTAGTTAAAGATGTAAAAACAAGATAAATTTGTATCAGTGCGTCAAACTGGCATCAGAAACAGAAGGGGGCTGGAGGAGGTGGTACAAGGGGAGGAAGATGTTGAACATCTAGAATAGAGTACCAAACCCAAATGCTCACACAAATAAAAACAAAACAAAGAATAGCAACAAAAGTTCATACCTTTCAATCATTGCTGTCAGAACAGTTGTCAAGGCATTTGGCTGATCCCCACAGAGTACCAAGAGGTCCACAATAGGTTGAACAACATCTGGAATGTCCTGGCTTTGGGCAGTTTGACATAGCTTCCCTGGACATATCCCACCACTGCAACCGTCACAAGCAGACATGGAGTTCAGTGTCGCAGTCTGTGATTGAGTTGGACCTGTGAAATAGTAAAGAAGCAATCATGTATTTCTCATTCGACCACAATATTTATTTGAGAGTTAAGATTTTCGCAGAATCTAGAGCACTGTAGTTTTGGGAAGTTTTAAAACTCTTTTACCTGTGTTTGTCACCATGAGTGTTGGTACCAGACAGTTTCTCATAAGTAGTGCCTAAAATGAACAAAAGATTTCAGAAGTAAAGAAAACAAAATAAACGTGTGTTTAATAAAACAAATAAGCAGATTACAGTCTCAGGTTCACCATTATGTCACAAATACAAACCAGCCTGTAGTCCAGACAACCATGGAAAGAGATTAAATTTGTCAATGTCTCTTTCAGAAAAATTGTAGTCAACAATGTGTTCAAGTTATGTCAGTACGTGCAGAATGAGTTTTTTAAAAAACCTATTATTATCGATACACTCTCATGCCCAACTGGCTCGATCCACAAAATTTTCCACAGGAGACTAAGACCACGAGTAAGACCACATAGGATGCAAGCGACTCTGGATATGGCTATGGACATAGGATGCAATGACAATAATGAAAAATAGGAGCTTTTGGCTTCAAGCCATTATCACATAAGTCTGGAGGATTTGAGGCATTGCATGGTGAGGTATCAATGTATATTTGGTTTGCAGTAACACCATGTGTGTATCTACTTGCCAGGTAGAGTTTGTTCTAGAACAGAACTTTTGTTCTTTTTAGAACTGAGAAGTCTCCCGAACCTCCGATTATCTACTTCGCAGCAGTAGAATAAAGCAAGACAGTTCTCTAAGAACAAACTCTACCTGGCAAGTAGATACACACATGGTGTTACTGCAAACCAAATATACATCACATAAGTGGTTAATATTGCCTCCACCTGAATCTACAGTACAGGCTTCCCATACTACACCAGCTGTACAACCAGAAGACACCCATGCACCCAATGCTAGCCTGGAAGGTACATGTATTGTACTTTGTGGCATTCTGTGGTACCAGTGTCAGCTGTACAACCAGAAAACACCCATGCACCCAATGTAGCCTGAAAGGTATTGCACTTTGTGGCAGTCTGTGGTGTCAATCAACTTACCTGTAGTATTTGATGGTATTTTGGACAAGGCTGACTGCATAAGAGCTTCAGTTGGATAAACACAGCTTGCTTGTCTTGAAGGTTATCCATTCTGTAATGTTTAACACAACATATTATTTATTTTTAACAAAACAACACAATATGGTTATTCTCATAAGGCCCGTCAGCAGAAAACTTTCTAAGCACAGAAATTTGTGCTTAACAGAAACTGGTTACCAGCCAAAATTCCACAATGTTTACATTGTTGCAACTGGTGCCCCACTTATTTTTTGCTAAGCAGTACTTTCTTCTCACCAGCTTTCTGAAATTGGCTGTGTAAAGTTGTTAGAATGGGTTATTTTGTGAGAGAAAACTTTAATAGAGATAAGAGAAATGGAATTTACCCTTTGTGTAATCCCCTGAACAGCCCCGGATAGATCCATCTCAGCCATTCCCTTGACGACGTCATCGCCAGCGACAACAGCCCTGACGAGCCCTCCACCGCCTCCTGCTCCGAGATGGTCCTCTCTATCCCCGACCGGGACCTCCGCTGACTGAAGCCCTTTCTGAAGGTGCGGTAGAGGTCCTCAAGAGGGGAGGCCACCACGGCGAGGGCAGACAGGAGACAGGTGCAGGAGTTGTGGATGGGGGCGATGGGATGACGGGCGGAGAGTGGGTCTAGAAGGGGGCCAGGTGAGGGGCAGATGTACCAGATATGATCCATTGTGATCATGAAGATTGCTGTGATGTCAGCTCTGTGTAAACAACAACAAGTATTCAGTAAACGGAGAGTAGCAATTTAGCAATCTAAGAGTGAGGTATGAACTGTATATGAACTGTCATTTAATCCTACTCGGGTCTTGAAGTGCCCTTTTCAAAACAAAAATGGCCTTGCCCTCTCAAAGAATTTGCAGCATCCATATACCTGTCCCATAATTGCAAGGATCATTATCCAGAGCAACCTCCAGATAACCGCTGGTACCATTGTGCCATACACATCCATTCAGAATTGTGTATGGGTGTTCACCGTCCCTTACGTAACTATGCAAAGCTTGCCCCTAACCATGTGACATAGCTACTGTCTCGATAGTCTGAGGAATTCAAATGTAAGCGATAACTTGTAATCAAGCATGTCATTGTTCGAGACAATATTCAAATCTAACACACAAATGGCCGCGTGATGTTCTCACCTGTACTGCCTAGTCCTCTTGTAGGTTGGCTTGGCTCTATTGTAACGCTGTGCTAATACAGACAGTGATTCGTTCATCACTTCACCAAAGATCTCCTGAGCTTGAGCAGGAGGACAGAGGATAAACAGATCCCGCCTCAAGGCATCAAGGTGAAGATGCCACATCTGGATTGAGAAAGAGCATCTCTCATCCTGCCAAAACAAAAGTGATGACTTCTGTTAATTCTCAAGAAGCGGGGTACAGTGGGGTATCAAGGCCCGGGTGGTCTAAGACAGTGGACTTGAGTTCAGTAATTTACTGGCCTGGTCAGTATCAACCCTTGTGTCCCCGAGTAAGACACATAACAATAGTTGTTTCTCTTCACCGAGGGTCAAATGGGTACCTTTGAGGGCAAAGATTGATTTAGGTCAGTGTGCTACATACTTGGCAGCACAGGCTGTATACTCCCTAGGAAGCTGAGATGATTTAAGGAATGAAGTATAAGGCCAATGACCAGTGATAAGAATGTGTGAAGCGCAATGATTATTCTTTGCAATTGTGCAAGTCTGTCTCGAGCCAGAGACGTTATTTGTCTCAATGTTTCGACTAACTTGCTCATCGTCATCGACAGGAGATTTGTCTTACCTCATAAAATGGTCTTTGATCCCTCCAGTGATGGCTCTCAGCATCTTGCAAGATGACGGTGGAGACGATGTTGTTCTGGTACGTCACAATCAGGTCTTTAAGAGTTGTAGTCAGCTCCATGTACTGAGTCTTGACCGAGTTTAGAAAATACCTACAAATCAAAAGAGATCAAAAACTTTTCATACAAACCAGAATGGAAACCAGAATAATAAGCAAACAGTTATCTACTTTTACTTCAGTGCGCTTTACATTAGTGCCCTGGTCATTGGGCCATTAACATTCCCTTAATCTTTCTCAGCTCCCTGGGGAGTACAAACTGGGCAACCGTAAAATAATAATCATAATAATAACTTATTTTTAATATAGCGTCTTACATATAAAAATCTCAAAACGCTGTACAGTATTTTACATATTATAAACATTAAGCTAAAAAGAGTAAGCAAAATACAGGAAAATTACATTGTACAATAAGAACGACAAAAACAAACAATGACAAACACCAATACGAGACAAAACAATATAACACCACAGAAAAGGCAATGAAAAAAATGTTAAAAGTCAAAGATAATGTCTTTTAAAAAGAAATGTTTTGAGAAAGGCTTTCTCATACACAGTATCAACCTCTACCCTCGCAGGTACCCATTTATAACCCTGGGTTAAGAGAAGCATTAACAGTAAAGCATCTTGCTCAAGGACACAAGTGTCACGACCGGGAACCGAACCCATACTCCGATGACTCAACCACCAGAACTTGAATTCGATACTCTCAACCACTCGGCCATGACACCCTATGGGCAGACTACTCATTTTATTTACCTGGATTCCTCGTCATTGAGAGCACTCTCATAATAAGCTAGATGACTGGAAGCAAATGATGCTATCGACAAGAGCTTGTATTTATCAGTGATGTTAGAATAGGGCTGATGGCCTGGGGTAATGGTTGGGCTCATCAGCATCTGTCAAAAACAAATCAAGAATTATATCAGGCACCAATTTGGTCCTTGGAAAAAAGTGGTACATTTTATTTAGAAAGACTCTACTAGGGTCAACACCTCAAGCCATCAGATGTTTGTTTGTATTTATACCATAAGTTAATTTTGGTTGGTAAGTATTTTTTCTCTCACAGTTTTATTGAGTACAGGGGCTTGCCTACTTGAGTAGACTTCTTAAGCTAATTAATCACAGTTTTTCTGATTTATCAAAGAGCAAACAAATCGGAAATTCGACTAAAGTAGGAGGAATATCATGTTTCTAGTCGGGATCACATGTAATTAGACAGATTTGACTGAAATGTTCTTTTGTTATGGATACAAACACAAAAATGTGCCTTTTCCGTCGCCCCCCGTTGTGTCACAGGGTTAAACAAATTTAAAAACACTTTAGAAAACATGATGGTCCGATTAGTGCTGGCAGTGACCCCTGGTATGAAACAAAATGAATATTATTTAATTTACATACTGCGGATATTTTCTTGTAGTAGTGGTTCATGCTGAACGACGCAGCCTCTACAAAGGCTGCTCTGGCAGGTTTAATTACTCCCTCTGATCCTTTGACAGCCAGGGGCAGAATAGCATCCAAGAAGGACATCAGATCCACCAAGCTCTGAAAACAAAACGTGAATTAAGAAGATGCTTCAATGAACATTACAGAATTGTTTTTTGCTAACAAAACAGTTGCTGGCAGTGTTAGCACTCTATGTAATCAAACCATATACATTAACTGACAAACCTAAGTTTGAGATCGATCAGCCATCTGGGTAACGAGAAAACAGTGAAAAACCAATTACACATTTTGCATGTAATCGATTAAAAAAGAAATTTAATAAAATGCTCACTGAGCAATAAACTCCAAATGGGAAATTAGTTTTATTTATTTTTCATCAAGTATGACATTTCAGACAGAAATATTTCAAGGGATGTTTTCTACCACCATCATTAGACCAAGTAAGTTTTATGTAAATCTGTGATCTTAGAAGATTTTTTTTTTTTTACAATTTCTGAAAGTTCCTTTAGGTAAAGGTTAAGTTTTCAAATTTTGGATTAAAACTCAAAGATTCAGGAAAACCCTTGTTATCAGAGGCAACCCCAACCAGAAACATGCGACAGAGCCCTGCCGACCAACTTAGAAGATAGGTTAGGCTTTGTAATGAGATGGCTGATTTTACAAACTAACAAAAACATGTCCAAGGAATTCTTTTAAAAAAGAAAAAACACACCCCTGCAAGGCACTCTAACACCAGTCCAAAAGAAGGAACACACCCCTGCTTAAGAACTCTAACACCAGTCCAAAAGAAGGAACACACCCCTGCTTAAGGACTCTAACGCCAGTCCAAAATAAGGAACACACCCCTGCTTAAGGACTCTAACGCCAGTCCAAAAGAAGGAACACACCCCTGCTTAAGGACTCTAACGCCAGTCCAAAAGAAGGAACACACCCCTGCTTAAGGACTCTAACACCAGTCCAAAAGAAGGAACACACCCCTGCTTAAGGACTCTAACGCCAGTCCAAAATAAGGAACACACCCCTGCTTAAGGACTCTAACGCCAGTCCAAAAGAAAGAACACACCCCTGCTTAAGGACTCTAACGCCAGTCCAAAATAAGGAACACACCCCTGCTTAAGGACTCTAACACCAGTCCAAAAGAAGGAACACACCCCTGCTTAAGGACTCTAACACCAGTCCAAAATAAGGAACACACCCCTGCTTAAGGACTCTAACGCCAGTCCAAAAGAAGGAACACACCCCTGCTTAAGGACTCTAACACCAGTCCAAAATAAGGAACACACCCCTGCTTAAGGACTCTAACACCAGTCCAAAAGAAGGAACACACCCCTGCTTAAGGACTCTAACGCCAGTCCAAAATAAGGAACACACCCCTGCTTAAGGACTCTAACGCCAGTCCAAAAGAAGGAACACACCCCTGCTTAAGGACTCTAACGCCAGTCCAAAAGAAGGAACACACCCCTGCTTAAGGACTCTAACACCAGTCCAAAAGAAGGAACACACCCCTGCTTAAGGACTCTAACGCCAGTCCAAAATAAGGAACACACCCCTGCTTAAGGACTCTAACGCCAGTCCAAAAGAAAGAACACACCCCTGCTTAAGGACTCTAACGCCAGTCCAAAATAAGGAACACACCCCTGCTTAAGGACTCTAACACCAGTCCAAAAGAAGGAACACACCCCTGCTTAAGGACTCTAACACCAGTCCAAAATAAGGAACACACCCCTGCTTAAGGACTCTAACGCCAGTCCAAAAGAAGGAACACACCCCTGCTTAAGGACTCTAACGCCAGTCCAAATTAAGGAACACACCCCTGCTTAAGGACTCTAACACCAGTCCAAAAGAAGGAACACACCCCTGCTTAAGGACTCTAACACCAGTCCAAAATAAGGAACACACCCCTGCTTAAGGACTCTAACACCAGTCCAAAAGAAGGAACACACCCCTGCTTAAGGACTCTAACGCCAGTCCAAAATAAGGAACACACCCCTGCTTAAGGACTCTAACGCCAGTCCAAAAGAAAGAACACACCCCTGCTTAAGGACTCTAACGCCAGTCCAAAATAAGGAACACACCCCTGCTTAAGGACTCTAACACCAGTCCAAAAGAAGGAACACACCCCTGCTTAAGGACTCTAACACCAGTCCAAAATAAGGAACACACCCCTGCTTAAGGACTCTAACGCCAGTCCAAAAGAAGGAACACACCCCTGCTTAAGGACTCTAACGCCAGTCCAAAATAAGGAACACACCCCTGCTTAAGGACTCTAACACCAGTCCAAAAGAAGGAACACACCCCTGCTTAAGGACTCTAACGCCAGTCCAAAAGAAGGAACACACCCCTGCTTAAGGACTCTAACGCCAGTCCAAAAGAAGGAACACACCCCTGCTTAAGGACTCTAACGCCAGTCCAAAAGAAGGTGCGGGTGTTACCTAAATAGTAAACTTACCTTTGATGCAAATCTTGGATAACCTGAATCACTATTCACCAAATCACCTAACAGAATAAAACAAATTTCAGAATGAATAAAAAGACAGGGCTAAATTGATTGATTTCAGAATGTTTGTATTACAAAAAAATTAAGAATAAAAAAAAAAATCATGAAAGACACTTATTGTTAATATTGTAAAAATAAACTTAACAAAATGTGCGTTGACAACTTTCTCGTCTCCACAGCCCAATTTCATAGAGCTGCTAAGCACACAAATTTGCTTAGCATGAAATTTCTTCCTAGATAACAACAGGAGTACCAACCAAACCATTTGTTGCATGTTGCTTTCTTACTGGTATTCAGCTGTTGTTTGCTTGTCCTGAAAATTTGGTTGGCATTCCTGTTTTTTGAAGGGAGAAATTTCAGGCTACGCAAATTTGTGTGCTTAGCAGCTCAATGAAATTGGGCCCTGATAATGAGTATATTATTATCTGAAATGTCAAGTCAATCGGTTCTTCTCAGAACCACAATTAATAAAAAGTTATTTATATACATGTTGTTATCGCAAATTATTCAGGTTCTTTTCACCATGCAAGCCTTACCACAAACAGGGACCATGTCGACAGTGCGGGTTTGTGAGAAGAGCATTTCTTCCTGCTGCAGTGCAGCTTGGCAGACATTCTTGACCAAGATGGGAATGCTGGCACTCACATCTGAGATGACCCCTTCCAAGATGGCCGTCCACTCCCACTTTATCTTCTGATTGAGGACAAAAAAGAGATTTTAAAAAAATCTGATGGAAAAGCATAATAAAGAGCACCTTTTTCCATCTGTCATGAAAGCATCTTTTCCAATGGTTGTAATTTTTGTTTAAGAACCTGAAACCACCCAAAAGTGTTTTAACACATGCAGGCCATTATGCTTCGTTTTTGAAAGGGCAAGGCCACCAAGGCATTTTCTCCTTCGTAAGGAATTTCTACTGGAGCATTTCAAGGGCACCAAGGCAATGACCATAGGGCATGAAGGCAATCAGGCCTGCATGTTAATGGACCTGCAGGCTTATAGTGCTACTGATTCAAGTTTTTGATGATTTTAAGACATTTTTATAAAAAAAGCCATATTAATGCCTATTACAAACACGGTCACCAGACAAGATAACTTCAGAATCATTTTTTGTCTGCAGTGTTTGGAGAAAAATAATCATACTGCTTTATATAACTATATTTATACATATATGCGAACAAACATGAGAACTCAATAAGCCTTTTTGAGATGTGGCGGACACAATGCTACAGCAATTTAAGGTTTGGATAAATTTGTGTGTATACACCAAAACTGTGCACTCCTATTGCGTCCGCCATACCTCAAAAGGGCTCATTGAGTCTACCTGAGTCACAGGGCTGTCTAACACAGTGTGTCTTCGCTGGGCGCTACCCTCAGGTGCCATCATCCCAGGGGTTACTCCAAATGGAGGTGGGATGGCATCAGGCATGACCCCCTTTCTACCAACATACTCTCCACGATGGCGAGCTTCTCGACCCGTCTGCTCTTTAGAATGCTTCAGTGCACCTAGGGGAAAGAGAAAACAAAATCATTGGGATCTTGGTCTAATTTCATAAAGCTGCTTAAAGGCACTGGACACTATCGGTAAATACTCAAAATAATTGTTAGCATAAAAGATTACTTGGTAAAGAGCGATGGAGAACTGTTGAAATGAGGTTGTTTTTGAGAAAGAGGTAATTGCTCACTCAAATAATAAAAGTAAACATTTTAAGCTGTAAGCGGTCCTGGATTTCCAAAAAATATTTCAGCTCCGAGTTAGATGTGATTTGGACAAAGATAAAGATTGCAGATAAAGATTAACGGGCTGACACACAGGCCTCAATAACGAGAACGTTAACACTGCATGCCCTCCATTGATTGAATAAGCATGTGTGTATTTTGCGTGGAGCAATTCAACCAATAGAATTCTTTCTCTTTGCGTCGATATCGTTAACATTTTCGTTATCGCTGCAGTGTGACTGGCCCTTTAGGATTGAGGACTTACTTTTGATGCCCTTGGTGCGTCCATGTTTCATGAGGGAGCTGGGATCCGTGGATGCCTGTTGATGTAGCGTGTGTATGAGTGAATCCATCCCAGACAGTTGCACAGTGATGCCTATCAGGTTGACTAGCTCCTCTTGGGTCAAAGGTGGAATATCTGAAATCACAATGACAACAATTGTTAGAAATTCTTCTAATTTAAAAGTTAACCACCGATCAGAATGAAACATTTTATCTAGACTATTTTTATAACCGATAAGTAACCAAGAAGAATTGTTTGTAATTTCATGTTGTATTCAAAAAATATCTGTCTCTCTTGAACACCAAGACAAGATAAACATTCTTTGACTATGATGTGTTTGTTGACCATTTTATTGTTATTTTGAGGTTTCGATTTTAAATATCGATCAAAAAATTAGTCCCACTTTTGGAAATCTTTCGGAAAAGCACCAGAAAAAAAGCATTACAAAAAGGGTTGGTTTTTAAGTTTAAAACCGGGTTCTGTCGGGCTAACTCAATTCCTCATTGATTGAAAACATTTTCAAAGAATTTTCATTAAAGCTGGTCTTTAAACTACCAAGATAAACTCCAATCACCTTCTACAGAGACGTCAACTTCCACCCCTTCAGAGTCTTCCTCCATATCTTCAAGATCATCTCCGAAGAGAGAAGACGAGACGAGGCTGCCCTTCATCCTCTTGCCTCCAGGTTTCCTCTCTGACTCCTCCTCCCTCTTCACTTTCTCTCGGTCACCTTTGACCTCCCAAGCTCTCTCTAGAAGGGTTTGAACATCCTCCGACAGACTGCACAGGTAGATTTCTCGCAAGGCTTGGGCTGCTTCTACCTGGACGGAAAAAAATACAAAGTTCAGGAGGTGTCTGTACCGTAATCTCACACACAAAAAATATATAATAATAATAATTTGGGGGGCTAATCATCCTTACTCGCAGCTAAGAGCTGAATTGCGAAGGACGCGGCTACAACGTGTTCGAGAAGCAGGCATGCAAGGGCGCATTCAGCTGCCAGCCACATCAACCCATTATGACCATGCAGCACAGCCAAGATCGATATATGGGTATAATGCTCCACTGCATTTAATAGACCTGCCTACTGTAAGCAAAGAATCGGCGCTTACGTAAGGCCAGGGCCCAATTTCATAGAGCTGCTTAAGCAGAAAATTTTGCTTAAGCAAAAAAATCAGCGCTAAGTAAAATCAGATTATTGGCCAAGACTCCACTGAATTGTTTTGCTAAGTAAACAACAGCTAGATACCAGTCACAAGCAATGCTGTGGCATGAAATTTCGGCCAGTAACATGTGTAAAATAAGAGGGCTATTTTCGTGCTTAAGCACATTTTTTGCTTAAGCAGCTCTATGAAATTGGCCCCTGTTCATGAGTAAGCAGAGTATTTTTGCTTGTGTGCAGGCGTACTCAATGTTACTGAGCATTCTTCACTTACACAGCTAGCGCAGAAATTTGGCGTTTGTACTGGAAGCGGAGAAAAAGGATCGAAACGCATAATTCGCCGGTTAAGCAAAGGCATGAAATTGGGCCCTAGTCATGAGCAATCCAAGCTACTTGCAGGAAATTCATGTCTTACTTGTCCATCGAAGACGTTAGATAACATCACAGCAAAATCTTCCTCTATCATACATTGAAGACACTCCACTAGCTTTGGTAGTCTCATTGCTAGTAGATCCAAGGTTACTGGCTGCCTGGGCTCGGATGATTCTGTTATAGACTGTGCCAATATAAAAATAAACAATGTATACATTTTATAGTTTATAACACTGTAATTTCTTATGTCTTTTGGTGTTTTGGTGAGGAACCCAAAATTTTCTTCTTTCTTACTTTGAGGAATCAAACTTCCAATATACTTATCTGAGTTCGTTAATGTAAAATTAAATCAAGTTTGGGTTGAACAAAGGACAAATGTTGACTAGCGAGATTTGAACCAACGCCTTCCAGATTAGCATACCAGCACTCTACCAACTGAGCCATCTTAGCCAAAATGATGGTAGTATCCCTGTTTTTTAATATATTAGTTTGGGGTACCAGTTGGGGGCCATGTATTCAACCTGTAGCTGCCGTATAACTAGGTATCACCAAATTTTAAGATACAACCTGGGAAAAACTAGATGATTTTTTCTGTCTTGAATCCAAAATGTTTTAAAAGCAGGGGTCAAAATTAAGTGTATTTCCATGGTAGTCAGCAGGGCTAGTGACCAACAATTTTTAGTAGCCCTGATTAGATTTTGGTAGCCCAAAAGCTACGTTATGTCTCGCGTCACGGCTCAAACTTTACAATACACCAATAACATAGTTCTTTATTGTTTGTGATGATGATTTTTGCATTATTATTCAACTAGCCCGTCGGGCTATCAAACTGGAAAAATCAGTAGCCCGGATGTAAATCTGGTAGTCCTGGGCTAGCGGGCTAGTGGCAATTTCGACCCCTGAAAAGTCACCCAGTCAGTTTCCCTTTTGGTTTATTACTTGGTATATGAATCGTTGTTAAAATAGGAACAACAACTGCTCTTTTCAGAGCAAACACTCCTCCGAAAAAGAGGTTTACACATGGTACTACCCACAAGTATACCATTAACAGTCATTTCCTAAGAGCACAAGGAAATTGCAAACTGGGTCCAGTTTCATAGAGCTACTCAAGCACAAAAGGAGCAAAGCACAACAAAATCATGCTTACCAGGACAGGGTTACAAGCCAAAATACAATGTTGTATGCACAATTTGTAACTGGTATCCTGCTGATTTCTGCTGTGCAGAAAATTGTTAAGCATATTTTTCTGCTTCAAAGGCAGCTCTATGAAATTAGGCCCTGGTACAACCAAACACCGACTTACCTCATCACTGTACGAGGGGTTCAACAAATCTTGGATCAAGGTCGTGACCTGTTGTGACCTTACCAGCTGGTAGCTCCCCCAGATTTTCTTCTCCGGGTATAGGATACACAGAGACTGTAGATACTCCACACGTTCATTCTGCCGGAGATCGACCCCGCCGCGACTGTTAAGGATGGGCAGCCTCTTAATCCTCTCCAGGAAGTAACGGCGCAAACGAGATCGGATGTCTTCCCACATCACATCGTTGCCCTCGTCCGCAGCATCAGTGATGGTGTTGAGGGACATGGCTGACTGGGTCATGTGATCGGGGTCAGGGGCTCTGATTGGTAGACCAAGGCCCTCGTGGGATGAGAGGAAGAGTAGCTGTCTGAAGACTGTCATTTCGCAGCCGGGATTTGTCGTCAGATGATGAATCTGTACAAAGATATTGAAGAAAACAAAAAGAGAAACAGTTGAAGCAATAATAAAATAACAAGCTGACATTTATAGAGAGCCTCTTCCATAGTTCGAAAGCGCTAAGATGTGTCCAATACAGGCTAAAAATCTCTATCAAAGATGACACAAGTGGGTCTTCAGCAGTTTCTTGAATGATATTGATCCAAACGATTTTGCTTTTCTGCAGCTATCACAAAGTAAATTTTGACCCCCTTTGACAGCACATCACCTGCAGTGAATGTGTCTTGCTCATCACTTTAGTAGTCAACAGGTGTGTAATAAATGCCACACTGACACTGTTTAACACACGGTGACACAGACTTCCAAAATGGCGCAACTATGATTATTGTGATGCAGGCCTGTAATAGCTTCGTTTTTGAAAGGGTAAGGGCACAAAGGCATTTTATTCTTGGTAAAGGGCCCCCGATGAGGAAATTGTAAATTTCTACAGGAGCATTTCAAGGGCACCAGGCAATCGCCTATGTGATGATGACGACAGGCCAATTGGGTCAATAATTTTTTAGTACAAAATTGGTAGGATACTTGATTGATTTGTAGTTTGGCATAACACAAAAACTTACTACGCAACTATTTTACAAACTATTTTATAATGATATTGAAGCATTTCAGCAAACAAGTCACCAAAGAAAATTTTTTCATAGTATTGCCAACATTCCAAGAGATGTTAAATTTGATAAAGAATATTAATTTTTGGTTTTTACCCACACACCGATGTGTGTTAGCACTGTATACTCGGTACTTTCCCGAGTCCTGTGAAAAAAATATCACAGGCATGTTACTCGGGTAGGATTCGAACCCACGACCCTTGCAATTCTAGAGCAGTGTCTTACCAACTAGACTACCGAGGTTGCCCGGTGGCTAGAGGCAGTTCGAATCCAATGTTTTGGCAGTGGGTACCGCAACGATATTGCCAATATTGTTACAACAATCAAAATTTGTTTACAATTGTCTTGAGTAGAATCCCCACATCTTCTGGTTCTGGTGTGAGACAGGCACATTCCTCTAATACAGGCGTGTGGATAAGACTGTCCATTGCATCCTTGATGTTGGTATAGTCATTATCTGCTGATAGGCTATTCGTTGCTTGCACGAGGCGTCTCAATGTATCTTCGATACTGCAGGTCAGATTAATGTAAAAAAACAAAAGAATATTTTACAAATATATAATGGGATTTGAGGCATTGTATGGTGAGGTATCAATATATTTGGTTTGCGGTAACACCATGTGTGTATCTACATGTAGTTGCCAGGTAGAGTTTGTTCTTTAGAGAACTGTCTTGCAATATATTCTACTGCAGAGGAGACTTCTCAGTTCTGAAAAGAACTGTCCTGCTTTTTAACTACTACCTGGGCGGAAGGTAAACAATTTGGCTGGGTCTACTTTACATATAAAAACAGTCTGGAAAAACATGTGATAGCACTCTAAAACTAAAAGCACTCTGTGTGATAGCATTGAGATAGAAATTTTAACCAAGTTTGCAAGGCTTTCATTTGTTGTCTATAAAAACTGAATGTAGATTTCTGGGTGGAATAATTTTAAAAAGGTCAAATAATGAACCACAAGGGTAAATTATTTGGGGTTGAACAAAGACAACAATTATTATTCATTGATTAAAAATTTCACGGTTTCCAGTTTTGGACGCTAAAAAACATAGTATTTGAAGGCAGCTAACTCTGTTATGGTCTCTGCCCCAGCATCTCTCCTCAGGACATCGATATAGCTCAACCTCTGTCTTCCCCTCAGCTTCACCCCATGAGTCGGTTCCAACAGCACTGCTCAGGTACGCTCTTTCTCAAAATTTCCTTTTTTTAAAGTTACGCTGTTTTGCCATGAACGGCCAAACTCACCTTCTGTCGTTTTCACCGAGCTGTCTATCAATGTCTTCAATAGCAGCGTGTAACGTCTGTAGACAGGGTGGTCCCATCTCAAACATTGCACTAGCAGAAGGTAGACTGCACAGGGGACTAGACTGTAGGGATGACATTGTTGCCCCCTGCCTCTTCTTCCTGTCGGAAAATAATTTGAAATTCATATAAATCATTTACTTAGAAAATGCTACTCTCCATGGGGGAATAGAGTAAACTACTCTCCCCGAGGGAATATTATTATTATTATTATTTTTATTATTTGGCAATTCACATAAAATACAAAATTACAAAAATTAATATAAAAAAAATTACAAAAATTAGCCGGCCCTTTCAAACTTGTATCGATTGAAAGTTATGTTTTCACCCCTGATCTACCTCCAGCAAATGGGCACACCACAGGGAGTAGACACCCCTGCTCTAGAGTAGGGGTAAGCTGTAAATAAAACCCTGGGTATTCTTAAAACGTGCAGTCGGAGCCCCATGGAATAGGGGCCTAGCTAGCAGGCAGAGTGAGTGACTATCAATCATGTATGCAAGTCTGCCTCGGGGCCACGACTCCAAAAAGGAGGCCAGTGTTTACTTGTTGAAATGTTTATAAATTTTACCTTCCTGACATTTTATTAAACTAAGAAATGCGATACACAAGTATTACATTTTGACGCTAATTGTTGGGTATATCATTTAGCACCTCCTAACAGAAATTCAACCCCACTTCCAACTTGATTGATTGATTGATGGAATGAATTATGTTTGCTTGGTTACGCACGAACCCCGACGACTGAGAGCGACGAGAACCTCGGCCGGCCGGGAGGGGCGACGAACACCACCACCACACACTTACCGAGAAGCAAAGCTACACGGTCGTCGTTTCAATCAATCTCATCTCAGTAAGAATTGGAAGCATTGTAAAGTCAACAAACTGATTTTAAAACATTTTACATTATTTTTATCCGTGGACGGACCACCAGAGTCTTCAGAGAAGAAAATGTCAAAATAATTACTGAACAAACCGCACAATAGAGGTCGCTGTTTCAATAACAAAGTCCTACTCGTGTCTCCCCTATTCTATTTAGTGGAATCTTCCATTTTAGATTCGTCTGAATTTTTCACATTGCTATGAACCAAAGCAGAAAATATTGCAGTGTTAATGATTAATTATAAGGTATTATCTAAATTGTCAGTAAATTTTGAAGCAGTGTTGCATGCTCGTCAAACTGTCAAAATAGAGTAAGGACTTGTTCGAGGGAAATTAAGTGTAGTAGTCAAAGGTCAAGAAAGTGCACTTATAAAAAAAGCCAAAGCTAGCCGCGTTTTGGGCTAGAGTTGCAAATTTTGAATCAAAAAAATTAGAACCCATGCAGTTCAAGGCGGTTGAAGTTTCTGTCTCGCCCATGAGCTCACCTTCTTCCTATTCTTTAAGTGAACGTTTTTTTTGTTAAAAATATCGGATTTAGCAAACTATAAATCAAAATTAGATTATTTTGCTCACTATTTTAACTAGTAACTAGCCGCTACAATTACTATCTCAATAATACAGCACAAAAAACAATAGTTCACAAATTATTTACCTTTTGCTGCAACCATTCGTTGTTCTATGCACTCAATCTTCTTCTGTCACATCTTGCCAACGCTTCAGTACGAACAGGTTACAGACTGTGAAAAAAAAAGGATTGTATTTTATGTATGACAATGGCTGTGGAGGAAGTTTTGTTTCATACTTACCATCATACTTTACCCCAAACTTCAATTGTTCCTGCTGAACTTGGTTCACACGTCTGAAACATAAAGGGGAGAGTCAACATTAAGTCATTTTTATAACTTGAATGCGCACATTCACCTGCCACACCCCACTTAGGGAAGACTAGGTTTGGATTGCATGGGGAAAGGGAAAAGATTGTTTCACAGCTAAAGAAAATTAACATTTCAGAATCAAGACTAAGAACTACACCAGTCAATGTCTTATACCTATCTCAAGTAAACCATTTTATTTCATTTCAATACATTTATTTCAATGTTGCCATAAAGTTACATTTGTGTAGACCTACATCATTAAAGTTAATATACATGATAATGAATAAATAATGGCAAACCACAGATGTAGTCAAGCCAATAACAATTTACACCGAAGTTGAGTAAATAATGACAAACACCTAAATGTTGTCATTCTGCCGACTATTATTGATTCATTCACCAAATATTTATTATCTCCTGCTACTGTGTTACTTGGGTAATTTCAACATATATATGTTCAACAATGAATGATGAATGAATGAATAAATGAAAGGGTAGTAATAATAATAATAATAATAATAAAACAGTATTTATATAGCGCAATATGAATTGGCATTCCTCAAAGCGCTTAACAGCAAAATGAAAAGCATTACGAGAAAACAAAAACTTATAGGCCTATATTCCCCAATTAAATCACAAAACAAATAATTATAAAATTAGGCCAGACCAGCTGTTACCTACACGTAAATTAAATGAAACCATTAAATATACCAAAAACAACCTAAGGATCTGAAAAATTACTCTTTACACTAAAAAGTTAAAAATAATTACCAGTAGGATAAAAAGTAGGGTTAAAATACCTACATGTAAATGCTGAAAATTACACAGAAACTATATACACAGTCAAGGAAACAGGTTTTAATTACAGATAAAAAGAGGGGTCTTTAGCAAAGTTACAAAAAAATCTAACGACTTAGCAGATCTTATGGACATTGGGAGCTCATTCCAAAGTTTCGGAGCAGCAGCTGAGAATGATCTATCGCCATACGATGTTGATGATATGGCAGGTTTCAGGAGAAGTTTGCTACTAGAGTTACTCTTATCTCTAGGCCAATACTTCAATTATACTCTAGGCCTTTTTAGCTGTCTTATACAAACCAATTTATCACTGACGTCTTTCCACCATTGTGTACTCTGCTCTTTTCACCATCAGCTCTTTTCGTACTCTGTTCTTTTCTCCCTCCAGTGTTCTTATATCTCTCGTTTTCTCCTCCATAATTTTTTTAAAAACTTTATCGATAATTTTTTCTCTCGCAGCGCTCGTAGTTTAGAGAAGTTATTCGCAACAATCCCTATTTTAAGCCTCAATAAAATTTATTGTAGTATTTTTTATTCTACTTTTATTTTGTATTACAATTATTTTCCCCTTTTTACTTTTATTTGAATTTGGCTTGAAAAAAATTACTTTCTGTTTTTTTTCTTCACATGCTCAGTTGAAAATGTCTACATTCAAAATTGATGTAATGCTGATACTTAGGAGTATGTAAATATCAATTTAGCTTGTCTAAATTATCTGTTTCTGTACTCCCAAACCAAACATTAATCATTAAATGAATGGTGGCCATGTGCTGTTGTATTTACTACATGCAGTTTTCGATTAGGCCTACTTCTAAAACACTTATGGCCGTATCTCATACCAGTGAAAAGTGAAGGTAAACAAATTTGCTATAGCAAACTATTACGAATTATTGTGAATAAATAATTGCAAATATTGTTATGAAAAAAAAAAATTGAATTTTGTACTATTCCTTTATAGAAATAACACAATTGAAATGTAACATTATGGTGTTATAAGGTATAATCATGACAACTGACGACTTGAAGCATCAACCCTGAAACAATTTTGGAATTTCCAGTAAGATAGTCTCCTAACTTAGAGCATCATTGGCTTCGACCAATATGCACATCAAGAAATGCCAAGAAAGTGTGACTCCACCATCAAGAAACATGCACAAGCAAGGACAACATCAACAAGATCGCAGAACATCTTGGAGGGAAAGGGTGTTACGAGGGGTGGGACTCTGCAAGAGAACGGGTTAGATCTTCTCTTACACTTCGCAGTCTTCATCTTGTCTTGGTCTTGATCTTGAAAGGTTAACTTGCGTTATCCGATCTCCACTAAAAATTGCGCTTTATCAATAAACTATTTGGATAACTTTCCGTATGGCGCCACCACCTTTTCACTCATTTTTACAAAAAGGGATATATCAATCAGGTAAATTAGATACTATATTATTTTATTTCGAATGAAAAAGTGGTGGCGCCATATGGAAACTTTTCCAACTATTTTTTCTTAAATTTTGTTTTTCTAGAAACTTAAGGTAAAAATGTACCGCGGTAACCCTTCTTCTAGGGTAAGACAAAACAAAATCAATGGAATTGGCATTACTTTAGGGTGGATAAATTGGTGGCGAGGTGCGGAAAATATTCCCCGTATTTACTGCAAGTTGTTTGGAAATAAAGGGGAAATAAAAACCAACGCTGTTTTTTGTAAAGAGGTGAATCGCCCAATTAGCGAGCTTTAGTGGAGGGCGGATATACGGCAAAGTTTTCCTTACCTTGGTCCTTTGTTGTACGTCAAGATCCATAGATAAAACACATACGCATACCATTAGACCTTCAACTCATCTGGTTACAGTTTTTAGAAAGACGTCATCTGCACACAAAAATAATGTTTGATCATCTTGCAACTTTTTTTTTGGCCCTTTTTCTAGCAGTTCTGGCCAAATATAGTGCACATGTGGGTTCGTCTTCTCGTAGTCTACTTCAAGTAGTCTACTGCAAACTCCTTAATACATAACACCACTTTGCTTCTAAAAAAAGCAAGTTTAGTCCATGCTGAAACATCTCTGAATGTACATCACTAGCTTCTGGCAAATTGTGATAAATTTATCAGAAAAGTTCGTCAGAAATAACAATATTTGTAAATCCCACAGTAGAGCCAGGTCACGATGCTACCCATTCCTCCATTGCCAACACTGAATATGGCTTTATTCGCCACAATTGAGTTTGAGAACACTGTGCAAAAAATCCTTCTTTGCATAACTATAAGCAGATCTCCAATTCCCAGGTATGTACTGAATGAACTTAGTAAAAGTCTCATTCCCAGCTGGCTTATTTATTGTGTTCCCGGGCCGGGACAAATAGCGGCACGTGGGCCTAAAAAGAGTTATATAATAGAACCATTGAGAAAATGGTACACCCATCGTCTAAATAACACGTGTCACGCATCACCAGTTAACACGTGTCACGCATCACCAGTTCACACAAACAATTTTGCATGTATTATCGTTAGAGGGATTCGAACCTGGTGGGTCAGCCAGTGTAAATTGTAAAGAGAGGCTGCAGAGAGCGCTCTCACAATGTGGAATCGTTTGCGTGGATTACAGTCTACTTTAGAATGTTGTTTCAGACAAACTGCCTGGTAGTGGAAGGCTATTCATTATGACAAAAGCCACCAAATATGTGCGTGGATTCACTGGAATTGACTATGGTTTAATTTTTTCTCACAACATGCAGCGATCACAACCTACACAGTGTCCAAAGAATTCACTTGATGATTCTGCATTTTTAAATCGTAAGAGTTTAATCTTATGTGCCACCCCCTCAAGATTCCACAACAGAGCATCTAGAATGCAAAACTTTCCTGGGCCCGTATGCGGGCCCGGACCCACGCCATAAAGGTTTCACACCCGAATGCTCTATCATTGACAGTTTCAAGCACCTCCCCTCTCAACAGAATGGGAGGGACGTGTCACCGTTCCCCCTTTTTGAAGGGTGGGGGACACAAATTTATGTCCCCATGCCTTTGACCTCCGTTGAAACTCAAGTATTACACTGTGTAAGACCAAACCCTGTGTTCCGTTTTACGGAAGATAGATTGATGCCCATTATCTATAGTAATGTGGGCGGGGCGAAAATATTTTTCAGCATGGTAAAGGCCACTATGCAATTTCTATTAGCCTTTTACCCTGCTGAATTTCGCCATCGGCCAACCTTTGACGACAGAAACGTCACCACCTCTTACTGCATGGATTCTAAAAAATTTGAATCTGCAGATGGAAATTCTGGCCCAATACGCGGCTAATTTCAGTCTAGTTTGTCAACATGGCGTTAATGTTCACGAAAACTGCGAGGTATGTGTTTTGTTTTTGTTTATCTTAGTCAGCTAGGAGAAAAGTTTGCTTGTGATAGATAGATGTCCAAGATAACTAAACTATTGTTGGTTTAACTGAACTCTATTCAAGTGAATAATCACGTAAGAAGTGTGTTAAACTTGAGTTTTTAGAATGAGTTCCATTTCCACCTTGCGTAATGTACTTTTTAGGATATGGCCCGGCTCCCAGACACCCATAGGGCGAAAACAATGTAATTGTTCACAATTTTTTAAGAACCACCCTAAGTAAATGTAAACATTAGCAGAGCACATCCGGGTTTTGAGTTGACCATGGACATGATGGACCTCCATGATTTGATGCCTTGGTGCCCTTGATGATCCAGAAGAATTTTACAACTTCCTCATGAGTCATAATATGGTGCCCTTTGTTATTTATTACCAAGATGAAAATGCCTTTGGTGGCCCATGGCCATCCCTTTCCATTTAAAGAACGAAGCATACTGCCTACAGGCCTGGGCCCAATTTCATGGCTCTGCTTACCGTAAGCACAGAATCAGCGCTTACAGAAACAGGGAATTCTATGCTTATTATGGCAGCGTATTTCACGGGTTAGCGATAGCGGAAAATTTTGGTTTCTGCGCCGACGTACTCCACATTATACTAGGGCTAGGCATTCGCTTACAAAGGCTAGAGCAGAAATTCGGCGCTTGCATGTAACTTGTAAGCAGGGAATTGTGATCGTAAGCGCAGAATTCGGCGGTAAGCAGAGCCAAGAAATTGGTGCCTGGTGTGGTGAACATTTGGGTTAGTTTGGGTGACCACAAACATACAAAACCTGTGCCTTTGGTTTTTCCAAAGGATTTTTTTTATTGAACAAGCGCCTTATAATTATAAATACAAACAATTTATTGGTTACTTTTCTTATTGTTTTTGAAGCATTAAAAAGGCAGTGGAGTTAATTAACAACATAGACGCAGCAAAGTTTCCCAGGCTACTCTCCAGAATTTTACAGAAACTCCACTTGAGAGTAAGTAAATTTTATTTATTTTAGATTTAAGAACTCGACACTTATCATGGAAGAGTAGGGGTAAACCCCATTGTTTCTGGTTCACATAGCAAGCACTCTTGTTGACAGGTTTCCTCAGGTTTGTGAGCTACAGTGATTAAGTTCACATATGGGGTAGACCCTTTCCTTGGTTTCATTACCAGATATATTATACAATGTAAATAATTCTGTTTATCCTCATTTCAACCTTGTGCCCAGGATGAACACTCTTTCTCAGAGGAGGAGCAGGAGAAACTCCAAGTGGCCCTGGGCCTTGAAGGAAATGACCTTCAACTTGTTTTAGAAACGACAGCATTCATTCTAGAACAGGTAAGTGACTTCGGCTATGGCTGCTTGCTGCTGTGAAGCAATGTTGAAGAATATGCCTTTCAGCGAGCCAGCCATAGCCACCGAAGCTGTCAACCTAAGACATCGTTGCTTTGGATCGGACGAGTTGGTCTATAAAAAGTGTTTGTAACCGTTTGTTATAAAATGCATATGAATAGAAAGATCTTTTAAAAGTAGAATACAATGATCCGCACAAATTTGCCTCGAAATTGCGTGGTATTCCTTTTACTCTGCGAACTAACACGGCCGGCCATTTATGGGAGTCAAAAATACATTTTCCAGTCATGTTTGTGTGGATCATTGTATTCTACTTTTACAACAGTAACACCTTTCTACCCATATGCATTTAATAACAAACGCTTTTCAAAGACCAACTCGACCGATCCAAGGCAACGTGTTCCTATAAGTCTCGACTCCAGCAAGCAAAGACTTCATTTATGTGGCAAGTTGTACTTCAAATTAACTTTTGATAATTAAAGAGCGACTTGTGGAAAATTGACAACAATTTATAGGATTATTATTAGAGTGGTGGTCATTAAGATGCCTCAAACTAACTGGCTTTTCAATGATGCTTCCTTTAGAAGTGAGTTTGTGCACATTCGGATGTGTACAAAAATTGGTAAGATTAAAGCCATTGGACCCTTTCGGTACAGAAAGAAAAAAAAAAAGTTCACAGATTTACAAATAATTTACAGGGTTTACAGAAGGTAATGGTGAAAGACTTCTCTTGAAATATTAGTCCATGAAATGCTTTACTTTTTGAGAAAACGGTAAAACAATATAAATTCTCGTTAACGAGAATTACGGATTTGTTATAAACACATGTCATGACACGGCGGAACGCGCGAAAACAGGAGTGGGTTTTCCCGTTATTTTCTCCCGACTCCGATGTCCGATTGAGCCTAAATTTTCACAGGTTTGTTATTTTATATAGAAGTTGTGATACACGAAGTGTGGGACTTGGACAACACTGTTTACCGAAAGTGTCCAATGGCTTTAATAAGATCAATGTGCACAGATTTGCACATAGTTTCAGTGATATAGAACACAACACACTTTCTCCACAGCTCACGATCTTAAGCAGTCCTCAACAATTGCTTCTTGTTCAGTCCCGTCCACTCCTTCGGTAAACAATGTGAAGGAGTGGTCTGGACTAAACTGGGAGCAAGTGTTGGTGAGGAAGAATATCAAGAGTTGTGGAGGAAGTGTGTTAAAGCTATATTTTTACCATCTTGGAGATAGAGCAGAGTAGTACATGATATTTAGATGGTCACGGTGAAAACTATAGGTTGTTGAAATGAGTAAAACATTTAGTTTTGAACTCAATGTTTTAAACTGTGAAAACATAAGATTTTTGCTGCCCCCACTATTTATCTTCAAACTGCAAAGACTGATTGAGCTTAACTTTCACAGGTTATTTTATGTATACTCTGGATCACATGGAGTAGAGATACTGGTTTTTGATATTTACCATTGTTATTGGCGTGCTGTAAAGGCATTTTAGTTTTTTCTGTAGCTCGGTCACGTACTATCATACTGACACTCACACAACCTCATTGCTGTGATTCTCTTCACACTTTCTTCCTCATAAAAGTTTAATGATAATTTGGAAATTAATCTTGATTTTTAATTGTTCTTTGTATGACATGTAGGCAGCATATCACATAGCTAAGCCAACAGTACTTGCCCAACAGCTGCAAACCCTTGGGCTGGAAGAGGATAAGGTATTTTTCACCAAATTTTGGTCACTTTGGTAATAACACAGTTGAGTTTTGACAAACAAATGTTTTAGCTAAAGTATGATTTAAAACAAAATTGGTTCTTTGCTAATTCTTATTATGTAAACTGAAATGTAAACTCTTGAATCTACATGGCCCATTTTCATAGAGCTGCTTTTAAGGTAAGCACAAACAAGTTGCGCTCACCGAAAAATGGTTACCAGCCAAAATACCATAACAGTAAGGTCTTTAAATGGTGCCCCACTAATGTTTGCTTAGCAGCAAATTGTGAAGCAAACTTTTTCGCTCCATGAAATTGGGCCAAGTTCTGGCTAGGACAAAAATAATATGGGTCAAATTTCATAGACTAATTTGCAACTACTTGTTGTAAGCACATTTGCCATGGAAGGAGGGTGCATGTGTCTCATTCCACAGCTAATGTGCACTTAAAAAGTATTTGCAAAGTAGTCTATGATGCTGCTTAGAACAGAATTCTGCTTCTGCCGATAGTGCATGATTCTGTGATTAGCTGAAAACTTAACTGTTTACTCATTAATTTTTGTTAAGCGCCTCGGGACTGTTGTGTGAAGCGCAATAAGTGCCGTTCATTATTATTATTATTATTTATGAAATCTGGCCCTGTTGAATTATAAAAATGTCAAAACTCAAATGCCACATGGCACTTTTGTTTATATCATTGGTTTTGTAAATTCTGTAATGTTTAAGAATTTTATATGGCACTGCCTCAGAAGTTACAATAATCTTTGCTGTGAAAGATCTCCCTACTTATTTGGAGAAAAAATAAAAAAATCTTGAATAAGTTGTAAGAAGAAACTACACTGTATAAATAAATAGTAAACTTGCGGGTACAACCATGAGTAAATCTCTTTTGAGTGAGTGTTGGCTCTGAAAAGAGCTGGTTTGGTCGAAAAAAGAAGAAGAGATTTACACATGGTTGTACCCGCAAGTTTACTATTTATTTATAGTTTTTGCTCATTTCTCCACACCATGCAAAGCTTCAAACAATACTTAAATATTAAGTTGTTCATCTAAGGCATCAAGTTTATGACAATTGTTTTCCCTCTTCCAGGTATCGGTGTTTGTCAAAGCATGGACATCAAGTGGGAAGGGTGTGGTAGAAAACCTCCGCCAGAGAACGCTTGCACCCAACCAGGTTCGACAAACTATCTTTTTATTTCAATGTGTGGTTGGGGTGTAATAATATTAATAACGAGCTTTTATGTAGCTTATTTCACAATAATCCTCTCAATGCGCTTTACATTGACCTTTATCATAATGCAGCCATTTGTTCTGTAACCAAACCGAGGGCTGCAAGGGCAAAGTAGTCTGGTGTCATTTTGGTATAATGAGATTTGGTATTAACTACTGATATTGAAGACGGGCAACCTAACAAAGACGGTGGTCGAATAATAAATGTCCATAGGCTCTTTGTTGTGTTAAGTTAAAGTTTTGGTTACCTTTGCAGAAACCTTATTGATTTTTACTAAATCATATACAATTCAAGAGCAAAATTCTCACTAGTGCATTCACCATCACATGTTTACCAAAGTGGGTGCCAGAATTCTCAATTGGGTATTGGCAGTTGAGAAACTAGTTCAACTTTCCCATACCTCAGGGGAGCTAATGGACTGTCCACCCTCAAACCATGTTAAATTTATATATGTTTGGCCATGACATGAACGCCTACTCAATGTGAATGAAGATGTATGTAAAATCGTAGAGCTATTTTTTTTTCAGGAAAGTTGCATTAATATGTTGTACATGATAGAATCATTTTCGTCTCTTGAGACAAAAATTATTTATGTGACATTGTTTTACTCGTTTCTCAAAAACTGCAATACCTCAGCAATAAATACTTTAACGAGGCTTTTTATGATTATTGTCTTCAAACCGTGTAAGGTTAATGTAAATCTATGGACATTGTGTTTTGTGTCACACAAAAAGTACCCAAACCCTTTAATGGCCTGACATTTTGACTATGACAGAGTCTTCCTGATAATTGTTCTAAATCCACAGCTGGAGGGGGTCAACTGGAGATTGAACCTTCAGATGGGACAGGCTTCCCAGACCAAGATGAAAATTCCTAACGCCATGTTTGAGATGGTCGTTGCTGGAAGTGATCCCGACCAGAAAGAGAAGATCAGGATGGAATTTAGCCACGATGAACTCTTTGAATTCTACAATAAGGTGAGTTAGGTTTGGGAGAACCTTGTACAGGGGTGAGAGTAACTGCTGAGGAGAAAACCTGAAAATGTGGTGTGTCATGGCCGAGTGGTTAAGAGCATCAAATTCAAGTTCTGGTGGTTGAGTCATCGGAGTCATCGGAGTCATCGGATCTCGGTCATGACACTTGCGTCCTTGAGCAAGATGCTTCACATTATTGCTTCTCTTCACCCAGGGTATAAATGGGTACCTGCGAGGATAGAGGTTGATATTGTGTTTGTGAAAAAGCCACTGGAGCTCCACGGCAGCTCAGGGCTGTTTACTCCCCCGGGAGCTGAGAAACGTTAAAAAGGAATGTTATTGGCCAAATGATAAAGCGCATTGATATGTTATTGTGTAATGCGCTATAGAAGAACTAGTTATTATTGATTTATTATTTAGTATAATGGTATCCAGGTACATTACAAAGTGGCAATTCCACCTTTTTGTAACCCCCGAGGTTTGAGATCCCTAGGAGCTTCTAAGAACAGTATCCTTAGAGCCACAGAAGTAGATCAAAGAGGCTGACTGTTAAGAGAAAAACACAGTTAATTTTGTTTTACCAGGCGCCTTGAAAATATCTGAAATCGGTTAAAAGTCTGAGTTTTCTCATCCCTGCTTCTACCATGAGGGGTAGGGGCAGTTGGTTTGAGCCCCCCCCCCCCCCCACCCCCGAGTGTTTTTAATTGAAGACTTGACCACCAGAACTTAAATTTGACAAGCTACCCTGCTCGGTCATGACAACCTATTCAATCCAAAATGCAGTGTGCCCCGCTCCTCTCCTCCCGGATCCCCCCAGTAGTTTCTTGTCATGGTATTTGGTGGAATTTTTGCTTTCAGGCAATTTCTAAAACCAAAAATAATTACATTTTTTTTCTGTTGCAGTTGGAAGCCATTCAAGGCCAGCTGGACTCAATGAGCTGAAGATGTGAATAAGGAAGAAATGCTATCAACTCGTCCTGAAAGATGTTTTATATTATTCACATCATGTATAGTCTTTTTTTGATGGACAGAAATTTATGATCTTTATAAATTGTATATCTTACGAGAAAAAACCCCCCACTTAATATGTTGAATTATTTTTAATTGAAAAGTGGTAAACAGTATGGTTACTAATCCAATGTGTTGAAGGTTTGAGTTGATCTGACAGGGAGGTCAAAGGGCAAGCTATATAGCTCTGTGTTGGCAATCTCCCTAATAAGTCAATATATTTGTTTGTTTGGAAGGGGGGTGGGTGCCAGTTGGCAGTCATTCAAACTGTAAGTCCTGTTTAGCCAGAGATCATACCCACGTTTTTGATATTTGATAAACTTGTTTTAAAGGCAGTGGACACTGTTGGTAATTGTCAAAGACTAGCCTTCACAGTTGGTGTACTGTATCTCAACATATGCATAAAATAACAAACCTGTGAAAATTTGAGCTTAATTGGTCATCTAACTTGCGAGATATGAATGAAAGAAAAAAACACCCTTGTCACACGAAGGTGTGTGCGTTTAGATGGTTGATTTCGAGACCTCAAGTTCTAAATCTGAGGTCTCGAAATCAAATTCGTGGAAAAATACATCTTTCTTGAAATTATGGCACTTCAGAGGGTGCCGTTTCTCACAATGTTTTATACCATCATTCTCTCCCTATTACTCGTCACCAAGAAAGGTTTTATGCTAATAATTATTTTGAGTAATTACCAAAAGTGTCCACTGCCTTTAACTCTAAATTTCAATGCATAAGAACATCAACTTTTAGTTGGTAAGACTCTGCTCTAGAAATGCAAAGGTCATGGGTTCGAATCCCGACCAAGTAAAATGCCTGTGATTTTTCACAGAGCTAGGGGAAACTAGAGTATACAGTGCTAAATTACATCGGTGTATATGGGTAATAAAACCAAAATTAATAACAACTTTCACAACTTAAGTTTCTTTTTTTGCTTCTATTGCATCAATGGTTTATTATTCACAGGAAAATGTGTTTGTCCCAAAATAGGTACAGTATGTATAGCTTTACTAAACATGCTTACTACATCAGTCAGGAGTGATTTAATAATATGTACATTTTTGTTTTATATCTGATTAAATCATTTATGAAGACACCTATATATTACTGTGTTGCACTCTCCTTGTTTATCCTTTTGCATGAAGAGAAATTTCTAAAACGATATTCAACTGTTTTAAAAAGTCAACATGGTTTTACAATGGAACATTTCTGAAAAGCAGACAGAAAAAAAAATTGAATTAATAATGCATGGTATCAAAAAAACATCTTGAAACTTTAAAACGGACGTCAAACAAAATGCGCCCAATAAAAAGATTTATTTGAAGGATTTTTAGTTCCTGTGCGATATTCAAGTATGCCCCAAATAAATCAATTCATAATGACCCTTTTCCTTTTGTCTTAGTATCAGCAATGCATTTAACAGGTGACTGCAAAGAGTGTTGTAATTTAATTTATGCTCAATAGCAATTAGTTAGACCTGGAGCCAATTTCATCAACTTGCGCTTAGCAGAGAAGTTCCAGTGTGAATTTATTTTAATAATGACAAGTTATAATATGGGTATCTTGGCACTTTCTTCGCTAAGCCAAACAGTGTTTGCTTAGCAGGTATACAAAGTGGCACCAGGCATGTGCTATCCAACAATATTTAATTACGAACAGTGTTTTACTTTCAACTTTTGACTTTGACTGACTTAGCAGCTGCGGCTTTGGCTTGATCATCATCTGAAGATGCATTGAACCATAGGAGGCTTATAGCCACAGCCGCAGCCACAGCTGCCAATTCTGACCAGTCTTAAATTCCAAGAAAGATGGAAATAAGTTTAAATTAACTGGCAACTGACCATGACCGAACAAATGAAAGCCAAGAATGGATTTTGGCTTTATTTTGTTTGTAAATGTACATTATATAAATGTCTTACTAACATGAACTCACTCCGGTTTGCAAAATCAATGCTCGGCACCTTGCACTCAAAGTAAGAATATTTTCCTAACCGATGTTGGTGGTCAACTGCGCACTGCAAAACAGCCAACCTCAAATTTAAAACTTTAAAAAGAACAACTATGAAAACACAAACAACACTTCATAGAGGCCCGTTAAAACACAACAGAAATCAAAACAAATTAAACATGGCAGTGATCCAAAACGAAGACACAAAAACAATATATTTGCTTTAAAATATACAAAATATTTATACATTATCTGTAAGCGTGTGCCAAGAAGCATAGTAAAAAAACAAAAGCCTACTGTAAAGAATAGAATGTACAATTTAATGATATAAAAATAAGACATCTAACATTTCAACACAAAATCTAAAAAGAAAGGTGAAAAAATAACGACAAACACAGACAAAAATTTAAATTTAAAAGTGCAAGACTGGAGTGATTTCTACTCTAATTATTTCTTTGGGAGACTTTATTTAAGTATCTTAAACCAAGATTATTCATTTATTGGAAATTTTATTTACTGAACGAAACAAAAGTTCAGTTTATTTTACGTTCGTAGCTAAGTTTCTGCGTTACTTTGAAAACCAGTCTGAATAAAGATTCAATTCCAATTGGTTTTTATTATTCCATTAATATATGTTATTTTCAGCCTTCTTGTGTTTTTGTGTTAAGCAATAAAAGCTTGAACTGTTATAACTGAATCTGTTTTTAATGATAGACCTGTGTCTTTAAACAACTATCCAAATTCTTGCCAAGAAGAAAAACTAAGAACAGGAGAATTTTCACATCCTTTATGAACATTTACAGATGGCTTTTGCATAGAATAAGGAAAATAATATGTACACAGGACATAATATAAGGACACACTTTTGACTTTTCTATGTACATTTCACACAATGTCCATAAATAATTAACGTTGAAAGGAACAAATTTTCAGGAGTAATTAATTCTGTATTGTTCTTTAATGAGCATGTTTGTATCTTTGATTCCGAAACCTTTTAATAAATCAAATTTTTCCTATTCCAGAGCTACACTATCGGCCAAAATGTTTTGGACACCTGACGATAAACGTACACACCCTATCTTTATGTTTTCAGCATAAATGCTATTTGTGAGGACAAATTCTTATTGGTTCAATTCTTACAGTCTTTTGTGTTTTCAGTGTTTATATCTTGTGTATAGTTTTTACGATGCCTCTTGTACTATAGGAATATACGGAATGTCTTAAAATACAATACATTTTGGATTCTATGCTCTTTCAGTTACAGATTTGACTCATGAATTTAAAAAAAAAGAAACAAAAATTGGCAAAACAAAAAAGAAAAACCTTAAATTTCAAATAAATAAAATAAGTTTTAACACTCATTCATAATTACCGTATATACAAATTAAAAAAATCCATTTTTAAAAATCTACTGTTAAAAAAACTGTACACTTAATATAATTTGGTATTTTTTTGAGCTTCACACAAACCACCACAATCACCACCAAGCCTTGGCCTGTTTGTCATGTTCCCTTGTTCTAGATCCTATGACAGCCTACACAGTGCAACTACAAACCACCATTGTCTTGTATACATTGCCAATTGACCCTATGCGCAACACACAGCACACATGCATGCGCGTATCCTATCCGCCATTTTGGGTGTCATAAGGATGGTACCCGTATAAAGCACCTCCAAACATTGCGTGCAACCATTTCTGCCTTTTGGGGCCAGGGGGAATACTTTTGTGCATGTTTTGACACACAAAATGGTGGACGTGTATGTGTGCTCTGTGCATTGTGCATAAGGTCTATATGTGACAGGGTGAGCACCCCCCCCCCTTTTCCAACTGTTCCTATACTCTAACCATCTCTTCCCCCTTTGTACTGAAGTCCTCCTCTGACCAGAAGAATCTCCAAGATTCCCAAAACAAATGGAGGGGTGGGGGGTTGCACATGCCACATATCGGTCAAAGTATTGTCATGAAACGTAAGAGGGAAATCAACAACACCAGCCAAAAAACAAAAACATTTACTAGTGAGAAAATAAAAAATTTTAGTTCATGCTCTGTGCATGTTATGTCAAGCCTTCTTGGACAAAATTAAAAAAAACATCTGAAAACTCAAGTGAGAAATGAGTGCTCCAAAAATGAAAAATTATTTCCACTTTTTTATGTTGATTTAATTTCATTATGTGTTTCTTGTTGCAGAGCCACAATTTGCTTCTTGCTGAAATGCCACATTTCAAACAGTTAATGCATATTTCATTTAAAGGAACATTACAGAATTGGTAGAAACAAAAAATCGTGAAGATCACAGATTTAGATAAAACTTACTTGGTCTAATGATGGTGACAGTAGAAAACATCCCTTGAAATATTTATGTCTGAAATGTCATATTTGATTAGAAATAAATAATCTAACTTCACGTTTGGAGTTCATCGCTCAGTGAGCGTTTTATCCATTTTTATTTTGGCATCGATGCAATGCAAAATTTGTTATCGGTTTTTCACTATTCTCTCGTGACCCAGATGGCCGATCGATCTCAAACTTCTACAGGTTTGTCAGTTTATGTATATGGTGGATTACACAAAGTGCTTACACTACCAGCAACTGTTTTTTTTTTAGCAAAAACCAATTCTGTAATGTTCCTTTAAGAATTCTCATATTAATTTTTTTGTTATTTTGTGTGTGTTCAGTTCAGCAAGTATGAAAGGCATAAAATTTCATTGACTGCCTCTACTTTTAATGCACGATAATTTTTTTAATATTCAATAGGAAAATTTCATAAGATTTCTTTAAGAGTCAAGTGGTTAGGACGAACAAACTTGGCATCTTACAAACTACAGGCATGACATATGGCCCTTAGAACATGTAGGCCAATTTTACTCAGTATGTGGTGAAGGCCTTAATAGGCTATTTGGTATTTTTTTAGGGCAAGAAAAATTGAAATCAGATGAATCCTTACTCCCCAACTTCAAACCTCAAACTATCCTTCACTCTTCACACCAACATGTTTTGACTTGGATAAGATTGGTATGCCTGGCCTAGTAATAAGCCAATGTGTTAGTTGGGCTGACAGTCCTCAATCCTCCGCAACCCACCAACTTCATAAAGAATATTTATTTGGAAGAGTTAGGAAGAATGTCATGCCTGCATGTACCAACTTTCCATGATTCAAATGTTTCTTTGGGCTTTCAGTCGTTAGTCCTCCGCCACCCTCAAACTTCATGAAGAAGATTTACGCAAATTTGAAAGGGTTAGAAAGAATGTTGGCCTATACAGGGACCAAATTTCCAATACCCCAAATTTTCTATTGGCCTACAGGCCTCAGTCCTTTGCAACCGCGTCAAACTTCATGAATAGAATTTTGGAGGTTGTATTAGGGTTAGACAAAATGTCATGCCTGAAGATACCAAGTTTACAACATCCTAAATTATGTTTAATTACCTCCACGGGCGACTCTGAAAAGAATTCATTGTGAAAATGTCCCCTTTATTTTTTTTTATTTTTAGACATCTACTACCACATTACACTTGTTCACCTATATACATGAATACATTGCTGCAATCACTCTACAATAAAAAGAGATTTCTGATTAATCAAGAAAAAAAAAAAATACTTTATCATCTTCTAGATTCTGACCACACTAACACCAAATACACAGACATGAGACAAAAGTTCAAGGTAAGAGTCAGGCTAAATTGTAATACTGACACACGAGACTATCACCAAATCACAGTTTTTTAATTCATAAATTTATTTCCTCCGCCATCTTACAGTTCATGGTCGACGAAACATTTCACATTCAGCAAATATATACATGCTCAATCAATGTTTGCGTATTTTTGATTGTTTAAAAGCAGAGGCACAACGTTAGCTTCTTCTGTCCTCCATTTTGGTCCATCGACAAAGCCGACTTATTTATAGCGGTTTTTTTTTTCTTCTTCTAAACATGGTGCTGCAGGATTCACTGGTGCTGATGTGGCTTTTACAGGGATTCACCATAAATGATGTGGCTTTAAGGCAAACAGGTTAACATACACTGGACAAACACGGAGAAGGTTTTTAAGGAAGTGGTGCATAAATAAGCATTTGTGTACATCCATTCCAACAGACATTGTGTGGTCAATCCACAAACAGAACAGGGGATATTTTCCACTCTCATTGGTCAAGTCAGCAGCTTGTCACTCCTGCTAGGTGGGTAAAGCATGGCAGGCCCATCTCAACAAAGACATCTTACAACTTGTTATTTAAGTACACTGTGCCGCAGACTGAAGTTTCTTATCTTGTCATATTAGGAGCAGTGGTCAAAAGCTCCACGCGGAGGCGTTCAGAAACAGCATTCACTAAATGGTTCAAGACATTGTTTAATGATTGCACTTGGTGCTGATCGCATTGACGTCTTCCACTCCGATCACTTGTTAACTTTCTGCAGGGCCTTGAAGATTATCTCCAATTGCACTCCTTTGCTCTTCTTTAAGACAAGAATATCTTCAATTGCAGTCCTTTGCTCATCGTTAAAAAACAAATCCCTTTATTTCTTTTTTGTTCTCATTGCTGCGTGGTGAACTGAGCAAAAGAACCTTTCTTTTCAGACTTCATGCTCTTGACCAAATGCTGTCCCGTCAGACCTCTTGAGCCAAATGTCTGAATCGTCCCCGTAGAGTTCTGAATCTGAGGCCCCCGATGCAGATGGTCTGCTCTCTGATTCGCTCGGAAGCCGGTTGAGCTCGCTAGGAATACCGCCTGTCGTCGGCTGCCGAGGCACTAAGTAAGAAGTATCCATACCGTACGTAAAGGAGCCATTGGGCCGGTACGACCCACTGGAGTTCCTCCCATTGGGGGCGCTGTACGGCGGCTCTACGCTGGGAGTCAGCGAGTTGGCGCGTGACTGCGGAAGGCTACCGTTGCTTGGCATAGCTTTGATTGGTGACTGGTGCAGCGGGGTCATAAGGGGTGGCTTTCCGTTCTCTGAAGGGACGACCGTCTGGACGATATGGGGCGATGGTTTATAATCTGTTGGCAAAATAAACATTGACACGTTAAAACACCATCCATTTAGTAAAACCAAACAGTGCAAACAGTTTATAAAAACAAAACCAAAAACCATAAGCTAAAAAACTGAAATGAGGATATTCCCACCCAGTGGGAACAGCTCTTCCATAAAATGAATAAAACCAAGCTATGCCACATGAAAATAATACATTATTTTTCTTGGCATGATTTTTTAAAGTGACATTCACTGCAATGACAACCAAGAACAAAATTCATCATGACATGGTAGGTAGAATATCATTAAAAATTTGAAGATTATCTGTAATAATTATGGGAAGAAGTGGGTAGATGAAATGGTGATAGTTATGAAGATCACTAACTAGGGATCATAAAGTGTCAGTAAGGTTTAATCCGACATGCACGGTTGCCATGCAAAATTCACAGGAACTAGATTAAAAGCGGCTGTTTATTTGAAGATGAAGTGATGACATCACAAACATAATGCTTAATTATTGACTTATATATCAATTGTCTGAATGTGTAGACCAGATTGAATTAAGGCAAGGGGCACAATTAGAACTTTTTAAAGGATTATTGGACAATACAAAGGTATCAAAAAATGTAATCATATTAAATGTATTGCTACAAAATAGTTGTTAATTTACAGTTTAGAATACAACAGGACTATTGATCTTTAACGGCATGTTAAACTAAGTTTGTAAATACCAGAAGAAAAAACATTGGCAGCAAAGATTTGTGAACACCCCGATATTCATGCAAATAAAACCATGTACATGATACTTTACATCATTGTACATCATATCAATCAAGTATGTGCAATCTAATTATTTGTTCATCGAATTCCTGATTTTGTCTTGCATTTGAACTTTTTCAACAATCAGAACTAACCCCCCCCCCCCTCCCCGATAACAGAATTTAAATTATCAGATAAATCTACATGTATGTATATCAAATTTGGAAACATTTTATGAAAAAAATGATGAGACCACCGACTTACAAGCATGATATTTATGCTATGCATGTTTGTCTTAGATACGGCCCATTTTTCTTCCCATCAGGACAGACATTTTGAGTTACTTTAGGGTTCAGAGTAACATTAGAATGGGATTTTTAACTGAAAGGGAGCTCGGAGTTGTTAATATTAACAGTCACTTTGGAAACATAGAATCCACGAAAACTTCCAGTTGGTTTTAGTTCGGAGAAGTTCATCCAATATGCAACTGTACTATTTGTTTCCGACAATTTCTTACCAGACCGATGACTGATATTAAGTTCCTTTGTTCATGCATTCTATGATGATTGCAGACAAAATGCAATAATGTTCATTGCATAGTTGAAAGGAAATGAACAAATCAAATCAAAGAAATATAAAAGGAAATAAACCAGTTCGTCACGGTGCAAGAGCGAAAGAAGCGGAAAAGAAGCGGAAAAGAAATCAGAAGAAATCATCATAAAATAACTTATAACAAATACTCTTATAGTAAAAACTATATGTATGTTTCATTATTAAAAAAATTCGTTTTGATCATTCTTATAGAGTCTGTGCTGAAAACAAGTTTGAAATTAGGATCCAAACTTTAATGAGGTATGTTGAACCTTTTGGTAACCTCTGGAGATACAGATTTCAAGGAGCTTTTGTGAACAGTATCCTCAACAATAAAGAAGAGCAAAATTTGTTTAAAGATTGTACATAAAATAAATATAAAAAATTCCAATAAGAAGACAAAAAATCAAGGATGCAGGCCACATCTCAAATTTATCATTCGGGTTCTTTGAATATGACAATAATTCTGTTTAGCATACTGAAAAAGTATTTATAACATTGCCAATAACTATCCATGCCTGAACAAATAAAACACTGCAAACTTAAAAACTTAATGAATTTGTAAAACTGTTGTCATATTACGGCTGTAGGAGTTCCAATGCTTGACACCCGTCTCAAAAGTTACCTGGTTGTAATACTCACAAGTCACTCCAAACTCACCCTCTGAACTCTCAAAACTAAAACACCCCTCTACTTGATTGGTATGTCTCAAAAAGCAATGAGAACTAACAACAAACATGTGGACTGTGGTAGCTATGCTATCTGTTATCCGGTTAGTTAGGTTGTTCTGGTTAGTTTACCTTGCTACTTCTAGTTATGAAAAGCCCGGTTATAAAACAACAAAAAACTAAACGACTCTGAAGTAAACTCAAATAAAAGATAAAAGAAGATTCTATGAACTAAAAGATAAATCTAGTGAGCCTGTTGAAATAAGAAAAGAAAAACAAGTACGCTATAATACACTAACAGTAAAGCAATCTTGCAAGTTGATAAAAAAATCGCACACTTAAAAACATATGGAAAATATAAAGCTAAATTTACCACAAGTTGTGAAGAGTGCTCAGCGTACATATTTGGCAACTATGAATATGTCAGAAATCCATTGAACCATCTTTTCCCACAACAAATGGAACAAACCATCATAAAGACTTTGAGAGTGCACTGTATCACAACTAAAGAAAACTTCTTACATAATATAATTACACAATTGGTACTCCTTAAATGTAAGGAGAAAAAACCAAAACGTTTCAAACTTATTTAATTGAAGCAAAAGCAAGGTGCGCCACTGATTATCATAACATTTGGTGAACGAGCAAACAAAACAAAATCTGCATCCATCATGTTCTTCTTGGGTTCATTACTTGACAACCAAACAAAACAACATCGCGTTCCTGCCAGACCAAAGTCCAATTTAATCGCATGGCTTGCTTGGACATTCGGAGCCTGTTGCTGTACTTCACAGGTTAGTGAGAAATTTGAGCAATAACACCACCATTAAAGCCCTGGCCACATTCCTTGGGAAAATTAACGTCGACGTGAATCCGAGCTCAAAATAAACTTCAACAAAGTGCAGTCAACACAAACAATTAATAGGTACGTATACTTTTTTTAAAAACCAAACCAAACAGACTGTGTTTCGCTAAAACAAAATAGAAAGAAATTCAATTGGCATCCTGACAGACAGCGTTGTTCTTTGAAGATTTTCTTCTTTATAAACGAAAGCAAACTTTGAAATAAAATCGCCGTTGTGCTTCACATAATTCGCAAAGACAAATTAATCCGTCAGCCGACGCATATACATTCAAAGTTATCCTACCAATTACTGCTTGCGGTTGGTCGATTTAGACGACATCCGATGTTCTACATTAAGACAAATACAATTAAAAGTTTTGAATCGTTTGCTTCCATGTTAAAAGCTTCTTTTTCATATCAAGCACATTGAAGGCACACACATTATCTCTCAGGTAATTTTTAGGGCCGTCTTGCTCAACTTCTCTCTACGTGACACCACTGCTGATGATCAACTTCTTTGTATAGATGGAACAAGACAAATACTTTTCAAGAGAATGGGAACACTCTTAACAAGGACAAAAATGTACATGACACACGTAACCAGTAATACCCCATTCCACTAATTTGCTCAATTCATGTAACCCTTTACCTTTAAGCAATTCTTCAAATCCCTCATGTAAACTTCCTTCAAAATTTAAGATTCATAAACTTGTTTATCTTCATCCCAAACTATTTACTATATTTGACTCAATTCCAACACTTTTGAAACAAACAATACACACACACAAATTTCAATCAAAAATGAGGTAAGATTTGTTTTCTTCTTTTGCTGCGGAAAATAGTGAATTGTTTCATCTTTTTTTAAAACAAAGATTTTTGAAATCATACCTTGAACACAAAGCAGCATGAGCCTGCATTGGTGTTAGTGGAAGTAGATGAGGGCACTTATGGTGGCAATCGGAAAACAAGAGAGGCATTAGTTAGTATTCTGACTTCATTACATTATACCCGTATCCCAACAACTACTACAGTGCTACCAAATGGCAAGAGTGCAGTGCGACTCGGCTTTCATTCCAAGGGGGTAGTGCAGACCATTGCGGCAAATGGGGGGAATTTAAGCTTGGTTTGATCCTGAGTAGAGCGAAGCCTATGATTGATTCTGTACACCATTTAAATGTTTTTGGAGATGTTATAAAAAATGTAAGATGAAATAGTTTGATATCAACCATGTTGATTCTCAATTTCACCTGGCATCAAATGTATGTTAATTTTGCAATGGATCCCTGGCCAGTTTTCCGTTTCCACAAAACCTACTGTATGATATCTCAATTTAACCTGGCATGGTTCCAGGTCTAGGCATATCTTTGGGTTCTAATTACTTCGAAGTATTGATGTCACAACAAACAAGTCATTATATTAAAGGTTCACAACCCCTTAAAGGGCTCTTAAAAGAGTTATATGCCCCTTCCTGTATTATTCAGTAATTTGTCAGATATGTGGCTCTTTGCGAAAACGGTGACGAACTGTGCAAAATTAATACTATAGGGAAGTTCAAAGGCGCTTTATACACAAAGCATCGAGCACAACTCCCTTTAAGCCCAATAATTGCTTGCAGATGGAACACAACTAAACAAGAACCTCACAGTTTCATGCATTTTCAGTCAATCCTAGATATGTTATCATCAGAACAGACAAAAAGAAACACCTAGCTTGATTGATAGCATCCAACCTTATTCAGGTACAAGTGAAACTTGGGTCTAGAAAATGCACAGGCAAGTGCAGACCAATGTTAAAGTCTAAACCAAGGGACAGCCCTGGAATTTCATCATAAAGTGGGCAAGGAACTTTTCATTTTGCGCAGGGCACTTCAATTGGAAGATCTTCAAGTCTACGGGGAACCTTTGATAAGGCACCAAGGCGAAGACCAGGGCCTCCATTTAATTCCAGGCCTAAAGGTGATGTCTTTAATTTAACACCTACACTGCTTTTGTTTTGGACAATGATAAAACCTATCACGATAGACCTGATATTACCCAGTTTACGCCCATGTACCCATAGAGTGGGTTTTGGATACTACATTTTTCTACATCATTTCTACTTTGGTATTAAGCAGCCGCATGACCCATAGAGGTAACAAAAAAGAAAAAGCAAAGTCTTCCGTCGACCAATGTAAAATTAAGCCATAACCAAGCATGCTTTAGTTCATTCTATTTATACGTCATGCAAATGCAAAGGCAATCGTCAGTCAATAACAGGCCGGGATTGTCATACTTGCTACAAAGGCCATTCTTCCCTTTCCCCTGGCTTGGCCCCTTCATTGCGTTACACTGGAAAACTTTTCGTTTGCAAAACCAAGGTAGCTCTAAAATGAAATTGACAGCCAAGAAGATAAAATAAACTTGGAAATTGATATGAGATTTTCAACAAACAATATTTCAATAGAGATGAAGAATTTGCTGCAAACCTCGGAGGTCTTAGTATGTTCCCCATTTTCACTTGCATAATAGTATGTATAAACCAGGCATTGTCTGTTGACAAACAATTAGCTTTTAGAAAAATTACGTCAACAACAAAACACTTTAAGTATGAGACACAAAGCTCTACACTACAGATTTCAAGAGAATATTATTGCTTCATAGCCAAAAACCAAACTAGAACATGTGAATGGTGGAAAGGAAGTACAAGCAGAGAGAAGAAGAAGTTAGAAAAGCAGAAGTTGAAATGGAATTCTAGATGATTGCATTCACAACCGCAGCAGAGACACATCTTAGAGAGTAAAACTTTCGGAAATGATTTCTGAGCCAACGATCACATCATTTCGAGCCAAAACTAATGATTTCTGAGTTGAATAAGTAAGTGAGTGTTAAAACACTGTGCGACAGCACACATCATTCTTGAGAATCATTTCTGCCAAACTTTAGCCTAAAAAAAGCAATCACACCTTTTTTCAAGAAGTTCATTGGCCACAAACATGTGGCTGGTGCTAGGGTTAAATATGGAGAGACCCCTGGTTAAGTCACCCCTGCCAAAATGATGGATATATATGTCTGATTTGATGATAATAGGAGTGGAGGGTGTTAGTCAATTGAGTAGGGGTGTGGTGAGTTGGGGAGCATCAATGCTTACAAGCCTAACCGCTTCTCATAGTGGATGATTGTGATTGCCCTCCTCGAGTCTCAAGTTACAGATGACTGAAGAAACAACAAAGCATGAGAAAAACCAGTCACATTGATTGCAATGCTGCGACGGAGAAAGGAAAGGTATGGACTCTAAATCTTCCACCTGTCTCCTGACTGAGCGGACACGTAATGCCATGCAATGCTACTAAGCAGAGAGTTTCGACAGGAGATGTAAAATTGCGAGGAAGTAACTCAAAGGAAGTGAAGACATGTTGACACAGTGGGACTGCATAGAGGGTGACACTATGAAGGTTTTTTTTCTCTTTGTACTTTTGTCCTAGAAAGTTAAATTTTTAGGGTGATTGATATTTTTCATTAAAGAACATTTCTTAATATTCTTTCTCAAATTAAGTATTCAGAGTTCAATTTACACAGGACAGACTCTTGTAGTCGTGTTGATATAACAGGTGACTGTTTCCATTGTCAAAAAGCTTTCTATTCATTGCAGGTTTCCATTTAAAAAAAAGTAAACTCTTCATCCATCCCGAGTGTAAAATAGATGGTTACCCTGAATGCAATACCACAGTAAAACAAAAACGAAACCAAAACACAGGGTGCTAATGTAAGCCTTCTACAATATAACAAGGACAAAAATAAATGAAGCTGAGAGAGGGTGCATTTGAGGGGGTGTCCTGTTCTTCAAAGGGGGAGTTTGGGAGTGAAATGTGAGCTCTGGCAGATACAAGGATGGCTTTTTGGTTGGTTGAGACACACACACAGTACGGGTCAAGACGTTGGAACACCTACTTGAGCCGAAGACGGAATCTTCTGTGTCTGTGGGCTGATAGTTACCCTTGCATCTCCTGGTGAAGTAGATGTAGACGAGGAAGAGGACTAAGACGAAGGCGATCAGCCAGCCGATGATGAAAAACGTCCAGACTATCACTGACGGGGAGCCTTGAGGTTTACCGACAGATCCTGGGAAGGTAGGAAAAGTGGTTAAAAGATAAAAATTATATTTAAAAAAAAACTTGAAAAAAAAACCCGTTTTTCTTTTAATTGTGCCTCTTTGTTCCTTTAAATGATTATCCATTCTCTTCAACTTATTACATCATGAACTATTCAGAAGTGCAATGAAGGAATAAAACGAATTTTGTGAATTCATGTTGTGCATTTTTGTCTGCAGGAACAAACAAAAGCAAAATACAGCACTTTTATTTTGGGAGTGGCCCTGTAGCTTTTTTTTTGGTGATGGTTGAGATGCTCTTTGCTATGTCTGAAATGGTGCATGTTTTGAGGTGGATGGAATTGGATTTATCTCAGCACAGTGATGATGAACGCTCTCAGAAATGAAGAATTTAGTGTTTAGTAAAAAATTAAATTATTGACGCCCTCTCATAGTAAATTTTAATATTAGTTACAACAATTGAACCCCATTAAATTGCTGAAGTCTGTTATTTAAAAAAACAAGTTCTGCACAATGGGTATCGGCCAAGACTTGGCTAATAAGTGGTTGATGAGGCGATTTAAGGCCATGACAGAAAGGAGTGCCTTTAACTCCGGCTTCAGAAGCAGTTGTAGGCACATGCAAGCCATTGTTTCAAACACAGCCATAAATTAATTGGAAAGACACAACCTCTTGAGTAAAAAATATTAAGTTAGAGATGTTAGCAGAGCAAACATTAGTCACAAGGTTTAATTAACAAGAAAGTTAGATTTTTATGTGGTTATCATCATTCAACTTGCCAGTTAGAGAAAGAAATAATGCATTATTCTGAAATCATAACAAATTGGTTCAACGTATTATTAGTCAGAAATCATTTCAACATTTTAAGAACATAGAGAACAAACACATTCATGAGAACATGGGGGGTAACAGACATAGACATCACAAATTAAGTCACAGAGACCTGTTCAAAAAATAAAATCAACATGAAATTAAACAGACACACACAGAACTGAAAACGACAATACAGTGCAACACAAAGTTGGTAGAGTGTCGTCACGTTAATCTGAAGGTCGATGGTTCGAATCCCACTCTAGCCAATTTTTCTTCCTTCAACCCAAAGTTAAAACAAAAACGACATTCATTTCAGATGTATCAAACATTTACAACAGACAAAGGGGAACCAAAGGTAGTTAAAAATCATAAAAACATAATACAAGGCATTACAAGATAACAAGTTAAAAGAATAGTTAGTCTTGAATTGTTCGTTCATCCGTACAACATTCGAGTAAAACTCACCAGAGCATAACAGTTTTTTTCCACACAGGGTTAGTAGGGGAAAATCCGCATGGAATCATTGAAGTTGGAATTGAAAGGAAGGATAAGGGAAGTTGGGAATAAAAGAAAACAGGGCATACAATGATTAAATGAATTCTGTGAATGAATTATTACAAAAACAACAACAGTGTCAGCCGTGACTTTGGTCGTCCACCTAAAAGCAATCATTTCAGAAAATAACTAATATTTCACATGCTTTTTGTTCCCCCTTGAATTAGGAGACTTTTTTGTGCAATCGTAAATAAAAGTAATGATTATGAATGGTGATCGTCAAATGGTTGATAACTTGCAGCCAAGTGCAGTTTGGTTTATCTGTTAAAGCAGATAACTGTCCCTGTTGCCCTGGTCTTGGCCGTGGTGCCCTTTCAAAGGTGTCCCATAGACTTTAAGATTTTACAATGGGAGTGCCCTTTGCAAAATGAAGATGGCCTTGCCCTCTCAAAGCTAAAAACCCAGGCCTGTCACATGTGAATAACTGAGATTTCCCAGTGTTGTAGAATTTTTATAAGATGTTTGTACCCACTATCATACTGATGATGGAAAGGTAATATTGAAGTGAGAGGAATGGTCAAGACGTAGTCAGGCTGACGACATTCTAGTAATTAAAACATCATACTGAACGAGAGAGGTATAAATTTATTTTGGTACACAGTCATGCGGGGTATCAATCATGCACGGAATATCTGGGAAAGTTATTTGTGATGTTATTTTACGATAAGGAAAGTCAAACAGAAATGACTTTAGGATTTCTAGCTAATCTAAAAATTGGATAAGAATAGAAAAAGCAGGCAAGCATGCAGTAGATGACTAAAATGGATCAGATATCACTACTAATATTTTGTATAATTAAACAATTACTTTAAACTGTAAAAAACACTTGTTTGAACAGTTCTTGAATTGTTTTGCCAGCCTTTCTATACAATTAGTTCAGACAAATTTAACAACTGAATGCACTGCTCCACATGTTATTTAACTTTACTCCTAACCGACAGTGTTGGTACAAGGTGCTTTAACCATTACTTCCAGAACAAAAACGATCACACATTTTACACAAATTATCGTCCAAACAAACACATCCACAAACAAGACAAGCATTAACAATGACATTAAACACCAGCATGCTGAAAATGTTGTTGTCTTGTGTATCTGTTGTTGTACCAAAACAAAAAACACAAATTAAAAGGACACAAACACGATACAAAACACATTAACAACAATTACATATCGATACAAACAATAAAAAACACAGATAAACAAAATAATGCCAAAGTAGATATTTTGACCGATAAAGCACACCACCATCCAGCTATTAAGAAAACTCCAGCCAACCACCAACAACAAATTATTAACCACCAAAAGCCAGGTCCTTCCAGTCTTAACCAGTACCTCCACCAGAGAATACCAGTTGAAACCAGTTCCTTAACCAGACAGTACTGGTTTAAAACCAGCTCCTCCACCAGATAGTGCTGATTGAAAGCCCATAGCTCTTTCACCAGATAGAACTGGTCCAATCCAGTTCCAACTGGTCCAAACCAGTTCAGTTTCCACAGGCACAATTCTGCCACCTGAAGCTGTAATGTAGGTTTTGAGCTCTTCCATGAAGTAGAATAAGTTGGATATTGTTTTAAGGAGAGGGGGAAAATCATGTTTGTCACTGATAAACATAACCAAGACTGGTGAATAAGAACCTGAGAGACTGAATAACTGAAAAGAAAAAATTACAACCAAAGTAATCTGTCAAAAATGTGACATGGATACAAATCGCCCAAGAATATTTCAAATTGCATTTGTTTTGTGTAGGATCTTTTCAGGAAAACTAGAAAGGCAAAAAGAGAAATATTCTTGGTTGATTTGTAATAAACAAGTTCAACACATACACCGATGACACATGTACAGTTGAAAGTAACTTTAAAACAGAATCTTATCAACTCAATGAAAAGAAAACTTTGAAGGAAAACGGGTCAAATTTCGGAATGACTGAATATTGTATGTTCATGCAAGTTTTGATGAACTA